>NC_088911.1:28471793-29121087 GCF_963576675.1 Euphorbia lathyris | reverse complement strand
ACTTTTCTGCGACTTAATTTCCCGCGTTTGTTTCTTTGTACATATTGATTTATTAAACTAAAAATGAACGATTCTTCTAAACTAAATGACTTTTTATTTAAATGCTTAAAATGGTTTTCAAAACGAGAAAGAAAAGGTTTTCAAACGAATTTGACACTTAAAGGAATATACGATTAGACCGTTAGCGCTTAGTAGTGTTAAGTAGGAGGCTGATGGTTCAAACCGGGCAATTTTGGATTGCTTAGTAGCCTTTCTCCAGAAAGGAGGTAGCCTTCTCGAATCCTACCCAATTTTCCGAACCCAACCGGTCTCCTATAAGGAATCCGGTGATCATTTCTCATTCGTGGGTGGCGACACTTTCAACTTCGAGTTCCGGTCCCGCCAAGTAGCTTGATTCCCAGATTGGTTGCTTTTGGCTCCAATCATATCGTTGTCGTCAACAGTATCATCCCCTCGGGTTCACCGGGCGAGGCTTGATATCTATAGTGGCGACTCTGCTAGAGAAGTAGAGAAATTCTGAAAGACACTTATTATGCAATAATAGGGACAAATTGTATTATTCTTTTTCGTATGCATACATTCGCATTTATACAAACCTTTTGGGTAATTTTCACGAAACTTCTAACGAGGTCCATTCGTCACTCGAAAGAAGCTAGTGCAAGTTCTCCCTTATATATATGTTAATAATTAATAAAACTAGAACTAATCAAAATAAAATTTCTTATTAATGGTACTCATTTAGATTAGAGAAATTATATAATACGCCTGGCATACCACATCAGAATCTGATGTGGTATGCCAGGACCAATTACAACAAGCCATGTGGCAATTAATTAAACATACATCATTATTAATTTGGTAAGATTAAGAAGTACTCCCCCTTTCCTTTAACCCTTCCCTTTTCTTCTCTTGAGAAAACAGTCTTTCCCCTTCATCTTCTACAATGGTTTTTCTGTCGTCCCTTCTCCACCACCGGCAACCTTGATGCTGCTCCATTCGTTCTCCTCCATTAGCCACCACCATTTCTCCCTTCGTTCCGGTTACTCCATCGGCCACCACTACTGCTCCATTACTTAGATTTCTCTCTACAATCAAATCAATCTTATGTACACCCAAAAACAGAAATCTTCAAAATTGGTCGATTCAAGTTCGCAATCAATGGAAACTTATGACTTTCTTATTTTAAATTAATTTCCATGCTTTATAGGAAGGTTAAGTTATCAATTAAGCATGGAAAAATTATGAATTTGAAGAGTTTCCATGTTTTGGAAACAAAAAACTTCAAAATTGGTACAATTATAAGCTTCTCTAATTTGTAAAAACAAGACTGACCTACCTGGTTCATTGTGCGCCGAGTAGATTGAAATTTTCACTTGTAATAGCATGGTTGATACTCAGATTCCCTAGGTACATGAGATTGATTTGATGTAGAGAGAAAAAACTGTCTAAGGAACAGATAAATAGTGGTGGTTGGCGAAAAAACGAACGAAGGAATGGTGGTGGCAGGTGGAGGAGAACGAACTGAGCACCAGCAAATTTGCCGGTCATGGTGGAGAATGGACGACATAAAGAGTTGGGAAATACACCGAGTTAAAAAAAATTACCGTTTGTTAATTTTACTGAAGTAATAATTAATGTAAGATTTAGTTAATCGCCGTATGTATTCATTTAATTGGTTTTGGCATACCATGACATATATCTAGGTGGTATGCCAGGCGTATTGTATAATTTCTCTTTAGATTAATGGTTTATAGAAATAAATAACCATATTAAAAAGTGACGATAATTTTTTTTTATAAATGTATTATTAATTTGCTATTTGAATTATAAATATATTAATTTTTGAATAATTATTTTTTATTTATATACTTATGCATGTCAATGTGTTAGAATATTATCCAATTTATACATCTATATCATATAGGTATGAAATCAATAAAATGGTTCAATTTATACGTCTATGGTAGGGCATATAAAACCAACAAAAAAATTAAAATTTAAACGTACTAATTTATGTGCTTATATCATATAAACATAAATTAGACATTATCAAAAATAAAATAATAAAAATTAAAACGGACTAATTTATGTGCCTATGTCATAGAAATGTAAATTAGAAATTACAAAAATAAAAATAATAAAAATCAAAACGGATTAATTTATGTGCCAATGTTATAAAAACATAAATTAGACGTTACCCAAATCACATGAAAATTAAAATGGACTAATTTGCGTGCCTATATCACATAAACATAAATTAGAAGTTACAAGAATAATAAAAATTAAAACTAACTAATTTATGTGCCTCTGCCATAGAAACACAAATTAGATGTTACCAAAATATTAAAATTAAAACATGCCAGTTTATGTTCCTATATCATAGAAACATAAATTAGACGTTACCCAAATCAATAAAAAATAAACAAATGTTACCAAATCAATAAGAAATTTAACGAGTTAATTCGTAGTTCTATGTTATAGAAAATATGAATTAAAACGTTACCCGAATTAATTAAAGTTTAAATGATGTAATCAATGATAATAAGTTATATAAATATCAAATGTATACGACATTAATCATCTAACAAAATTATAAGCATATATTACAAAAAAATAAATAAATAAAGTACAAATAACATCGAGATAAACATCAAATAAATTTAATACAAAAATCACGTCTTTTAGTATAAATATTTGAGCGGGGTAGGGTGATTAATGAAGTTTTTTTCTCTACACGTAACCGACAAACGAATCTAAAATCTTTATTTCGCAGACCTCTTTATCTATTGAAATTCACTCATTTTTGATGTCCAATCACGCCTTAATTTTCATAGATGGCGGCTCTAAACAATAGTTTAACAACAGAAAAACTATTAACTAATTTAGCCTCCGGCGCTTGCGCTCGAGAAAATCCGGTTACGACACATACTATTTTTTTTGACATGGACGTGACACTTTACGCCATACTGATGGCTTTATTCCTCATGTAGAATATTCGATGAGATATGCGAGTATTCTACACTAATCATTAAAATTCTAGATTTTCTAAATTCCAATCTTTGAAAATTCCAAATTCTGTAAATTCTAGATTTTGGAAATTCTAAAAGTCTAGAAATTCTAGATTATGAAATTCCAAGTCTTTAAAAATTGCAGGTTATAAAAATAATAAAATCTAGAATTTCGAAAATCTAGTTATGTCTTTTGAAGTTTTTGCATCACTTGCATCATTTCATGGAATTCTCTAAAATTCTGCAATTAACTCTTGGATTATTTTAGCTGCCATAAAAGTAAAATTTATTCGGTAGGCAGGTATCCATGTGCTTAATTTTTTTAATTACATTATTAAAAAAACAAACCAACTACGACTTCATTCGGCGGAACCACTTGCGCTTATTGCGAGAGATTCGGGAAGCTACCTAAATGGAGGGCCCATGCATGCACATGTGGTTGATAAACGTGTATTATTGGGATGAGGCAACATGTAATAGATACCGTGAAGCTGGTTGCTCACTTTGCTCTTGGTAGGTTAAATATCGACAATTGGGCATATAAGAAATCTATGGTTTTGGTTTTTCTCTAGATGAGATGTATGATATATCTTGTATCAGTAGGGTTATTTTCATATATGATTATACTCTGTTTATTGTGTGGATATCGACATAAATATGTGTAAGTGCTAAGTACAAAGTGGATCATTTTGTTTCTTTCGTATAATCCATTTATTTATATGCTAATACTTCTATACAATTTCATTAGATGCTATGTTTTAGTTTATTTTCTTTTTATTACAAGTAAATCAGATCTGGTACGTTAATAGATTTTCCAGTCAATAATCAAATTTTCTTCTTATATTTGGCCTTTTTCTTTAATTGCGTCAGTTACGTCTTCATTCTAATCTTATTATTTCATCTTCATTCTAATTGTATCACATGTTTTTTTGTTTCTTCCTTATTGATATTATGCTATTACAAAAACGATTGTCTAGTTTTCACTGTGTTCTACTTAAATCACTATGCTTTTATTGGATTTTGGATTTGGGCAGCTATTAGTTTCATTGCATTATAATTTTCATTCCAAATAAGCCATTCATGATCTTGTGGAAGAATTACAAACTTTATTTTCTACTTTTCAAAGCTTATTTTCTGAAAATTAATCTAACTCATTTTGTTAGGATATTCAAGCTTGTAAGAAATAATCATATCTAGTTGGAAATTCCAGATTCTTGAACTTCCAGAATCTGGTTATGACTTTTGCAGTTTTTGCTGAATCAATGATGGGTCTGTTTATGTGGAATTCCCAAAAGATTAATTTTGTTTCTAGTTACTAATCATATGGTTTTTTCTTGTTCAGTATTGATATTCTACTATTACAAATAAATGATTGTCTAGTTTTCGTTCTCTTCTGCTTTAGTTCCATTACTTCGGTCGCATTCTAGATTTTGGCAGTTATTGGATATTCAAGTTCGTAAGAAATCGACATATCTAGTTACTAATCACTTTGATTTTGTGTCTAATGGGTGTAGCGGGTCCATCTTTTCTTTCTTTAACTAATTGATTTTATGATAGAGTTCATATACAGTCTAGGTTTTGGAGAGAGTTCTTTCACATTATCATATGAATTGAAGTATGAAGCTGTGTGTTTTTTAAGTAGTTGATTTATCTTGAGTGCAATGTGTACATTTACTTCTTATTTCCCTTTAACTTCATTATTTAGGTAAAAAAATTAGGCCGAGATCCTATGTTGTATGAGCTTCTTCTAAAGACCCACACCCAAAAGCAGGATACACAAGCGCTTGTAGATGTTAAAGCACGTGAAATTAATGTGAGTACCACTATAAACATTAATATTGTTATGATATACTTGTGGATGATGAAGCACGTGAAATGCACATGATATACACTATAAGCGCTCGTGGATGATAAAACACGTGAAATTAATGTAACACTTCATTATTTAGGCAAAAAAAAATTGGGCCAAGATCCTACGTTGTATAAGCTAATTCAAAAAACCCACACCCAAAAGTAGGATGGACAAACGCTTGTGGATGATAATGCACGTCAAACTAATATGAGTAATACTATAAACATCAGCATTGTTATGATATATGTCAACAACATCCAGAGCAGCAAGAGGGAAATGCAGAGGTATTGGATGAGAGCCAAATTTTCATAGAGGTCGCAATAGGAAAAAGAAGAGATTGAGTGTATAGAATCAAATCTGTTTTCTTTTTTTTTTCCTTTTTTTCGTTGTTTTAATTCTTTATTTTTCCAGATTTTTTTTTGGCTGAGTAAAAATGTAAAAATAAATATTAAGTTGTGAATAAGAATATTTCTTAAAATTCAATTGGAGTAAGACACATGAGATATTAGATGAGTTCAATGGGATATAGATGAGTTATTATATGGTTTATGATAAACCCGCTAATAGAAGTTTGATAACCCGTTCAACCCATCTAACCCATAAAAACTACATCTAATGAATTAGATGAGTTAGGTTGGTATGATAAACCCACTAATAGAAGTTTGATAACCCGTTCAACAAGGTACATAGAAGTTGCATAATGGCTATGGTCCGAAAAAGAATAAACTCAACAACCACTTCAATAAATCAAACAAAAAAATAACAATCCAAATCCAAAAATGTCATAATTTAAACAATAATTTCATTAGAAAATAAAAACTAACATTTATATGGAAAAATTTCATTCTTATTACTTGAAAAGTTCCACTAAAATTTATTTACCTATTTAGTTTGGATTTAATACTATCTATTAAGTTTCCTATGCATTCCACCAATTTTAATTGAGAATGAAAGCTACATAGTTCTATTCTATACAACTTATTGTTTATATTGCAACTGTTAACGACTGTATTACTATTTACAAAATCAACTATTGTAATACCCTAAATAATTCATATTAATTTAATAATTCAAATAAATTCATCTACTGAGGATTATTTTATAAAAATTAATAATTTAAAAACATAAACTTACACTTTACATAAATCATTTTACCGAACCAACCTATAGTTAAATACTTAATAAATTATATATACACCAAAGATTACATCCCCTACCATATCATATCCAAAAATCATTTTTATATTTGAGATGTCTCTTTAACTTGCATAATCTCGTATGGTGTTATCTAACACTTCACTGCCATACCTGATAGGTCTTATCCATGTACACATACACATGGCATATTTCTCATTGAATATGGTCTTTTATAAAGAAAATCCACATGTTCAGATTACTCTTGATGGATACCAAAACAGTTAATATAAGGTTCACAAGTACATTTTTTAGTCCAATTTCCAAAATACCATAATCTCAAACCATTGTCATTCAAGTCACTATTTTATAATAATAATCAACATTATTCAAATATATTTGATTAATATATGTATAGTCTTCAAAAATTCGTATGAGATCACATATAGATACTTTAACCATACTACAAGAATTTAAGTTGTTTAAAATATTTCATCGATAAAACTTAAAATCAAATATTCTTACTGAACTATTTTTTATCGCTGGAACAATAACTCTAAACCGACATGGTTAATTAGCAATATTGACACAATTAGACTCGTAACAACTACTAGGAGCCTATTAATATAAATTTTATGTTCAAATTATTTGGAATTTTTTCATTTTTTTTCTTACAATTTAGCAACTCTTTGCTAAGGTCGATTCCTTCACGGACCCAAATCTCCAAATGATCATCGATTTATTTTGTAGCTGTCTAACTAGAACCCTAAAAAAATATTAGTTTTACCTTTTATAGACCACTAGCAACAACTAACCAGTGTACCAAATATTACCCATCGATTTGTACTCTAATCCAAGACACGTTCATTATTCCTGCTCAATATCAACTTAAACCATTCTATTAAGTAAACTCTTGCCAACGTTACAGCTTGCGTATCTTTTTGAAGTGATTGTTGAATGTAATTGTTTACTACGAGCATTGGTTAATTTCTCAATTTCTTTTGTTAAAACGATCAGCGAATTCGACGGCTCACTTTTTAGCCCGAGCTATCGAATCAGATTCTGATCGTGGTGAATGGGTGGTTCCGTCTCCTTTTCTTTCTGTTATTCTTTCATCTGATATTCAATAAAGGGTTTTCGTTTTCTTCAAAAAAAAAAAAAAGAGTAAACTCTTCTACTCTTTTTTTTTTTTTTATATGCTCCCTCCATAAAGAACAACCGATTTTCCTCTTTTATATCTTTCCTCCACCTTAATTTATATTCCAAACACATTAATGAATACAAAATTCAATTCCATTTGCCATATAACTTTCTCACAAGTGTTTCTCGCCTTATATTTGATAATGCCACGATTTTTTTTTAATTTTTAAAATTAGTTATAATAAATTTTCTTTATATTAGTTAATTGATATGTGTATTTATTTAATATATCTAGTTAGATTTGTATTGATGTCTATCCTATATGTGGATTAATGATCATGAGACTTAGCAATTGAAAGACACTAGTATATTAGCTATTTATTCACCTTGCACCACGTAAAAAAGACAATTCATTCAATATAATTTAATAATTTATTCTTTGAACACACATTATTCATCTTTTGATATTTATTTTACATTTTTTTTAACAAAAAAATAGATATATTATAATAATTTTTATAGTATAAAAATGTTCACGGTAAGAAAAAACAGTTTACCAACGACAATTTACTAACGACACATATGTCGTTGTTGTTAGTACCAATGACATACATACGATTTATTTACAAAATTATTCAACCAACATTATAATGGAATATACCCATAAAATACTAACGACTTACCAATGACATAAATTACCAATTTGTTGGAAAATAGCTAAACTAAATCACAGGCTCTAATTTATAAACCCTGAATTCTTAAATATAAATCATATATTTTAAAAAATAAATCATTAATCATAACTTTATATCCTAAAAAGTAAATTTTAGACTATAGTTTATAAATTTTAAATTTTCAAATATAAATTGTGGACACTAATTTATAATTTAACAAATGACCTAATGCTCTTCCAGCCCCCTTAACTTGTCCAAATTGGTCATTTTATCACTCCAACTAACCGAATGTCATATTTACCTCCTTAACTTCATAAAAATAGTATTTCCCACCCCCTTAACTTGTCCAAATTAGTCATTTTACCCCTCTTCAGCTCATTGAATGTCCTTTTTACCCCCTTAACTCTATAAAAGTGATATTTCTCACCTTTTATGATTCTATTTACCCCCTTAACTCCATAAAAGTGGTATTTCTTACCCCTTTATATTGCAAAATTAATAGCACTTATTCAAATAAGTTTTAAAATATATTTTTTTAATATCAACTTTTTTTATTTTGTTTTAATTTGGTAATTATATTGATCCTTCATGTGTTTATTACAATAATATTGTATTACAATAATTAAATAACCAAAATTTAACTAGTAAAAAAAATTGAAAAAAGAAAGAATGAATAAAATATATAAATAACAAGAACATTAATATAAACAAGTTAAAGACATTATATGTAGGGGTAAGGTATCAAAATATGCCTATGGTTTTTGAGAAAGTACCAATTTAGGTTTCACGTACAAAATAACACCAATATAGGTTTAATATTTAAAAAAGGTATCAATTTAGGCATCGATAACGGATTGTAATGGCTGAGAAATACCACTTTTGTAGAGTTAAGGGGGTAAATAGAACATTCTATGAGTTGGAGAGGTAAATGGACAAGTTGAGAGGGTGAAAAATACCACTTTTATGGAGTTAAGGGAGTAAATAGAATATTCGATTAGTTGGAGGGGTAAAATGATTAATTTGGACAAGTTAAAGAGGTTGGAAGAGCATTAGACCTTAACAAATTATAAACCATGTGAAAATGATTAATTGAAAGGATATAGTACCAAAGAATGAAAATGGCAGAAAAAGAAAAATGGAAGATATGAAAAGGGTAAAAGAAAAAAAATATATATAATTATTAGTACACTATTAACCAAATCGTGGTTGGTAATTGACATAATAATAATAATATGACAATATTAAAAAACGTAGGGGCTATTTTATTGTATCAGTCTTGATCACATGCACCTTAATGAGCAAGTAGAATTTGATCATTCACCGTTAGATATAGGTTTATTAGAATCCTAAGGTGGAGATTGTTTAGATTTAATAAGCCTATATCTAACGGTGAATGAGCAAATTCACTTGCTCATTAAGGTGCATGTGAAAATTCCTGTTTATTGTAAATAGTTTTTCAATCCTGCAGTTTTGTATAATTTTCTCTTATTCAAACCCAGTCCAAAAAACACGGATCTGGACGGATCAAGCGGGTACCTGGATCTATGAATAGATCTATTTCAAAATAGACCTGTTCATGGATTGGGCCGGATCGGGTCATATTGGGCTTTTCAATAAAAACTCATGTCCAAGTCCAACCCAGCCCGTAGTAAATATGTCTCGGGCTCGAGCCGGGTTGGGATGAATTAGAAAACCTTGGAGCCCAACCCAGACCCACCCATACTTTTTTTTTTTTTATATAAATCTGAAACTTTATTTCCATTAATGATAAATTCAAATTAACAAATATTATTATCAATTATGAAATAGTTAAATTTTAAAATATAAAACTAAAAGAATTATTTTTACAACAACAAAACAATCAAATTAATATAACATGGAAATTTGAGAGGATGGAGGAAAGGAGGCTGCTGAGAGAAATTGAGATGGGATTAAATTAGGTAGATATCATATATTAGGTTTAGTTAGATTTTAGTTTCATTATTACTATATATTATTAATAAAACTAAATGTTTATATAAAATAATACTGGTATATATAAATAAGTTGCGGACCAGACCAAGCTGATACGGACTTTAATAATAGATCTCAGGCCCAACCTATAGATGAATGAGTATCTTTGGACTTAGGCCGGGTTGGGTTACGATAAATTTACACTGACCAAGCCCGTCCCATTGTCTATACGTCTGGACGAGTTGGGTGGGCCATCGAGTCCCTGAACAGGTCTACTTCAAAATGCATACATGATGTTTTCTATGATTTTTTTTATATAAAATAACCATTATTTTACATAAGTTTTATTATTGTATTAATTTTGTACTCATTGATCCCTTTGGCAGCATCCACTAATTCGGAACTTAATTTGAAAGTCATATTTCGATCCTGATGTTTTCGGGATGCCTCTAATAACCAACGAATGGCAAGTGATTTTCCTTATGTGGATCCTATTTCAATAGAAACTTGATGAGTTGATCTGCCTACACGTCTTGTTTTTACTGCTATATCGGGAATCATTATTATTTTGACACAAGAAAGGTAGGTGGAAAATTTATTTTCTTACTAACTAATTATCATATTGTTAGTTATCATATTGTGAAAAACAAAGTAAGAATACACTATAGAAAGAGACATGAAGACATCAAGTATCGCATGAATGAGAAAAAAACATGGTTTGACAGCTAAGATGTGTTTATTTATAATCAATTTGCTTTAAATATTAGTATATATATCCACAAGTTGCTACTCACGACAACATGCGAGAAGTATAACATTATTAAAAAGAAAGAAGACAATCTAATGTTACTTTAATGGTGTGTTCTTTTTCTAAAATTAATGTAATTATTCAGCTCGTGACTGGTTAAATAACTTTTTCAAGGGAACTACTATAATTTAATTGAAGTTTATTGTATATTTTAAATTAAATTCCACATGTTTAGCTTAAAATTTTCTTTACTTTAATTATTCTAATATGGCTGGTAGATAGGATTGTAACTGGAAATTCCGTGGAAACAAAGAACTCCCATTTACTTTCTCCATGGTGTGGGAGGTGGAGAAAAAATTTCAAATGCGGAAATGAGGATCTCTCCCATGATCCCACGCCCACCCAACTAGAATTTTTATCTCTAATCTAGATTTGTCAATAACGCGGGAAATATTCCCATTCCGATTCGTAATGGAGATTCTCTATTTCCATCACATTGAAAAAAAATGAGGATAAATTTATTTTCATTCCCATACCAATTGGTAGTGGAGATCCTCATGGATATACCCGCCATACTTTTGTAAACTTTTTCTAAACTAATATCAAATATATACAATTTACTTTTATTCACAAAAATAAACATAAAATTGCAGTGCCGGCTCTAGGGGAGGCCACATAGGCGGCCGTCCAGGGCCTCCGATTTACAGGGACCTCCGATCAGAATTTGTTTCAAATTTGATAATTATTAAGATTACTATGATTAAAAAGTATATAGACTTGGTTTTACAACAAAATATAGTGCTAAGCTTAATAGTAAAAACATAATGGAGTTGTTTATAGGGTGAGTGTTCAATTTTTGAATCTGTACATTTTGGTTCTTATTATTCTCTTATTATTATTATATAAATTTCTTTTCTTTTTATTTTTCCAATATGTTTTGTTTTTGTTTTTGTTTTTATTATTATGATTATTATTCTTATATAATTTTAATAATTTTTTTTATAATCTTAATTTTTTTCTTAAACCAAAATGTTAATGTATATTCAATTTAAAATGACTAATATATTATATATTGATTTACTTGTTACAATATATTTTAGGACACAATTAATTTTCACTAATTTACTCATACTATTGAGTTAATTACATAACAACTTGTATCGATCAAATTTTTTTATAGTGGGTATTTTTATAAAATCAAAATGAAACTTATAATCTAGTAGGACAACAATTAATAAGAAGGCCCGAATATGTATTTTTTGTGGGCTTATATGAGCTGTGCTCGGTATTTGAGTTTTATGATGTGATTTAATAAAAAATAATTTTTTTTGTAATATAACATATTGAGCTAATTACATAACAATATGTACGGATCAAAAAATTTATGCTAAGTATTTTTATTAATTCAAAATGAAAATTATAATTTAGTAGGACAATAATTCATAAGAAGACCTAAATGTTTATGGATCAGCCCTGAGCATAGGCCAAGAGTGCAACCGCCTAGGACCTGAGCCAAAAGAGGTCCAAATTGTTTTTTACTGTATATATAATAATTTTTTTTGAAGGTAGTTATAATATTAATTCATAACTAGAAAATGACAAAATAATCTGATATTTTAGGTATAAAATAGGCCCAAATTTCTATTTTAAACTTTTAAGGATATTTTTTTTATTAAGAACTTCTTTATCTCCTTTTTCGTCTAAAACCCATAAAACTATCAAGATCGGCCATGCCTAGGGCCCCTGAAATACTGGAGCCGGTCCTGTAAAATTGTATAATGTAATGGAGGGAGTAGATTTTATAGACTATAAGATATAGTTGCATTTTAGAATTAGACTTTGTTGCAAATTATATTAGTATTTAATCTATATAATATAAAATATATTTTTTTATATCAATATTACATTTTAATGGATATATCTATGGCATATTATGGGTAACCCTAACGGTAATGGATTGAGGATCTCTATAGAACGGGTATAGCTATTACTGTCTCTAACCTGTCCCCGAAAATGAGTATAATTTTTCTTCCCATCCCTAACCCGATAAAAATGGGTATTGGAAATTCCCCGATTCTAATGGGATGAGACCTAATAGATATAGATATTAGTCACTCCATTAACAAGCTTGCCCTAATCACACTATGTGACTATGTCCCCACATAAAATTTTAAATGTATGTATGAATTAATATAATGTTTGGTGGATTAATGAATTTTTATATTAGACAATTTGTCGTTATATGAATTTATATTCAAATAATCTTTATTTATTTATTGTTATATTTGATGTATTGCTTATTAATTATGATTAATACATTGTTGGATCAAATATATTAATTTTTTATAGATTATATTTGTCTAATTGTATTGTATATGAATTTTAAATTATACTAAAGAAACTACTGCTTAAAATTTGAGTAATGGAAAATGAATTCCCACAAAGATATGGACGTACGTGGATGAATTTTTTTTCATTTCATTACGGGAATGAAGATATAAATTTACCGTGAGGAATTGAACTATGAGAGTTTCTTATCCTCACTTTTACCCCAATTTACAACCTTAATAGACGATTGAAGTTAACTGATTTTTTTTTTTTCGAAATACTTATCATCAACATTTATGTGAAATAATAAGCCAATCAGAAACAGTTTTCATTTTTCTTTTATTTTTCTATGAGAATCATCAAAGTCCCATATTGTAGGTCATCCATGTATAATTCAGTTCCACTCAGTACTTATTATAAAATATTATATTCTATGACAATGATAATGATTATGACATGCATAATTAAATAAGATATGATCTGAAAATAATTGAGAACAGTTTTTGTTGGAGGCTAACCTACCCAAAACCCACAAAATTCAACCTTTAATTTCAATCATTTATTGCATACTTAAATAGATAAATAATGACAATAACTTTATTTTTGGAGGTCCAAATTCGAACACATTTTCTGTTATTGAAACACAATTATAGGGTTTTGTATTGAGTTAAAGAATTAAAGAATTAAAAATGGATGAAGGTCGGCCATAAAAAATAAGGGCTATTTTATTTTGTTAATGGTAACAAAACAATCACGTGAAACATTAGTAGTACTGTCACACACACACACGTCACTACCTGAATGGATGAGCACAAATTTTATCATCTTTGATTTATTATTGGGTTATATTTTACCCTAAACTATTTGAAGGTCACCTCTGTCTGGACCAACACATTTCAGAGCTGTTGGTGAATTTTATCTAATTTGAATGAAGATTTGAAAAAAATTCTTATCCATTAATATATGATAATATTTTGACACGTGAATTTATTGAACTTATTACGTCACATGTTTTAAAATTTATTTATCACATTGATTTTCTCACATAAAAATAATTAATTAGATTTAAAAAAAACTTTAAACTAAAATTTATAAGTCTCAATATCAAAATACCATGGGTTAATAGAGGAGACATCTCCTATTTAGCTAGGTTAAATGGAACATCCGCAATTGATTTAGTATTCATCGCCAACGGTCGCGTGATTTAAAGAAGTCTATTTCAAGGAAGATGATTTGAGAGAGGTTTACACTTCTTCTTCTTCAACCGCATCGACGGCGTTGAAGGAATGGAACCAGTGGCGGATCCAGGATTTGAAAGAGGGGGAGACAAAACTCTATGTAAAAAAATTTAGACAAAATAATATTAATTGAAAAAAATATACTTTAGTACATAATTGCTATTCGATACAAAATGTCTTAAAATAAAATAAAAACTTCTAATGCTAAGTAGATCGACGATTACGAGGTGGCAATTGACCTCTACGATCTGTCATAGCTTGAAAACGATCCAAAATATCTTCATTATCAATGTTGATGAAGATATCCTTCAAGCTAAATACTACCAAACAGTCATTCAGCCAATCATCTGACATTCGATTTCTCAAATCGGTCTTTACAATATTCATTGCTGAAAATACTCTTTCAACAGAAGCTATTGCAACTGGTAAAAGCAATGCCAATTCAATTAGATGATACACCAATTGAAAAGTTTGAGCTTTTCCAGTTGAAACCATCTTCTTTGAAAGACATCCTAAATCTTCAATAGCAGCAAAGTTTATATCTCTTTTAACATCATAAATATACATTTCAAGCTGATTCTTAATCATCAGAACCTCAATCCATGAGAAATCTTCTGAATATATTTCAGCTAGATGAACTAATTTATCACCATTAAAGTTAGAAAAAGAATCTCTAAGATCAAGACATGCCACAGAAAGAAGCAAGTCTGTTGTTAATTCTGGAAAACGATCAGGCATCTCAAGTCCGATCTTATCAAGTACCTAGTATCTCAAAAGATAAAGCATTAAAATGAACAAAAAACGAAAATGTAAACAAAGTTATTTAAAATGAAAAGAAACACTTAATTAATTACCTCATGATAAACTTCATACCGATAATGTTGAAAGTAAGTAACAACATTTCCATCCCTCTTCATTCGAGTACATGCTGGAACTATATCATTCATATTAACAACATTGATAGAATGAGCCACACAAAAAGACTCAACTTCTAACAAAAATGTCTCTCATCTTCTATCCCGCAAGTCTAGCAATTGAGTCTTCACATTTTTAATCAAATGCATGGCTTGAACAATATTTTGATCTCTTTTTTGCAACAAATTAGACAAATCATTTGTGTATGCCAATATTTGTTTCTTTAAATGCAAAATAAATACAAAGTCATAGCTCTCCATCCTCACCGTCAAGTTCCTAGCAAAGCCACTATCATCGCCATCCTCATAGACATTAAAAAGCACGTCTTTTACTGAGGGCCACATTAAAAAGCACGTATTTTTCTTGATTTTTTTCCCTACCACTAGTAATTTCTCCACTCTCAAGGCGTTCAACTATTCGATCATGTTGTAGTTGTCTAAGATTATCGGCTCGTTTACAAGATGCTCCACTCGTGTTCACAATCATAGTAACTAGAGTAAAGAAATCACCAACAATCTTGTTTGATCCTTTGGCGACTGCAATAATCACCAATTGAAGCTGATGAACAAAACAATGAACATAGAATGCATGGGGATTTTCTCTTAAAATCAATGTCTTCAACCCTTTAAACTTTCCTCGCATATTTGAAGCACCATCATATCACTACACCATAGAATGCCAATTGCAATGAGACTAATTCGTTACGTTTGGTACCCAAAACTGTTGCAAATGGGTCAAAAATGGGCTAAGGCAACGATTTTGGTCAATATATTTTCGTTGGTTTATTCACGGTTGCCTTTACTCTCAAAGGCAACGGAAATGATCTCTAATGCAACGATGAGGATATCGTTGCTTTATTTTCAACAAAGTGCAACGGTCAAAGGATGCCATTTAAGGCAACGAAAAATGAACCCTAAGCAATGATTTTACATCTATTATTTGTTGCCTATAGTTAGATAATGCAACACTATTTTAAACTTGAGGCAACGTTTTAATCCCAAAAGCAACACTATTTCGAGTCCAAAAGCAACGGTATTTTATATTAGAGGCAACAACCTTGTAACCTTTAGCAACACCATTTGTTATAAGCGCAACGGCTTTCTTGGGATTCAGCAACGATTATTTTTATAAATCACCAATTTTTATTAACTAAAGCAACACAGTTTTATAACAAAGGTAGCAAATTTAATTTATAGCAACAATTCTTTTCTTCCAAATGCAACACTTTTTAACGTTTAGGCAACTGTTTTAGTTAAAAATGCAATGATGTTTAAAGAACAAGGCAACGATGTTTAGACTAAAAGGCAACAGTGTTTATATTCAAATACAACCATTATATTTATAATCCAAAAGGCAACGCCTAAACATCCAATAGTAACAAAATCCAAAATTACCTAAAAATTAGCATTCAAGAGTATCTAAAACATCCAAAATCCACAAGTTAAATAAATCAAGCTTCACGTGCATCTAAATGGACTAAATTGATATCAATAACAACACCATCCAAATTTAGATTGAGCGATGGGTTCATAAGGCTCAATTTTTGTATAAGAAATTGAAAATGAGCTAATGGTTCTCAAATCTCATTGTTCACTTCCTCTCTGATTTCCATTTTAAATTGCTCCATTACACCTTCAGACATGGGGTTCTTACTCGTACTAGATGAAGATTCGACACTCCTATCAACTTCTATTTTCTTGACATGACCTATCTTACCAACTAGCCATTCACGCCCATGAGATGATACTTCTCCGATTATTTCATCAATCCGCTCAATTTTTCCTTTTAGATGACAACTCTTCAATCCTTGCCTGTAGAATTAAAAATTGAAAACAAAAGACAATTAATTAATAGCAAAAATAAAGATGCAAACTGACTGTTTTTTCACAAAAGAAGGTAAGTGATGCTTAATTAAGAAAGTTGGGCTGCTAAGTGCTGAGTTATCTAAACTCAATAAATATGTCAATGGAAAATGCAACTCTCTCAAATGTCTTTATCCAGTTGCGAAACATTTGTAGTAAAAGAAACTAAAAGGAGATTGAGAATATTCACAACCATTTGGTGGCTAATGCTCTGATGATCATGCAATTAAGAGAACTCCTAATTTATCTTTTATTCTTGTACAAAGTGGGAAATTACACAAGTTAAACACATGATGCCCATGAGGAAATTAAAAACATGGTAACGTGCATGTGAATATTCAATAAAAAGCATTCTAAAAATAAGGCAATAACCTGATACCTTCCTAAAAAGCACTTGACAAAATCTTCTAGTTTCTAATACTAATATAAAAAAAAATGGAAGAGTTAAACAGTTCTCTGAACCTTTGAAGTATATACTTGTCTTCTAAACTAAGTGAAATTGTTTTTACAATATAGAAGTCAAAAAGTAAATATTCAAATTAATTTTGTAGAACTACATAAACAATTGGATAGAGAGGTAGTATGGTTTAAAAATGATAAACGTACACATTACATTCTAATTATTTCCCTTCATGTCATTTTTCAGTCCAATTATTTTTATGCTTAATCATATTTGTTTAAGCAATGCTATTTTGGAGACTAACTTTAGGAATATTTATAAGTGTAAATGTGTCATTAGTAAGCATAGAGGGTAAATTCTCGACTCCTTACTCGAGAGGGATAACCTCTTGGTTTTTTCTTTTCAAAAAACTGGACACTGCAGAACATGTTTTTGATGTGTCGGGTGCGAGTTCGACCGAGTCCCATGTCTGGAGGTTCCGACACCGCCACTCTGACCTCCAAGAAGAATCGGTGCTTCGTAGACATATATGGATGGAATAAGGAAAAACTTCAACTCATTAATTGATACTCCATGATGTTACTAAAGCACTGGAACAAGGCATGCCAAAAAGGGTCCCAACTAAAACTAGGAGAATAAATCTAAAACAAAGACAATCTAAGTGCAAGGACATGAATTTACATTATAATTACTTGTAAAACACAAACTTGGTTAAAGTAGTAATTTTAATAAAAGAGAAAATGATTAGATAATTGTTAAGATTTTGATTTATCTAGAAGTAGCAATATGAGGAATTTTATCAGCACATGTAATTTATTAAACCTTGTGTCGGAAGCTTCAAGCTTAGTTTGTACATTATTCATCACCAAGTCTTCACACATTCACTATACTCTTCTACTATTCTGCACTAAAACTTGGTATCAGACCAGCAGAGGCCAGCAGGTAGATATCAAAAGAACGTCATATCAGTTTTAAGCTATATGATTAAGTCAACACTTTTTTTCACAATTATAAATTTCTAACCTCTACAATTAAGCCTCCACCAAATGCCAATAATTGTTAATGCTAGAGATTAAGCATATACTCTGACATCAAGTTTGAACAAACAGCCAAATGTAGCAAAAAAAAAAAAAATTGGTTCCAACACCTCATGTGCAGGGTTCCAATTTCACAAGCCTCCTATGCCTATTTCCTTGCCAAGTCAATCATATAAAAAAGAAAAAGAGACAACATATTCGGTGCTTTTAGGAGAAGAGATATAGCTTCTCAAGTAGCATTATGACAAACTAAGCAAATAAACTTTTCCTAATCAAATGCATATTACTATTACTAAACATCATAAAGCTAAATTATTGTTTTATTAATGTAATGTTAGGAAACAATTATTCAGCTCATGTATTGTGAAAACAAGTATAATGCCATCAAAATATGACACAATTAAGTTTCATTGTGTCCCCACATGGATAATCTTCTTCACAATGTAACCAACAAGGCACGCATACTCCATAATGGCTTCAGAAACTTCTATTTACTGCAGCTGAAATTTTGATAGTAATTCATTATCTTTGAAAGCTTCAGAATGACTATAATATTTCACAAATAACCCTAACAACAATCAATTCTTCTCCGTGTTAGTCATGATCTTAACTATAAGAAACAAAAACCCAAAGCATGTACATGCTAACGAAGTGGGCATACATGTATTTGATGTTACAAAACAAGTTCTTATCTACCAAACCCTAAGTTCTTGAAGAAAATTTGTCAAATATTGCAAAGTTTGGGATTAAGTTAAAAGCAAAAATTCAATTTGGGGCTAAATTGTTTAATCTGATGAAACTATATGACAAAAATCCTCAAGCCTAATTCGGTCAACAATGATTCATTACCAGAATCTATCAATGCAATAGCACTTATCAACATAAATACATGAACTGCAAATATAATTCACAATGTATATTTTGAGTCAGCAGAGAAACAAATCAGACTATACCATTACGAGAGTCGTGCTTATGAGATTTTTTTATCCTTTAGCTCTTCTTTCTTATCATCACTCCCTCTGCTCTTCCTTTCCCCTACTTCTTCTTTCTCCCTTCTATGTTGTTTTCTGCATTGTTCTTCGTCTGTATATTTACAATCAAAAGCATATTAAATCATAATAAAAATAGAATGATAAAATTTAGAAAAAATCCATAATAAGCTAAATGACTCGCAGTACTTTCAATATGTACCCATCTTCAGCCTTCCAGGAAATTCTCTAGAAATAAACAGAGAAATTGAGTACTTTCAGATCTCTAGAAATAAATAGAGAAATTGAGTACTTTCAGAGGTAGACAGGGATGGGCTTCACTAATGTAATAGCCTGTTTTAACAATTCAATTCGTCATGCTCAACCAGTTCATTAATCAGCTCCGATTTCAATCCTGTAAAAACAGGTTCAGTTGCATTATAAAACACATAAAGCTTCTCTTTCCAATCTTTAGGAAAAAAATTGCAGACTGGTTCCGAACAAAGAGATATAACAAGATTGAAGAAACTAAGTAACTGAAAGATTTAGAAAGGTTCCGAACAAAGAGACACCCCAAACTCAGTCATGAAAAGAAGGATGCAAAATAAAAATAAAATAGAGAACCGATGAAATTAGGGGTTAGGAAGTTACCTTAACCAACAGCCATGTAAGGAAGAGGAAGATCATCAATGGGAGCCATGAGAGAGGAATTACCATTAGTATAGATGAGAGCCATTTTAGAAGAATTGCAAACCCTAGCACAGAATGACGAGAGAGAGAGAGAGAAGCGTAGAGAGAGTGAGACAGAGGGTAAAGAAAAGATGAAATATTCTAAGTGAAAAAAAAGTGATGGTACGGTGGGAAAGTGAAAAGTATATTTATTAGGGGGAAATGAAAAGTGTGAAAATTAATGGAGGGAAGTGAAATTTTATGGTGAAACTAATGGTGGGAATGTTTTGGTGGGAAGTGAAATTGACCAAAATCTTAAAATTTTTTATTGTAGGAAATATTATTTTTTAACCAAATTTTTAGTTAATTGGAATATTATTTATTAGGAATATCATTAATTTATTTAGTTGATTTTTTATAAGTTTTTTTAGTTGATTGGAATATTATTACACTTTACACTATTTTTTTGAAATGACACTTTATACTATTTTTAATCAATAAAAGCAATTATTTACAAATTATATATACAATCTTTAATTAATGTGTTGAAATTAAATTTATCAAATTAATTAGGTATAGTGATTGTTTTTAGGATGTTAAAAAACCGAATAGACCGAAATAATCCACTGAACCGATGAAATTTGGTTTTTCGATCTATTTGGTTCGGTTTCGGTAATATATCTATAACTTTGGTGATTTTGGTCGGTTCAGTTTTCATTAAAAATAGTCAATTAACTGAACTGGACAATTTAAATTTAATACTTAAATAATAGTCGAACCAAAAAAATACTTAAATAATAGTTGAATTTAATAAATTGTTTGTCAACATTTATATAATAATGTTTGTGAACTTTTTCATATAACTAGATTTTTTTTTTTTTTTGAAATAATGGAACATATTAAATAATTTATCAATATTTATGTATAAAATGTTTTATCAACAATATTTATAGTGTTTTTTACATAAGTAGTTGAAATTGGTTTTTTGAAGTTTACCTTCTATTAAAGGAAATTCTAAAATCTTACTAAATATTTTTCTCAAAAAAAATTAAGAAAAATACTTTCAACTTTTTATTAATATTTTAAGTAATTTATTAATAAACAGTGATTTAAATTTTACTTTAATTCATAAAAAATAAGTTCAAATCAAAGAATCAACTAAACCGAATCAAATAATTTAGTTTGGTTTGGTTTAGGTTTCTTTTATATTTAATTAGTTAGATTCGGTCTTTTTTTTTGGTTGTTTGGTTTTCGGTTAATTTGGTTCAGTTCAGTTTTAGACCAAACCGACCATTGAACATCCCTAATTGTATTTAATTATTAGATGCAACGTTAGAATAGTATTTTTACATGATAAATCGTTGCTTTATCTAATTATCAAGTTCAATATACGTAAATGTTATATTAGTGTTACCTTAGTTCAAATTAAACAATTAAAAACAAACCAAAAGCAACAGTTTGTACATACTCGTTGCATTCGATTTACATAAACATCTGCGATAAAAAAACAATGAGAAAATGCAACGATTCACGGCAACAATTTCTAAAAATTGGTTGCTATAGACAATCTATGGTGTAGTGTATCCTTGACCTCTCAATCTAGACAAAGATAATCCATGCTTGGAAAATAATGCATCAATGGAATCTTTTAAACATTGTGATGAAGTCTCTTTGACATGAACCACCTCTAACAATCGTTCAATAACTTCTCCACATTTGTTGACATATCTAAGGACTACTGCCATTTGTTCTTTCACAGGGCTATCACGAGATTCATCAACCAAAATAGTGAAACACTTATCACCAATATCATTTAATACAAGAAGTGTAGTCTCCACATCACATGCATTAGTCATTTCCTTTTGAATAGAGGGACACTTCATAAGATTATTTTGCGGAGCATTAATTCCAACAACCTTTCCAACACATTTGTTTTTTGAGGTGTACCATTCAAGCAACTCAAGAAAGTTTCCTTTATTAAAAGAAGTTGAAGACTCATCGTGTCCACGAAAAGACAAGCCTTGCGCAATAAAAATCTAATCACATCTAAACTTGCAGCCAAACGCACGTGATAATCAAATTCAACCTCTTGACTTTGCTTTGACAACGAATGAGATACACCTTTGACAATGAATGAGATACACGTTGCCTTTGATTTCTAAATGCTTCAAGATTCCTAATAGCACTATGATGCACACCTGTAACTCCACCAACATGTTTAATAAATTTTTCATTAGCTTTTTTCCAATTGTAAAATCCTTTGGTATTAAATACTTCATCTCTATAGCGACTGACATTAGGTGGCTTGAATAGAAGACAACAAAAACAATAAGCGGCATCACTCGATATGCTATATTCTAACCAATCATACTTGTGAAACCATTCAACTCTAAAACCCCTTTTAGATGGACCAAATTGATATTGAGGAAATGTATGCCCAAATGATCGACAAGGACCTCTAGATATGTACTCTCTTCGAACACGATCCCTAAGATTAACATCAAATTCTTCAATCTATTTTCTTAGCCCAGGATCACTAACTATATCATTTGGGTTACACTCAGCACTAGGATTTGAATTGAGAAGTATTTGTGCATTAGGACTACTACTGCTAGATAATTCATCAACCGAACATCGTGCTCTTTTAAACACAAATTTATCCATTAACCTACATAAATGAATAATGCCAAATCAATTCAATCAATAATGCCAAATCAATACAATCAGCAATGCCAAATCAATTCAATCAATTTGTCCATTAACCTAAAATTAAGAATAAACTATCAATCAATTTATCCATTACCCTAAAATTAACAATAACCTAAAATTAAGAACAAACTATCAATCAATATTCAATCAATTTTTCCATTAACCTAAAATTAACAATAACCTAAAATTAAGAAGAAACTATCAATCAATATTCAATCAATTTATCCATTAACCTAAAATTAAGAATAAACTATCAATCAATATCTATTAACCTAAAATTAAAATTAAAGGACAAAAACTAACCTGAAATTGATTGAGGGAGGGAGAAAGATCTGAGCGCAGGTGTTGCCGGCGGGAGAAGGAAGATGGCGGCGGAAGATGGGCGTCGCGTTTGCTAGAGGAGGAGAGGAGAGGTGCGTCGAGTTTGCTGGAGGAAAGGAGAGGGCTACTACGCTGCGTCTGTTCTGTTCGAAGGAGAGAAGAAAGAATTACACCATCTGCTGCTTTTGTTTGTAAGTTAAAAGGCATAAACCAAAATGACGTCGTTTTGGTTGGAACCAAAACGACGTCGTTTTGAATTTATTTACTTTTTCCCCGGATGAAGGGGGGCAAATGCCCCCTTTGACCCCCCTAAATCCGCCCCTGACTGGAACAGGGTTAGAGATTTGACAGGAATGAACCATTTAAGGTGATCATCGGACGGTAGGGGGTTGTTTTGTGGTTTGATGAAGCTTGGGCTCAAACAGAAAAGGGATTAAGCAACTTGCGTGAAAGCAACATGCTTGTTAGCGCTTTAGTTTGATTTACAGGCCGTTTCGTTTAGGCTTTACTAATAAGATGTGCGCTACTAGCGCGGACGATTTAGAGAGCCTTTTTCTCTAGTTCACCCCGACAATTGTGTCTTACCCATTTTATCCGCTCAACTCACCTTACAAGCGCTTCCTGAATTCAGCCCTGTTGGGGTTTAGTGTCCTATAGACAATTGTTCTAGGATACAAACTTAATGTAAATGAATTGTTCTTTATATCATTTGTTTAATGAGATATATGTTTTATAACTATATAAAGGCAATCCCTTTTAAGCACTAAATAAAGTCTAATAAAAGGAAATCCGTAAGTTTATTTAAAGTGATTATAAAGTGTTCATACAAGCATGAAGTGAGACAAAACTTTATAGTAAACTGATAAACTTAAAACCACCCCAAGTCAAGTGATATGTTTGGGATTGACATATCACTGTTGAGACTTGTATGTAACAATGTCTTCTGTCCGACAGAAAGCTGATCTCACAAGCTTCATATATATAGATATCTGGACAGTTACATAGATCCGATGAAACGTTGTTCATTAGGATTGGGGATCCGATTTGAGATAACAGGATGGGTAGATTCATCCTTGTCACCTGTTCATCTCATTGGTATTAATAGGTATAACTAATCCTCAGACTCAAAGGAATATTAATTGGTATTCTGGATTACGCAATGTGATGCTTTGACTCTGGTGTAACACGATCCTTAACAAAGATGATGTTGGTCCCTTGTAAGGTTGCAAGTATAGTTCCAAGGGGAGGGGTTAGGAACTATTTAAACTTTTTCGCAATTAGGGCAGACTTCTTTTTCGCAGTTAGGAACTATTTAAACTTTTTCGCAATTAGGGCAAGATACTGGCTTAGTCAACTGGTGACTAGGTCAGTTTCTTAGCTTGAGTCAGGAGATAGCACTTAGAGTCTATTCCTAAGCTCAGACGTTTAACGCGCACAACTCAACTTGACCTCTTTACTTGGTCAGTTTTTGGTTATTTTAAGCAAGCAATATAAATAAGGAGTTAAAGGTAAGAAATACTTTACTCAGCAGATTTATCCAGGTTCGGCTTCTTCTAAGCCTACGTCCTGTCCCCGGAACACGTTCCGAGATTTCGAATCCTCTACTGAGCTCTTTAAAGGTAGAGCCTCAAACCTTTTACAATCTTAGCAACTGAGTATAACAAGAGTACCTTCCTCTATACCTCTACTCAATCCTAATCTCTCGCTGAGTACTATAACCGAGTACTCAGCCTCTCCTTTCTATCTTCTAGAAATGATAAGTGTTTGTCCTATACAAAGATTTGCTAAGACACTTTAGACGATTGAAATAATCACTCTAGACTTTTACATAGATATAAGAATTGTAGTGTAAGATTTGCTTTGCTTGCAGAAATTGTGTAGAAATTTGGTCAGCGTAATGGCTTGATCAAGTTCTGTATGGAATGAAGCTTCTGATGGCACTATTTATAGAGACGTCTGGGCATCGGTCATTTCGAATTTCGAAATAACCGTTGGAGGGAAACGGCTACCTGTCGTTGTCATC
Source organism: Euphorbia lathyris (assembly GCF_963576675.1). Lineage (NCBI taxonomy): Eukaryota > Viridiplantae > Streptophyta > Magnoliopsida > Malpighiales > Euphorbiaceae > Euphorbia > Euphorbia lathyris. The sequence continues at coordinate 29,096,108 of NC_088911.1, read as the reverse complement.
CTGACTTGCTCAGAGCTCTCGGCCAATCAGAATTGTGTATCTTCTGTCCTCGGTCAGCTCAGCAGACTGTCTCTCCTTTTATGGTAAAGTCAACTGGACAGCATACTGTGTCGTCTGAACTTTACCCAAAGTAGAAATACTTTGTCTGGAGGTTTTCATAAGCCAGCTGCTGTCTTGTACGCTTTGTCGAGACTACTCAGCAGCTTCATCTTGAAGTTGTTCCCGAAGGTCTTCTAGATCCTTCTCTTGCTGAGTTGCGTTTTGTCCAAAGCGACAACGTTTTAACAAACGCGGGCCGAGTTGTACTGAGTTGTTTGACTTGGGCCTTGACTTCCGTATTGGGCTTGGGCCTTTTAATTCTTGTGTCTTATAAACAGTTTTAACTCAACATTGAACAAACACATTAGTATAATAAATCAAAGCATTTAAACTTAGTGTGTTTAGAATATGTATTTCAATTATACTTAAACAATTTTGTCAAATCAAAATTATGTGGAAAGGTGTTTCAACAAACTCCCTCATTTTGATGTTGGCAAAACTATTTAGCGAAGAACTCAGTATTGAGCTCCCCCATGATAGTTGACCTATTTCAACTTAGCAAACTCCCCCGTAAGGGTTGAGCTACTGACTTAGTTTTACTCTAAACATTTAAAGGTTTAATTCGAGTAAGTCTAAGGTCAGTTTTTCAGATATAGGTCAGCTTATTAAACATATTCTATTTACTCAGTATTAAGTGGAAGGTATAATCATATAGAGTGCGCTGAGTAATTTGTTGTTCAATGAGTTCTTAACAGACAATGTTTTATAAGCACATAAGTCAATGTCAAACATGTTATCAGCATTTGATTCAGTCAATAAGATTTATAAGTATAAAACATAGCTGATTTAATTGAAGATACGTAATGACTCAGTACACAGTAACATATATTAACATATATCATAACTCAGGAATAGGAATAAAAGATGCAGATATGATATATTGATAGTAGTCAGTGGTTACACAACAAAACTTATAGATAAGGCATATAGATTACATCTGACTTAGTCTATACTGAGCTAGCCTATCTATTTCTTTTTCTTGTGTTGAGACTGACTTCGCTCATGCTGAGCTCTAGCTGCTTGTTCTTTCTCCCCCGTTTTATCAGCATCAGGAGGAGGAAGTCTGAAAGCATCAGTTAAGACAGCTCGAGTCAGTTCTTTAGACAGCTCCTTAAGTTTCTCAGCGCTTTCGTTGACGCCGTCAAAAATTGCAACTCCATCAGCTGATACCTCTTCGGGTACTTTGAGTTCAGCAGCACTGAGCATATTGACGGTAAACGCTTGAGCTTTGCCTTGCCAGATGGGAGCTTCAGTAAGACCAGCAAAGATTTGGTGAAAGGTCTTTAAGAGGGCTGTGTCGTAATACTGACGTTGAATATTGTTATGACGAATGTGGTTGAAGGTTTGTTGTATGATAGATTGCATCTCATTCTGTTTCATTGCGTCAGTATCCATCTCTTGCTTATTCAGATTAAGCAAGCGAATAGCCTCACCAATTTGCTCTACTGAGCACTGATTGTAAGAAACCATTTGCTCGTTGGTCTTGAGTTGCTCGGTGTGAAGCTGAGAAAAGAGCATCTTGACTTCAGATGAAGTGGCATGGTCGGGGTTCACAGCTGACAAGTTCTGGATTTGTTGTTGTAAGGAGGTCAAGTACTGCACGGTTGTCAGCTGGATCTCAGCCAGCTTGGCGATTGAATCCTGCTTGGCTTGATGTGCTTGAAAAGAAATGATGAGATTTAGCAAGTCCTTGAGTCCCTTAACTTCGTTGAGAAGCTGAGTGACCTGGGAGAGCTGAGTAGTCTCAATAGATGACGACCCAGCAGCAGGAGGAGCGGACTGTTGAAGGTCTCTGATCAATGCTTGCACTGAGTCAATGATCTTTTTGCCGGACTCAGTGGCATTCAGATAGCTTTGTGAGCCTTCAGGGACATCAGTGTGACCGGAAGGAAGAGGAGTGAAGGGAGTGACCTGGTCAGTGACTGGAACAAACTCCCTCATTTTGATGTTGGCAAAACTATTTAGCGAAGAACTCAGTATTGAGCTCCCCCATGATAGTTGACCTATTTCAACTTAGCAAACTCCCCCGTAAGGGTTGAGCTACTGACTTAGTTTTACTCTAAACATTTAAAGGTTTAATTCGAGTAAGTCTAAGGTCAGTTTTTCAGATATAGGTCAGCTTATTAAACATATTCTATTTACTCAGTATTAAGTGGAAGGTATAATCATATAGAGTGCGCTGAGTAATTTGTTGTTCAATGAGTTCTTAACAGACAATGTTTTATAAGCACATAAGTCAATGTCAAACATGTTATCAGCATTTGATTCAGTCAATAAGATTTATAAGTATAAAACATAGCTGATTTAATTGAAGATACGTAATGACTCAGTACACAGTAACATATATTAACATATATCATAACTCAGGAATAGGAATAAAAGATGCAGATATGATATATTGATAGTAGTCAGTGGTTACACAACAAAACTTATAGATAAGGCATATAGATTACATCTGACTTAGTCTATACTGAGCTAGCCTATCTATTTCTTTTTCTTGTGTTGAGACTGACTTCGCTCATGCTGAGCTCTAGCTGCTTGTTCTTTCTCCCCCGTTTTATCAGCATCAGGAGGAGGAAGTCTGAAAGCATCAGTTAAGACAGCTCGAGTCAGTTCTTTAGACAGCTCCTTAAGTTTCTCAGCGCTTTCGTTGACGCCGTCAAAAATTGCAACTCCATCAGCTGATACCTCTTCGGGTACTTTGAGTTCAGCAGCACTGAGCATATTGACGGTAAACGCTTGAGCTTTGCCTTGCCAGATGGGAGCTTCAGTAAGACCAGCAAAGATTTGGTGAAAGGTCTTTAAGAGGGCTGTGTCGTAATACTGACGTTGAATATTGTTATGACGAATGTGGTTGAAGGTTTGTTGTATGATAGATTGCATCTCATTCTGTTTCATTGCGTCAGTATCCATCTCTTGCTTATTCAGATTAAGCAAGCGAATAGCCTCACCAATTTGCTCTACTGAGCACTGATTGTAAGAAACCATTTGCTCGTTGGTCTTGAGTTGCTCGGTGTGAAGCTGAGAAAAGAGCATCTTGACTTCAGATGAAGTGGCATGGTCGGGGTTCACAGCTGACAAGTTCTGGATTTGTTGTTGTAAGGAGGTCAAGTACTGCACGGTTGTCAGCTGGATCTCAGCCAGCTTGGCGATTGAATCCTGCTTGGCTTGATGTGCTTGAAAAGAAATGATGAGATTTAGCAAGTCCTTGAGTCCCTTAACTTCGTTGAGAAGCTGAGTGACCTGGGAGAGCTGAGTAGTCTCAATAGATGACGACCCAGCAGCAGGAGGAGCGGACTGTTGAAGGTCTCTGATCAATGCTTGCACTGAGTCAATGATCTTTTTGCCGGACTCAGTGGCATTCAGATAGCTTTGTGAGCCTTCAGGGACATCAGTGTGACCGGAAGGAAGAGGAGTGAAGGGAGTGACCTGGTCAGTGACTGGAATAGCATTTTCAATCTGCACTTGAGTTTTAGGTATAGTTGATTGATCGGCAGAGAGTTGAGTTAGAGAAGTGGTAATCTGAATACTGTCTGTACTGACGGCAGAAGTGTGTGTAGTCAGCACCATGCTTGAAGAAATAACATTCACAGTAATCGGCTCAACCTGACTGGTTGAGGTGGCGGAAGCATTTTGGTCGGCATGTTCCTGTTGAGAAGAAACAGAGGCTTGCTTTTCTAAGGACGCTGAAGTAGTAGAGGGTTGTTGGCGTTTGAAAAATGTCAGCTTGACTGTAGAGGGGTCCTTAGTTTTCTTTAAGATGACAAAATCAGGAAGAGTTGGTGGTGGCACAAAATCTTCACTGACAGGCTTCTCACTGGCCTTAACCAACTTTCTTCTTCTACGAGGTGGAGTGACAGTTTGACTAGGATCTCCTGAGTGAGAAGGAGAAGATTCGTGTTGCTCATCATGAGGCTGGTCAGCTTGTTCTTGGACTGGATCAACATTGTGTTGATCAAGTACTTGCTCATCTCCAGCAGCAAAGCCAGCATTGGCCTGCTCAGTCTCATGTTCACTGGCTGTCTCTTCGAAGTCCTCAGCGTCATCCTGACCGCTGGCCTCATCTTCTTCTTCTTTTGTACTGTCACCATCAAGTTCTTCCTCAACTTGTGAGATGAAGTGATCATCCAGTTGTACCTCATGTTCTTCAGACTCAGCTACACTACCTTGACATTGGGTGAAGTGAGAGTCACCCGGTACTACAAAGTCTGTAGGTATGGCGTTGAGGGGAGTCAGTGTAGAAGGTTTCTGCTTCTTCTGAGGTTGCTCAGCAGTTTCCTCAGTTCCAGGCTCACCTTGCCTGCTTCATTTCTCAGCTGACTTACCAGCTGACTTCTGTCTATTTGCTGGAGACTCAAATTTTTGGAAGGAGTCTCAGCAGTTTTTCTTTTGCGGGAAGCTGGGGCCTTAGTCCTTCGCCCTTTCTTTGGCTCAGCAGTTCCCTCAGCTTGTCCAGCAGCAGCAGCAGCTTTACCTTTCTTCAAAGGCTGTCCAAATTTTAATGCTCTCAGCGAGGCCGATGTGATCTCAGATCCTCGAGTCTTCTCCTCACCTTCGAGATCAACTTTATGGTCAATGAGGATTCTGGTGATGAGCGATCCTAGCCTCAACGTACCAGAGCTGCGTAGGAAGCCAGCGACGAGAAATACTGGCATATTGATTGGAGTGTACGTCAGCATATGCCATATAAAGCATTGCTCGAAGTTAGTTGCTGATGTAGTGCAGTTGATCTTTGGGTAGATAAAGTAGGTCAGCAAATAATGAGCCATCTTCTAGTGCTGACCCATCGATGAAGCTGAGACTTCTCCTGAGTGGCCCTCAGGTTTGTAGAAGTTGTGTGCATACCCAGTGCCATCCTGATCTCCAGATCTTCTTAGCCTTGCTCCCTCAGTTTTCAACTTGAGCAGATTTCCTAAGTAGAGAGGGTTGATGAAGATGGTTTTCTTTTTCACCACTGTGCACAGGTAGTCAGTGTTGTCATTTGCAACGCGGAGGTTGTGGTAAAACTCCCTTACCAGGTCAGGGTAGGTGTCATCCCTAACCGAAAACAGCTCCGTCCAGCCATTTTGTGAAATCCACTCGCAGAAAGGTTGTTCGTTTTGTACGAAGTTTTCTGATACCCATCTTGAGGGCTCAACTTTCCATTCGCGGACGTTCTCAAAGACCTTGGAGTAGGTCATGACTTTTACAGGCTTTCCCTGACCAGAGGTTTGGCCAGCTTGTCCTTTCCTCGGCGAGGTGACTTTGGTAGGTTCCGGCACAGAGGTTTGCCTGGAAGTGTCATCGGAGCTGGGCTTAGAGTGGCCAGCACCGGAGATGTTGTAGGAAACCTTAGTCATTGTTGAGGATGGGAAAGCTTAGATGGATTTTTAGAGAGAAGGAATTTCTTTGCTTGAGAGTTCGATAAGCGTAAAGAATAAAAATGGGGAATTACCCATTATTTATAGATGTGAGGAATGGATCTTATCGAATCCATGTGTCAGTTTTGCCTTGGGATTTTGAACCGACAATAATCCTGGCATTTATGACACATTCGGCGCGTACGTCATCCTAGGTGGCTATACGCGTGCTTTTTCAACGATTCTAACGGATATAACACTCAGCTTTTAGAATGCCAAGCGTTTGATATTCTGAGTGATCAGTATTGCATTAATGGGATGATTTCTAAGTTTAAGTTTATACTAACTTACTCAGTGTGCAAGTTTACTCAGTATTTGCTGTTTAATTAATTTCAATGAGTACACAGCAAAAACAATCATTCAGCATAGTAATTCACTCAGCATGCATATTCATTTAGGTCAAGAATTTACTGAAGAGGATTAAACATACCAATAGCTTCTCTCAGTATGCTGAACTGCTCACGAGCCAGTGGCTTCGTGAAGATATCCGCAAGCTGTTCGTCCGTTGGGACAAAGGTCAGCTTGATCTCACCTTTGAGTACATGGTCTCTAATGAAGTGATGTCTGATGCTGACATGCTTCATTCTGCTGTGTTGAATTGGGTTCTTTGAAAGATCAATTGCACTTTTATTGTCACATTTGACTTCAATTGTCTTTGTTTGAACACCATAGTCTTCAAGCTGTTGCTTAATCCATAGGACTTGAGCAACACAATGACCAGCAGCAATGTACTCAGCTTCAGTGGTAGACAAGGCTACTGACGCCTGCTTTTTGCTGAACCAGGATACCAGACAGCTTCCTAAGAAGTGACATCCTCCAGAGGTGCTTTTACGTTCCAGCTTATCCCGTTCATAGTCAGCATCAGTGTATCCGATGAGTGTAAAATCATGAGTATTGGGATACCATAAACCTGCGTTCACTGAGCTTTGCAAATATCTAAGGATTCTTTTTACAGCAATGTAATGAGATTCCTTAGGGTTAGATTGATATCTAGCACAGTAGCATACTGAAAACTGAATGTCCGGTCTACTAGCTGTTAAGTAAAGTAGAGAGCCTATCATACCTCGATATAATTTGCTGTCTACTGACTTACCATTCTCGTCAGCACAGAGGACAGTGTCAGTGCCCATAGGAGTGGATATTGGCTTGCAATTCTCCAAGTCATATTTCTTTAATATCTCCTTGGCATATTTGGCTTGACTAATGAAGATGCCATTCTTTCCTTGTTTAATTTGAAGACCGAGGAAGAAGTTGAGTTCTCCCATCATGGACATTTCAAACTCAGTCTGCATTTGTTTGCGAAACTCCTTGCACATTGATTCGTTAGTTGCACCAAATATTATATCATCAACATAAATTTGGGCCAGCAGGGTATCTTTACCCTTTCTCTTAATGAATAAGGTTGTATCAGCTTTACCCCTGACGTAATTTCTAGTCAGCAGGAAACTGGTCAGCCTCTCATACCAAGCACGTGGTGCTTGCTTGAGGCCGTACAGAGCCTTTTTGAGTTTATAAACGTGGTTAGGGAATTTATGATCCTCAAAACCTGGAGGTTGATTAACATAAACCTCCTCGTTTATAACTCCATTAAGAAATGCACTTTTGACATCCATTTGGAATAATTTAAAGTTCATGTAAGATGCATATGCACATAGAATTCTAATTGCCTCTAGCCTTGCCACTGGGGCAAAGGTCTCACCATAGTCAATACCTTCTTGCTGACTGTAGCCCTGAGCTACAAGCCTTGCTTTGTTCCTGACTACATTTCCTTGTTCATCCATCTTGTTCCTAAAAACCCATCTTGTTCCAATGGTCTTTTGACTCTTTGGATGAGGCACTAGCTCCCATACATCGTTTCTTCTGAATTGATCGAGCTCCTCTTGCATTGCGTTCATCCAGAATTCATCGTACTCAGCTTCAGCGAAATTCTTCGATTCTTGAACTGAGACGAAAGCAACATTGCTGAGGTACTTCCTGAGTTGATTCCTCATCATCAGGGTATTCCCAGCAGAATCAAGGATCACACTCTCTGAGTGCCCTCTTGGGATCCTTATCTCTTTAGGTAGATTCATGTCTTGTGTTGTCTATGTTTCAACAATCTCTGCAGAAGTAGATGGGTCAGTAAAAGTAATCTTAGGTTCACTCTTACTCTTGGTCAGCCTTTTCGTGAATGACTCAGTAGCTGGTTCTTGGTCAGCGGTGGTTACTGAGTGTGGATCATCTTCGGTCAGCGGCTGGTATCTACCTGCAGGGTTAGTTTCGTCGAACTCTACATGTACTGGCTCTTCTAAAACTTAAGTTCGCTTATTAAAAACTCTGTATGCTTTGCTGTTTGTTGAGTAGCCCAAAAAGATAGCCTCATCAGCTTTTGAATCAAACTTTGCTAAGCTATATTTGGTATTTAAAATAAAACATCTACAGCCAAAGGCACGAAAGTATCCAATATTGGGCTTTCGTCCTTTCCAAAGTTCATAGGGGGTTTTCTTTAATATAGGTCTAACTAGAGCCTTATTAAGAATATAGCATGCTGTGTTAACAACCTCTCCCCAAAAATACTTTGGAAGCCTATACTCATCCAGCATTGTCCTGGCTATTTCAACCAGAGTTCTGTTCTTCCTTTCTACAACCCCATTTTGCTGAGGTGTTATAGGAGCAGAAAAATTGTGGTCAATGCCGCTGGCTTCACAGAATTCAACAAACTTTTGGTTTTTGAATTCTCCACCATTATCACTACGGATGTGAGCTAATTTTAGGTATTTTTCATTTTCAATTTTTCTAACCAAATTTGAAAATGTCTCAAAGGTTTCATCCTTGCTGGTCAGCAAGATGACCCACGTATACCGAGAGAAGTCATCTACAATGACCAAGGAAAATCTTCTTCCACCCAGACTCAGCGGCTGGACTGGACCAAAGAGATCCAAGTGTAGTAACTCTAACGGACGCTTAGTTGAGACAATATTTTTGCTGTGAAAAGATTGTTTGGTTTGTTTTCCAGCTTGGCAAGCGTGGCATAATTAATCTTTTTCAAATTTAAGTTCGGGCAGACCCTCAACCAATTGCTTTCTTGCTAATTTGGCCAGGAGGTCCATGCTTACATGACCAAGTCTCCTGTGCCATAGCCAGGAATTTTCTTCCTTTGATACTAAGCACACAGTTTTTGAAAACTTTTTCTCTAAGTCTAGCATAAAGACATTATCTATGCGAGGGGCAGTTAAGATTAACTCATTTGTTTTACCCTCGTATATTTTACATCTAGTAGCATCAAATATAACTTTTCTCCTATTGTCACATAGCTGAGCTACGCTGAGTAAGTTATATTTGAGTCCGCTGACTAGGGAGACAGATTCAATAGTAGGATTACCTCCGATGGTTCCTGACCCTACTATCTTACCCTTCTTGTTGTCTCCAAAACTTACGCTCCCTCCTCGTTTACGCTCAAACGTGATGAACTGAGTTTCATCACCCGTCATATGCCTTGAGCATGCGCTGTCAATATACCACATCTTTGACTTCTCAGCACATCTCAGGCTCACCTCATTTGATTGCTCCTCGTCATCTGATGCGACGGATAGGTCAGCATGCTCAGAGATGCATGGCTCAGCAAGTTCGTCAGCCATGAAGCATATCTTCGCTGACTCGGTGGCCTCAGTTTCTGTGGATGAAGACTCATCACTGTCACTCCATGTAGCCACCATTGCCTTTTTGCCACTCTTCTTGTCTTTCCTCAGTGTGGGGCAGCTTGACTTAATATGGCTGGTTTGATGGCACTCAAAGCATGTAATGGGCTTTGAGATGTCCTTTTTGTATTTGCTGTCGCTTGAGTCAGCTTTATACTTATCAAACTTTCTGTAAGGCTTCTTAGAGTATTTGTCATTTTTCCTGAATAGCCTTTTCATCTTCCTTGTGAACATAGCCATCTCCTCATCATCAGTTGAGCTCCCGTCAGTGGAGTCAGCTTTCATGACAAGGGATTTCTGCTTCTTGTCTTCAGATTTTTCCTTCACCTCGAAGTTCTTCATAGATATCTCATGGGTCAGCAATGAACCGATGAGTTCGTCATATTTGTAGGTGGTTAAATCCTGAGCTTCCTCAACTGCTGTCTTCTTTGCTTGCCAGTTTCTTGATTTTTTCCCTACCACTAGTAATTTCTCCACTCTCAAGGCGTTCAACTATTCGATCATGTTGTAGTTGTCTAAGATTATCGGCTCGTTTACAAGATGCTCCACTCGTGTTCACAATCATAGTAACTAGAGTAAAGAAATCACCAACAATCTTGTTTGATCCTTTGGCGACTGCAATAATCACTAATTGAAGCTGATGAACAAACCAATGAACATAGAATGGAGGGAAGTGAAATTTTATGGTGAAACTAATGGTGGGAATGTTTTGGTGGGAAGTGAAATTGACCAAAATCTTAAAAAATTTTATTGTGGGAAATATTATTTTTTAACCAAATTTTTAGTTAATTGGAATATTATTTATTAGGAATATCATTAATTTATTTAGTTGATTTTTTATAAGTTTTTTTAGTTGATTGGAATATTATTACACTTTACACTATTTTTTTGAAATGACACTTTATACTATTTTTAATCAATAAAAGCAATTATTTACAAATTATATATACAATCTTTAATTAATGTGTTGAAATTAAATTTATCAAATTAATTAGGTATAGTGATTGTTTTTAGGATGTTAAAAAACCGAATAGACCGAAATAATCCACCGAACCGATGAAATTTGGTTTTTCGATCTATTTGGTTCGGTTTCGGTAATATATTCTATAACTTTGGTGATTTTGGTCGGTTCAATTTTCATTAAAAATAGTCAATTAACTGAACTGGACAATTTAAATTTAATACTTAAATAATAGTCGAACCAAAAAAATACTTAAATAATAGTTGAATTTAATAAATTGTTTGTCAACATTTATATAATAATGTTTGTGAACTTTTTCATATAACTAGATTTTTTTTTTTGAAATAATGGAACATATTAAATAATTTATCAATATTTATGTATAAAATGTTTTATCAACAATATTTATAGTGTTTTTTACATAAGTAGTTGAAATTGGTTTTTTGAAGTTTACCTTCTATTAAAGGAAATTCTAAAATCTTACTAAATATTTTTCTCAAAAAAATTTAAGAAAAATACTTTCAACTTTTTATTAATATTTTAAGTAATTTATTAATAAACAGTGATTTAAATTTTACTTTAATTCATAAAAAATAAGTTCAAATCAAAGAATCAACTAAACCGAATCAAATAATTTAGTTTGGTTTGGTTTAGGTTTCTTTTATATTTAATTAGTTAGATTCGGTCTTTTTTTTTGGTTGTTTGGTTTTCGGTTAATTTGGTTCAGTTCAGTTTTAGACCAAACCGACCATTGAACATCCCTAATTGTATTTAATTATTAAATGCAACGTTAGAATAGTATTTTTACATGATAAATCGTTGCTTTATCTAATTATCAAGTTAAATAAGGCAACAATATACGTAAATGTTATATTAGTGTTACCTTAGTTCAAATTAAACAATTAAAAACAAACCAAAAGCAACAGTTTGTACATACTCGTTGCATTCGATTTACATAAACATCTGCGATAAAAAAACAATGAGAAAATGCAACGATTCACGGCAACAATTTCTAAAAATTGGTTGCTATAGACAATCTATGGTGTAGTGTATCCTTGACCTCTCAATCTAGACAAAGATAATCCATGCTTGGAAAATAATGCATCAATGGAATCTTTTAAACATTGTGATGAAGTCTCTTTGACATGAACCACCCCTAACAATCGTTCAATAACTTCTCCACATTTGTTGACATATCTAAGGACTACTGCCATTTGTTCTTTCACAGGGCTATCACGAGATTCATCAACCAAAATAGTGAAACACTTATCACCAATATCATTTAATACAAGAAGTGTAGTCTCCACATCACATGCATTAGTCATTTCCTTTTGAATAGAGGGACACTTCATAAGATTATTTTGCGGATCATTAATTCCAACAACCTTTCCAACACATTTGTTTTTTGAGGTGTACCATTCAAGCAACTCAAGAAAGTTTCCTTTATTAAAAGAAGTTGAAGACTCATCGTGTCCACGAAAAGACAAGCCTTGCGCAATAAAAATCTAATCACATCTAAACTTGCAGCCAAACGCACGTGATAATCAAATTCAACCTCTTGACTTTGCTTTGACAACGAATGAGATACACCTTTGACAATGAATGAGATACACGTTGCCTTTGATTTCTAAATGCTTCAAGATTCCTAATAGCACTATGATGCACACTTGTAACTCCACCAACATGTTTAATAAATTTTTCATTAGCTTTTTTCCAATTGTAAAATCCTTTGGTATTAAATACTTCATCTCTATAGCGACTGACATTAGGTGGCTTGAATAGAAGACAACAAAAACAATAAGCGGCATCACTCGATATGCTATATTCTAACCAATCATACTTGTGAAACCATTCAACTCTAAAACCCCTTTTAGATGGACCAAATTGATATTGAGGAAATGTATGCCCAAATGATCGACAAGGACCTCTAGATATGTACTCTCTTCGAACACGATCCCTAAGATTAACATCAAATTATTCAATCTATTTTCTTAGCCCAGGATCACTAACTATATCATTTGGGTTACACTCAGCACTAGGATTTGAATTGAGAAGTATTTGTGCATTAGGACTACTAGTGCTAGATAATTCATCAACCGAACATCGTGCTCTTTTAAACACAAATTTATCCATTAACCTACATAAATGAATAATGCCAAATCAATTCAATCAATAATGCCAAATCAATACAATCAGCAATGCCAAATCAATTCAATCAATTTGTCCATTAACCTAAAATTAAGAATAAACTATCAATCAATTTATCCATTACCCTAAAATTAACAATAACCTAAAATTAAGAACAAACTATCAATCAATATTCAATCAATTTGTCCATTAACCTAAAATTAACAATAACCTAAAATTAAGAAGAAACTATCAATCAATATTCAATCAATTTGTCCATTAACCTAAAAGTAAGAACAAACTATCAATCAATATCTATTAACCTAAAATTAAAATTAAAGGACAAAAACTAACCTGAAATTGATTGAGGGAGGGAGAAAGATCTGAGCGCAGGTGTTGCCGGCGGGAGAAGGAAGATGGCGGCGGAAGATGGGCATCGCGTTTGCTAGAGGAGGAGAGGAGAGGCGCGTCGAGTTTGCTGGAGGAAGGAGAGGGCTACTACGCTGCGTCTGTTCTGTTCGAAGGAGAGAAGAAAGAATTACACCATCTGCTGCTTTTGTTTGTAAGTTAAAAGGCATAAACCAAAATGACATCGTTTTGGTTGGAACCAAAACGACGTCGTTTTGAATTTATTTACTTTTTCCCCGGATGAAGGGGGACAAATGCCCCCTTTGACCCCCCTAAATCCACCCCTGACTGGAACAGGGTTAGAGATTTGACAGGAATGAACCATTTAAGGTGATCATCAGACGGTAGGGGGTTGTTTTGTGGTTTGATGAAGCTTGGGCTCAAACAGAAAAGGGATTAAGCAACTTGCGTGAAAGCAACATGCTTGTTAGCGCTTTAGTTTGATTTACAGGGCGTTTCGTTTAGGCTTTACTAATAAGATGTGCGCTACTAGCACGAACGATTTAGAGAGCCTTTTTCGCTAGTTCACCCCGATAATTGTGTCTTACCCATTTTATCCGCTCAACTCACCTTACAAGCGCTTCCTGAATTCAGCCCTGTTGGGGTTTAGTGTCCTATAGACAATTGTTCTAGGATACAAACTTAATGTAAATGAATTGTTCTTTATATCATTTGTTTAATGAGATATATGTTTTATAACTATATAAAGGCAATCCCTTTTAAGCACTAAATAAAGTCTAATAAAAGGAAATCCGTAAGTTTATTTAAAGTGATTATAAAGTGTTCATACAAGCATGAAGTGAGACAAAACTTTATAGTAAACTGATAAACTTAAAACCACCCCAAGTCAAGTGATATGTTTGGGATTGACATATCACTGTTGAGACTTGTATGTAACAATGTCTTCTGTCCGACAGAAAGCTGATCTCACAAGCTTCATATATATAGATATCTGGACAGTTACATAGATCCGATGAAACGTTGTTCATTAGGATTGGGGATCCGATTTGAGATAACAGGATGGGTAGATTCATCCTTGTCACCTGTTCATCTCATTGGTATTAATAGGTATAACTAATCCTCAGACTCAAAGGAATATTAATTGGTATTCTGGATTACGCAATGTGATGCTTTGACTCTGGTGTAACACGATCCTTAACAGAGATGATGTTGGTCCCTTGTAAGGTTGCAAGTATAGTTCCAAGGGGGGGGGGGTTAGGAACTATTTAAACTTTTTCGCAATTAGGGCAGACTTCTTTTTCGCAGTTAGGAACTATTTAAACTTTTTCGCAATTAGGGCAAGATACTGGCTTAGTCAACTGGTGACTAGGTCAGTTTCTTAGCTTGAGTCAGGAGATAGCACTTAGAGTCTATTCCTGAGCTCAGACGTTTAACGCGCACAACTCAACTTGACCTCTTTACTTGGTTAGTTTTTGGTTATTTTAAGCAAGCAATATAAATAAGGAGTTAAAGGTAAGAAATACTTTACTCAGCAGATTTATCCAGGTTCGGCTTCTTCTAAGCCTACGTCCTGTCCCCGGAACACGTTCCGAGATTTCGAATCCTCTACTGAGCTCTTTAAAGGTAGAGCCTCAAACCTTTTACAATCTTAGCAACTGAGTATAACAAGAGTACCTTCCTCTATACCTCTACTCAATCCTAATCTCTCGCTGAGTACTATAACCGAGTACTCAGCCTCTCCTTTCTATCTTCTAGAAATGATAAGTGTTTGTCCTATACAAAGATTTGCTAAGACACTTTAGACGATTGAAATAATCACTCTAGACTTTTACACAGATATAAGAATTGTAGTGTAAGATTTGCTTTGCTTGCAGAACTTGTGTAGAAATTTGGTCAGCGTAATGGCTTGATCAAGTTCTGTATGGAATGAAGCTTCTGATGGCACTATTTATAGAGACGTCTGGGCATCGGTCATTTCGAATTTCGAAATAACCGTTGGAGGGAAACGGCTACCTTTCGTTGTCATCCTGACTTGCTCAGAGCTCTCGGCCAATCAGAATTGTGTATCTTCTGTCTTCGGTCAGCTCAGCAGACTGTCTCTCCTTTTATGGTAAAGTCAACTGGACATCATACTGTGTCGTATGAACTTTACCCAAAGTAAAAATACTTTGTCTGGAGGTTTTCATAAGCCAGCTGCTGTCTTGTACGCTTTGTCGAGACTACTCAGCAGCTTCATCTTGAAGTTGTTCCCGAAGGTCTTCTAGATCCTTCTCTTGCTGAGTTACGTTTTGTCCAAAGCGACAACGTTTTAACAAATGCGGGCCGAGTTGTACTGAGTTGTTTGACTTGGGCCTTGACTTCCGTATTGGGCTTGGGCCTTTTAATTCTTGTGTCTTATAAACAATTTTAACTCAACATTGAACAAACACATTAGTATAATAAATCAAAGCATTTAAACTTAGTGTGTTTAGAATATGTATTTCAATTATACTTAAACAATTTTGTCAAATCAAAATTATGTGGAAAGGTGTTTCAACAAACTCCCCCATTTTGATGTTGGCAAAACTATTTAGCGAAGAACTCAGTATTGAGCTCCCCCATGATAGTTGACCTATTTCAACTTAGCAAACTCCCCCGTAAGGGTTGAGCTACTGACTTAGTTTTACTCTAAACATTTAAAGGTTTAATTCGAGTAAGTCTAAGGTCAGTTTTTCAGATATAGGTCAGCTTATTAAACATATTCTATTTACTCAGTATTAAGCGGAAGGTATAATCCTATAGAGTGCGCTGAGTAATTTGTTGTTCAATGAGTTCTTAACAGACAATGTTTTATAAGCACATAAGTCAATGTCAAACATGTTATCAGCATTTGATTCAGTCAATAAGATTGATAAGTATAAAACATAGCTGATTTAATTGAAGATACGTAATGACTCAGTACACAGTAACATATATTAACATATATCATAACTCAGGAATAGGAATAAAAGATGCAGATATGATATATTGATAGTAGTCAGTGGTTACACAACAAAACTTATAGATAAGGCATATAGATTACATCTGACTTAGTCTATACTGAGCTAGCCTATCTATTTCTTTTTCTTGTGTTGAGACTGACTTCGCTCATGCTGAGCTCTAGCTGCTTGTTCTTTCTCCCCCGTTTTATCAGCATCAGGAGGAGGAAGTCTGAAAGCATCAGTTAAGACAGCTCGAGTCAGTTCTTTAGACAGCTCCTTAAGTTTCTCAGCGCTTTCGTTGACGCCGTCAAAAATTGCAACTCCATCAGCTGATACCTCTTCGGGTACTTTGAGTTCAGCAGCACTGAGCATATTGACGGTAAACGCTTGAGCTTTGCCTTGCCAGATGAGAGCTTCAGTAAGACCAGCAAAGATTTGGTGAAAGGTCTTTAAGAGGGCTGTGTCGTAATACTGACGTTGAATATTGTTATGACGAATGTGGTTGAAGGTTTGTTGTATGATAGATTGCATCTCATTCTGTTTCATTGCGTCAGTATCCATCTCTTGCTTATTCAGATTAAGCAAACGAATAGCCTCACCAATTTTCTCTACTGAGCACTGATTGTAAGAAACCATTTGCTCGTTGGTCTTGAGTTGCTCGGTGTGAAGCTGAGAAAAGAGCATCTTGACTTCAGATGAAGTGGCATGGTCGGGGTTCACAGCTGACAAGTTCTGGATTTGTTGTTGTAAGGAGGTCAAGTACTGCACGGTTGTCAGCTGGATCTCAGCCAGCTTGGCGATTGAATCTTGCTTGGCTTGCTGTGCTTGAAAAGAAATGATGAGATTTAGCAAGTCCTTGAGTCCCTTAACTTCGTTGAGAAGCTGAGTGACCTGGGAGAGCTGAGTAGTCTCAATAGATGACGACCCAGCAGCAGGAGGAGTGGACTGTTGAAGGTCTCTGATCAATGCTTGCACTGAGTCAATGATCTTTTTGCCGGACTCAGTGGCATTCAGATAGCTTTGTGAGCCTTTAGGGACATCAGTGTGACCGAAAGGAAGAGGAGTGAAGGGAGTGACCTGGTCAGTGACTGGAATAGCATTTTCAATCTGCACTTGAGTTTTAGGTATAGTTGATTGATCGACAGAGAGTTGAGTTGGAGAAGTGGTAATCCGAATACTGTCTGTGCTGACGGCAGAAGTGTGTGTAGTCAGCACCATGCTTGAAGAAATAACATTCACAGTAATCGGCTCAACCTGACTGGTTGAGGTGGCGGAAGCATTTTGGTCGGTATGTTCCTGTTGAGAAGAAACAGAGTCTTGCTTTTCTAAGGACGCTGAAGCAGTAGAGGGTTGTTGGCGTTTGAAAAATGTCAGCTTGACTGTAGAGGGGTCCTTAGTTTTCTTTAAGATGACAAAATCAGGAAGAGTTGGTGGTGGCACAAAATCTTCACTGACAGGCTTCTCACTGGCCTTAACCAACTTTCTTCTTCTACGAGGTGGAGTGACAGTTTGACTAGGATCTCCTGAGTGAGAAGGAGAAGATTCGTGTTGCTCATCATGAGGCTGGTCAGCTTGTTCTTGGACTGGATCAACATTGTGTTGATCAAGTACTTGCTCATCTCCAGCAGCAAACCCAGCATTGGCCTGCTCAGTCTCATGTTCACTGGCTGTCTCTTCGGAGTCCTCAGCGTCATCCTGACCGCTGGCCTCATCTTCTTCTTCTTTTGTACTGTCACCATCAAGTTCTTCCTCAACTTGTGAGATGAAGTGATCATCCAGTTGTACCTCATGTTCTTCAGACTCAGCTACACTACCTTGACATTGGGTGAAGTGAGAGTCACCCGGTACTACAAAGTCTGTAGGTATGGCGTTGAGGGGAGTCAGTGTAGAAGGTTTCTGCTTCTTCTGAGGTTGCTCAACAGTTTCCTCAGACTGGGGATCCGATTTGAGATAACAGGATGGGTAGATTCATCCTTGTCACCTGTTTATCTCATTGGTATTAATAGGTATAACTAATCCTCAGACTCAAAGGAATATTAATTGGAATTCTGGATTACGCAATGTGATGCTTTGACTCTGGTGTAACACGATCCTTAACAGAGATGATGTTGGTCCCTTGTAAGGTTGCAAGTATAGTTCCAAAGGGGGGGTTAGGAACTATTTAAACTTTTTTCGCAATTAGGGCAAACTTCTTTTTCGCAGTTAGGAACTATTTAAACTTTTTCGCAATTAGGGCAAGATACTGGCTTAGTCAACTGGTGACTAGGTCAGTTTCTTAGCTTGAGTCAGGAGATAGCACTTAGAGTCTATTCCTGAGCTCAGACGTTTAACGCGCACAACTCAACTTGACCTCTTTACTTGGTCAGTTTTTGGTTATTTTAAGCAAGCAATATAAATAAGGAGTTAAAGGTAAGAAATACTTTACTCAGCAGATTTATCCAGGTTCGGCTTCTTCTAAGCCTACGTCTTGTCCCCGGAACACGTTTCGAGATTTCGAATCCTCTACTGAGCTCTTTAAAGGTAGAGCCTCAAACCTTTTACAATCTTAGCAACTGAGTATAACAAGAGTACCTTCCTCTATACCTCTACTCAATCCTAATCTCTCGCTGAGTACTATAACCGAGTACTCAGCCTCTCCTTTCTATCTTCTAGAAATGATAAGTGTTTGTCCTATACAAAGATTTGCTAAGACACTTTAGACGATTGAAATAATCACTCTAGACTTTTACACAGATATAAGAATTGTAGTGTAAGATTTGCTTTGCTTCTTTGCTTGCAGAACTTGTGTAGAAATTTGGTCAGCGTAATGACTTGATCAAGTTCTGTATGGAATGAAGCTTCTGATGGCACTATTTATAGAGACGCTTGGGCATCGGTCATTTCGAATTTCGAAATAACCATTGGAGGGAAACGGCTACCTGTCGTTGTCATCCTGACTTGCTCAGAGCTCTCGGCTAATCAGAATTGTGTATCTTCTGTCCTCGGTCAGCTCAGCAGACTGTCTCTCCTTTTATGGTAAAGTCAACTGGACAGCATACTGTGTCGTCTGAACTTTACCCAAAGTAGAAATACTTTGTCTGGAGGTTTTCATAAGCCAGCTGCTGTCTTGTACGCTTTGTCGAGACTACTCAGCAGCTTCATCTTGAAGTTGTTCCCGAAGGTCTTCTAGATCCTTCTCTTGCTGAGTTGCGTTTTGTCCAAAGCGACAACGTTTTAACAAACGCGGGCCGAGTTGTACTGAGTTGTTTGACTTAGGCCTTGACTTCCGTATTGGGCTTGGGCCTTTTAATTCTTATGTCTTATAAACAGTTTTAACTCAACATTGAACAAACACATTAGTATAATAAATCAAAGCATTTAAACTTAGTGTGTTTAGAATATGTATTTCAATTATACTTAAACAATTTTGTCAAATCAAAATTATATGGAAAGGTGTTTCAACAGATGACTCTGGGGTGTGAACAGTAGATGTTGGGTATCACAGGAAGTAATTGCGGAGTCGTTATATATTGGATTGAGCATTTATCACTCCCGATAAATGGGAGATACATCCATGGATCGCTTGTGGAAGACTCGACTCTAAATCCTTGCAAGGTGATAGCGTAAGAGTAAGAAATACAGATTTCACTTAACCTATCTTTTTTAGTTGACTCGGCCTGTACAAGTAAAACGAACGTCTCACTATATGTGACTTGACATCACCCATAGTCATAAGATTCAGTTCAAGGATGTAGTTGATAAAGGATCGAATTATACTGTAACTAATACGGAAAGGTTAACGACAGAATCAACCTGTCTTCTTATAGCTCTGGGGGAATGATTACGGACTTGCTAATCACATACTCTGTACATCATTCCGTTATGCAAAGATTAAATATAATTCTTTGAAAATTAATTTAATAACGTTGCATATGGCTAGAAGCAATAAGAACCTAATGGATCACACATAAGACTTGGAACCTAAAAGAGAGATAGATGTTAATTAATTGATAGAAGCCCAATTGAGCCCAATAAGGCCCATGGACATAAGGGGGTCGAAATTCATGTAGTGATATACATGAATAATTAATTTGATTTTGTTAATCCTAATTAGATTAGGAATATGAATTAAATTAATTAAGAGATAATTAAGTTAGGAGTTTTAATTAGATTAATATACTCCTATTATTATCTATTATTATTATCCTTAATATATTAGATATATAGTGAGATAATAATTAGGAATTCTATTCCGAATGGAATTCCTATTCAGTAACCTAATTCTATCTAACTAGGGATTAGATACAAGAGATTATAAATACCCCTTCCCTTGAGATTTTTGAAATCCAAGCAAGCCATACCCTACTTGTGATTTTCGAAATTCACCTAGTCCAAGAGAGAGAAAATTCGATACCCCTAGTTCGAGGACGAGATTTCTCTACGGCTTCGTTTGATCAATTGATTTTTATCTATTTCTTTTATCCTTGATCTTGTGTTGATTAATTAGAGGCAATATACTTTGGTTGCTATTCAACGGTTGATACTAAATTAATCTTCCCGTGTTTTATTTCGTGTTTGGGAACTCGAAGAAGAAAAACAAACAAAAGAGAGAAATTCGTTTTACTACTCCTACATCAGGTCAGTTCACGATTTCGCGGATTCCCGGAGATTGAACCGTCGGATCGTCGCGATCTTTGGACAGGAGCTTCTAGACATATTCTTCCACATTTCCACCGAAGGGATTGTCGTTCGGAAGTCTGGAAGGTCTGTTTCGGATAGGGGCAGATTGGTAGACAGTTTCTATCTCTTTTGAAGTTGTGGGCACTTCGTTTGCAACGGTAGATAGAACTTCTAAAAGGTATTTCTTCTTATCCTTCTTT
This sequence comes from Euphorbia lathyris, assembly GCF_963576675.1. Lineage (NCBI taxonomy): Eukaryota > Viridiplantae > Streptophyta > Magnoliopsida > Malpighiales > Euphorbiaceae > Euphorbia > Euphorbia lathyris. The sequence goes on along the minus strand of NC_088911.1, from coordinate 29,075,657 downwards.
ATATGAAATAACCGTTAACGGATCTTGTGGTTTTATGGAAATAGGTTAAAATTTTTATATTTCGGCTGCTATACCTTAGCCTAATTTCCAACAGTGGTATTAGAGCCATCGTTAAATCCGTTATTTCATATATGAAAATTTAGAAGTTTTCAATAGGATTGAATAAATATTTATAGTTAGGATTAATTAACAAATTGTTTTGATTAATTAATTCTAAAGATAAATAAGTTTTAATTAATTGTTAATTAAAACAGATTATGCGTATGTTCCTAATTATTTTGGTTGATAATCATTATAACAAAATCTATTAGTTTTATAGTTAGATTGATAAAATTAGTTTTATTAATTCTAAAGATAAAACGGAAATCTATAGTAGTTTTTCCTATTTTCTGAAAATCGTTTTAAAACCGTTTTAGAACTGATATATATATATATATATATATTTAAAATCGTTTTTATATTTAAATATATATGTTTCAGAAATTGATAGTTTTCTGTTTTGATTATCGAATGAAAATTTGTTTAAAAGTTTGTTTTACCAATTTGTAAATCAAAATGTTAAATGAATTAAAATCAAAATAATTGGGACGTGCATAATTAAAGTTTTGTATAGTTATATTAATCTAAAGATTAATATAAAAGATACGAAAACTATTAGAAGTAAAATTGGATAAAAGTTAATTGATAAGTTAATGTGATTAACATAAATATTACATAAGATAGTTATGTAATCAACCAATTAAATTTATTTAATTGAGTCTATGCATGTTTGGAGTTATGGACATATTTGGACCCTCTTTAGTCTTTTGGTATTTTTGAAATAGGGTCTGCGAGTCCTGCCTTTCTACTATCTATTGTAATTTCTCCTCTCATCTGATTCCCTTCAATTCAATTGAAGTTTTCTTTAGTAGTATAGAAATTAATATGTAATTTCAAGGCGCCATGGAGAAGACGGAGGACCTAAAGAGAAATATGTAATAGTTAGTATTTCCTTAGGTTTGCCCTTTTATTCCATCTCTGGCTCGATGGAATAATTTAGATGATATGTCCATAACGCCAATGTATGTGAATGTATGTGTCTGATGTATGCTAAAGTAAATCAAGACTAAGTTAGATTATGAAACCTAAAATAAAATCCCTCATTAAAAAGTTAAGTAAATAAACAAGTTATTAAAATCGGTTGCCCCTCCCTAATATTATAATTCAGCCGGCAGTGCTGAGGGCCTTTGGGTTGTTGAGTAAACTCAAGCTCGGGGTCCTTTCGGTAACACCTGAATTATCGAAAATCATTTTTTATGAATATGGGGTAATACTTAAATTAGATTATGATAATTGGATGAGTAAACTCATGTTGTCATAAACTAATGGGCAAGACGGTTGGGATTAATATGAATAGCATATTAGTTACTAATGTGGTTAGTAACCCAATAACCCAGGAATCACATTAAAGATGTGATTGATTACATGAATCTACCTAATGAATGAGACTAGCTTGTTGAGTAAACTCAAGGCGAAATCTCAGGAGTTAGGATCCTAGCTCACTAAAGGATTTGTGAAATTCTTCGAATTAATATGGAGGGCTATTAATTTGGCAAAATAGTGGGAGCAATCTAAAATAAACTAAAAGGCCTATAATTTTAGATTGATATACTTTAAGCAAATGAATGACATACGTTTACTCTTTCTCACTCTCAGGTTTAATTAAACCCACTCTTATAATCATGACTAAAACCAATCTGCAAAACATTCTTACCGATAATAAATTGAATGGTTCAAACTTCACCGACCGGTTTCGTAACCTCAAAATTATTTTGAAGTTCGATAAAATAGGGTATGTACTTGATACATCGATACCCCCTCTCCTTGCTGATGATGCTCCCATTGAGGAAATTGATGCTTACCAGAAGCATAAGGCTGATGATGATCATGCCGGATGCATCATACTTGCATCGATGACACCGGAATTACAAAGGCAACATGAGGAAATGGATGCCTATTCCATCATCATGCACCTAAAGGAATTGTTTGGGAAACAAACCAGGTGCGAACGCTACGAGATATCCAAGTTGCTATATCGTAGTAGGATGCAAGATAGCACATCTGTCATGACACATTGTGTCAAGATGATTGGCTACATTACCAAACTTTCTAGTATTGGATTTGCGATGGATAACGAATTAAGTATAGACTTAATTCTTCAATCCCTCCCAGAAAGTTATTCACAGTTCATTATGAACTATCAGATGAATGACTTACAAACCTCTCTTGAAGAGCTTGCAAATATGCTCAAGTCAGTTGAGCCCAATATGAAGAAAGACAAAGCCATACCGGCTCTTGTCATTGAGGGATCAAAGAAAAGGAAAGGGAGCTATCCCAATCCTAATTATCCCAAGAAAGGTAAGAAAGCCGTGCCCTACAAAGCTAAGGGAAAGGAAGTGAAGAAGCCCAAAGGAGAGTGTCACTTCTGTGGTAAAGACGGGCATTGGAAAAGAAACTGTTGGTGTACCTAGCCTTCCTCAAAAGGGGAAGAAGCTTGGACTTCAACATCTGGTATGTTTTATATTGAAATTTCACAGTCTGAATCTTTTGGTACTTGATACCGGATGAAGCCTGAGGATATTCCAGGAATATCTAGAAATATTATTTCTATTAGCCGCCTTGTTGACGACGGCTTTTCATATTTCAATAAAAGACAAACGTTGCGATTTTTATAGAGATTCGATCTTCTATTTTTCAGGAATATCACAAAATGAGATTTATGTGTTAGATGTCAAAATTCCTGTTTTTGCAATTGATACCAAAAGACATAAGCTAGATAATTCAACTTACTTGTGGCATTGTCGTTTAGGCCATATAAACAAGAGACGCATGCTAAAGCTACATTCAGATGGGCTTATAGATCCAATCGATCCCGAATCATTGGAAACATGCGAATCATGTTTAAAAGGTAAAATGACAAAGACACCCTTTAGCAATAAAGGTGAGCGTGTATCAGACACTCTAGGACTCATTCATTCAGATGTATGTGGTCCTATGTCAGTCTAAGCAAGAGGAGGATTCAGATTCTTCATAAGCTTCATAGATGACCATACCCGATATGGTTACATCTACTTGATGAAGCACAAGTCAGAAGCTTTTGAGAAATTCAAATGCTTCAAGAATGAAGTAGAAAATCAATTAGGAAAGAAAATAAAGACGCTTCGATCTGATCGAGGTGGCGAATATCTTTCAGATGATTTTCTGAATTATCTAACTGAATGTGGGATATGCTCACAATGGACACCTCCCTATACACCACAACACAATGGTGTGTCCGAGAGGAGAAACCGTACCCTATTAGATATGGTACGATCCATGATGAGCATGGCCTTACTTCCAAAGACGTTCTGGGGCTATGCCTTAGAAACTGCCCTCTTCACCCTAAATTGAGTACCAACTAAATCCGCTAGTTCCACACCATATGAATTGTTCGTTGGTAGGAAACCCATGTTTTCATTTATGAGAATATGGGGTTGTTCAGCCTTTGTCAAACGCATTGCGTCCGACAAACTAGATTCGAAATCTGATAAATGTTTCTTCATTGGATACCCTAAGGAAACTATGGGATATTACTTCTATCATCCAGATGATCAGAAAGTAATCATATCCAAGCACACAACCTTCTTAGAGAAAGAGTTTCTCGAAGAAACACAAAAGGGAAGCATGATTGAACTTGACGAAGTTCAAGAAGAAGAAACACCGACTGAAACAACAGAGGCGGTTGAGGTACCCGAAGGAGTCCCATTAGATGAGACTCCAGTGCCACCTATTTGTAGATCACAAAGAGTTCATGAACTCCCAGTTAGATATGGTTTTCTAGTGGGAGATGATAATGAGGTTCCCGTGTTAAACGACAAACCCAAAAACTACGAAGAGGCTCTTACTAGTTCAGATTCTAAAGCATGGCTTGAGTCCATGGATTCTGAAATGGATTCCATGTATACTAACCAAGTGTAGACTTTGGTTGATCCACCCGAAGGGATAATACCCATTGGGTGCAGGTGGATCTTCAAAAAGAAGACAGACATGGATGGAAAGGTTAGCACCTACAAAGCTAGGTTAGTAGCGAAAGGATATCGTCAGAAGTAAGGAATTGATTATGACGAAACTTTCTCTCCTGTGGCTATGTCCAAATCAATCAGAATCATGCTTGCAATTGCCGCTCACTACGATTATGAGATTTGGCAAATGGATGTGAAAACAGCTTTCCTAAACGGAAACCTGCTTGAGGATGTATATATGATGCAGCCTGAAGGTTTCATATCGAAGGATGCAAATAAAGTTTGCAAACTTCAGAGATCCATTTATGGACTCAAGCAAGCATCTAGAAGCTGGAATAAGCGTTTTGACGAACCCATAAAACAATTTGGTTTTGAACAAAATTGCGAAGAAGCTTGCATTTACAAGAAAGCAAGTGGGAGCTCTACAGCATTTCTCATACTATATGTGGACGATATATTATTAATGGGAAATGACGTTTCTCTCTTACAGTCAGTGAAAGTATGGTTATCTGGTAACTTCTCAATGAAAGACCTTGGTGAAGCAGCTTATATACTTGGTATAAAGATTTATAGAGATAGATCGAGAAGACTGCTTGGTCTTTCACAGGCTACATACATTGAAAAGGTGCTAAATCGGTTTAGCATGCTTGAATCGAAACGAGGTAACTTACCCATGTTACATGGAGTAAAGTTAAACAATCATCAATGTCCTAAAACCGATGATGATAAACGACGCATGGCTGTAGTCCCATACGCCAGCGCAATCGGTTCGATTATGTATGCTATGCTATGCACTAGACCTGACGTAGCGTTCGCGTTATCTGTAACGAGTCGTTACCAAGGGAATCCGGGAGACGAGCATTGGATTGCTGTCAAGAACATTCTTAAGTACTTGAGAAGAACTAAAGATATGTTCCTAGTGTACGGAGAAGGTGATCTGAAAATAGAAGGATTTTCAGACGCAAGTCATCTCACAAATGAGAATGATTATAAATCCCAATCAGGATACCTGTTTATCTTGAATGGGGGTGCGGTTAGTTGGAAGAGTTCCAAGCAGGGAAGCGTAGCTTTCTCTACGACCGAGTCAAAGTATATCGCAGCTGCGGAAGCAGCAAAGGAAGCGGTTTGGATTAGAAAGTTCATTACAGAACTAGGTGTGGTGCCTGACATTGTCAATCCCATTACACTGTACTATGATAACAATGGAGCCATTACGCAAGCAAAGGAACCACGGTCTCATAATGCATCCAAGCATTACCTTAAGCGATACCACATCATTAGAGAGATTGTGGCTAGAGGAGATGTGAGAATAGAAAGAGTACCTACAGAGATTGAACCGTCGGATCGTCGCGATTTTTGGACAGGAGCTTCTAGACATATTCTTCCACGTTTCCACCGAAGGGATTGTCGTTCAGAGGTCTGGAAGGTCTGTTTCGGATAGGGGCAGATTGGTAGACAGTTTCTATCTCTTTTGAAGTTGTGGGCACTTCGTTTGCAACGGTAGATAGAACTTCTAAAAGGTATTTCTTTTTATCCTTCTTTATATGAAATAACGGTTAACGGATCTTGTGGTTTTATGGAAATAGGTTAAAATTTTTATATTTCCGCTGCTATACCTTAGCCTAATTTCCAACAAGCCCCAGATCTATTCAAAATGTTGGTTTTTGACTCTTAATTTATTATTTGGTAACGTTTTTCCCTTGACCTATCCAAAATGTCCGTCTTTGCATTCTAACCTATTATTTGGTTATATTTGCACTATGACGTATCCAAAATTGGTTTGGATAGGTAATGGTGTAAATGTAACCAAATAATATGCAAGGGAGTGAAAATGGGTATTTTAGATATATCAGGTGCGAAATGTCACCAAATAAAAAAGTCAGGAGCCAAAAATCAAAATTTTGGATAGTTCAGAGACCGAACCTTGATTATTTAAATCTCATTTACATAAGAATTGAATCGGTTAAAGACTTCATTATTCTAATTAGATCTGTTTAATGGTCGGTTGGTCCGTCCAACTCACAACTCCATATGTATATTTATAATTTGGTTAGGTTTAATTTTGAAATTTATCTCAAAAACCCGAGTCCGACAAACCTAACCTACACTTATGTAATAAATATATTTTTTATTATCTAAATTTATTTATTTTTCTTGAAAAAAGAATACTGATTTAATATTTGATATATCATAAATTAAACACATCATATAATAAGCAATGCACATACAATTTTTTTTACAGAAACATTTGGTATCTTTAAAAAACGAAACATATATTTTATAAAATTGGTACATATTTTTATTCAACTGGTTCCATATTTTTCTTCATTAATTTCAAATCCAATGAATTTGATGACTTTTTCCACAGATTCTCTGTCTTATTATATCAAAGCTTAGTATATTTTATTGAAACTATTGAAACAATATGAATGAAAGTAGAAGTTCATTTACAGAGAAGATGAAGTTATACGAAGAAGAGCAGAAGAAGAAGACTTTTGGGTTTCCAAGAGGAAGAAGAAAGATGAAGTGATAAGATAGCCTAAAAAATGAAGACATCTTCTTATCTTCCGCAATAATAAAGAGAGCAAACGTGACCCTTAAGTTGCCAAGGACATTTCCATCTTTGCACAACAATAAGGGTATTTTTGTCATTTCGCCAACGATGGTATATTCCATAAGCAGTCTATTCCTTATGATAGTCATCACCTCATCCAACCAATACTCTAAGTGAATCACCACCACTCATCACAATCAGAATTAATCCATGGTTCAGATTTAAACACTTTTCTTGTCCTTTATTTCCTTAGCCAAGAAGTTTGCTTAATCAGCACACCTAGCATAGTATAAATGTAATAGTTAGCAAAGTTTATGATTTAATGAGAATATTATTAATCTTTTGATTCACTCATTCAAAATTATTATGGTATTAGAGAATACACTAACCTAAAAGGCTATCCTTTTATTCACTCGACATGGCTGGTCTGATGATTACGTCCAGCAGCCCATATCATCTTCCCCAAAATGAAACACCAGCGCTATCTTTGGTCTCATAGGTCCTTATCGGACTAGATTACCATCAATGGTTTAGGGTCGTCAAGGTAGCTTTGATGTCCAAAAACAAGTTTTCCTTTATTGATGGCACCATCACTACACCTGTAATAGACGATAACATGTATAATCAGTGGGAAAGATGTAATAATATGGTTATGTCTTGGCTACACCATGCTGTCTCACCTTCAATATCAAGGAGCATAATGTGGCTTGACAAGGTAGAGCAGGTCTGGGTAGATCTAAAGGAACGTTTTTCACAGACAGATTCGTTGAGGATACTGGAGCTGCGAAAGGAGACACACAACCTGAAGCAGGGAAATGGAAATGTTACTGAATATTATACCAACTTGAAAATTTTACACGATGAGTTAAGGAACCTTAGGCCAATGCCAAAATGTACCTGCAGGCAGGCGTGCAGTTGTAATGCCTCCAAAGTAGCAAGATGCGGATCAAGTCATCACCTTTCTTCAAGGGCTCAATGAATCATATTCCACCGTCTGTTCGCAGATGTTGTTGATTGAGCCAATACCTTCTTTGAACAAAACGTTCGCCCTAACTATACAGCATGAAAGGCAGCTTGGCCTTGCCCCTGTCAAAGGAAATGAAGGAGGTGAAGGTAGCATGTTCACGGGATTCACTAATGCAAATGGCAAACAAAACAGGCAGAACAACCCAAGGTATAACAGTCGTAAAAACAATGGCAAAAATTCATCTCTATGCACTTTTTGTGGCAACACAGGACGCAAAGAGGAGATATGCTTCAAGAATCATTTTTATCCACCCAACTACGGAAACAGAAGCAAGAATCCTTTCAGAACAAATCAACCCAGGGCAAACTCTGTTGGGGTTTATGGCCCATAGACAATTGTTTTAGGATATAAATATTAATGAATAAATTGTTTATTTAGTCATTTATTTTAATAAGATATAGTATAACTAAAACTATATATAAAAGGCATTAATCATTCATAAAGAAAGTAATCCTAAGTTTATTTAAGTGGTTATAAAGTGTTCATACAAGCATGAAGTGAGACTATACTTTATAATAGACCAATAAACTTAAAATCAACCCAAGTCAAGTAATGTGTTATGGGGGTTGGCATATTACTATTGAGACTTACATGTAACAGTGTTTTCTGTGGAGACAGAGAGCTGATCTCACAAGCTTTAGATATAGAGATATCTAGACAGTTACATGGATCCGGTGAAGGAGTTCATTAGGATTGGGACCCGACTTGAGATAACAGCATAGATTATTAGTAGGTATAACTAATCCTCAAACTCAAACATTCATTATTAGTGATTCTGGATTATGTAGTGTGATGCTTTGATTCTGTGCGAGCACGATCCATTACAGGGGAGGCCTTGTGTTGTGTGAGAGCAGGGTTTGGTATCACATAAAGTAATTACAGGACAGTTAATGTTAGATTGAGCATTCGTCACTCCTAATAAATGGGAGATATATCCATATGGGCACTTGTGGTGAATTGACTGAAATCCTTGCAAGGTGATAGAGTTAAGAGTAGAAATGAAAATTTTCACTTAGCTTATCTTTCAGAGTAAATTCAACCTGGACAAGTAAAAACAGACTCTTCGTTATATGCAACCTTGACACATTCCATGGTTATAAGGAATTGTCCATAGGATATAGCTGATGAAGGATCGAATTATACTGCACCTAATACGTAAAGGTAACCGTCAGAATCAACCTGACTTCTTATCACTCTGGGGGAATGTGACGATTCTAGTAAAAATAGTCTGCGCACTCATTCCATTATGTGTTTAGTTTAAATAGGTTTGGTGAAAGTAATTTAAATAAACACATACAGCTAGCTTCGGTAAGAACCTAATGGGTCACACATAGAATTAAGACCGAAGGACAGAATGGTAATTTTGAGAGAGAAGACATGTATAGGCCGAAATATATATAGGAGGTTATTAAGTTGAACTAATTGATTTATGTAGATAATTATAATTAGATTATATTTATGGTTAAATCAATTAAAGGATAATATTTATTGGATAGTATAATTTGATTATATTTCTAAATTATTATCCTAACTTAAATAAAAGAATAATATTATTTGGAACTATAATTTTGATTATATTTCTAAATTACTATCACTACTTAATTTAAGTGCTCTAATGGGATTGGAGTTGTATTTATTAATACTTATTAAATGTAAGTTATTTTATAAATGTTTATTTATTAGAAAAACCAATGGGATTGAAAGTCTAATAAATTAAACTTAATGGGAATAAGAGTTAGAAGTATCAAACACTATAAATACACCCCTATGTTGCATATTTCCATGATCCCAATTTTAGAGAAAAAAAGTTCTTCATGTCTCTCATTCGATAAATTATTTTTCCGTTTCATTCGTTTCTTAGTTTGTGTGGATACCGTTAGAGGCAATCTACTCTTGGTTGCTATTTGGTTGATTATTAATTTATCGTTATGGTTTCTTGACTGTGTTCGTAATTGACAATGATATCCTCGTGGGCACTTCGTTTGCAACGATAGATAGTTCGTCAACAAAGGTACATATGTTTAATCCCTCTTTATATGAAATAACGATTAACGGATCTTGGGAAAAGGGAAAAGGGAAAAGATAAAATAGATAAAATTTTATAATTCTGCTGTGCCTAGGCTTGTCTATTTTCCTTCAAACTCATTAGTGAATCAAAGCAAAGAGAATAAAGACTCAGGGGAGGAAGATAACAGGCAGGCAAACACAGAACCGTTTACTCTAACCAAAGACCAATATCTAACACTTATTTCCCTATTGCCAATGAATCATCAAGGGAAGATTCCGGCCTCAAGCAGTAGCATCAACACATTTGTCAAGGGAGACAGTTCTGGTAACAGCCCTAACCCTAACTTTGTCTCATCATGCTGGATAATTGACACAGGAGCTACAGATCATATCATTTGTGACAAGCAAATGTACATCTCATACAGCAAAATAGAAAAATGCTGGGTAAACTTGCCAAATGGGGAAATGGTCAAAGCAGAATATGTTGGCACTGTGACTCTAAGTCCACAACTTGTTTTGCATAATGTTTTGTGTATACATGCGTTTGATTACAACCTTATATCAACTAGTAAACTGCTGAATACTAGTGGACTATGTGTTGTGATAACGGGATCGATGTGTGTGATATAGGACACAACAAGTTGGAAGAAGATTGGCTTGGCTAGAGAGCATGGAGGCCTCTATTACTTGGAATACCCATTACCCAACACCATTTCTGTTTTTTCAATTAAAGCTAATGTGTGGCATTTACGTTTTGGTCATCCCTCTCATGAGAGGTTGAAGGGCCTCAATCTATCATGTAATGATTTTGATTCCCTTAAAGAAATATCATGTGATATTTGTCAAAAGGCTAAACAGAAAAAGACACCATTTTCATTAAGTCACAGTATAGCAAAAGAATGCTTTGACTTGATACATGTAGATATACGGGGTCCAGCACAGGAGTCACACTCTAATAAAAGATATTTCCTAACCATACTTGACGATCACAACAGGTATACATAGGTCACATTAATGCAAACAAAGGGGAAATCAAGCACAGCATTACAACAATTCTGCAAATACGTCAACCGATAATTCAACAAGAACATAAAAACGATAAGGACGGACAATGGCCCTGAGTTCATCATGAAGGATTTTTATGCAAATAGTGGAATTACACATCAAACATCATGTCCAGAGATGCCATAACAAAATGGCAGATTGGAACGAAAGCATCAAGATATCATGAACACCACGAGGGCACTCATGTTCCAAAGCTCACGGCCGAAGGATTTTTGGCCAGAAGCAGTCAGCCACACAGTCTACCTCATAAACAGATTACCATCAGTGCCCATTAAGGGGCAAACGCCTTATGAGCGCATATATGGGGAAAGGGCCAACTTAGAAGATTTGAAAGTGATCGGATGCTTAGCATATGCCTCAATGATAGACAAACACAAAAATAAATTCACAGAAATAATGGTCAAGTGCATATTCCTAGGATACAAACATGGCATCAAAGGCTTCAAACTTTTGAATCTAAACGCTAACATCATTTTCTTTTCCAGGCATGTGAGAATCTTTGAGGAGTTCTTTCCCTTTTTAGAAGGAAATCAGAAGGCGGAAATACCATGTTGCGGTGAGGAAGAATTGGACTTACTTCACAGAGTAGCCATGAGTGAAGATAAAGATGAGCCATGCATTATAGATTCACAACAAGCAATACCAGAAACAACACATCATGTTGATGAAATACAAGAAATTGACGAGATTTATGAACAAGAAGAGGCAACAACACATGAAGATCAATAAGGCAATACAAGACCACAGAGAACAAGGAAACTTCCGACCTATTTCAGGGATTATCATCTAGCATTGGTGCCAGGCTCCACCTTGCTGTGTCTCACCAAATCCCCACATGCCTTGTCCAAACATCTTTCTTATGATAAGCTCTCTCCAGCAAAAAAAGCTTTCACAATCAATCTCACATACCACCGAGAACCTGCAACATATCAAGAAGCCAAGCCAGAACAGAATTTGGTGGATGCAATGAACAAGGAGTTAGCAGCTTTAGAAACTAATCAAACTTGGAACTTGGTAACATTACTTGTGGGCAAAAGCCCATAGGCTATCGATGGGTCTAGAAAATCAAGAACAAGGCTGATGGGAGCATTGCAAGGTTTAAGGCCAGACTAGTGGCGAAGGGATACACCCATCAAGAAGGAGTAGATTTCACAGCCACCTTCACCCCTATAGCAAAATTTACAACCATCAAGAAGGAGTAGATTTCACAGCCACCTTCACCCCTATAGCAAAATTTACAACCATCAGAACTCTCTTAATAGTGGCCATTGCCAAGAACTGGCACATACACCAATTAGACATTGATAACGCATACTTACATGGGGAATTAAGCGAAGATGACTATATGGCGATGCCACCAGGGATGACTCCGCAGAACCCATGACAAGTATGCCAACTCAACAAAGCCCTTTACGGGCTCCGCTAAGTGGGCAGGCAGTGGAATGCCAAGTTAACGGCCACCATGAAGGAAATGGGCTTCGCTCAGTCAGTTGTTGACCCATCCTTATTCACAAAGGGAGAAACAGAGCAGGTAACCGTGTTGTTGATATACGTTAATGATGTAATTCTCGCGGGAAACGACATGCAAACCATCAACTTGGCCAAAAGACACCTGAATGAGGCATTTAGCATCAAAGACCTTAGAACCATACACTACTTCCTGGGTTTTGAGTTCTCACGCAGCAGTCAGGGGCTCCACATGTCATAAAGGAAGTATGTATTAGAATTGTTACAGGATATGGGATTCATTGACTGCAAACCAACCTCATCCCCAACCTTACCAAACTACAAGCCAAACCACAATGACAAAACACTTTTAGAAAACACATCATACAGGCAACTGATAGGAAAATTGCTCGATCTCACACACACGAGACCATACATCACATATATAGTAAACCAATTATCCCAGCATCCCATGCAACCAACTATTGAAAATCAGAACACATCAGAGAGTGTTGCGTTACCTCAAGGGGACGATCTGCAGTTATAAGCCTTCACAGACTCGGACTGGGCAACTTGTCACGAAACACGGAAATCGGTCACCGGATACGCCGTCTTCCTCGAATCTGCTCTAATCTCTTGGAGATCGAAGAAGTAGAAAACCGTCTCCAGATCTTCCTCAGAAGCGAAGTATAGGGCCATGGCTACAACATCTTGCGAGCTCCATTGGCTCACAAATCTCTTACGAGACCTGAAAACACCATCGTCGATGGCTTCTCTTTTGTTTTGTGACAACACATCGGCCATGCACATAGCCCAGAATCCAGTCTTCCACGAACGACCGGAACACATAGACATTGATTGTCATGTGATTCGAGAATGTGTTCAAGCCGGCCTTGTTCGTTTGATGTCGATTCCACCTGCTTTGCAGTTAGCGGATCTTTTTACAAAAGCACAACATTCTCCACAACTTAGGTTTTTTATCAGCAAACTAGGCTTGAGGAATTTATACCAAGCATAGTTTGAGGGAGGGTATTGAAACTATTGAAACGATATGAATGAAAGTAGAAGTTCATTTACAAAGAAGATGAAGTTATACAAAGAAGAAGAAGAAGACTTTTGGATTTCCACGAGGAAGAAGAAAGATGAAGTGATCAAATAGCCTGACAAATGAAGATATCTTCTTATCTTCCGCAATAATAAAGAGAGCAAACGTGACCCTTAAGTTGCCAAGGACATTTCCATTTTTGCACAGCAATAAGGGCATCTTTGTCATTTCGCCAATGATGGTATATTCCAGAAGCAGTCCATTCCTTATGATAGTCATCACCTCATCCAACCAATACTCTAAGTGAATCACCACCACTCATCATAAATCAGAATTAATCCATGGTTCAGATTTAAACACTTGTCTTGTCCTTTATTTCCTTAGCCAAGAAATTTGCTTGATCAGCACACCTAGGATAGTATAAATGTAATAGTTAGCAAAGTTTATGATTTAATAAGAATATTATTAATCTTGTGATTCACTCATTCAAAATTATTATATTTATTTATTTTGAATTATGTTGATTGAATATTATTACATTAATCAACTAAATTTTGATTTGTTGTATATTTATTGTTATAACCATAATTTAATTTTAATTTTAATTTATTTATTTTGTAAATATAAATATATTAATTGTTAGACTAGATTTGAGAATCGGTTCTATTAACCTGGCCCAGCCCAACCCAAATCCAATGTAAATATAGTGCAGACAAGTATAGACTTGATCAAGGTAATTATGTGTTAATCCCGGTTAAATACGGCCTAGTCCACCCCACCCGCTAGCCAACTCATGAACATGTCTACACATATAGACTTGACTAAGCTAACTCAAACAAAGACCTAACGTCAACCTTCTTGTATAGAAGAACACAAATCAATCAAGCCCTAATAGCTTAATAAGATTATGAAAAACTGAACCAACTAATAGTTTGGTTAAAATATTAGCAAGTTGTCCTGAAATATGAATAGATATATCATCGCATTTTACAACCAATAAAATGGTAATCTAACTCAATATGCTTAATTTTTAATTCGTTTATGATATATTGGATTTTGATAAATGTAGATGGCTCACTTCGCAATAGATAAATAATAATAACGGTTGTATAAACCTCAAATAATATATGAACAAATTCACATATTTTGATTAGTAAAATCTTCAAAAAAAAAAAAAAAAAATCTTAGTAATACTTTCATTTCCTCTAATTTAAGCACTAATCCTAGTTTTGTTTGGAGGGATGTTTGATGTTTTATAAGAGTCATTTCAGTTGATTTGTGGTGGAAGATTGAAGATGGTTGTTCTATTTCCATTTGGAGTGGTCCTTGGATTAATAAGGAGTCCAACTTTAAGGTGACTTCCCCTATTATCATCGGTCATGAGGTTGATAACGTGGCTACGCCTTTTATTTCGGGTTCTAAAATCTGGGATCAGGGTAATATTGATATCATCTTTGTTCTAGAGGAACCTAATATGATTGTCAAACTTAATGTAACACCCTGCCCAATACTATGTAGATATTGTCCGCTCTTGCCCAAATCCAACACATTGGGTCTCACGGCTTTAAAACGCGTCAGCATGTATTGGATTCACATCTTACTAATAAGCCTCAATCACTCCCTCTCCATTTCCGATGTGGGATTCAGTTCATTCCTACCCCATTGCCATCCCTTAGGACCGCTCCTTGCTCAGGCCTTCTACCCCGGCGCCACCCACTCCGAACCGGGTCGTTACACTTAATATTCCAATTCATGCCTCAACAGATAAATTGAGCTGGCATCATACAAAGGGCGATATTTCACTTCAAAATCTGGTTACCGTGCCGTTGAGGCTAGTCGAAATAACTCAATTGTTGTGGATGGTTGGAAGAATTTGTGGGCCCTAAATCTGCCTCCCAAAATGAAAACGTTTTTTGTGGAAGTTATGCTCGAACTATCTCCCTACACGCTATATATCGTGGATGCGTCGTATGAATATTCCCATTATATGCCCTTTTTGTTTAGTTAATGTCGAGCATGACTACTATATTTTTGTAGGATGTGCTGGTGCTACGTCCTGATGGGCTCATATTGGTATTAATACTCAGTCTTCAACCTTGAGTTTCTTAGCTATAGTTTTTTACGTTATGTTCGTCCTTGCCTAAAGATTTGTGTGTCGAGCTGCTATCACTCTTTGGACCATCTAGAAGCTAAGGAGTAATATTATCTGAAATAATAAGTTGGTGTCAACTGGGTCTGATGTGGATTTATCACTGCATTTTATGGCTGATTGAAATCTTTAGGGTATTGCTATTCATCGCATCCAAATTCCGGTCCACCGCCCCCTCTTTACCATATTGCCCTTCTCATTTTATTTCATCCAAAATCTTAAAAGCTCTCTCTCCCGAGCAAAAATCCCGGTTTTAAAAAAATGGACCCAAGCATTCCCGAAGATAATGATTTCGAACACGATGTAATATTACGATTCTTAAATACGTGTTTGGTTAATTTTTTATTTTTATTTTTTTTTGATTTTTGCCTGAACGGGTAGAGCGTACTCCCGTTCCGTAGGCCGAACGGATGAACTACCCGTTCGGCCTAGGGAACGGGTGGTATGCGCCACCTGTTCCACCGATGGAACGGGTGGTACGCGCTGCCCGTTTCCACCCATGGTGAAACGGGCATGCTGCCCGTTCAGGCAAAAAATTAGGAGAAATTGCCCCGAACTATTTTTTTAAATTTTTAATGTACATTATGATAACCTATTATGCATTTTTTTATATATTCAGGTACCGAGGATTTGAGAGAATTTGAATTTTAGCTCTGGTTTTTGAAAATCCTAAGAAGGTAGAGAGAATTTGAGAGAATTGAATTTTTTGTTAGAAAAAGTGAGGAGGGCAAATATGTCAAAAATGGGCGGTGGACCGGAATTTGGGTGCGGTATATAGCAGCCCACAATCTTTATCAGTTGAGGAAGTCTATTGTTCACCCTCCTCAGTCTAGTGGTACGATGTATTGGGAGAATCCTGATCGAGGTTTCATTAATTGCAATATCGATGCATCTATTTTCAATAGCGATAACAAGAGTGGAATGGATATAGTCTCGATGGAAGATTCATGGACTATACAAGTTCTTAGACTACCAGTGTTGTTGATGCTCACGATACAGAGGCGTTAGCTTTGTGTAAGGCCATCCTATGAGCCTTCTCGCTTCATTGCCACAATATTCTTTTCGCGTGTGTAACACTAAAGGAGCTGTTGAGAGATTAAACTTTGAATATTGAAGATTGGTTCAATTAATCCAGGACTGTAGGGAGTTCTTTAGTAATAGACACGATTGTTGGGTGTCTTTTTCTCCTCGAATAGTGAATGTGGTTGTCCATATTGTCACACGCAATACCCTATTTAATGCTAACGAGTTTTCTTCGTTTGAACTCTTTGTAAGGATCTTATTATTTCTTTTTACTTTCCTTAGAAAAGAAAGATAAGACATAAAAACCTTGCTTTAATGACTTTATATAGAGACCGCCCAGCTTGACTAGCTTCATCAATACAACTGAAACTCAGTGAAAACAGTTGAAAAAGTTATATAAACAATCTTTATCTTAATTTAAAAAAAAAAAAATCTAAAAAATGTTTGATGTGATAAATGATAGTTAGAAATATGATGCAGATAATATTAGTGAGAAAGACGAAAGCCCACCTATAAAATTTCTTTCAAGTGGACCATTGTCATTTTATGTCACTCTTGGTAGAGTTAAGGATAGAAGAAAAATTATCCTTAATCTTGTACATCAGACTGTCATATTATTAGGCATCCTTGCTGGGAATATCTATAAGATGCTTTATAAATTAATAGATTAGTACATCATTTATTCTTTTTTCTATTAATTAATTCAAAATAAGAAAAATAAACTTATTCCAAATCCAAACCTCTATCTAGATGTTTTACGGTAAAATAATTCATGCAACAATGCATTAAATGTACATGCAGTGATGAATACATGATTGCTCAGTTGGGGACCGATTTTATACTTGCGTTCGAGATTTTTTTTTTTTTTTTTTTGGCTAAATTGAACTTGCTTAATTTTTTTCTTTTTTTGTATATATGCGTGTTATAATTTGAATGGTCAAGAACCAATTTTAATTATTAATGTACAATTTCTCAAAATTAAGCTAGATTTCGTTTAATAGCCCTAAGATGTAAAAAAAAAATTTGGATTTAGGGAGGGGTGAACATGTAAAAAATTAAACAAAAATTGATTTTAGATTGCCCACCAGGCAAAAAAAATTAATAATTTGGATTTAAGAGGCCTAAGAGGCCAAAAAAAATTGAAATTTGGATTTAGAAATGTCTAACAGGTCAAGAAAATTAGAAATTTGGATTTATAGAGACCTAACAGGTCTAAAAAATTAGAAATTTAGATTTAGGGAGTACCTAATAGGTCCAAAATATTGAAATTTTGAATTTTGGACAAACCTAACACGTAATGAGATATATTTAATTTTTTTTATTAGTTCAATGCTAGTTTCTCAAAAAAATTATAACATTATAACATTTTTTTATTTTTAGTTTTAAAATTTAATTTAGAAATTAAGTTGTTTGAGTCTCAAAAATAAGAAATTAATTTTTTTAATGGAAAAAACATAATAAGAATGAGTTGAGGAAGAGGAAAAAACGCGCTGCTAGGGTTTGAGGGAAGGAGATCTGGAGAGTGCCGCCGCCGTCGCCGCCGCTTTCGCCATCGCCGACCAATCTGCTCCTGTTGAGAGCCTACTCCAGATGAGAGTCGCCGTTGTCTACTCCTATTGAGAGTGTGGTTTTTTGGGTTAGTGTCTGTTGGGTCTTTTTTGGCCGTTTATATTGTCGGTGCCACCGTAGTTCGCCGCCGTCAGTCCTTCGCCGCCTTGGTTCTGGTGTCTTTTTTTATCGTGTTTTGTCTGGTGTCGAGTTGGTTAGCCGTTGTTGTCAGATCTACCATCGTTCGCCGCCGTCTATCCATCGCTGCCTATTGAGAGTGGTTGTTTTGTGTTTTGTTTGGTCGTGGGTTGTCTGGTGTCGAGTTTGGGTAGCTGCTGTTGTCCGGTCGTGGTTTTTCTCTGGTGTCGAATTCATCACAGGCTGTTTGGTTTTACTGTGTGGTTGTTTTGGTTATGCTGTGTGGTCCTGTTGTGCAAAAAGAAATCAATTGAATTTATGTTGTGCAAAAAGAAATCAATTGAATTTATTGAATAATAGTTCTAATTGTATCGAATTCTTTAATTAATTAATAATAGAAAATAAGAGACGACGTATACGTAATATATAAAATAATTCCACCTCAATCTATGCTCCAGTCGACGAAGGATTTGAAGATATGATGATTGAGGATAACAGTAGCCCGGATATATGAAGATTCTGAGTTGGAACTGACAGGGACTGGGAAATGCTAGGGCAGTTTTGGTTTTCTATGAGCTGGTTCGAGCTCACAGACCTGACGTCATTTTTTTTATTTGAAACGCTTGTGTGTAAGTCCAAGATTAATTTTTTGAAGAATAAAATAAAATTTGAATGTTGCTACAATGTGGATAGTGTTGGTCGAAATGGAGGGATTTGTGTGTTCTGGAAAGATACTAGCTGCTGTTCGTTACTGTCTTTTTCGAACCATCATATTGATATGGAAGTTGTGGATCCGTCGAATGGGAATTAGCGGGTTACTGGTTTCTATGGTTGTCCAGAACGGAACAGAAGGAGAGAATCTTGGGAGCTGTTGCGGTCTTTAGCCTCTCAATCCCAATTACCTTGGGCTATTCTTGGGGATTTTAATGATTTACTGGCGCGGGAAGATAAGCAGGGGTTACATGACCATCCTGAGTGGTGTTACAGGGGCTTTAGAGAGACAATTAGGGAGTGTGGCTTGTTTGCTCTTCCCCTTATGGGTTATCACTTCACATGGATTCGTCATAGAGGAAAGCCAAACGAAGTTCAGGAGAAACTTGACAGAGTTTTCGTTAACTTGTTATGGCAAGAAAAATTTCCAAATGGATCCTCTTTAAACACAATAGCCCCGTTATCTGACCATAATCCTATTGTCCTTCAAACTGAGCTTCTACAGGGGTTTTGACCGAGTCGTCGCTTCAGATTTGAGAACAAATGGCTCCGTGAGAATGATTTGGATCCTACTGTCAAAGCGGGTTGGGAAGAAATGAGACATGTGGGGATCCTTGATAGACTGTCAAATGTGGCGGGCCATCTTGATCGTTGGAGTCGTGCGCTGTTACGAACGGAACAATCTGATACGCGCTCTGGTTTGGCTCGGATGGAGCAGCTCCGTGAATCCTCTACGGAGCAGGCCGCGAGGGGTTATGAAGTGGCTAGACAGCAGGTGATTGACAGTCTTTTGAAAGTGGAGGATTATTGGAGACAGCAGGAGAAGGTGGAATGGATGTCTGAGGGTGATTCTAATACTAAGCTTTTCCAAGCTGTCGCCAATGGTAGAAAGAAGAGAAATAAAATCAACAGACTACAAAATGGGAGCGGAAACTGGACATCTGACCCTGACGAACTTTGTCAGATTGTGCATGATTATTTCTCTAACCTGTTCGACAGCGGATCGGGGGATTTTGCTCGTGTCACTGACCTGATTACAACCAAAGTATCTAGGGAGGATAATGAACAACTGCTAAGGGGTTTTACGATCGAGGAATTCAAATCTGCCCTGTTTGAGATGCACCCTGACAAAGCCCCTGGGCCTGACGGGTTTAATCCGGGTTTCTTTCAGAGATTTTGGACACTACTTGGAGCTGATATCTTTCAGGCAAGTTGCAGCTGGCTTCATTCTGATATGTTTCCTCCTGGCTTAAATGATACTATTATTGCGTTGATCCCAAAATGTGAACAACCTTGCTCTATGAAGGACCTTCGGCCTATTGCCCTGTGTAATGTAATCTATAAAATAATCTCAAAAGTGCTTGCTAATCGCCTCAAGAGGATTCTTCCTAGGCTTATTTCTGAAAACCAATCTGCTTTTATCAAAGGAAGATCAATTCATGATAATATTCTTATTGCTTTTGAGGTTATTCATAGTATGAAAAGGAACATGCATAGGAAAAATGGGGACGTTTCCCTTAAGATTGATATTAGTAAGGCCTATGATAGAGTGAATTGGGATTACCTTGCTGCCATGCTCCTTAAATTGGGTTTTGACCCTAGGTGGATTAAATACATCATGCTTTGTGTCAGTACAGTGAAATACTCAATAAAAGTTAATGATAGATTGGTGGGCCATATTTCTCAAAACGGGGGCTTAGACAGGGCGACCCGTTATCTCCATATCTCTTTCTGTTGTGTGTGGAAGGTTTATCGGCTCTGATTTCACACTCGGAGAGGCTTGGAAAATTGCATGGGGTTCATGTGTGTAGAAGGGCCCCCCAGTATCTCACTTATTATTTGCTGATGATGCATTCATGTTCTTTCGGGCAAATCTTGAGGAAAGTAGGGAGATGAAGAGTATCTTATCCGTGTATGAAGTCGCTTCGGGCCAGACAGTCAATTTTGTTAAATCCGGCATTATGTGCAGTAGTAATGTGGATCCTCTTTTTACTGAGGGAATCTCCAGCATTCTGGGTGTTAATCGACCCATTGATACTGGCCGTTACCTGAGCTTACCATCGTTGGTTGGAAAGAAAAAGAGGGCCATATTTGCTCATCTGAAGGACAAATTGTGGAAAAAGATACAGAGCTGGTCAAATAAGCCTCTATCTAAGGCGGGTCGAGCAACATTGATATGTGCTGTGGGACAGGCCATACCCATTTACTATATGAGTCGCTTTTTGCTTCCTATCTCCACGGCTAAGGAGCTCCAACGGATGTTAAACTCATTCTGGTGGGGAAACAAGAAAGATGGATCTCGTGGAATTAACTGGATGGTTTGGGATAAGCTGTGCACTACAAAGGATGAGGGAGGATTGGGATTCAGGGATTTCACTGCTTTTAATTTAGCTTTATTAGGAAAACAAGGGTGGCGACTTCAGTCATCTCTAGATTCTCTTGTCAGTCAAGTTTTCAAAGCCAAATATTACCCAAATGGGGAGTTTATTGAAGCCCGGTTAGGACATTGTCCTAGCTTCATTTGGCGGAGTATCTGGAGCTCTCAATTATTGCTTAATAAAGGAAGTAGATGGAAGATAGGAATTCGCCAATCGATCAATGTGTGGAAAGATAAGTGGTTGAGAAATGATTACAGCCAGAAGATCACCTCCCCTAGGGTGGATGGTCTGGAAGATTTAAGGGTTAGTGACTTATTCATTCCGAATTCATATGACTGGGATGTCAAGTTGCTTGAGGAACTCTTTACCGAGTCAGACATTGCGGATATCTGTCGTACTACTGTCAGAGTGGAGGGGCATCAGGATGAATTAATTTGGGGTGGCTCAAAATATGGTCTTTATACAGTTAAAAGTGCCTATCGCACCGCAATAAGAGAGGATGAGGTTGCTCAGGGTTTTCAAATCGAAGGGGATTGGCGTCTGATATGGTCTGCTGCTGTACCGTATAAGGTGCGCTACTTTTGTTGGAAGCTGGTTCGGGATTGTATTCCAACTAGGGTCAAATTAAGGAGACGAGGGATTGACATACCTGACGAGTGTGTGATGTGTGCCCTGGACATTGAAGACGCTTGGCACCTTTTCTGGTTGTGCCCAAAAGCACAGCTGATATGGCAGGAGGCAGGTCTTTATGGAAATCTGGAACTGAAAGCTACTGATGCTGCAAACTTTGCATCCTATTTTTTTTTTATTTCTGCAGGTCAAATAATCCTTGGAATGTGCAGCTCTTTATGGTCCTGCTTTGGTGCTGTTGGCGCGGGAGAAATGAGAAATTTTGGAAGCAGACCACCAGTCCGCCAGCGATTGTGGTTGACGGAGGCCGAAGAACTCTGCTGGATTGGCAGGCTGCACAAAGGCGACGGAATCTCTCAAGTGCCGAGTCGTGTTCGGCCCTATGTGCGAATAAATGGCACCATCCGCCCCCTCATTCCCTCTCTTGCTGCACTGATTACAACACTTTCACTATCCTTGGAAAATCTGGTAATAGCGCGGTGTTACGAAGACCCGATGGGTCTTTTGTGGCTGCTCGAACTGGGACTACGGACGGCTTAATGGACTCCCACGAAGGTGAAGCATGGGCTATCCTCCAAGCGATGAAGTGGATCTGTGGTAGAGGAGAAAGTGCAGTAATCTTTGAATCTGACTCACAAGTTGTTGTTCATGCCATCAATTCAAACCTTCCTGATGTATCTGAATTTGGGGATCTTATTGGTCAGATCCGGCTCTTATTATCAACTCACAACGACTTCTCTATCCGTTTTATCTGAAGGCTAGCAAATGGTTTAGCTCGTGTCTTGGCAAAAGCGGCCGCCCAACATGTTAGCCCTTTTTATTATGATGTTGTTCCGAGTTTTGTTTCGCTTTCTGTTCTGAATTTCTGTAATGACTCTCAGCATTAATGAATCTCTCTTTAAAAAAAAAGTGTTATAAAAATAAATAAATAAATTAATAATGGTAACATAGTTTTATAATTATTGAAAAATAAAATTTAAATAAATACACTTTCTAAAATAAATTGAAGTTGGGGGGAATTGAACCTAAGACTTTTTGAAATGAAACAAATGTTTTTAACCATCTCATCTACCTTTAAACAATCAAATATTACTACATAGAGTCTATATAAACTAATATTAGGGGGACCGAAAGTAATCGTGACCATGGTGGTTCCGACGGCCGGAGGGACCTGGGCCCCCCGAACCCCTCCCTGTCTCCGCCCCTTTGTACACAAATATTTTATGTTTTCTTTTATTATTATTATTATCATAGATGATTCTGTAGTTTAAATTATTTTTTCAGTAAAAATTGGGTGATGGTAGGGCTATCAATATGGGTCACAACATAATAATACGATTCGCGTAACACGGAAATTAAACGAATTAGGGTTGAGATAAATGGGTTTGGGTCATAAATGGGACGCCTGACCCGTAAAATAAACGGGTCGGGTCGTGGGTTGACTCGCGAATTCATTGTAACCCGTATAATTTAGACGAGTCTATGGGTTGTGTCAACCCAACACGTGAACCTATATAACCCGACCCATATAACCCATATATCATGTAAATATAAAAAAGTTTTATGGATATTAAAGTAATTTTAATTTTTAACCCTAATATATATACGGATTAGTAGATTACAGAACACGTTAGGTTTCCAACTTTCTTTCCCTAACAATTTGTGATGCCTGCCTCTCTTCATTGACATCCGGTTAACGCTTCAATCTCCAGCCACAAGTAAGTCTTTTGTTGATTTAATTTTCCACTTAAATTGTCCTTTGCCTCTTGTTCCTGTCCATGAGATTCAGCTTCAGTCGGTTACAACTGTGGCTTCTAAAAGTGCATTTAGCAACAGTGGGAGAGTTCTTGATCAATATAGGAGTGTATTAAAATCCGATGTTGTAGAGGCTTTGATATGTACTAGAGATTGACTATGTGCTTCTCGTGAAGTTGAAGAAGGTATAATCTTTTATGAAACTTTTTTTATTTTGTAGTTAGAATATTGTAATAGTCTTTGAATTTTTTTGCATGTTTTATAGGTGGTGTAGAGATGGAAGAACTTGAAAAGGATATAATGGAGTTGCAGTTAGAATGCATTGAATTAAAGACTAATGAACAAGATACTAATTTTGTTGTTGTTTAAGTTGAATTGAATGTTTTAGTTTTAGTTTATTTGGAATTTGGAATTAATTTTTTTTATTTTGTTTGTAAGTTTTGGATTTTAGACTTTTTGATGTTATCCTGTTGAATTTGTTTTGTTAGTTTGTATTAGATTTTATTTTTTTATATGCAATTATGCATGTTTTTATTTTCTTTTTCATTTTGTTTAGTTGAATACTTTTTTTTAGTATGGAGTTGCAAAATTAAATGGGTTAGCCAGGTTGACACGTTCAAACCGCTTCTTAAACGAATCGTGCCAGTTGACCCATTTATTAAATGGATTGGGTCAGGATTGGGATAAATGGGTCACCTGAGTAAGTCGACACGACACATTTACAACCCGCGAACCCATATTGACACCCCTAGATGATGGTTTAGGGAAAGGTTGGACATCCCGACTAGGTCGGCACCCCCAGCCAAATAACCCAAACCTAGACCTGAATATTATTAAAAAGCAAACAAAGAGTATACAAAGGAATAAAGAAACAGAAAGAGGAGAACAGAGCAAAACTAAATTCTAAATTGCTCAACCGAACTATAATCCTCATAAATGAAAGAATTACAAAATGATGGAGATGTATTCCACCAAACCAAATTAGGAATAGTCGCTGCGTGCTTCGCTAAGGCGTCGACAACTCGATTCCCTTCACGATAAATGTGAGAGATGACCACACGCATATGTTGAAGATGGAACAAGCAATCAAACCACGCAACACGCACTTTCCAAGGCACCTTGTGAGTTTTAGATTTTAAAATATGAACCACAAAGCTCGAATCACATTCAATCCACAGTGAGTGCCAGCCCTTATCCCAAGCAATTTTGATTGCAAAAATGGCAGCCCGAAGCTCGATAATGTAAGCGAGCGAAGTCTGAACAGGAAATGAAAATGAACCTCGCGGGAAACCACAGGCTGTATGAAAAACACCACCAGCACCAGCAACCACGGATTACCAAAAATAGATCCATCCGAATTAACTTTAATCCAACAAGGGGGAGGAGCTCGCCAAATGATGGAAATGATCTTAGGAATGCCCGGACGTCTAGCGTCAAGGGAGAGATGCTTCAGAACCGCATAGTCCTTTAAACAATTAGAAACCATTCCGCGGGAAAAGACATTTGCTTCCCAAATGAGAGCCCAAAGCCGGCGAAGACATAGAAAAATTCTAGCAGTCTCGCCTTAAAAAAAAGACAAATTTCTCGTGCGCCAGATTACCAAACAGTGTTTACAATCACCGAATTCCATAAAGCACGAACCTACAAACTCAACGTAGCCTCGATAGCATCCGTAATTAACTCTTTGAGAGTGCCATCCAATTTTATCTGAGTCTGAAAAATGGAGGCTATCGAGGTCCACAACGCTTTAGAAAATGGCAATGAACAAACATGTGATCTAAACCCTCGTAGGCCAATAAATACAATGAGCAACGAGAAATAATATTCAAACCTTTACGTCTTAAAATGTCATGAGTTGGAACATACCCTCTATAGGCACGCCAAAAAAGCATAGAATGCGAAAGAGGAATAAAAGGCTGCCAAATAAAGCTGCACCAACGAATTGGCTGGTATGAGGCAAGAGATTTAACATATTTCTTGATCGTAAAATTCCCCATCAACCGCAACAATCCAAATGCAAGAATCAATCAAGCCGCTACAAGGACGAACAACAAGGATATTATCCCGAACAACCGAAAGAAGAGGTGGAAGCTCATGCCAATGGTCTTCGTGCAGAAAATCTGCAACCCTATTAGTGAGCAATCGAACCAAACTAGAAGAGAGATTCAGCTGAACAGCCACAGTCGGTACCAACCAACGACCAGTCCAAAAACTCAACATCTCCCCATCACCAATGCTCCAAAAGCTGTCATTCAAGAGGGTTTTATAAACCTCTTGAATTGAACTCCAAATAGAGGAGAAAATAGGCCAGCTTCTCACGGAACCTAAAGCATTCAAAAAACGTTTCTGAAGAAGAGCAATTAAAAAATCATTGGAGGAAACAAAATCCCAAGCCAATTTTCCTAACATCACCATATTCATAGCATGGAGATCACGTATACCAAGCCCCCATATTTTAAAGGATGACAACAAAGATCCCAAGGAGTAGTAATTATAATTTTCTCTCACAGATACAACCGGTCCAAATGAAATTATGAATGGCTCTTGCGTGAATTTAAGAAGACTCGAGGGCCACTTATAAACGATAAAGGAGTGAATGAAGGAACTATTAATCATCGAATTAACCAGAGTCACTCGAGCTGCCATAGAGAGACTACGACCCTTTCCATTTCGAAAAGGTAGCCTGAATTTTATCAGCAATTAGTTGAAGCATTTGTTTACGCGGAGCGCCAAAGAAAAGAGGAACACCCAAGTACATAAACAAGAGATTGCTAGTTCGAATATGAACAATATCAGCAAGAGTCGCAATTCTAGCAGCATTAATAGAAGGACTAAAATAGGCTTCAGATTTATCCCAGCTGATAATTTTCCCAGAGATTTTCCCATAGAGCGTGAAAAAATCCCTGAGAGTTTTCATTGAACCGTAGCTTTACAAAATAATAAAGTGTCATCAGCATATAGAAAATGAGTAGGAAACAAGACACCAGAAACGTATTCCGCAGGCTTTAATTTGCCCGTTTCAACCAAATGATTTAAATAACGACTCATATAATCCTCAGCAATGGCGAAAATAATGGGTGATAACGAATGCCCTTGCCTGACACCCCTCGAACAAGCGAAATAACCGTGCGCATCACCTCTTGTCAAGATAGAAATTCTAGAAGATGCAAATATATTAAGAAGCCAGTCACGAAATTTTAAATCAAAACCAAAAGCTTCCAGGACAGATAAAATAAAATTCCAATCCATGGTATCGAAAGCTTTTCTGATATCCACTTTAAGCGCCATATTTCCGGCAAAACAACATTTCTTAAGTAGATTAACTCCTTCCGATGTAGCAACAATACAGTGATGGATACTGCGATCTTTGATAAAACCAAATTGGTTTTTAGAAATAATGCTGCAAGCAATATCCGATAAACGGTCAGCTAGAATTTTAGTAATAAGTTTGAAGCAAAAATTACTCATGATGATCGGACGAAATTTTTCGATATCCACAACACCATTTACTTTAGGAAGAAGCACCATCAAATTGGAATTAAGGCCAGGAATAATAAAACCCGAGGAGAAGAAGCTTTTCACAACATCACAAATATCACGATCCACAATATCCCAAAAAGCCTTATAAAAGCTCCCCCCAAAGCCATCAGGGTCCAGAGCACTATCACTGTCCATGGCAAAAATAGTGGACATAATCTCATCATTAGTGGGACAAAGAGTCAGAGCAGAATTTTCCTCGGCAATAACCAAAGATGGAATAATAGCACGCACCTCAGAAAAATCCATCAGGATGCCATTGTCAGCTTTAAACAAATTTGTGTAAAAATCCACAACATAAGAGGAATTTCGGTCATAAGAAAAAACCATTTCACCTCCGATTCGCAGAGCTTGAATCCCGTTGTTAGTTTTTTTAGCTTTCACGCTCTGATGAAAAAAAGTAGTATTTATATTCCCCGTTGCCAACCATTTGACCCTGCTTTTTTCTTTAAAATAAATTTCTTTCCAAAGCATCTGCAAATCCAAATTAGCCTGCACATCCAATTCTTGGGCGTGAAGTTGATTCGTGATTTCAAAATTGGCCAATTTTTTCTGAAAACGGCCAGAGCTAAAGTCGCCTTAGCAATGTTATCGTTAAGCAATCTGAAAACTTCCTTGTTCCATTTGCACGAGATAGGTCGAAAAGTTTTAAGCTTGTGACCAAGGAAGGAGCTGCATAGGGGTAAAGAGGGATGAATCCCATACTAGTGCGTTTCAACAACCGCCCTAAGATCAGAATGTGTAAGCCACATTTGCTGAAATCTGAAACGAGCAATCTTTAAAGTGCCAGAGGAACAATGAAGAAGAAGAGGATGGTGGTCCGAGTGTGAACGAGTTAATGCAGTACAAGATATTTGAGCCTAATTATCCAGAAAAGCCTCAGAGACAAGCGCTCTGTCAAGCCGGCACTCCACCCTTTCAGACCCGAATCTACCATTAGACCAAGTGAAATGTGCACCCGCAGTATCCAAAACCATTAAGTCACAAGTCTCAATGAAACCGCCAAAATCATTACAAGAACGGCGAGAGGGAGATGGGCTAGTTTGCTCATGTGCCTCCAAAACCACATTAAAATCCATAATTACTAACCAACTATTCGGAGAAGTCGCTCGACTATTAATGAGATCATTCCAAAGAGCCAATCTTTCCAAAGGACGGTTACTACCATAAATAATTTGATGATCGATATGACCAGTTTTGAAGTTCAAAGCAACAAGTTGATCAGTGCAAAAAGAAATTGAAAAATCGGTTAAAGCAGATTTAACAAACAACCAAACGGAAGATTTTATATTTTCCGAGATCCAAACCATCACTAAAGAACGCCAATAATGAGAACTAATACTAGAAAATTGTACCATTAGTTCAGCTATACATAAGATATCCGGTTATATTGGAACAATAATTAAATAAAGTTCGTTGAGTGTAGGGATTGCCAATGCCCCTACAGTTCCAATAACGGACGTTCATTGGGCAAAACGAACAAGCTTTCTACTTATTGTGTTTTAAAAATTGAAAGTGATAATATATCTATATATATTATCTATCTTATTTTTTTTTAAATTAGCTATATTAATTATCATTTAAATGGTTATTAATTATCATTTAGATGGTTATTAACAATATTTATAATTTAATCAATATGGATAATTTAATTCATAATATCTCAAAAGCATTAAATTTATTTGAAAAATATCACAAGATTATATAGAGTATGGATTTCAAAGTTCCTAACTTTTAGAGATTGTTGTGATGGTTTTTTAATTTGACATAACTTAAATTATTTCGTGATATAGTTGTAGATATATTTTAAAAGTTGAATGTGAATGTAAATTTTTCTTTTTCTAGCTATTTAATCCGTTATATTTGGAGGCTTATCATTGCTAAAAGTCAATTGTAACAAATACACAAGGCACGACTCTACTATCCAAGTTTCATTTATATTTATTAAGCATAGTAGCAAAGCTAGACATCCAAAGACTTTCAAACTGTTATAAGAAGGTGCAACCTTATATAACAATTAATGAGGAGATTTACCACTTAAAACAAGAGGTCGAAATAAATTAATTAATTGAGTGACATGTAGAACACATTCAGACCAAAAATTGAGTGGTATAAATAAGATTGAAAATACAATGCCCTGGCTAAATTAAGCAAATGTGATGAGGGCATCTTGTTCTCGTACGTGGAGCGAAAGATAGAACCCGTGGAGCGTGAGTCTAATGCTAAAAGGGGAGGAAGAGAACCACGCGTAGAGAAGGCCACTAATCTAATCCACGCGGAGCGTGTTATAAGACAAGCGGAGCGTGGAGGGATGGTTCGAGAAGGGGATGAAGATGCAGCTGACGAGGACCAATTCCAGAGGCCCACTCACACGGAGCGTCCTTCAAGGCACACGGAGCGTGAGATAGTTAAAGCAGTCTTCAACGTCAAGCAAAGATGAGGGGGAAGACTAGGGTTAAACTTTATCCATTTGACTGCCTTGCCCTTGCCTATTTCTATTTCCTTAATTCATTCCTTAATTTACTCCTTAATTGCCTCCTTCTATTTCCTTAGTTTCATTCCTTAATTTACTCCTTGATTGCCTATTTCTATTTCCTTATTTTAATTCCTTAAATTACTCTTTTTAATTCCTTAATTTACTCCTTTTAAGATTACCCCAATCTACCCTTATTTATACCCTTTTAATTAATTATGTAGTTGCCCTTTTGTGTAATTTGTTTTAGGTTTGTTTTGGGGTTTTTGAGATGCTATAAATACATCTCTTTCTTTGTAATCAAGACAACTTTTATCAATCAATTTTATTATCTTCTTCATTGAAGCTTGTTAGGGTTTTTAACCTTCAACAATGGGGGATCTTTGATTTCCTACGGATTTTAGGCCGTAAAACCGGGATTCACTCCTTCAAGTTCAGCTTGAGAAGAAACATCTTTGTTAGTTTACGATTACAACTAACATGTTCTGAAATAATCTGTATCATTTGGTATCAGAGCCGATCGTTTTCCTAATGGAGACTTCTTTCGACTATGGTTCAACCAAGCTTTTCACAATTATTAATGGAGTATACCTCCAAAACCCTTGAAGAATGGCAAGCCGAAGTAAAAGAGATAGATCTAGAGCTTGCCAAGATGATGAGAAAGACAAAAGAGAACTTGGAGCAAGAGGAGATGGAAAGACTCCAAAGAGGAACCCGAAATAGCCGGAGGCGGCAACGTCGAGCCCAACGAAAAAAGGATGAAGAAACCTCCATTTTTCCTTCTAATGATCCCTCACCAATCTTTTCTCTTTTTCACATTAAAGAGGTAAATCCCAAACTCCCAATTTCTCATGCTGAAATTATGGATAGTCCCATTGTTAGGGAGAAATTGGATGTTTATGATGTTGAAGTGGATTTAGATTCTTCCTGTGAATTTGTTGATAATAAAATTAGGGAGGAGGATTTAAATTCATTCATAGATGGGAAGGAAGGGATGCTTGTATGTAAGAACATGGGGAAGGTTGACTTTGTGAGTGGTAATATTGAGGAAACCCATGTTGTAAGGGATGCTCCCTATATGAGTGATAAAATTCCCTTTGAGCATAACTTCATTGGTATGCTTGAAGGAGGTGAGGGCATTCATCTTGAGAAAGAGGAGAGTGGGTTTAGGTTTGTTAGTCTATTGGGGGAGAATGAGGAAACCACTTATCGTGTGGAAATTGATGGCTATGGGGATGGGCGAGATGTTAGTGGTTCTACCATGTTGGGTTGTAGTATGTCTTTTGAATCGGGCGACTTGGCACGTAAATTAGTCGGTTTGAATTATAGGGAGAAGCAGATGGAGATGATAGGTCATTGGAGAGAACGAATTATGGACGAAGAGGGAAGTGAAATGCCATATGATTATGAAGAAGATGAGCTAGAAAAGGAGATTGGTGAAGATGAAAATCAGTCCGAGAATGAGCTAGAGAGAAGTGTGGATCGAGATTGTTATGAAGGCGAATTCGAGGCTGAATTTAAAGAGGGAGTGAGCGCTTCTAAAGATGAAATACGTGAGGATGGTGACTCTTATCATTGTGCAAATGAGTTTGATTATGATGGGGATGCTAGAGTGTATTATGATAAGGATGAACATAGGAGAATTGAGTGGAACCGATATGGAGCCGCTTGTGAAGAAGATGAAGATGGAGTCTATGATGGTGAGAGTGGGCGTAAGTGTGTTGAGTGAGATCGGCACAGGACTCCTTAGGAAGATGATGAAGATCGATTCCATCGTGATGATGAGTTGGAGGATGTTGACTGGTCCTACCACGATGATAGGGGTCAAAATCCCCTATCTTTGGGTACGGTTTTAGGACGGGTTTTAGCGTTTTTTTTAGTTAATAAGCGAGCAATTCTCGCATTTAAATGCTTTTGTGTGAGTTAGTTAGAAATTGGAAATGTTTTATTTACTTTTCGTTGTTTAGGCTCGTTTTATGATCAATTTAGGAAAATACGGCCAAAATGGCATGCATATTATAATTCCGTTATCTTTTGAAGCTAATTGATCCGTCAAAAGTCGCACCAAACGAAGCGTTTGCTCAAATAAGCGATTGGCGGGTCAATTTAGCCTTTGGACTAATGTTATCTAGAGTTTTTGTGCATGCGCAGGGATAAGTTCGGGCGAAAAACACATTGTTGGCATTCGGCAACCGCGCGGGGGCGTATCGGGCAAGACTGCTCGACGAACTGGCCTATTTTAGGCCAGCTCGCCGAGCTGGCGCGGTCAGCTCGCGGCGAGCTGGCCTTCGTAGGCCAACTCGCCGAGCTGGCACGGTCAGCTCGCGGCGAGCTGGCCTTCGTAGGCCAGCTCGCCCTGCTCGGCGAGCAGACCTACGGGAATTGGTCAAAAAGACCAATTCTGCCCCCACGACTTCACGATCGGCCCCACGACTTCCTACCTGCATAAGGACACGAAATAGGTCAAGAAAAGGGCTGGAGCCGCGTCTGTAAATAGGATTTTTCCAATGTAAATTAGATACCTTTGATCTTTGTAATTTCCTTAGCTTTCACCTTGAGAAATCCTCTCCACCTCCTCCATATCCTTCAAACCTCCATTGAAGACACCTCCGAAGCTCCGTTCACCGAGGATTGCTCAAGCTCCATCCTTAAGTCCTAGGAAGACGCCTGCATTGGTAGACAGGTTCCCTGAAAGGGATTTTTCTTCTTTTATATTTTGTCTAGCCTCTGATACATGTTATGAATCCTAGGCTCATTGTAACTTCGTGACAATACTTTTCATCTTTGATATATACTATAGTTTTGTTTCTTCAATTGTTTTATTGCTTTAATCTTTGTCTTACGCTTTGTCTGATTGATTTAACTCATTCGATAATCCCAAAATTAAGTTGGCACATATTGCGAGCTGAATCTGACCTAGTCAGTGCCTATATGATTGACGACCCTATAGAAGATTAAGCCCAAATTGCTGAGCCTTAGAGCTAGTTTCGGCCTTACAAGGGAATCACGAACTAGGGACTTTAGGAGGATAGGTCGGGTTAATCGCCTCGGACACAAGTGACTTAGATTAGGTTTTAAATCCGTTGTCTAAACAACCTATTTTCATTATCATCGTATCCTTCATGTTCCTTCGGGTAATTGCATTGGTAAAAGATCACTTATGAGTAGTTTAACTTAATTAGGGGCAGAGTAACTTAATTAGGCGTAGAATAACTTAGTTAGAATCAGATAACTTAGCTAGGAATAGTATAATTCAACCTAGGAATAGATTAATTTAAGAAAAACAAACTCAAACCCCCCTAAGCCTAGATAACACCTGAAACCAAGTAGCTCGATACTTGCAGAAATAAATCCTGTGGACGATACCTGGACTTTCCAGAATTTTATTACTTGATAATGACGGGGTACACTTATCCCTTAGTGAGTCTTCTTCACCGAAGGTGCATCACACGACAATATTTATGACTATGATGGAGGTAGGGTCCATCATGAAGATGAGTCGGGAAGTGTTGAGTGGAGCCAAAGTGAAGGCACCTATGAAGGTGATAGTGATGGCGATGAGCACAATGTGTATTTGGAGACGAGGGTGCCAATGCATAGTGAAGAGGAGCATAGCCAACATCATCGATTATTTAGGACTCGATGCTTAGTTCTTGGGAGAAAGTGTGAGATGGTAATCAACGGAGGAAGCCAAGTGAATATCATTAGTCGGTCCGTCTTGAGTAAGTTTGGGTTGGTTCCCGAGCCACATCCTAGACCTTACCGCCTTGGTTAGGTCAACGAGGTGGAAATGATTCAAGTTACTCACCGGTGTGTGGTTCCTTTCACCATTGGAGCTTATGAGGATGAAGCTATGTGTGATGTTGTGGAGATGGATGCTTGCCACGTGCTACTAGGTAGGCCATGGCAATTTGATTGTGATGCCTCACATACGGGAAGAAGCAACACTTATGCCATACGCAAAGGTGGAGTCTGATACATTCTTACACCTTTGAAGAGTTCCCCTAGTGCTAAAAGGAAAACCCTTTTGGAAGATTGTCCAACTTGGGAGTTGAATGTGAATGGGTGCATTGGTGGAACGGGTGAGACATTGAATCATGTTGACTTGGGTTCCATGGATGAGTTATCTAGCCACTCCCCTAATAAAATCAGATCCAAGGAGGAGAGTGAGGTTGAAAAGGGGAAGAGCAAAGTTGAAAGTAAGGAAATTGAGCCGATGTCCGAGGATGACAAACACATGCCTTTCAACGAGCCACCTAAAGGGCTTCCACCTTTGAGGAAGCTACCACATGATATAGCATAGGATCCGGGAGATAGTGCATCTAGCTCTACATATGATGAGTTGAGCTCTAAAGAGGATGGTGAAGGTTACTCTATGATGCCTACTGATAGCACAGAGACACATAACACATGCAATATGCGAAGTAATCAAGTTGCACACTTGGTAAAATCTGAACTTATTCTTGTATGCTTTGTTGAAATGTATGTGTTGGATTCTTGGTTGCGTGTGTTGAGGGAGAACCTTTCTTATGATGAGCCCATGAGGGATGATTTTATTGTGAAGAATGTGAGCCTCGTTGAGTATTTGTTGAATGGGAACGGTTGCCCGCAGTATATAGAGAAGATGGAAGGGAGTCAAGACTTGTGGAATAATGGCCAAGTTAAGAAAGGGGCAAGTCTTGGGATTCCAAAGTTGTTAACCCAAGGCGAGAGAGGAGCTAATACAAGTGTACTTGAGTGCACTATGAGGTGGGTTGACGAGAGTCGTCAGGATATTCCATTTGATGTCGGCCATAGGCAAGGAGATATTGAGCATGGTAGCCGGGTTAGTGGAATGAGTGAAAGCGAAGTCCGAACATATTCAATTCAAAATCATGTTTGGGTTATGAGGGGTACCCAAGGGATCGCTCCAATTTGGGTTGATATATGTCGTCGGGACATACCATTTGAGGTCGGCTATGAGCGAGTGGAGGTTGAGCCTAGCATCCGGGTTGATGGCATGAGGTATATAGGAGTCCGGGAATATTCAACTCAAGCTTATGATGGAGTTTTGAAGGGTGCTCAAGGGATCGCTCTAAGTTGGGTTGACATGTTTCGTTGGGACGTTTCATCTGAGATAAGCCATGGGCAAGAGAAGATTATGGGGAATTGTCGAGATAGTGAAGTGAGTGAAATAGTGGTCTGGGCATATTCGACTCAAGGTTATGTTGGGGTTTTGAATAATACTTGTGGGATTAATACTAATTGGGTTGATATGTGTTGGCGGGACATTCCATTTGAGGTAGGCTATAGGCGGAAGGAGATTGTGGCGACTCTTCAAGTTTGTGATGGGGAGATCAAGAGGGTCCGGGGTTGGTCGGTTCAACATGTCGTGGGAGTGTGGAGGAGCCTCCAAGACATTATGGATGATTGGTTTGACCAACTTCGTCGAAATATTCCGTTCGATGTCGGTTGGAGATTGAAGCGAGTAGTATGGAGGATGAGCATCGGGGGGCCAAACACAAGTTGAAATGTGGGGAGAGTTCATGAACAGAAGGAGAATCCGGCAAGATATGGAGTGGACAACACCTACCGAGCACCATCTTTGTTCTATAACCGAGTTGGGGTCCAACTCTTTTGAAGAAGAGGAGTATGATGAGGGCATCTTGTGCTCGTACGTGGAGCGAAAGATAGAACCCGTGGAGCGTGAGTCTAATGCTAAGAGGGGAGGAAGAGAACCACGCGTAGAGGAGGCCACTAATCTAGTCCACGCGGAGCGTGTTATAAGACAAGCGGAGCGTGGAGGGATGGTTCGAGAAGGGGATGAAGATGCAGCTGACGAGGACCAATTCCAGAGGCCCACTCACGCGGAGCGTCCTTCAAGGCACGCGGAGCGTGAGATAGTTAAAGCAGTCTTCAATGTCAAGCAAAAAAGAGGGAGAAGACTAGGGTTAAACTTTATCCATTTGACTGCCTTGCCCTTGCCTCTTTCTATTTCCTTAATTCATTCCTTAATTTACTCCTTAATTGCCTCCTTCTATTTCCTTAGTTTCATTCCTTAATTTATTCCTTGATTACTCCTTTTAAGATTACCCGAATCTACCCTTATTTATACCCTTTTAATTAATTATGTAGTTGCTCTTTTGTGTAATTTGTTTTAGGGGTTTTGAGATGCTATAAATACATCTCTTTCTTTGTAATCAAGACAACTTTTATCAATCAATTTTATTATCTTCTTCATTGAAGCTTGTTAGGGTTTTTAACCTTCAACAATGGGGGATCTTTGATTTCCTACGGATTTTAGTCCGTAAAACCGGGATTCACTCCTTCAAGTTCAGCTTGAGAAGAAACATCTTTGTTAGTTTACGATTAAAACTAACACGTTCCGAAATAATCTGTATTAAAATGTTGATGTTTCCTTCCCATAACACTACTTTTTGTGGGGTTTAAGAACATGCCTTTTATGCACAATTTCTTTTAAAGGACAAAATTGTTCTAAATGCAACTTTGTAGCATTGTGTTATCTAATGACCTTTATTATTCTACTAAAATGTGTTTACATAGCTAAAAATAACTTTATGATTGCTTATGCTCCATGCGCTTTTGATGGAAGAAAAAACACCCAAGTAGAACAACTAAAGTCATTAACAATAGTAAAAAAAAAATAAGCCTCTTGAGTGGCATTTACCGCTTTTCTCTTTTCTGAAGGAGGAAGGAAGCGTCCTAGCGTAGGCGATTGAAGTAAAGACTCAGCCTCTATCGGTTGATTGAAAGGTTCAGACACTTTCCCCTAAAAACCTATATCCTAAAATTGAAGACACTTCCACGGGACATCCAAATGCACCAAATCAAAGCAATTAGTAGTTAATGTATAACTAACTGGAAAAGGAATATTATTTAGCAAGAGCAAAAATACAACAAACAAAATCTTCACTTTTATTCATAGTAATAGCATCATTACACATTGTTTTTAATTTGGAATATGATACATGGCCTAACTTAGTATGACACAAAACAAAAGGAGAACTAGAAATACTAAAAATATTGTGCACTAGATTCTGAGATTGAGATAAACGATGTGCTTGTGAAGATCTACTAACTAAAACACTTATTAGTTTATCATCGAATGGTTACAGAGTTTAACCATTAGAGTTAATAGTTCAATAAAATAAAGTTTATTTAAAAAAAATCTTACAATGATGATATGTAATGTATATTGAGTAGTTGTGGGTAATGTATATTGAGTAGTTATGGGTATGAACCATTGTAGATGCTCTTACAAGTGGAGTGCATTTCTCGTGGTTGTACCAAAAAATAGTTTCAAGCACTATCTGTTATTGCTCTGTTACGATCTAAATGTTGTTCGAGCTCGGTGCAACTACTACCTCATTTGTTCACAAACTTTGCAAGCTGCTCATTTCCTCAACTAAAATTTATTACAAGCTCAGTTAAATTTAAGATTTGAAGAGCCAAAAATTTATAATTAGAACCCTAAATAAACAGCCTAAAAAACGTTTAAGCTAAGAAAAAATACCAAGGTTGTAAGAACCGGACCGAATCGGCCAATTCGACCCGGTTCAACCGGAACCGGTCACTACTCCTGTCACGACCTGAACCTGGGCATGACCGGCGCATAAATTAAGATGACCTTAACCTATGCTAGCCTCGAATTGAATCTCAAAATAATACTTATCTAATTAATAAAGCCTTCTAACATAATGATACAACTTAAAACTGTAAATAAATATATATTACTAAATATCCAAAAGTCTCCAATCTGTACAATAACAATATCTCGCTAACAATATCCTCCTTCAATATCGAATCCAAATGTTTGCGCAGCTATAGAGATCTTAATCTGAAAAATATAAAATCAACATGGTATGAGATTTCCGTCTATACGAGCGAAAATCTCAGTGAGTGATAATCATAGCACAACAGACAGGGAACAGGCAGATATGCAGATAAGTTTCAAATTTGTTTTCAGAATTTATCAAATATGATGGCGCAAAAAAAAAATCAAATAATATTGCGATATTTACTCAAATCAATGAAATCGAATAATAATAAATAAATTACAGAAATTATCAAAACCACGGTATAGTAACATCAGAGTGATGATATTTCACATCACCAAAGGCCAGATAACAGACATAAATGGTAGCGCTACCAGATTCAGATACAGAATGTCTTCACCGACCTTAAGCATGATTCTAATACAACTGACACAAAGACAAACACATACACAGATAAAACAACGACAAATAATGCAAGCCTAATATGAGGGTCGGTGAGACATGAAAACAGATACAGATAATACTGAGCACATGTACCGGTTTCAAAGCGTATAATTTATATATCATAATATTTTTCAAATAACTTAAATATCCAGATGGCAGAATTCGAATAAAATTTCAGATTTTCAATACAAACGGTAACAGATAAATCAATCGATTAATAGAATTAAGTACAATCTCAAAGAATTTCTACTTCCAAATAAGATAAATGATATCAGACAAAGTAATGTACCAAGGGCCTGTTCCCAGAAGCCTATGCTCTAATAGAGAGAATATTTGACAAATAAATTTAAACTCAAGAAGGTGTATTATCATCTAACTGAGCACTATTTTGAACAAATAACATTTTTTGAAAAGTTCATCAGAACTGTCTTAAATGGACGAAAATAGAAGATAAATTTAAAAATCAGATCGAACTATTTTTATCAAACTTTTTAATATTAATTATCAAAGGACCGAAAGATATTTTAAACAAAAGACTTTTTTCAAATAGATTTCATGCCAGAAATTTCAAAATCAACCAAATAGTGTCATGAACCATAATTACCACTCACCTCGAATATCTTCCCAAATCTTAGCTATCAATCTTCCCAATCCATCAGAACACCGTCAAATTTCCTATTCGATCAACATATCCAACTAAATTACTCCAAAATTTTCTATCATACTCAATGAAATCTACGATCCAAATTAAACTAATGGAAAATCGAAGTAAGTAAATTAATATAATAAATGGTATTAAATACGAGTTTAGTGGAGACTATGCTACAGAAAGAAATATAATTTTCTAACACCACGAATATATGGTTTTATAAAAGAACACTAACTAATGAGTAAATTACCTTTTATTGTTTGAAGAGTTAGATCAATTTCTTCCCAACTTGCTCAAAATCAATGAATGTGGCTAAAATAAAATGTTTCGACGAAAACGAGAAGAACTCGATTTTTACATAAAATTTTATCCTTTAAAAACTGATCTTATTCAATTATTTATTTGTTGAGAGGTTAAGTAGTTTAAGTAGAATGGAAAGCTTAATTAGGGGAGAAGAATAAAGTGTAAAAGATATAGTGGATTCTCCTATACATTAAAAAATATATTATTAAGATAATTAAGTAATTAAGTAAAACTTTTTTTTGGTTGAAGAGGAAGGGTGCATCACCCCAGGAGCACAAAACAGGAAAAAAGGAGAAGGAAAAAAAAAGTCTCAATCTATATCTGCAACAGGACCAGTAGAAATCAAACCGATCTGATCTTCCAGAAGAACGTCATGGAGGCCTGCAGGCTGCCGATCACACTCGTGATGACCTAAGGGGAGAGTTCCTGCGACTTTCGCCATCCAATCCGCGGCCTTATTACCTTCTCGGAAGGTGTGGACCACTTTGACATCCCAATTTTGTCTCAGAAGGGCTTTGCATTTTTCAATTAACCAGTAGTACCTGTGGTGCGATGCCTCCCTGCTATTAATCAGCTGAACAACAAGAAGGGGATCCAGTTCGAAAATAACCTGCCTATAACCTTTGGTCCAAGCTAGGACCATTCCGTAATATAACCCCCAGAGCTCTGCCAGCTCCGCCGTGCAGATTCCGAGATTACATCCAAAGCCTCCTTTCCATTCGCCTTTTCTGTCTCTGATTAGGCCACCCGCTGCTGCTGGACCCGGGTTCCCTTTGCTTGCCCCATCACAATTTACTTTGACCCAATCTCCACTTGGCGGTTTCCAAGCTATTTCCCTCCTTTCGTTACTGCGGTTGCTCGACCTGGTATTCACTTTGCTTTGCACATATTCTTGCGCCTGACTCGCAATAATCTCCTGTTTCCGTCGAGGATCAAGGTTGGTTGACTTAAAGACGACTTCGTTCCTCCAGCACCAAATCCTCCAGCATACAAAAGCAAACACCGATCGCCATTCCAGCCCTTTCCACCGGTTTGTTAGCGTCATGTTCCTGGAAAGCCACCCATGAAGGTTCCCTGAACTGAACTGCTGAAACCACTGATCAGGGACAAATAATTTCCATACCTTCCTTGCTTCTGGGCAGTCCCGTAGAAGGTGAAGTGTCGTTTCTTCCTCGGGGCAACTCGGACATTTGGCATCTGTAGTTAGCTTCCTTCGCACGCGGTTAGCGTTAGTTAGGATAGCCTTGCGTTGGGCCAGCCATAAGAAGCATCGCACCCTCTCAGTAGTCTCTAGGTTCCACGTTACCGTCCAATCAAGATTATCATCATTATCAGCTCGGCTTGGGATCTCGGTGTGTATCAGATTGTACAGGGACTTAACTGAAAAATTGCCGGATTTAGACTTCCGCCAGAACCAGCCGTCTTCCTCGGTGCAATCCTCAAAAAGAACATAAGATGCCAACTGCATTAGCACGGACGCTGGAAGGTAACCCTCTAGTCGAGCCCAATTCCATCCCCCAGTTTCCCGCCAGTAGTCGCTCACCTTATAAACAAGTTCATCATCCAGAATCGGGCTAGTTGCCACTTCCATAAGAGCTAAATCTCCCATCCAAATGTCCGTCCAGAACTGTGTATCCCTCCCTGTCCGTAGGAGTCATCCAATCCCGTGCGGGATGATTTTAGCACCTTCCACAAGCCCCTTCCAAACTCGACTGCTGCCTCTCCTGCCCCTGAACATTTCCAAGCCCTTTCTCTTGCTTGCGTATTTGTCTTTCACTGCTCGAACCCATAATAAGTTCGGTTCTGTAAGCATTTTCCAATTCAGTTTGGTAAGCAGCGCTAGGTTGTATTTTCTCGTTTGCCTGATGCCGAGGCCCCCATTCTCACGCTGCTGACAGACGCGTTCCCAATTGACCAGGCTAATTTTTCTGTTCCCCTCTTTGCTTCCCCATAGAAACCTTCTACTAATCGCATCTAAAGAATTGCAGGTCTTCATAGGGAGGAGATTCGTTTGCATAGTGTACGTTGGTAACGCGGTTAGAACTGATTTAACCAGGGTGATTCTACCTGCGAGGGAAAGCGTTTTCTCTCTCCATCCCGACAATCTCTGTTTCACCCTCTCCACTACATAATTAAAATTCTGCGCAGTAACTCTCTCGTGAATGACAGGCACGCCGAGATACTTCCCAATGGAACTGGTTCTTGCAATCCCTAGTTCCTCAACCACAGCCAGCTGATCCCGTTCTCGTGTGTTAGTGGAGAAGAACATGCTTGACTTGTTCAGACTGACCCGCTGTCCGGAGCAATCACAGAAGAAGTTCAGAACCGATTTAATTACCTGGGCCTGCTCTCTTGATGCCTCCGCCATCAGTATTATATCGTCAGCGAAGAAGCAATGTGTAAGCTGGGGGCCATTCCTTGTTAGTGCTACTGGTTTCCAAGCTTTGTCAGCCACCGCATCCAGAATTAAATGGCTAAGGCGTTCAAGGCAGAGCACAAAGATGTAGGGTGAGATAGGGTCGCCTTGTCTGATTCCACGTGAGGGTTTGAAACCTTCACACTTCGCTCCATTCCACAGAACATTCATGTAAGCGGTCGAAATACATTGCATTATGATTTCCACCATCCCTGCTGGTAAGTTCAGCTTCCTCAACGTGTCTTCAACAAAGGCCCAGCTTAGGCGGTCATAGGCTTTCTCAAGGTCAAGCTTGATCATCATGGCCCCCTTTCTACCCTTCTTGTGCTTTAGAGAGTGCACCATTTCCTGGATGAGGATGATGTTGTCCGAGATTTGTCTTGCCTGGCACAAAGCTACTTTGCATCGGGCTTACCAGATTAGCAAGCAGGGGCTTCAAACGGTTAACAATACACTTGGTAACAAGCTTGTATATCACATTACACAAGCTAATGGGTCTGAATTGGGAGAAGTCTTCTGGGGCGTTTACTTTTGGAATAAGTGTGATAGCTGTGTGGTTTATTTCTTCCTCAAGAATCCCCTCATTTAGTGCTTTCAGAATATTTTTGCTTGTATCCAACCCAACAATGCTCCAAAGTCTTTGATAAAACCCAGCTTGGATTCCATCAGGCCCAGGAGCCTTCCAGGGTGCCATGGTAAGGAGAGCGGCATGGACCTCCTCCATACCGTAGGGCTTGCTAAGGTCAGCCAGGTCGTGCTCAGAAATAGGCGGGAAGGCATTTCTGGAATTTAGTCGGACTCTCTCGGTGCTTTCCTCAGTATATAATCTGCTGAAGAACCCTACGACCATCATCTTTAGATCTTCACTATCCCAAATCCAAATTCCTTCGGTGTTACGGAGCCCCTCAATTTTGTTTTGCCTTCTTCGGATAATGGTTGTCGTGTGGAAAAAGGAGGTGTTCCTATCTCCACCGCGCAACCATTGAATTCTAGATTTCTGAGCCCAGTAGCATTCCTCCTGCTTCAGAATGTCGTTAAGTTCGTCAAGAAGCCTCCGTTCCAATCTGATCAGACCCTGCGTACAGCGTTCTAATAGAGCTCTTTGGACCCCTGCGATTCTTGCATACACACGGTTCTTCCTTTTGAAAATATTCCCAAAGGAGTGGTTGTTCCAGTTTCTGATCTGGTCGGTGAGGTTTTGAATCTGATCGCTCAATTTGTCTTCCTGTTTCCACCAATTTGCTACCAGATCTTTAAATCCCGGTACCTCAAGCCAAGCGCTAATGAATCGGAAAGTATTCAGAGTTCTGCTGTTGCTCTGACATAATTCAACAAGAATGGGAGCATGGTCCGATTTATTTCTTTGAAGATGCCGGACCGTCGCCTCAGGGAAGTTATGTCTCCACTCAATCGAGCAAAGACCCCGGTCCAAGCGACATGCCACGCGCGTTCTAAGAGTGCTTCCTCGGAACCAAGTGAAACGAGGTCCTATGAAACCTAGATCAACAAGTCCTAAATCTGCAATCCAGTTTACAAAAGGAGCGCTTCTATCAATAGCCATGGCAGAGCCCCCCTGCTTCTCTGACTGTGTACTAATACAGTTAAAATCCCCACAAATCAGCCAGGGGAGGTTAACGGTATCTTTCAACTCTCTCAACTGATCGAAGAAAAGCCTTTTGTATCTCATCTGAGGCCACACATAAACTGCAGTAAGAAGGAAAGGCGAGCTTTGGAAATTACCTTGCTTCATAGTGACTAGACAGTGTATGAATTGAGGGTCTCGACATTTGATCTCAATCTCCATAATGCTTTCGTCCCAAAAGATCCAGATTCCACCGCTGAAACCTTCGGCATCCACAGTAGTATGGTTCGGGAGTTGAACTTGTCTGCCTATATCCTGCACACGGGTGCTGGGGATTCTGGTTTCCAGCAGACAAAGAATAGAGGGTCTGTGTGTTTTCACAAGATGGCGGAGAGCTCGTTGAAAGTCGGTGCCGCCAGCACCAAAACAATTCCAAGAAAGAATCTTCATTAACAAAATATAAAGGCTAGTCAACAAACCTCAAACAGTCTAGGAGCGTTTCTGAGTGCTTTCGCCTCCTATTTCCCCTCCCTTCTTTTTAGCACGGTCACACAAAAGCTGGCTCAGGTTATCATCTCTTCGGTTGCCTTTTTCTGGTCTAGGTCGATTCATATCAATTGAATGTAAGACAAGCCGTGTCTCTGGTTCAGTTCTGATCCGCTTCCCCCTACTATTAACGCTGCTTTCTTCCTCCATACCCTGAACCGTTGTAATCTCTTCCTCCATACTGACCTCTTGATCTCCTGTATCTAGATTGGCGAAAGGGTTGGGGTCCGTGAATCTTAGTTGGGCAGAACTCGCATTAGCAGCTTCTGTAGGCTTCCCTGGAACTTTCCCAGTAATTACTTTCCTTGGTTTTTGCACTCTGGTCCTGGTGGCCGTTTCGCTTTGACAGCCAAAGCCCTCAAAACTGTTTGCTGTCGGGTATT
This sequence comes from Euphorbia lathyris, assembly GCF_963576675.1. Taxonomy (NCBI): domain Eukaryota; kingdom Viridiplantae; phylum Streptophyta; class Magnoliopsida; order Malpighiales; family Euphorbiaceae; genus Euphorbia; species Euphorbia lathyris. The sequence goes on along the minus strand of NC_088911.1, from coordinate 29,032,033 downwards.
GTTTTTTCTCTGGTGCCTCAAACGGGTTAGGGATTTGTTGGTTCTCCATTCTATCCGTCCCCATGTTGTTTGTTCTGTAATCCCGTCCCCTAGGCGTGAATTTGTGTCTAGGGACGATCATCCAAGGTCCATACTCCTCAGGCGCAGAAAATGGCTTAATTGTTTCCTGGTTCCCTTGTGCTCCCTGTTCTGTATCCTTGTTTCCATCTGCACTAGTGGTGTCCCCATTCTCAATGACCATATCGTTGGTTACAGCTTGTTCCTTTGGTGGAATCGCACTCGGCTAGCCACACTCTGCTTTTAAGTGCCCATATCTACCACAATTTGTGCAGGCAATATGCAGTCCTTCGTATTCAACTCTCTGTATGTCCCCTTCAAGTTCAAACTGTGCAACAAGTGGCTGTTGTAGGTTTACTTCAACACAGACGCGAGCAAATCGTCCCCTGGCTTTCTGTGCAGTATTCTCATCAACTCTAACAGGTTTTCCGATTGCTTCCGCGAGTCCAAGTAACACATCAACATCATAGTAAAGAAGGGGAAGTTGAGGAAATCTTACCCAAACGAGCGACTTCTCTACACATGCTTCAGCTGGATTAAAATCTGCATCCCAGGTTCTGACTGTAAGATAATGTCCCTGAATTAGCCAGGGTCCGTCGTTTATCACATGATCGCGGTCTAGGTCGTTGTCAAATTGAACAATATGGAATCCTTCCCCGAGGTCCATCATGCTGACCCCTGCAATCGGGTTCCACAATTCAACAGTTTTCTTTTGGAGCGCTACATATCCTAAATTTCTGCCCAGTAGCTTGATCACCAGAGCCTTCTCCCAAGGTTTGCTTAATTTCTTCTTCAGTTCGGTATCGATGGAAATCCGTGGGCAAAGTGGATTGTCGTTAGGAATCTCGATCGTTAGGAGTCCAGCAGCTCGAAGGTCTGTGCGAGTTCGAGGTTGTGCGCCAGGGTTCTTTGCTTCTGCGATTTCTTTCCAGGAGCGGCGTGGAGCATCAGGGATTACAAAAGGGCGCTGGCTTTGGATATCTGGCGGGACAGGAGGGGGTGGCCGGAGAGGGGATGAGAATGGCGCCGCCATGGGAGCCCTAGAGCGAGAGAGAGCAGGCTATTATTATTTTTGCTTATAAATTATCCTAATAGACTTTATCATTAGAGAGAAACAATGAACCTTAACTATGTAATTGTTTTATTAATGAAAATTTAAATATAGGAAATGACAAATTACAAAACTGGTCCAATTAAGAGGTTTCATTTAGTAATTAAGTAAAACTAAAACACTTTTTTTTTTCCGGAAAACAGAATTACTATTTGTACAAAATGTATACTGAAATTCTAATATATTTCTTTTGAAAGACTAAAATTCTAATATTAGAAAACCTCACACATACCAATAATTTTTAAATTAATATAATATAAAACATAAAAATTACTAATTATAGTTTTCTTTGAAAGGCAAATAACAAAAGACATACATGTAATTAGACATATTTTAAAAAAAAAACTATATCTAAAATTCGGGATATTACAACTCCGGTCCAGAGAGAGCTATTTAATTAAGAAAATAGAACTTTGCTGCCAAAGGGACTACTTGAACCCAGGACTTCTTCATACTAAACATGCTCCTCAACCAATAGACTACTATACAACTTATGATATTTATCAACAATTAATATATAATAATATTTACAACTTAAATATTTAAAATATTATTTAATACTAGTTTTTCTATTTTGTATTTAATTATTATTATACAAAAATTATTTTATTTTTCTAATATTAATAAAGTTTTTAAACTTTATATATTTATATAAAATAAAATTGAAAAGTAATTTAAGTTGAATTATAAAATATACACTCTATTATTTTATTATATATATATATATATATATGGTGCTGGCTACTGTTACTTCCTTTTACAACAAAGTAAATATACTCTGCTCTATATACCGTTGATTAAAATTAGAATAGATCCATCCATCAATTGATTTGGACAGGCTAAACCGGTAACAATTTAATTGAACTTTCTTCTCTTCTCTATTTTTTTTTCTTTTCCACGTTAGCTCCTCTCCACTCATCATAGATGAATTTTTGAAATTCTAGATTGTAAAAGAATAAAACAATGGCTTAAACTATTATTTGGTCCTTGTACTATAAAAAAAATTAATTTGATTATTAACTTATTATTTGATCACATTTAGTCTCTAATTTATTCTAATTATTAAAATTTTATTTAATTTGAATAGAGATTTAACAGAATCATTATCTTATTGACAATTAATAATATTTTGACACTCATACATAAATTTTAGTTTAGGAATTTGTTTTTAATTTTTAATTTTTTTAATCTAATTAATTATTTTCACATACGAAAATATGTGGCAAATAAACTTTAAGATGTGCGATGTGTCAAGTCCATGTGAAAATAGAGTTTTACGTAAAACCTATGAATTTTACGTAAATCTTTTATTTTAAGACATAATTTACGTAAGGTTTGACTAAATTTACGTAACTTTGTTATTTTAGGAGAAAAAATCCACAAACCTTGTGAAAATTAGAGTTTTACGTAAAACCTATGAATTTTACGTAAATCTTTTATTTTAGGACATAATTTACGTAAGGTTTGACTAAATTTACATAACTTTGTTATTTTAGGAGAAAAATCCACAAATGTTGTGAAAATTAGAGTTTTACGTAAAACCTTTGAACTTTACGTAAATATTTTATTTTTAAATATAATTTACGTATAGTTTAACTAAATTTACGTAACCTTTTTATCGTAGGAGAAAAAAATTCACAAACCTTGTGGAAATAGAGTTTTACGTAAAACCTATGAATTTTAAGTAAAACCTATGAATTTTACGTAAATCTTTTATTTTTTGACATAATTTACGTAAGGTTTGACTAAATTTACGTAACCTTGTTATTTTAAGAGAAAAAATCCATAAACCTTGTGAAAATTAGAGTTTTATGTAAAACCTTTGAATTTTCGTAAATATTTTATTTTTAGATATAATTTACTTATAGTTTGACTAAATTTACGTAACCTTTTTATTTTAGGAGAAAAAATTCACAAACCTTGTCAAAATAGAGTTTTACGTAAAACCTATGAATTTTACGTAAATGTTTTATTTTTAGACATAATTTACGTAAGGTTTGACTAAATTTACGTAACCCTTTTACTTTAGGAGAAAAATCCACAAACATTGTGAAAATTAGAGTTTTACGTAAAATCTTTGAACTTTACGTAAATATTTTATTTTCAGATATAATTTACATATAGTCTGACTAAATCTACGTAACCTTTTTATTTTAGGAGAAAAAAAATTCACAAACCTTGTGAAAATAGAGTTTTACATAAAACCTATGAATTTTACGTAAATCTTTTATTTTAAGACATAATTTACGTAAGGTTTGACTAAATTTACGTAACTTTATTATTTTAGGAGAAAAAATCCACAAACCTTGTGAAAATTAGAGTTTTACGTAAAACCTATGAATTTTACGTAAATCTTTTATTTTAAGACATAATTTACGTAAGGTTTGACTAAATTTACGTAACTTTATTATTTCAGGAGAAAAAATCCACAAACGTTGTGAAAATTAGAGTTTTACGTAAAACCTTTGAACTTAACGTAAATATTTTATTTTTAAATATAATTTACGTATAGTTTAACTAAATTTACGTAACCTTTTTATTTTAAGAGAAAAAATTCACAAACCTTGTGGAAATAGAGTTTTACGTAAAACCTATGAATTTTAAGTAAAACCTATGAATTTTACATAAATCTTTTATTTTTTGACATAATTTACGTAAGGTTTGACTAAATTTACGTAACCTTTTTATTTTAGGAGAAAAAATTCACAAACCTTGTCAAAATAGAGTTTTACGTAAAACCTATGAATTTTACGTAAATCTTTTATTTTTAGACATAATTTACGTAAGGTTTGACTAAATTTACGTAACCCTTTTACTTTAGGAGAAAAATCTACAAACATTGTGAAAATTAAAGTTTTACGTAAAACCTTTGAACTTTACGTAAATATTTTATTTTTAGATATAATTTACGTATATTTTGACTAAATCTACGTAACCTTTTTATTTTAGGAGAAAAAAATTCACAAACCATGTTAAAATAGAGTTTTACGTAAATCTTTTATTTTAAGACATAATTTACGTAAGGTTTGACAAAATTTACGTAATTTTGTTATTTTAGGAGAAAAAATACACAAAACTTGTGAAAAATAGAGTTTTACGTAAAATCTTTGAACTTTACGAAAATATTTTATTTTTAAATATAATTTACGTATAGTTTAACTAAACTTACGTAACCTATTTATTTTAGGAGAAAAAAATTCACAAACCTTGTGAAAATAGAGTTTTACGTAAAAACCTATGAATTTTACGTAAATCTTTTATTTTTTGACATAATTTACGTAAGGTTTGACTACATTTACATAACCTTGTTATTTTAGGAGAAAAAATCCACAAACCTTGTGAAAATTAGAGTTTTACGTAAAACCTATGAATTCTACGTAAATCTTTTATTTTAGGACATAATTTACATAAGGTTTGACTAAATTTACATAACTTTGTTATTTTAGGAGAAAAATCCACAAACGTTGTGAAAATTAGAGTTTTACGTAAAACCTTTGAACTTTACGTAAATATTTTATTTTTAAATATAATTTACGTATAGTTTAACTAAATTTACGTAACCTTTTTATCGTAGGAGAAAAAAATTCACAAACCTTGTGGAAATAGAGTTTTACGTAAAACCTATGAATTTTAAGTAAAACCTATGAATTTTACGTAAATCTTTTATTTTTTGACATAATTTACGTAAGGTTTGACTAAATTTACGTAACCTTGTTATTTTAAGAGAAAAAATCCATAAACCTTGTGAAAATTAGAGTTTTATGTAAAACCTTTGAATTTTCGTAAATATTTTATTTTTAGATATAATTTACTTATAGTTTGACTAAATTTACGTAACCTTTTTATTTTAGGAGAAAAAATTCACAAACCTTGTCAAAATAGAGTTTTACGTAAAACCTATGAATTTTACGTAAATGTTTTATTTTTAGACATAATTTACGTAAGGTTTGACTAAATTTACGTAACCCTTTTACTTTAGGAGAAAAATCCACAAACATTGTGAAAATTAGAGTTTTACGTAAAATCTTTGAACTTTACGTAAATATTTTATTTTCAGATATAATTTACATATAGTCTGACTAAATCTACGTAACCTTTTTATTTTAGGAGAAAAAAAATTCACAAACCTTGTGAAAATAGAGTTTTACATAAAACCTATGAATTTTACGTAAATCTTTTATTTTAAGACATAATTTACGTAAGGTTTGACTAAATTTACGTAACTTTATTATTTTAGGAGAAAAAATCCACAAACCTTGTGAAAATTAGAGTTTTACGTAAAACCTATGAATTTTACGTAAATCTTTTATTTTAAGACATAATTTACGTAAGGTTTGACTAAATTTACGTAACTTTATTATTTCAGGAGAAAAAATCCACAAACGTTGTGAAAATTAGAGTTTTACGTAAAACCTTTGAACTTAACGTAAATATTTTATTTTTAAATATAATTTACGTATAGTTTAACTAAATTTACGTAACCTTTTTATTTTAAGAGAAAAAATTCACAAACCTTGTGGAAATAGAGTTTTACGTAAAACCTATGAATTTTAAGTAAAACCTATGAATTTTACATAAATCTTTTATTTTTTGACATAATTTACGTAAGGTTTGACTAAATTTACGTAACCTTTTTATTTTAGGAGAAAAAATTCACAAACCTTGTCAAAATAGAGTTTTACGTAAAACCTATGAATTTTACGTAAATCTTTTATTTTTAGACATAATTTACGTAAGGTTTGACTAAATTTACGTAACCCTTTTACTTTAGGAGAAAAATCTACAAACATTGTGAAAATTAAAGTTTTACGTAAAACCTTTGAACTTTACGTAAATATTTTATTTTTAGATATAATTTACGTATATTTTGACTAAATCTACGTAACCTTTTTATTTTAGGAGAAAAAAATTCACAAACCATGTTAAAATAGAGTTTTACGTAAATCTTTTATTTTAAGACATAATTTACGTAAGGTTTGACAAAATTTACGTAATTTTGTTATTTTAGGAGAAAAAATACACAAAACTTGTGAAAAATAGAGTTTTACGTAAAATCTTTGAACTTTACGAAAATATTTTATTTTTAAATATAATTTACGTATAGTTTAACTAAACTTACGTAACCTATTTATTTTAGGAGAAAAAAATTCACAAACCTTGTGAAAATAGAGTTTTACGTAAAAACCTATGAATTTTACGTAAATCTTTTATTTTTTGACATAATTTACGTAAGGTTTGACTACATTTACATAACCTTGTTATTTTAGGAGAAAAAATCCACAAACCTTGTGAAAATTAGAGTTTTACGTAAAACCTATGAATTCTACGTAAATCTTTTATTTTAGGACATAATTTACATAAGGTTTGACTAAATTTACATAACTTTGTTATTTTAGGAGAAAAATCCACAAACGTTGTGAAAATTAGAGTTTTACGTAAAACCTTTGAACTTTACGTAAATATTTTATTTTTAAATATAATTTACGTATAGTTTAACTAAATTTACGTAACCTTTTTATCGTAGGAGAAAAAAATTCACAAACCTTGTGGAAATAGAGTTTTACGTAAAACCTATGAATTTTAAGTAAAACCTATGAATTTTACGTAAATCTTTTATTTTTTGACATAATTTACGTAAGGTTTGACTAAATTTACGTAACCTTGTTATTTTAAGAGAAAAAATCCATAAACCTTGTGAAAATTAGAGTTTTATGTAAAACCTTTGAATTTTCGTAAATATTTTATTTTTAGATATAATTTACTTATAGTTTGACTAAATTTACGTAACCTTTTTATTTTAGGAGAAAAAATTCACAAACCTTGTCAAAATAGAGTTTTACGTAAAACCTATGAATTTTACGTAAATGTTTTATTTTTAGACATAATTTACGTAAGGTTTGACTAAATTTACGTAACCCTTTTACTTTAGGAGAAAAATCCACAAACATTGTGAAAATTAGAGTTTTACGTAAAATCTTTGAACTTTACGTAAATATTTTATTTTCAGATATAATTTACATATAGTCTGACTAAATCTACGTAACCTTTTTATTTTAGGAGAAAAAAAATTCACAAACCTTGTGAAAATAGAGTTTTACGTAAAACCTATGAATTTTACGTAAATCTTTTATTTTAAGACATAATTTACGTAAGGTTTGACTAAATTTACGTAACTTTATTATTTTAGGAGAAAAAATCCACAAACCTTGTGAAAATTAGAGTTTTACGTAAAACCTATGAATTTTACGTAAATCTTTTATTTTAAGACATAATTTACGTAAGGTTTGACTAAATTTACGTAACTTTATTATTTCAGGAGAAAAAATCCACAAACGTTGTGAAAATTAGAGTTTTACGTAAAACCTTTGAACTTAACGTAAATATTTTATTTTTAAATATAATTTACGTATAGTTTAACTAAATTTACGTAACCTTTTTATTTTAAGAGAAAAAATTCACAAACCTTGTGGAAATAGAGTTTTACGTAAAACCTATGAATTTTAAGTAAAACCTATGAATTTTACATAAATCTTTTATTTTTTGACATAATTTACGTAAGGTTTGACTAAATTTACGTAACCTTTTTATTTTAGGAGAAAAAATTCACAAACCTTGTCAAAATAGAGTTTTACGTAAAACCTATGAATTTTACGTAAATCTTTTATTTTTAGACATAATTTACGTAAGGTTTGACTAAATTTACGTAACCCTTTTACTTTAGGAGAAAAATCTACAAACATTGTGAAAATTAAAGTTTTACGTAAAACCTTTGAACTTTACGTAAATATTTTATTTTTAGATATAATTTACGTATATTTTGACTAAATCTACGTAACCTTTTTATTTTAGGAGAAAAAAATTCACAAACCATGTTAAAATAGAGTTTTACGTAAATCTTTTATTTTAAGACATAATTTACGTAAGGTTTGACAAAATTTACGTAATTTTGTTATTTTAGGAGAAAAAATACACAAAACTTGTGAAAAATAGAGTTTTACGTAAAATCTTTGAACTTTACGAAAATATTTTATTTTTAAATATAATTTACGTATAGTTTAACTAAACTTACGTAACCTATTTATTTTAGGAGAAAAAAATTCACAAACCTTGTGAAAATAGAGTTTTACGTAAAAACCTATGAATTTTACGTAAATCTTTTATTTTTTGACATAATTTACGTAAGGTTTGACTACATTTACATAACCTTGTTATTTTAGGAGAAAAAATCCACAAACCTTGTGAAAATTAGAGTTTTACGTAAAACCTATGAATTCTACGTAAATCTTTTATTTTAGGACATAATTTACATAAGGTTTGACTAAATTTACATAACTTTGTTATTTTAGGAGAAAAATCCACAAACGTTGTGAAAATTAGAGTTTTACGTAAAACCTTTGAACTTTACGTAAATATTTTATTTTTAAATATAATTTACGTATAGTTTAACTAAATTTACGTAACCTTTTTATCGTAGGAGAAAAAAATTCACAAACCTTGTGGAAATAGAGTTTTACGTAAAACCTATGAATTTTAAGTAAAACCTATGAATTTTACGTAAATCTTTTATTTTTTGACATAATTTACGTAAGGTTTGACTAAATTTACGTAACCTTGTTATTTTAAGAGAAAAAATCCATAAACCTTGTGAAAATTAGAGTTTTATGTAAAACCTTTGAATTTTCGTAAATATTTTATTTTTAGATATAATTTACTTATAGTTTGACTAAATTTACGTAACCTTTTTATTTTAGGAGAAAAAATTCACAAACCTTGTCAAAATAGAGTTTTACGTAAAACCTATGAATTTTACGTAAATGTTTTATTTTTAGACATAATTTACGTAAGGTTTGACTAAATTTACGTAACCCTTTTACTTTAGGAGAAAAATCCACAAACATTGTGAAAATTAGAGTTTTACGTAAAATCTTTGAACTTTACGTAAATATTTTATTTTCAGATATAATTTACATATAGTCTGACTAAATCTACGTAACCTTTTTATTTTAGGAGAAAAAAAATTCACAAACCTTGTGAAAATAGAGTTTTACGTAAAACCTATGAATTTTACGTAAATCTTTTATTTTAAGACATAATTTACGTAAGGTTTGACTAAATTTACGTAACTTTATTATTTTAGGAGAAAAAATCCACAAACCTTGTGAAAATTAGAGTTTTACGTAAAACCTATGAATTTTACGTAAATCTTTTATTTTAAGACATAATTTACGTAAGGTTTGACTAAATTTACGTAACTTTATTATTTCAGGAGAAAAAATCCACAAACGTTGTGAAAATTAGAGTTTTACGTAAAACCTTTGAACTTAACGTAAATATTTTATTTTTAAATATAATTTACGTATAGTTTAACTAAATTTACGTAACCTTTTTATTTTAAGAGAAAAAATTCACAAACCTTGTGGAAATAGAGTTTTACGTAAAACCTATGAATTTTAAGTAAAACCTATGAATTTTACATAAATCTTTTATTTTTTGACATAATTTACGTAAGGTTTGACTAAATTTACGTAACCTTTTTATTTTAGGAGAAAAAATTCACAAACCTTGTCAAAATAGAGTTTTACGTAAAACCTATGAATTTTACGTAAATCTTTTATTTTTAGACATAATTTACGTAAGGTTTGACTAAATTTACGTAACCCTTTTACTTTAGGAGAAAAATCTACAAACATTGTGAAAATTAAAGTTTTACGTAAAACCTTTGAACTTTACGTAAATATTTTATTTTTAGATATAATTTACGTATATTTTGACTAAATCTACGTAACCTTTTTATTTTAGGAGAAAAAAATTCACAAACCATGTTAAAATAGAGTTTTACGTAAATCTTTTATTTTAAGACATAATTTACGTAAGGTTTGACAAAATTTACGTAATTTTGTTATTTTAGGAGAAAAAATACACAAAACTTGTGAAAAATAGAGTTTTACGTAAAATCTTTGAACTTTACGAAAATATTTTATTTTTAAATATAATTTACGTATAGTTTAACTAAACTTACGTAACCTATTTATTTTAGGAGAAAAAAATTCACAAACCTTGTGAAAATAGAGTTTTACGTAAAAACCTATGAATTTTACGTAAATCTTTTATTTTTTGACATAATTTACGTAAGGTTTGACTACATTTACATAACCTTGTTATTTTAGGAGAAAAAATCCACAAACCTTGTGAAAATTAGAGTTTTACGTAAAACCTATGAATTCTACGTAAATCTTTTATTTTAGGACATAATTTACATAAGGTTTGACTAAATTTACATAACTTTGTTATTTTAGGAGAAAAATCCACAAACGTTGTGAAAATTAGAGTTTTACGTAAAACCTTTGAACTTTACGTAAATATTTTATTTTTAAATATAATTTACGTATAGTTTAACTAAATTTACGTAACCTTTTTATCGTAGGAGAAAAAAATTCACAAACCTTGTGGAAATAGAGTTTTACGTAAAACCTATGAATTTTAAGTAAAACCTATGAATTTTACGTAAATCTTTTATTTTTTGACATAATTTACGTAAGGTTTGACTAAATTTACGTAACCTTGTTATTTTAAGAGAAAAAATCCATAAACCTTGTGAAAATTAGAGTTTTATGTAAAACCTTTGAATTTTCGTAAATATTTTATTTTTAGATATAATTTACTTATAGTTTGACTAAATTTACGTAACCTTTTTATTTTAGGAGAAAAAATTCACAAACCTTGTCAAAATAGAGTTTTACGTAAAACCTATGAATTTTACGTAAATGTTTTATTTTTAGACATAATTTACGTAAGGTTTGACTAAATTTACGTAACCCTTTTACTTTAGGAGAAAAATCCACAAACATTGTGAAAATTAGAGTTTTACGTAAAATCTTTGAACTTTACGTAAATATTTTATTTTCAGATATAATTTACATATAGTCTGACTAAATCTACGTAACCTTTTTATTTTAGGAGAAAAAAAATTCACAAACCTTGTGAAAATAGAGTTTTACGTAAAACCTATGAATTTTACGTAAATCTTTTATTTTAAGACATAATTTACGTAAGGTTTGACTAAATTTACGTAACTTTATTATTTTAGGAGAAAAAATCCACAAACCTTGTGAAAATTAGAGTTTTACGTAAAACCTATGAATTTTACGTAAATCTTTTATTTTAAGACATAATTTACGTAAGGTTTGACTAAATTTACGTAACTTTATTATTTCAGGAGAAAAAATCCACAAACGTTGTGAAAATTAGAGTTTTACGTAAAACCTTTGAACTTAACGTAAATATTTTATTTTTAAATATAATTTACGTATAGTTTAACTAAATTTACGTAACCTTTTTATTTTAAGAGAAAAAATTCACAAACCTTGTGGAAATAGAGTTTTACGTAAAACCTATGAATTTTAAGTAAAACCTATGAATTTTACATAAATCTTTTATTTTTTGACATAATTTACGTAAGGTTTGACTAAATTTACGTAACCTTTTTATTTTAGGAGAAAAAATTCACAAACCTTGTCAAAATAGAGTTTTACGTAAAACCTATGAATTTTACGTAAATCTTTTATTTTTAGACATACTTTACGTAAGGTTTGACTAAATTTACGTAACCCTTTTACTTTAGGAGAAAAATCTACAAACATTGTGAAAATTAAAGTTTTACGTAAAACCTTTGAACTTTACGTAAATATTTTATTTTTAGATATAATTTACGTATATTTTGACTAAATCTACGTAACCTTTTTATTTTAGGAGAAAAAAATTCACAAACCATGTTAAAATAGAGTTTTACGTAAATCTTTTATTTTAAGACATAATTTACGTAAGGTTTGACAAAATTTACGTAATTTTGTTATTTTAGGAGAAAAAATACACAAAACTTGTGAAAAATAGAGTTTTACGTAAAATCTTTGAACTTTACGAAAATATTTTATTTTTAAATATAATTTACGTATAGTTTAACTAAACTTACGTAACCTATTTATTTTAGGAGAAAAAAATTCACAAACCTTGTGAAAATAGAGTTTTACGTAAAAACCTATGAATTTTACGTAAATCTTTTATTTTTTGACATAATTTACGTAAGGTTTGACTACATTTACATAACCTTGTTATTTTAGGAGAAAAAATCCACAAACCTTGTGAAAATTAGAGTTTTACGTAAAACCTATGAATTCTACGTAAATCTTTTATTTTAGGACATAATTTACATAAGGTTTGACTAAATTTACATAACTTTGTTATTTTAGGAGAAAAATCCACAAACGTTGTGAAAATTAGAGTTTTACGTAAAACCTTTGAACTTTACGTAAATATTTTATTTTTAAATATAATTTACGTATAGTTTAACTAAATTTACGTAACCTTTTTATCGTAGGAGAAAAAAATTCACAAACCTTGTGGAAATAGAGTTTTACGTAAAACCTATGAATTTTAAGTAAAACCTATGAATTTTACGTAAATCTTTTATTTTTTGACATAATTTACGTAAGGTTTGACTAAATTTACGTAACCTTGTTATTTTAAGAGAAAAAATCCATAAACCTTGTGAAAATTAGAGTTTTACGTAAAACCTTTGAATTTCCGTAAATATTTTATTTTTAGATATAATTTACTTATAGTTTGACTAAATTTACGTAACCTTTTTATTTTAGGAGAAAAAATTCACAAACCTTGTCAAAATAGAGTTTTACGTAAAACCTATGAATTTTATGTAAATCTTTTATTTTTAGACATAATTTACGTAAGGTTTGACTAAATTTACGTAACCCTTTTACTTTAGGAGAAAAATCCACAAACATTGTGAAAATTAGAGTTTTACGTAAAATCTTTGAACTTTACGTAAATATTTTATTTTCAGATATAATTTACATATAGTCTGACTAAATCTACGTAACCTTTTTATTTTAGGAGAAAAAAAATTCACAAACCTTGTGAAAATAGAGTTTTACGTAAAACCTATGAATTTTATGTAAATCTTTTATTTTAAGACATAATTTACGTAAGGTTTGACTAAATTTACGTAACTTTGTTATTTTAGGAGAAAAAATCCACAAATCTTGTGAAAATTAGAGTTTTACGTAAAACCTATGAATTTTACGTAAATCTTTTATTTTAAGACATAATTTACGTAAGGTTTGACTAAATTTACGTAACTTTGTTATTTCAGGAGAAAAAATCCACAAACGTTGTGAAAATTAGAGTTTTACGTAAAACCTTTGAACTTAACGTAAATATTTTATTTTTAAATATAATTTACGTATAGTTTAACTAAATTTACGTAACCTTTTTATTTTAAGAGAAAAAATTCACAAACCTTGTGGAAATAGAGTTTTACGTAAAACCTATGAATTTTACATAAATCTTTTATTTTTTGACATAATTTACGTAAGGTTTGACTAAATTTACGTAACCTTTTTATTTTAGGAGAAAAAATTCACAAACCTTGTCAAAATAGAGTTTTACGTAAAACCTATGAATTTTACGTAAATCTTTTATTTTTAGACATAATTTACGTAAGGTTTGACTAAATTTACGTAACCCTTTTACTTTAGGAGAAAAATCTACAAACATTATGAAAATTAAAGTTTTACGTAAAACCTTTGAACTTTACGTAAATATTATATTTTTAGATATAATTTACGTATATTTTGACTAAATCTACGTAACCTTTTTATTTTAGGAGAAAAAAATTCACAAACCATGTGAAAATAGAGTTTTACGTAAATCTTTTATTTTAAGACATAATTTACGTAAGGTTTGACTAAATTTACGTAATTTTGTTATTTTAGGAGAAAAAATACACAAAACTTGTGAAAAATAGAGTTTTACGTAAAACCTTTGAACTTTACGAAAATATTTTATTTTTAAATATAATTTACGTATAGTTTAACTAAATTTACGTAACCTATTTATTTTAGGAGAAAAAAATTCACAAACCTTGTGAAAATAGAGTTTTACGTAAAAACCTATGAATTTTACGTAAATCTTTTATTTTTTGACATAATTTACGTAAGGTTTGACTACATTTACATAACCTTGTTATTTTAGGAGAAAAAATCCACAAACCTTGTGAAAATTAGAGTTTTACGTAAAACCTTTGAATTTACGTAAATATTTTATTTTTAGATATAATTTACGTATAGTTTGACTAAATTTACGTAACCTTTTTATTTTAGGATAAAAAAATTTATAAACCTTGTGAAAATAGAGTTTTACGTAAAACCTATGAATTTTACGTAAATCTTTTATATTTAGACATAATTTACGTAAGGTTTGACTAAATTTACGTAACTCGTTTACTTTAGGAGAAAAATCCACAAACCTTGTGAAAATCAGAGTTTTACGTAAAACCTTTGAACTTTACGTAAATCTTTTATTTCAAGACATAATTTACGTAAGGTTTGACTAAATTTACGTAACTTTGTTATTTTAGGAGAAAAAATCCACAAACCTTGTGAAAATTAGAGTTTTACGTAAAACCTTTGAACTTTACGTAAATATTTTATTTTTAAATATAATTTACATATAGTTTAACTAAATTTATGTAACCTTTTTATTTTAGGAGAAAAAAATTCACAAACCTTGTGAAAATAGAGTTTTACGTAAAACCTATGAATTTTACGTAAAACCTATGAATTTTACGTAAATTTTTTATTTTTTGACATAATTTACGTAAGGTTTGACTAAATTTACGTAACCTTGTTATTTTAGGAGAAAAAATCCACAAACCTTGTGAAAATTAGAGTTTTACGTAAAACCTTTGAATTTACGTAAATATTTTATTTTTAGATATAATTTACGTATAGTTTGACTAAATTTACGTAACCTTTTTATTTTAGGAGAAAAAAATTCACAAACCTTGTTAAAATAGAGTTTTACGTAAAACCTATGAATTTTACGTAAATCTTTTATTTTTAGATATAATTTACGTAAGGTTTGACTAAATTTACGTAACCCTTTTACTTTAGGAGAAAAATCCACAAACATTGTGAAAATTAGAGTTTTACGTAAAACCTTTGAACTTTACGTAAATATTTTATTTTTAGATATAATTTACGTATAGTTTGACTAAATCTACGTAACCTTTTTATTTTAGGAGAAAAAAATTCACAAACCTTGTGAAAATAGAGTTTTACGTAAATCTTTTATTTTAAGACATAATTTACGTAAGGTTTGACTAAATTTACGTAATTTTGTTATTTTAGGAGAAAAAATCCACAAAACTTGTGAAAAATAGAGTTTTACGTAAAACCTTTGAACTTTACGAAAATATTTTATTTTTAAATATAATTTACGTATAGTTTAAGTAAATTTACGTAACCTATTTATTTTAGGAGAAAAAAATTCACAAACCTTGTGAAAATAGAGTTTTACGTAAAACCTATGAATTTTACGTAAATCTTTTATTTTTTGACATAATTTACGTAATGTTTGACTACATTTACATAACCTTGTTATTTTAGGAGAAAAAATCCACAAACCTTGTGAAAATTAGAGTTTTACGTAAAACATTTGAATTTACTTAAATATTTTATTTTTTAGATATAATTTACGTATAGTTTGACTAAATTTACGTAACCTTTTTATTTTAGGATAAAAATTTTTATAAACCTTGTGAAAATAGAGTTTTACGTAAAACCTATGAATTTTACGTAAATCTTTTATGTTTAGACATAATTTACGTAAGGTTTGACTAAATTTACGTAACTCGTTTACTTTAGGATAAAAATCCACAAACCATGTGAAAATCAGAGTTTTACGTAAAACCTTTGAACTTTACGTAAATCTTTTATTTTAAGACATAATTTACGTAAGGTTTGACTAAATTTACGTAACTTTGTTATTTTAGGAGAAAAAATCCACAAACCTTGTGAAAATTAGAGTTTTACGTAAAACCTTTGAACTTTACGTAAATATTTTATTTTTAGATATAATTTACGTATAGTTTGACTAAATTTACGTAACCTTTTTATTTTAGAAGAAAAAATTCACAAACCTTGTTAAAATAGAGTTTTACATAAAACCTATGAATTTTACGTAAATCTTTTATTTTTAGACATAATTTACGTAATCCAAACCCCCCTCTTTCTTATCCCTGCTAAGCCTATCCCAACTTTGCCAATGAATCGATCTCCTGCCCCCTGGTTTCATACCCCACCAAAAAGAATTCATTATCTTTTCCAAATCCAGGCAGAGGGATTTAGGTAATTTAAACACACTCATACAGAAAGTTGGCAGAGCCTGAGCAACCGCCTTAATTAGCACTTCCTTACCCGCTGCAGAAAGGAATCTAAATGACCACGCACTTAACCTCTTCCTGAGTCTATCTTTAAGGAAACTAAAAATTGCTACTTTGGACTTCCCAATAAGTGAAGGGAGACCCAAATAGCGACTAGTATCCAGAGGATGAAAGACCTGAAGAGAGTTACATACCTCATTTCGCCGATCCAGGCCAACATTCGGGCTAAAGAAAATTCCAGATTTTTGCAGGTTGATAGCTTGACCAGAAGCAGCCTCATACTCGGATAAAATCATCCCAATTTTGTTACATTCATCCATGGAAGCCCTGAAAAATAGGAAGCTATCATCTGCAAAAAACAAGTGTGTAATAGTTGGCGCACCCCTAGCAATGAGGCACCCATGGAGGGAACCCTCATTCGATGCCCTTGTAATCAGGTTAGATAAGACTTCAGCACACAGTATAAATAGGTACGGTGACAGAGGATCGCCTTGTCTCAGGCCCCTACCAGGGTTAATCGGGCCCACAAAAGTACCATTAATCGACACAGAGTACTCCACAGTAGAAATGCATAACATGATCCAATCAATCCACTGCCCAGGAAAGCCTAATTTTTACATAACAAGTCTCAGGAAGGTCCAATCGACCCTATCATAGGCCTTGCTAATGTCCAATTTTAGGGCCACCTCACCAATTCTACCCCTATTCTTTCTCTTCATAAAGTGTAAAGACTCAAAGGCCACCATAATGCTGTCAGAGATAGACCTGCCAGGGACAAAAGCTGATTGAGACTCAGACACCAGGAAAGGTAAGACAAGCTTGAGCCTATTGGCTAGGACCTTGGCAATCAATTTATAAAGGACATTGCATAGGGAAATAGGGCGAAAATCCTTCATACAGTCAGGCCTATCAATTTTAGGGATAAGAACAATTATTGTGTCATTTAGATGTGGGGGAAGTTCCTTTCGGGCCAGATAGCCCTTGCATGCATTGACAATCTCGGGACCGATGAGGTCCCAAAAATGTTGAAAGAAGCCCGGATTTAGGCCATCAGGACCAGGGGATTTATCAGGGTGCATTTGAAACATGGCAATCTTAAATTCTTCATAAGTAAACGGGGAGCACAGGTCAGCCTGCATTTCAGGCGTAACAAGAGGGACAAGGGTATCCACAACATCATAACAAGGGCTAATAGGACCAGCAAACAGATCAGAGAAATAAGCTTTGGCAATAATCCCCATATCATAAACTCCTTCTACTACCAGGCCATTCATATCCTTAAGGTGGCGAATGGTGTTCCTCTGCTTTCTAGCTTTGACACAGGCATGGAAAAACTTAGTATTTTGGTCCCCCTCCTGTAGCCAGAAATTCTTAGCCCTTTGTTGCCAATATCTAGCTTCACAATCAAGAAGGGAATTCAACTCACTCTTGGCCTGGAGAAAACTGACCACATCAGCCGGAACATTGCTATCCACAAGCCTATCCAACTTCTTCTTGCATCCCTCAATTTTCTTTTTAAACCTCAACCGATACTTCTTTCTCCATTGTTCCATGCTGCTGGCACAGGCAGCCAGCTTTGTAGCAAGGTTATGACAGTTACTGCTTAGCCAACAAGACCTCACCAATACCTTGAACTCAGGGTTTAAAAGCCACTCTTGTTCAAAACGGAAGTGGTTACGCCTTACATTACTAACCGGATTATCGAACTCTAAAAAAATGGGTGCGTGGTCAGAATAAGCTGAGATTAGAGTTCGAAGCTGATGTGTTGGGAATCTGTCCGCCTAGGCACTAGTGACCATAGCCCTATCCAACCTCTCCTTGACCCACAATCTAGAGCCCCGACTCCTTTCCCACGTAAATTGACTGCCCTGTGTAGGGAGATCAATCAAAAGATTCTCTTCCACCGCCTCCTGGAACCGGCGCATCAACCCTTGAGGGTAGCCTGGACCCCCAACCTTCTCAGAATCAGAAAGAATGCAGTTAAAATCCCCAATAACCAACAAAGGGAGAATCGAGCATGAGCACAGTTGAGTCAGGAGACTCCAGGACCACACAAGATTCGCTCGGTTAGAATGACCATAGAAACCTACCAACCTCCAATCCCCCTTCCCAGCATCATGCATCTGAACTTCGATATGATGATCCGAGAAAGAAACCACTAAAGCCATGTCAGACTTCCTCCAAAGCAGGGCAATACCCCCACTCCTACCCCTACAGTCGACTGCAAAAGAACTTTCAAAACCAAACTTCCTTCTTAACCCATCAATAGAGGAATTAGTAACCAACGTTTCAATCAGGAAGACCAAATCCGGCTTACTTATCTTAACAAGCTCATCGAGAGACCGAACTGCCCGAGCGTTCCCCAACCCCCGGAAGTTCCAGCTTAGGCAATTCATAACCCTCGGCGGGCCTGCTCCGCAGACCTCGCCGTTTCTGTAAATTGTGAAGAAGAAGAATCTACTTGGCTCGTAGAAACTATCCCCTTCGAAATATTAAGCACCTGATCAGACCCATTCCCCTGCAGCTTATTCACAATAGCCTGGACTGATATCGAATCCGAGCCTGCACGCCTACGCTTTTGATCATCTGCCAACTCAAGTCCCTCATCATCACTATCCACAGCCATATTCACTATCTCCCCCTCCTGTACTGGCTGAATATTTGGGTTCCCTATTCCTGCTGCCAATTTACCCTTCAGTTTTGCCCCCTCTTGACCCCCGGGAATATTCTCCTTCCCCACCTCCTTGCCCCCACTCGACTGCCCTACTTTCAAGGTTTTAACAGTGGTTTCCAGGGTAGGTCCTCCACCAGAATTGGAGGCCATAGCCTGGCTACCCGGTTCTCTCAGCCACTTCACACTTAACACATCCCCACCCCTGCGTACAGGAGCCTTCAACCAGTCCCCCCATTCCCTAGTGATCTCCTCTGGTTTCAGAGTGAAAATCTTATCACAAAATCTATCAGTGTGCCCCAACAGGCCGCATATATAGCAAAATGATCCCAATCTTTCATATTTGAACGAGATATAAGCCCACTCCTCCTTTCCTTTACGGATTTTCTTCATCCTCTTTAGCGGCTTCCTCACATCAATAGAGACTCTTAGCCTCATGAATTGCCTACGTAGCCCGGTATTATTATTGATATCATAAGCCTGAAATTTACCAATAAAATCCCCAATCTGTCTACCCACTCCCTCCGACATAGACCCAATAGGCAAGTCATAAATCTGAACCCAAAAATCGGCAATATACAGCTCAACCAAGTCAGGCGACGGTTCATCTTTCCAGAGAGAAACCACAAGCAAGTGATTATCAAAGGACCACGGGCCCCCTTCCAACACACGTGCCAAATCAATAGCATGATAAAATTCAAAGACATATTTATTGTTGGATAGCTCTGATATAGCCACTCCCCTGCCTGGCCTCCATATCGTGGCCATTCTAGCCTTCATAGCTACAGTATTAATAGACCGCTCTGTGAGAAACCGACCAATCAAAGTTAGCCCTCCATTTTTAGCAATAGGATTGGATGATGGTCCACTAAGATCTAGGGCTTCCTCCTCACCATCCGACAACGACAAGTTGCCTATTGACTTCTCCACACTAGCCATGATTAACAGCAAAACTAGAACAAACAGAAATGACGAAAAGCAAAATCGACAGCCAGAAAACCAGGGCACTAAAAACAACCAGTACAACCCCTAGGAAACAGATCACCCAAGACCAACCTCCCTGCTCACAAGCTTCGAAAGACAAACCACAGACTAGAGGTAAAACAGCACAGTAAAACAAGAAGTCCCTGCAAATCAATTCTAACTGCCACAGCCACAAAGCAACACAACCAACCAGCCAAAAACCACAACCAAAGCAACACAGTGCCAGCCAAATCCAAGCAAGAGCCAAAGAGAGAAGAAAACTAACCCGGCTGCCTAATACGGCAGAGACGAAGACGTTAAATCTGAAGAGAAACAAAACCTGATGAAGACCACAACCCACGACAACCCCCTGACCAGAGAACGGCAGCCCCGGCTCGAATCAGTAACCGGCAGACGACGGCAGAGGCGGCGGTGGGAGCAGGGGCCAAGAACTCTCAAAACCAGAAAGGGACCGCAACACGTACGAGCGAAACCCAAACGAAACTCAAAACCCCACAAGCGCCAAGCTTAGCGCCGAAAGGACAGGCAACCTCCCACAACCGGCGGCGGCGGAGAGAAAAACGGAGCCCGACGTCGGAGCTAGAAGATCACAGCGGCGACAGTTATGGAGAACGGGAGATCAGCGGCGGTTATGGAGAGTAGGAGAGCAGCGGCGTTTTTTTAGGTATATCCATTATTAGTGATATTCCAAACTCACTCTTAAGCTATTAAAATAGATTTCTTCCCTATCATACGAATGGTAGACACATCATTGGTAGATATATTATAAATTAAATATAAATCAATCAAATAAGTAAACAAATTAAACATAACAATATATCATATAGTGACATGTAAATATAAATAATATTACTAACATAAATATTATAATGGAGCTTATTCACCAACATTTTGATGCGAACCCACGAGAAACAATGCCTCGAAAACCCGACAACTAGATTTGAACCCAAGAAAAGCTAACGAATCAGGGTCAGACAGAAAAGAACCCTTACAAAACTAAGTTGTAAAGACTCAATCCCAGTCTCCAACAATTAATGATTTAATCTCGAACTGTTCAAAGTAGTGCCCAAAGAACATAAGAGAAACCACTCACCAATTCTTAAGAGTAATATTTTTATTAAGATGAAACTTGTGTCTTACATATGAAAAAGTTCACCCTTAAATAGGTAAAACAAATACAAACAATGACTTGAATTGTCGTTACATATTTTAGATAACAACAATAATACAAGCGCATTTAAGTACTTTATTTAGTTAGCCATTAAGACAAAGAAAATCAACACACAATTGACAATTGTAAATGAGAAAACAAAAATCAATTCTTATGGAATTAATTGGGTTCACATGGTTTTTTTTCAAGTTGCTATTTTGACCATTGAAAAGTTAAATCAATTCATATTGAATTGATTTTATTTTCCCATAAATCCAAATGGCTAAAACTCATCCTGCAATTTTTTTTAACCAATTTTATTGCCCGTTTCGTTTAGTACGTGTTCGGTGTTGAGCAATTTCCGCAAGTGCACGGTATACGCTTGTAGTAATAAAAGATATCGAACCCACAGGGAATGCTTTTTAACTAAAACTTATTTTAATTCAGTTTTATTCCGCAAGTTCTCATTTCTACCTTAATCAAATTAGTATTTTATATCCGATAAGCCGCGATCACGATCATATCATCCATAAAAACTAATTTTTTGAAGTGTTCAACAAAGTTTCCTTGTAAATATAATTGTGTAAAACGTTTTAATGAAAACACCAATTTATCATTTTGAAAATCATTTTGTCAAAACAATATCAAAATAACAACAAGAAGAATATATTGAATAAGATAACGTATTATTAATGAATTGTGAATCTTCACAAGTTAACAGAGAGGAAGAAACATGGATAGCATTTTGACGAAATCTTTGAGATCCAGGTTGTCAATCTTTCCCTCAAACTCCGTAGGTTTTTCAGATCCTTTTGCGCTTCAGCCGTTAGTTCTTCTCGCTGAATCTTCGGAATAGAGACCGCTAGGTCCACTACCAAAATGAGAACTTGTCTTTGAACAATCTTTAAAACTAAACTAATCACAACTGTGTTTATAACTAATCTAAGAACAACTTGTGTACATCAAGTTTGCTTTTACAGAATTGAAAACTAATCTAACTCATTTCTGAGTCAGAGTTTCTTCAACATAATAACAACTCTCATAACCCACTTAACCAACTTAATCCCCTTTTGAATTCTGAAATGAATCACTTATTTATAGTTGGTGAATGGTTGTAATTGAAGGGTCGTGT
This sequence comes from Euphorbia lathyris, assembly GCF_963576675.1. Lineage (NCBI taxonomy): Eukaryota > Viridiplantae > Streptophyta > Magnoliopsida > Malpighiales > Euphorbiaceae > Euphorbia > Euphorbia lathyris. The sequence continues at coordinate 29,009,690 of NC_088911.1, read as the reverse complement.
CCGCTGGTGAAGGGTCGCTTTTATCCAAACGAACAGACGCGTTTTTTGGATTTCTGACATGTGAAAGCTGTGCAAAATTCTTCGCTGTCTCAACTGAGATTCTGAAAATCTCAGTCGCGATAGGGGACACAGAGGAAGGCTAAAAATTTCGATCATTGGGTGACTGTCATTAGCGTGTCGCGACTGAGATTCTGAAAATCTCAGTCGCGACAGGGGTATTCTTCCCCGTCTCTCGACTGCTTCTCGTCTCCTTGAATCGATCTTCTGATTAACACGTATTTTTGGCACGTAACTTAGGTTTTTCCCTCGTTTTTGCTCCGTTTTAGCTCATATTTGGATTTAACCAAATAATTAAGTACCTTGCATCAAAGAAGTATATAAAGACGTAAAAGTACTCTAAATGAATATAATTAACACGATTTCAATGTAAATTTAACGTATTTATATATGATATTTTAGGTATATTTTGGACTTAACAAACTCCCACACTTAAGCTTTTGCTAGTCCCGAGCAAAATTTCACTGAATTTATTCTTTAATCAATCTCTTTATAAATAGAACATATATCCATATATTCCTCTTTAAATTAGTTAAACCGAAAGAAAAACTTTTCATGGTAAATTTATACGCAAAGTATCAAACTAGCTAGTGTAAAAGAGATATATCATTCGTCTTGTATCTCAATTTTTATATTGAAGTATTCGGGACGGTGTAAGCACGCATGTTTTTGAATCTTTCGTCTCAAGGCATTTCAAAGCACAAAATTTCCTTTCCCAAACCTAAACTATTACAAATATAGATTTATTAAGGACTTAGGTTTAATATATTTACTTAGTCACGCCCGTGATAAGGGTGGTCTCGTCCGTGACTTAATATAAATTAATTTTCTTTTGTGTTCGTTTAAGAGGTACCGACCATGCCATGGGTGGACGCAATCGTTACTTAAAATTTTAAACACGTTTAATTTTACTTTAATTTCTAACTTTCCTTTCATACCTCGACCGTGATAAGGGTGGTCGCAATCGTGGCCAAAAGAACCGTTTGTTTACTTTTTTCTTTCCTTTCATACCTCGATTGTGATAAGGTTGGTTTCAATCGTGGCCAAAAGTTAAGAATACGACTACTTAATTTAATTAACATGTAAATAAAATTGGGAAAGAAAAATAGCACATTCATCCTATATTGACTTGAAATTCAACATGTATTATGGCTAAAGTTTCCTTAAAAACTTCAATTGGTTTTTAATGTAAGACAAAAATCATACCGAGCTAAAAAGCTAAAGTTGTTAGTTCAATTTATGCCTATAAACCTAATTGAAAATTGAAAATAAGATTTATATCTATCATGTACTCATGATATAAAATAGAGATTTGAAACTAAAGAACTTTTACTTATATACATTTACTCGAGATGTTTTGATAAAAAGCGTTTCGGAGATTTGTAAAAATATTTGTAAAAATATTGCCCGTATAGAAATATTATTTCTAACAATAATGATAACCTTAAAATATGTTAAACATTATTTTGAAAGTTGAATTGTTGAAACATATGAAATATAGTCTTAACAAAAATATACGTTTATGAAAAATTGTCATTATTTTTGAAAAATGTTGCACTTTATTATTTTTGAAAAATGTTGCACTTTATATAAAAATGTTGCATTTCTGTTTTGAAAATGTTGCATTATATACTTTACTTAAACATTAATAACAACATGCATTTATACTTAAATAAATAGCATTCATTCTCATTCGTTGCATTCATTCGTACTTAAGATTAAAATGAATATGAAATATCTCCTCCCACACTTAATTTGGACCATGTCCTCATTGGTGCAAAAATTGATATAACACGAAAAATAGTACGAAATTAAATCATATGAATGGGAATTAAAAATATGGTACGATAACATTCAAACATAATAATAAATATAATTGTACCAAACATAAATAAAATTGTACCAAACGTAACACAATATGATAAAAATAACAAAAATGAGTGAAAGATGGAAAGGATAAAACCTATTAAGGTGAACTCGGTGGTGAAGGCGTAGTCTCAGCTCCTTGGCATCGGAAGAAAGAGAGCAACCGGCGACGAGTAGATTTGTGCTCACGTCTCAAAGTAGTGATATTGGCATCCACCGTGTTTATCCTCGAACGCATTTCGGTATTGTTGGCAACGACTTCATCTAACCGCAAATGCATTTGACGATTATGCTCGTTCATTTGTGTCAAAACACGTTGCCATCCAACCTGTTCTTCAATATTTGGTTCCTCATTTGCTTGCTCTTGGGAATTTGCATCAACATTCTCCTCCTCCTCTTCTTCATAAAATTCCTCATCATGTTCTTCATCATGTTCCTCATCATTTTCTTGGGCACCTAATCCTTGGGAACTTGAAGCTTCACCACCCAAAGTAGCAAAAATACGTCTTGTACGATCCTCGTATGATATAAATACGGGTGGTCCCAATTTTTTCAATAAATTGGCTCTTTGAAGTGCCGTGATATCCAAGGAAGGCAAACCAACATGAGGCATATTTTGATAATCCGCTAATTCACCCCGAGCACCCAAAACAATGCCGGTAATTAAATTACCTATTGGCACTTGCTTATTATGTGAAGCGGAAGCTCAGACCAAATTAGTAAATATCATTCCAATACTATCAATGGTCAAATTCTTAAAAATGCAATCTAACACAAACAAATCACGGACTTGCACCTTTGAACTTTCAACCCGACCAAATAAAGAAAAGGATAAAAATTTGTGAAAGAAAAAGATACAATTATCCTTAATTAATTTGCTAGACGTGTTCTTCGGATGAAAAACATCTAAGCCGGTTAAAGAGTGCCAAACCGTGTGTGCATTAAAAGTCTTTGGTTTTGAATAAAAATTTCGAGTAGGAAAACCAAACCATGCTCCCATCGCCGCATACCCGACCTCAAAACGAATACCATTATTTCGAAAAGAAATAATACCACGGTGCGGGTCATAAGTGAGAGTGACCAAAAACTCCACAATATGCGATGCATTACTAGGAAATCGCATACTAGCAAATTTTGTCCAACCAAGAACAGATAAAAATTCATCAATACGTTCGGTAAAAGAAAATACGTTTACCATTTCAGTATCTAGGAAAGGCATGTCGATGAATTCTATCTTGTGATTAGAAAAACGGCGAAATTTTCGGCCCTTTGCTTCCGTAGCAATATCGAACGGTTCGTCATATTGAACTCGTAATCTATTGGCTTTAGTTGCTTTGGTTTTGTTAGCAACTCTCTTTTGTCTAGGCATTTTTGTGTGATTTTGGTGAAAGAGATGAAGAGATGAATGGTAGAGTAAAGATAATGGTTGTGGTTTAGGGAAGAAGAAGATGAATAGGGTAAAGATATATTGGGAAGGTGAGTGAATCTTGGTTTTGGGAAGAGTAAAAGTTGATTGATTGGTGTAAAAATAGAGGTAATGTATGTTGGTCCTGTTGGAAATTAGGCTAAGGTATAGCAGCGGAAATATAAAATTTTTAACCTATTTCCATTTAACCACAAGATCCGTTAACCGTTATTTCATATAAAGAAGGATAAGAAGAAATACCTTTTAGAAGTTCTATCTACCGTTGCAAACGAAGTGCCCGCAACTTCAAAAGAGATAGAAACTGTCTACCAATTTTCCCATATCCGAAACAGACATTCCAGACCTCCGAACGACAATCCCTTCGGTGGAAACGTGGAAGAATATGTCTAGAAGCTCCTATCCAAAAATCGCGACGATCCGACGGTTCAATCTCCGGGAATCCGTGAAATCGTGAAATGACCTGATGTAGGAGTAGTAAAACGAATTTCTCCCTTTTGTTTGTTTTTCTTCTTCGAGTTCCCAAACACGAAATAAAACACGGGAAGATTAATTTAGAATCAACCGTTGAATAGCAACCAAAGTAGATTGCCTCTAATTAATCAACACAAGATCAAGGATAAAAGAAATAGATGAAATCAATTGATCGGAAGGAAACCGTAGAAAATCTCATCCTCAAACTAGGGGTGTCGAATTTTCTCTCTCTCTCACTATAGGGATTTCGAAAATCTCAGTAGGGAATGCTCTTAGTAGATTTCGAAAATCTCAAGGGGGAGGAGTATTTATAATCTCTTGTATCTAATCCCTAGTTAGATAGAATTAGGTTACTGAATAGGAATTCAATTCGGAATAGAATTCCTAATTATTATCTCACTATATATCTAATATATTAAGGATAATAATAATAACCTTATTGGATAATAATAGGAGTATTTTAATCTAATTAAAACTCCTAACTTATTTATCTCTTAATTAATTTAATTCATAATCCTAATCTAATTAGGAATAACAAAATCAAATTAATTATTCATGTATTTAATTACATGAATTTCGACCCCCCCCCCTTGGTCCATGGGCCTTATTGTTGGTCCCTAGTAATTAGTTCCAAGGGGGGTTAGGAACTAATGTAACTTTTTCGCTTTATAATTATGCTGACTTAATGCTATTTTAAGAGTTTGATAACTCAGCGTGTTGGTTAGCACGGGCGATCGATTAGTCAGACAGTTTTAGTTCTATGCTGACTAAGACTGCTTGACTTGAGAGTTGAGAATTGACACTTGAAGGGTCAGCTTCCAACTTAGTACTCAGATTTACTCAGTTTCAGTTTTAACAATTTATAAGCTGAGTAAATACAACAAGTAACACATGCACATATATATATATATATATATTGAGAGAAAGAGTTTAGAAGTTACTCAGCACGACTTATCCTGGTTCGGCCTCTCTGCCTACGTCCAGTCCCCAGTTCTTCCTGGGATTTTCAATCCAATACTGAGCTCTTTCAAGGTAGAGCACAAACCCTTTACAAGGCAGTGAGTATGCAAGAGTACGTCCTCTATTCGTCTACTCGGCTCCTACTAAGTACTACAACCCAGCACTTAGATTTTTCTACCACTGAATACTTACAACCAAGTACTCAGCTCAACACTCTCAATATTCCTATTGATTACACACTTGTTCTTTTTCAAGTAAAGAACACCTTAGATGATTACAAAACAATCAATCTAGCATTTACACAGAGAATAGAAAAGTTGGTGTAAGATCTTTTTGTATTTGAGTGCTTTCAGGATTTTCTCTCTTGTATTTTTCTTTTGATACTTCGGCAAATGATCCAAGAACTATCATTGTCCTTTTATAGATGAATTTCTGAAGATTGGATCATTTTGAATTGGTTTAGCCGTTGTGTCCAAAACGGCTCTTTTAGGAGACAGCTTCTGGTCAGCTTCAGACTGTTCCGCCATTCCCTTCCTCTGTTTTCTTCAGGCGTCAGGTTTTGTCTTCTTGCATCAGACTTGTCTTTTTGTGCCAGTTGTCTTTTACCAATAATCCATAGACCCATGATTCTTGAAATTAGTCTTCTGTGTGTTTTCGAGGCTTCAATTATTGGTGCAGAAGATTGGCAGACTTTGTCCTTTAGTGAACGGATCCTTCATGATGTCCTAACTGTCACTCAGCTTCATTCGTTATCTTCGAATGTTCAACTTCTATGATGAGTTCCTTCTTAGTCAGCTTCGTTCTGTTTGTATAATTCTGAAGGAGTCTTCTAATTTAGTTAGCTTCGTTCTGGCAACTCTGAAGGAAGCTTCTGATGCTGAGTTCTACTTCACACAGCTTCTATTCTTTCATATTGAGTTCCGTTCCACTCAGCTTTTGGCTTATGCTGACTTTTGACCTGTCTAACTTTATATATATATATTTGCACTCAATATTGAACAAATACATTAGTATAATTAAATCAAAGCATTTAAATTTAATTGCCTCTTAATCATGGATGATTTTGTCAAATCAAAATCTTGTGGAAAGGTGTTTCAACAAACTCCCCCATTTTGATGTTGGTAAAATACATAATTATGGAACTCAGTTATAAGTTACCCCATGATTGATATATTTTTGAAATGACTCCCCGTAAGGGTTGCACATATTGTCTTAACTTAATTCTAAACCTTCTAAGATTTAATTGAATTATCCTTAAGACATTTGTGTATACTGACTTAGTTTAATGTTGGATTTTTTCAAGATCTGAACTTTTTGAATTTAAGTCAGCTTTCAAAAATATTAGAAGTATGTTGTTACTCAGTTTATTACCTAAGTATTTTAGTGTTAATGTATACTGAGTATGTTTTACTTCTTAATTTGTTTGTTCAATTTTATCGACTATATTGAGAAAATAGTACTTGACATAGATTAAACAAAAAGATAAAGCAAAAACATATATGAAAGTTTCTATGCTAAGTTCTAAACATTTACTAGACTATATCTAGTTCTTCTTCTTCTGAGCTTGGTGGTCAGCTTGAGCTATTCTTTTGCCTTTGTCTTTACTTCCTGAGGCATTACCTGCAAACTGTGTTCCGTTTTGACTTGTCTCCCCCGTTTTGCCATCATCGGGTTTATAAATGAATGTGTCAGTGCGAGCATGAGAGGAGAGGTGAGTGGAGTAACGCTGGAGCCTCTTAGTACTTTCACGCAAGCCATCAATTATAGGAACACTGTCATCTTGGATATGGTGAGGAACCCGAAGAGAGCTGCTAATCATGCTTAGCAGGCATTCATGAGATTTGCTAAGCCAGGTGAGCGAGCTGGTGAGCTGACCAAAAGATTGGTGGTACATCTTGAGCAAGGCAGAGTCATAAAATATGCGCTGGGCATTGTTGATGTGCATTGCCTTTATAATCGCATGGGAAAAGCTTAAGAGTTCACTATTGGAGACTGGATCAACATCCATCTGCGTTTTGTTGAGGTTGAGTAGGCTGACTGCTTCACTCAGTTGGTCAATTGTACACTGAGAGGAGGAAGATACTAAGTCACGCGTACTGGTCAGCTCAGCATTAAGCTTGGTAAAGCATTCTTGAAGTTCAGCAGAGGTGGCAAACTCAGCATTGCCAGGTGCACTTGATTTGGTCAGTTCTGCAGTTAACTTAGCAAAATGGCCTTGAAGTTCAGCGGAAGTGGCATACCCTGGATTAACGTCTGATGGTTGTTGGATTTTGCCTTCAAGCGAGTTTAGATGGTTCACCATTGAGAGAACCAATTCAGTCAGCTTTGTTATTTGGTCGTGCCTTGGTTGCTGAGTCTGAATGGTGGTCATAACATTTACTAGATCCTTGAGTCCTCTTAGTTCATTGAGGAGCTGAGTGATTCCAGGCAGTTGAGAGGACTCAGTATCAGAAGATCTAGCAGCATCAGCTTGAGGAGGGTTCAATTCTTGAAGCAAGGACTGAGCAGAGGCAATGATGCATCGGCCTGACTCAGTGGCATTCAAGTAGGTGAATTGAGCCGCATTTGTCTCAGAGGCTGGAATTGAGCTTGAGGGTGGAGGAGTTGGTTGTTTGCCAGATTGATCACCTTGATTGATGACTGGACTTTGGTGCAGATTACCTTCAGGAGCTGAGTTGTCAACATGCTGAGTTGGAGGTGGAGTTTGGTTAATTATGTTGACCTGCTCATCCTGAGTGGGTGAAGTTGAGGCAGGATTTGTTCCATCCGGAGTAGTTTTTGGATTTTCCGGAGTCTTGGCTTGTTCCTCAATCTGAGTAACAGAGGCTTGGTTTTGTACAAGATTCGTTGGAGGAGACTCAAGCTCAGCATCATGAGAGAAATATTTGAACTGAATTTTGGACATTTCAGCATCAATATCTTGAGGAGGAGAGTCTGCAAGGAGATCAATAACGTGAGTTTTATGGGCTTTCTTCTTAAGCTGCTTGAACCTTTATTCCTTGGGAGGAGAAGTGTCAGCATCAATGTTCTCCTCATCAATATCAACTGTCTCTTCTACCATAGTTGGATGCTCATGTTGCTCAACATGATCCTCTACAACAACAGTTTCTTCTTCCTCAACTCTTTGCTCAGCATTACCCTGAGGTTGCTCAACATCAGCAGGTTCTTCCTGCTCAGTATGGACGTCTTCCTCAACATGAGTTTCTTTGTCAACTTCCTTTTCTATTTCAACATTTGTTTTCTCAGCTTATTGCTCGGTTTCTTTCTCAGCTTCCTTTTCTAGGTCAGTTCCATGACCTTTGGAAGATACAACCCAATCTAGGGGATCAGCTTCAACTGTCTTTAAGGAATTAACCTTCTTCCTTTTCATCAAGGGAGATTCTGGAGTTCCCTCTTCTTCATCCTCAGGCTCTTCTGGCCTCTTTCTCTTCTCTGCCGACTCAGCTTTCTTCTTAGCCTTGTCAGCTTTAACCTTTTCTTGAGACACTAGTCTCACTTTCTTTGGGACAGCATGGATGTCTTTGGAGCATGTTTCAATGGCCTTTCTCTTATTCGTCTTCTTTTCCTTAGGTGACTCAGCAGGAGCCTCTACTTCTTTCTCAGGCTCATTTTCTAGCTCAGCTTCATCATTTTTCTTAGCATCTACAACTTCTTCATATCCTTTCAACGCTTGATTGTACAACAGTCCAACCAGCAGAGCTGCTGTGATCTCACTTCCCAAAGTGTCAGTTTCATTGATTGTCTCAATCTGTTTGTCCTCAATGATCTTAGTGATCAGAGAACCCAACCTGAGCTTCTTTCCACTGCGTTGAAAAGCCCCAACCAGAAAGACGGGCATGTTAAGTGGAGTGTAGGTCAACATGTGCCATATGAAGCACTGTTCAAAATTGGAGGCAGACGAGGCTGAGTTGAGTTTGGGGAAGATGAAGTTGGTCAGCATGTAGTGAGCCATCTTCTGTTCTTGCCCCATACACGTGCTGGGTATTTCTCCCTTGTGATCTTTGGGTTTGCAGAACCCCTTGATCTTGTCAAGCTTCTCCTTAGGTACCTTCTCTTTTGTTGTCCTAAATTCTATTCCTTCGTCTGGTAAATCAAGTAAAGTAGCTAGATAGGCAGGGGTTATGGTGATTTTTTGACCTTTGACTATAGTCTCCAAATAGTCAGCATCTTCTTCATCAACAAGCATGTTAGAATAAAATTCTCTGACCAGCCTGGGGTATGTTTTTCCGGAGAGTGAGAAGAGACCGGTCCATTTGTTCTTCTCGATCCAGTCGCAGAATGGCTTCTCAGAAGTGACGAATCCTGGAGAAAACCATCTGCACTTCAGAACCTCCAAGTTGTTGACCTTTTTATGGACCTTGATCATATTCCTTTCTATTTGCTTTGAAGAACCAGCGGGGTCAGCTTGAGTGGGTTTGCCAGAGGTTTGGCCAGGCTGAGTGGTAACGTTAGGGATTTCATTTTTGCCGGAAGCCATTGTTGCAGATGAGGGTTTTGAGGTTTAGGGAGAGAGAAGTATTCGATTACAGAAGATCGTAAGCGTAAAGAGTAATGAGTGGGGATTCTTCCACTACTTATAGAGTTTTGGGTCATTAATGAACTAGCCGTTTTCATCTTGGGACTTTAATCGACAAAGATTCTGCCATTTATGACAGGTTCGGCGCATGTGTATTCATTATTACTTGCGTTTTTCTAGGTGTGATTTGTTACACGTGTCATTGTTTATTGGTGCAAGTGGGCATTTACTCAGTTTGCCAGAATATGAGTCGTTTATGATACTGAGTATTTAATTCTACGTAGATGGATTTCCTATCTCTTAGTAACTCAACATACGTTCATCACACAACATGTATATTCACTCAGCATAAGGTGATTACTCAATATGTCTATCTACCCAGCACAGAATATTTACTCAGCATTTGTATCTACTCAGCATAGACTATTAAGCTCAATGTGCAGTAGTTACTAGATTGATATCAGTCAGCATGACAATCACTCAACATTTATTCAAATACTTAGAATTATTGAAGAGGATTAGACATACCGATAGCTTCCCTTAGTATGTGATCTCTGATGAAGTGATGCCTTATGCTGACATGCTTCATCCTACTGTGTTGAATGGGATTCTTGGATAGATCAATGGCACTTTTACTGTCACATTTGATCTCTATTGTCTCAGTTCTTACTCCATAATCTTCAAGCTATTGCTTTATCCATAGGACTTGAGCAACACAGCTTCCAGCAGCAACATACTCAGCTTCAGTTGTAGACAGAGCAACTGATGACTGCTTCTTGCTGAACCAGGATACTAGACAGCTTCCAAGGAAATGACATCCTTCTGAAGTACTCTTACGCTCTAGCTTATCCCGTCCATAGTCAGCATCAGTGTATCCTATGAGTGTGAAGTCATTTGAGGCTGGATACCACAAACCTGCATCAACTGAGCTCTACAAATATCTAAAAATTCTTTTTACAGCAATTAAGTGAGATTCCCTTGGGTCAGCTTGATATCTTGCACAATAACATACTGAGTACTGTATATCAGGTCTACTAGCAGTGAGATAAAGTAAGGAGCCTATCATACCTCGATAAAGTTTACTATCTATTGACTTACTTTTCTCATCTTTGCATAGGACAGTATCAGTACCCATAGGGGTTGATATGGGCTTACAATCTTCCATGTCAAATTTCTTTAACATCTCCTTGGTGTACTTGGACTGACTAATGAAGATGCCGTTCTTACCTTGCTTGATCTGAAGTCCAAGGAAGAAGCTGAGTTCTCCCATCATAGACATTTCGAACTCAGTCTGCATCTGTTTGCTAAACTCTTGACACAAAGATTCGTCAGTAGCACTAAATATTATGTCATCTACATAGATTTGTGCAAGTAGGGTATGTTTACCCTTTTTCTTAATGAACAAGGTTGTGTCAGCTTTTCCTCTGACATAATTCCTGGTCAGCAGGAAGTTGGTCAACCTTTCATACCAAGCTCTTGGAGCTTGCTTCAGGCCATATAAGACCTTCTTGAGTTTATAAACGTGGTTTGGAAATTTTGGATCTTCAAAACCCGGAGGTTGATTAACATATACCTCCTCGTTTATAAAGCCATTAAGAAATGCACTTTTAACATCCATTTGATACAATTTAAAGTTCATGAAACTAGCATATGAACACAATATACGTATAGCTTCTAACCTAGCAACTGGTGCAAAAGTTTCACCATAATCAATGCCCTCTTGCTGACTATAGCCTTGGCCTACAAGTCGAGCTTTGTTCCTAATTACATTTCCATGCTCATCTAGTTTGTTTCTAAAAACCCACTTAGTTCCTATGGATTTTTTATTCCTAGGTTTAGGTACTAAATCCCATACCTCATTTCTCGTGAATTGGTCAAGCTCCTCTTGCATGGCATTGATCAAATACTCATCATGCTCAGCATCAGCAAAGTTCTTTGGTTCATGGACTGATACGAAAGCGACGTTGCTAAGAAACTTCCTAAGCTGATCTCTAGTCATCACTTTATTGTTTGCATCATCAAGGATGGACTTTTCTGAATGTCCTCTTGGAATTTTTATCTCATTGGGTAATGTTGAGTTGTTTGGAACAGGTGTTTCTACAATCTCTGCAGGGACAGATTGGTCAGCAAAGGTAATTTCAGTTTCGATTTTACCTTTGGTCAGTTCTTGTACTGATGACTCAGCATGTCCATTCTGGTCAGCAGAAGCTGAGTTGGGTTCTTCCTCTGTGTGTTGAATTGTTCTTCCTGCAGGGTCAGTTTCATCGAAATCTACATGGACTGACTCTTCTACAACATGGGTCCTTTTATTATAAATTCTATATGCTTTACTGTTTGTTGAGTATCCCAAAAAGATCGCTTCGTCAGCTTTGGCATCAAACTTTGCCAGATTATCCTTAGTGTTGAGTATAAAACATTTACACCCAAAGGCACGAAAGTATCCAATATTGGGCTTTCGTCCTTTCCAAAGTTCATAAGGGGTTTTCTTTAATATAGGTCTTACCAAGGCCCTATTCAATATATAACATGCTATATTGACAGCTTCTCCCCAAAAATACTTTGGAAGCCTATTTTCACTCAGCATTGTCCTAGCAATTTCTACTATTGTCCTATTCTTCCTTTCAACAACTCCATTCTGTTGAGGAGTTCTAGGGGCAGAGAAATTGTGGTCAATACCATTGGTTTCACAGAATTCATCAAACATTTGGTTTTTGAATTCTCCACCATTATCACTTCTAATGTGAGCTACTCTTAGGTCTTTGTCATTTTCAAGCTTTTTGACTAATGAAGTAAACATCTCAAATGTTTCATCTTTGCTACTAAGCAAGATGAGCCAAGTATACCTAGAGAAATCATCTACAATAACTAAGGAAAATTTCTTACTTCCCATACTGAGTGGCTGGATAGGTCCGAAAAGATCCAAATGTAGTAATTCCAATGGTCTTTTGGTTGAGACAACCTTTTTGCTATGAAATGACTTTTTAATTTGTTTACCTTGCTGACAAGCATTACAAAGTTGATCTTTTTCATACTTTAATTTGGGTAATCTCTCAACTAATTGCTTTCTAGCTAGTTTGGCAAGGAGGTCCATGCTGACATGCCCAAGTCTCCTATGCCATAGCCAGGAGTTGTCCTCTTTTGACACTAAGCATATACTTTTTGAAAATTGTTTTTCCAAACTCAACATGTAAACATTTTCTACATGAGGGGCTGTTAAAATCAAATCATTTGTTTTTCCCTCGAGTATCTAACACTTAGTATCATCAAATATAACCTTCCTTCCACTCTTGCAAAGCTGAGCTACGCTTAGAAGATTATATTTGAGACCTTTAACTAAGGAGACTGACTCAATTTTAGGGTTACCTCCGATAGTTCCTGAGCCAACTATCTTGCCCTTCTTGTTGTCTCCAAAGCTTACACTACCTCCTCGTTTAAGCTCTAGTGTGATGAACTGAGTTTCATCACCTGTCATGTGTCTTGAGCATGTGCTGTCTATATACCAAAGTTTTGATCTCTCCACGCATGTCAAGCTGGCCTGCATTTTAAACTATTCGTTTTTAGGTACCCAATTCTTTTTGGGTCCTTTCTTGTTAGTGTAAACAGGTGCAAAGTCATATTTTAACTTGTGACGACATACTTTTGTAGTATGGCCACTTTTACCATAAAAGCCACACATAGTTACACTTTGAGGGTGATGTTGAGTGTGGTCCGCATTGTTGTGCTGAGCATGCCAGCATACCTTGGTAGTATGACCTTTCTTACCACAGAAGTCACATTGGATAGTCTGTTTGTTATGCCAGCACACAGCTTTTGTGTGTCCTTTCTTCCCACAACAGCTACATTGAGTAAACTGTTTATGCTGACCAGTACCTGAGTACTCAGCATGGGGTTTATTCTTAGTTGAACCTTTTATTTGGTTCTGTAAAGTTGTGACATCCTTTCTAAGTTTCTTTGACTCAGTTTGAACCTTCGTGACAAACTTATGTAAGATTTGCATGTTCGTATGTAAATCTGAGTTGTCCTGGAGGAGATATCGGAGGTCACTCAGCTTGACCTCCTCAATCTCGTCACAGCGCCTGCTGAGTGCCTTAATCCTTTTGTTACACTTCTTAGTTAGTGTATATAAGTCACTCAGGGCATTTACCATTTCGTTTCTAAGCAAAAGTAAGGATGTTACCTCATTGTTGTTTTCCTCCTGCTCAGAATCTCCAGAGAGGTCGGCTTGCTCAGACTGAGATTGGTCAGCTCCATAATCTGCCATGAAACATATGTTGGCTGTTTCATTTTGCTCAGCTTCAGATGATGTTGACTCATCACTGTCACTCCACGTGGCCACCATTGCCTTTTTGCTTCCATTCTTATCTTTCTTCAGATTGGGACAACTTGACTTAATATGCCCAGTTTGATGGCATTCATAACATGTGACAGGCTTGGAGCTGTCCTTTTTGTATCTGGTGTCACTGGACTCAGCTTTATATCTATCTCCTCTCTTGTATGGCCGCTTACTATTTCTTTCATTTCTTCTGAACAGCTTTTTCATTTTTCTAGTAAACATGGCCATTTCCTCATCATTAGTTGACTCACCTTCTGTGGAGTCAGCTTTCATCACTAGTGATTTCTGTTTCTTATCCTCAGATTTTTCTTTAGCTTCAAAGTTTTTCATGGAGATTTCATGGGTCAGCAAGGAACCGATCAGCTCATCATATTTGTATGTGGTCAGGTCCTGAGCTTCCTCTACCACTGTATTCTTGGCTTGCCAACTTTTGGGAAGACTTCGTAAGATCTTCTTCACTTGTTCTTCTTTAGTGAAATTCTTACCGAGTCTTTTAAGCTCATTTATTATATTGGTGAACCTGGCATTCATTGCTGAGATGTCCTCATTGTCAATCATCTCGAACAGCTCATACAATCGTATGTGTTGGTTCACTTTGGATTCCTTGACCTTGCTGGTGCCTTCATAAGTTACTTCCAGCTTTTTCCAGATCAGCACAGTGAAGCATATTGATAGCCGAAGCATTATTTTGTAATTTTCTGAGGTCATCCTCTGTCCACTCAGTTTCACTCTTGATAACTTTCTCATTATCAACAATTTTATAAGGTATATATTGACCTTGAACTATTGCAAGCCATGCACACATGTTTGTGGCTTGAATAAAGTTCTTCATCCTATTCTTCCAGAATGTATAATTAGATCCAAAGAATAGGGGAGGTCTAGTGATTGATAATCCCTCAGGGAGTATCTGTGTTGTTTGGTTTCCAGGAAGGAAACGAGTGCTATTCTCACCCATTTTTCAGGATCAGCTCAAGATTGTTAGATCTTTGAGTAGTGAGCTTAGGCTCTGATACCACTTGTTGGTCCCTAGTAATTAGTTCCAAGGGGGGGGGGGGGGGGTTAGGAACTAATGTAACTTTTTCGCTTTATAATTATGCTGACTTAATGTTATTTTAAGAGTTTGATAACTCAGTGTGTTGGTCAGCACGGGCGATTGATTAGTCAGACAGTTTTAGTTCTATGCTGACTAAGACTGCTTGACTTGAGAGTTGGGAATTGACACTTGAAGGGCCAGCTTCCAACTTAGCACTCAGATTTACTCAGTTTCAGTTTTAACAATTTATAAGCTGAGTAAATACAACAAGCAACACATGCACACACACATATATATATATATATATATATATATATATATATTGAGAGAAAGAGTTTAGAAGTTACTCAGCACGACTTATCCTGGTTCGGCCTCTCTGCCTACGTCCAATCCCCAGTTCTTCCTAGGATTTTAAATCCAATACTGAGCTCTTTCAAGGTAGAGCACAAACCCTTTACAAGGCAGTGAGTATGCAAGAGTACGTCCTTTATTCGTCTACTCAGCTCCTACTAAGTACTACAACCCAGCACTTAGATTTTTCTACCACTGAATACTTACAACCAAGTACTCAGCTCAACACTCTCAATATTCCTATTGATTACACACTTGTTCTTTTTCAAGTAAAGAACACCTTAGATGATTACAAAACAATCAATCTAGCATTTACACAGAGAATAGAAAAGTTGGTGTAAGATCTTTTTGTATTTGAGTGCTTTCAGGATTTTCTCTCTTGTATTTTTCTTTTGATACTTCGGCAAATGATCCAAGAACTATCATTGTCCTTTTATAGATGAATTTCTGAAGATTGGATCATTTTGAATTGGTTTAGCCGTTGTGTCCAAAACGGCTCTTTTAGGAGACAGCTTCTGGTCAGCTTCAGACTGTTCCGCCATTCCCTTCCTCTGTTTTCTTCAGGCGTCAGGTTTTGTCTTCTTGCATCAGACTTGTCTTTTTGTGCCAGTTGCCTTTTACCAATAATCCATAGACCCATGATTCTTGGAATTAGTCTTCTATGTGTTTTCGAGGCTTCAATTATTGGTGCAGAAGATTGGCAGACTTTGTCCTTTAGTGAACGGATCCTTCATGCTGTCCTGACTGTCACTCACCTTCATTCGTTATCTTCGAATGTTCAACTTCTATGCTGAGTTCCTTCTTAGTCAGCTTCGTTCTGTTTGTATAATTCTGAAGGAGTCTTATAATTTAGTTAGCTTCGTTCTGGCAACTCTGAAGGAAGCTTCTGATGCTGAGTTCTACTTCACACAGCTTCTATTCTTTCATGCTGAGTTCCGTTCCACTCAGCTTTTGGCTTATGCTGACTTTTGACTTGTCTAACTTTATATATATATATTTGCACTCAATATTGAACAAACACATTAGTACAATTAAATCAAAGCATTTAAATTTAATTGCCTCTTAATCATGGATGATTTTGTCAAATCAAAATCTTGTGGAAAGGTGTTTCAACACTTATTGGGCTCAATTGGGCTTCCATCAATTAATTAACATCTATCTCTCTTTTAGGTTCCAAGTCTTATGTGTGACCCATTAGGTTCTTATTGCTTCTAACCGTATGCAACGTTATTAAATTAATTTTCAAAGAATTATATTTAATCTTTGCATAACGGAATGATGTACAGAGTATGTGATTAGCAAGTCCGTAATCATTCCCCCAGAGCTATAAGAAGACAGGTTGATTCTGTCGTTAACCTTTCCGTATTAGTTACAGTATAATTCGATCCTTTATCAACTACATCCTTGAACTGAATCTTATGACTATGGGTGATGTCAAGTCACATATAGCGAGACGTTCATTTTACTTGTACAGGCCGAGTCAACTCAAAAAGATAGGTTAAGTGAAATCTGTATTTCTTACTTTTAAGCTATCACCTTGCAAGGATTTAGAGTCGAGTCTTCCACAAGCGATCCGTGGATGTATCTCCCATTTATCGGGAGTGATAAATGCTCAATCCAATATATAACGACTCCGTAATTACTTCCTGTGATACCCAACGTCTACTGTTCACACCCCAGAGTCATCTCTGTTAAGGATCGTGTTACACCAGAGTCAAAGCATCACATTCCGTAATCCAGAATACCAATTAATATTCCTTTGAGTCTGAGGATTAGTTATACCTATTAATACCAATGAGATGAACATGTGACAAGGATGAATCTACCCATCCTGTTATCTCAAATTGGATCCCCAATCCTAATGAACAACGTTTCATCGGATCTATGTAACTGTCGAGATATCTGTATATATGAAGCTTGTGAAATCAGCTTTCTATCGGACAGAAGACATTGTTACATACAAGTCTCAACAGTGATAAGTCAATCCCAAACATATCACTTGACTTGGGGTGGTTTTAAGTTTATCAGTTTACTATAAAGTTTTGTCTCACTTCATGCTTGTATGAACACTTTATAATCACTTTAAATAAACTTACGGATTTCCTTTTATTAGACTTTATTTAGTGCTTAAAAGGGATTGCCTTTATATAGTTATAAAACATATATCTCATTAAACAAATGATATAAAGAACAATTCATTTATATTAAGTTTGTATCCTAGAACAATTGTCTATAGGACACTAAACCCTAACATACTCCCACTTGGACTAAAGCCAATTGTTTCTAAAACTTATCCCAGTAGAAGTTAAATGACGATCATGTATTCTTTGGGTTAAAGGCTTTGTCAATGGATCTGCAACGTTGTCCTCTGTAGGTACTCTTTCTATTCTCACATCTCCTCTAGCCACAATCTCTCTAATGATGTGGTATCGCTTAAGGTAATGCTTGGATGCATTATGAGACCGTGGTTCCTTTGCTTGCGCAATGGCTCCATTGTTATCACAGTACAGTGTAATGGGATTGACAATGTCAGGCACCACACCTAGTTCTGTAATGAACTTTCTAATCCAAACCGCTTCCTTTGCTGCTTCCGCAGCTGCGATATACTCTGACTCGGTCATAGAGAAAGCTACGCTTCCCTGCTTGGAACTCTTCCAACTGACCGCGCCCCCATTCAAGATAAACAGGTATCCTGATTGGGATTTATAATCATTCTCATCTGTGAGATGACTTGTGTTTGAAAATCCTTCTATTTTCAGATCACCTTCTCCGTACACTAGGAACATATCTTTAGTTCTTCTCAAGTACTTAAGAATGTTCTTGACGGCAATCCAATGCTCGTCTCCCGGATTCCCTTGGTAACGACTCGTTACAGATAATGCGAACGCTACATCAGGTCTAGTGCATAGCATAGCATACACAATCGAACCGATTGCGCTGGCGTACGGGACTACAACCATGCGTCGTTTATCATCATCGGTTTTAGGACATTGATGATTGTTTAACTTTACTCCATGTAACATGGGTAAGTTACCTCGTTTCGATTCAAGTATGCTAAACCGATTTAGCACATTTTCAATGTATGTAGCCTGTGAAAGACCAAGCAGTCTTCTCGATCTATCTCTATAGATCTTTATACCAAGCATATAAGCTGCTTCACCAAGGTCTTTCATTGAGAAGTTACCAGATAACCATACTTTCACAGACTGTAAGAGAGCAACGTCATTTCCCATTAATAATATATCGTCCACATATAGTATGAGAAATGCTATAGAGCTCCCACTTGCTTTCTTGTAAATGCAAGCTTCTTCGCAATTTTGTTCAAAACCAAATTGTTTTATGGTTTCGTCAAAACGCTTATTCCAGCTTCTAGATGCTTGCTTGAGTCCATAAATGGATCTCTGAAGTTTGCAAACTTTATTTGCATCCTTCGATATGAAACCTTCATGCTGCATCATATATACATCCTCAAGCAGGTTTCCGTTTAGGAAAGCTGTTTTCACATCCATTTGCCAAATCTCATAATCGTAGTGAGCGGCAATTGCAAGCATGATTCTGATTGATTTGGACATAGCCACATAAGAGAAAGTTTCGTCATAATCAATTCCTTGCTTCTGACGATATCCTTTCGCTACTAACCTAGCTTTGTAGGTGCTAACCTTTCCATCCATGTCTGTCTTCTTTTTGAAGATCCACCTGCACCCAATGGGTATTATCCCTTCGGGTGGATCAACCAAAGTCCACACTTGGTTAGTATACATGGAATCCATTTCAAAATCCATGGCCTCAAGCCATGCTTTAGAATCTGGACTAGTAAGAGCCTCTTCGTAGTTTTCGGGTTCGTCGTCTAACACGGGAACCTCATTATCATCTCCCACTAGAAAACCATATCTAACTGGGAGTTCACGAACTCTTTGTGATCTACGAATAGGTGGCACTGGAGTCTCATCTAATGGGACTCCTTCGGGTACCTCAACCGCCTCTGTTGTTTCAGTCGGTGTTTCTTCTTCTTGAACTTCGTCAAGTTCAATCATGCTTCCCTTTTGCATTTCTTCGAGAAACTCTTTCTCTAAGAAGGTTGCATGCTTGGATACGATTACTTTCTGATCATCTGGATGATAGAAGTAATATCCCATAGTTTCCTTAGGGTATCCAATGAAGAAACATTTATCAGATTTTGAATCTAGTTTGTCGGACACAATGCGTTTGACAAAGGCTGAACAACCCCATACTCTCATAAATGAAAACACGGGTTTCCTACCAACGAACAATTCATATGGCATGGAACTGGCAGATTTAGTTGGTACTCGATTTAGGGTGAAGAGGGCAGTTTCTAAGGCATAGCCCCAGAACGTCTTTGGAAGTAAGGCCATGCTCATCATGGATCGTACCATATCTAATAGGGTACGGTTTCTCCTCTTGGACACACCATTGTGTTGTGGTGTATAGGGAGGTGTCCATTGTGAGCATATCCCACATTCAGTTAGATAATTCAGAAAATCATCTGAAAGATATTCGCCACCTCGATCAGATCGAAGCGTCCTTATTTTCTTTCCTAATTGATTTTCTACTTCATTCTTGAAGCATTTGAATTTCTCAAAAGCTTCTGACTTGTGCTTCATCAAGTAGATGTAACCATATCGGGTATGGTCATCTATGAAGCTTATGGAGAATCTGAATCCTCCTCTTGCTTGGACTGACATAGGACCGCATACATCTGAATGAATGAGTCCTAGAGTGTCTGATACACGCTCACCTTTATTGCTAAATGGTGTCTTTGTCATTTTACCTTTTAAACATGATTCGCATGTTTCCAATGATTCGGGATTGATTGGATCTATAAGCCCATCTGAATGTAGCTTTAGCATGCGTCTCTTATTTATATGGCCTAAACGACAATGCCACAAGTAAGTTGAATTATCTAGCTTATGTCTTTTGGTATCAATTGCAAAAACAGGAATTTTGTCATCTAACACATAAATCCCATTTTGTGATATTCCTGAAAAATAGAAGATCGAATCTCTATAAAAATCGCAACATTTGTCTTTTATTAAAATATGAAAACCGTCATCAACGAGACGGCTAATAGAAATAATATTTCTAGATATTCCTGGAATATCCTTAGGCTGCATCCGGTATCAAATACCAAAAGATTCAGACTGTGAAATTTCAATATAAAACATACCAGATGTTGAAGTCCCGGCTTCTTCCCCTTTTGAGGAAGGCTAGGTACACCAACAGTTTCTTTTCCAATGCCCGTCTTTACCACAGAAGTGGCACTCTCCTTTGGGCTTCTTCACTTCCTTTCCCTTAGCTTTGTAGGGCACGACTTTCTTACCTTTCTTGGGATAACTAGGATTGGGATAGCTCCCTTTCCTTTTCTTTGATCCCTCAATGACAAGAGCCGGTATGGCTTTGTCTTTCTTCATATTGGGCTCAACTGACTTGAGCATATTTGCAAGCTCTTCAAGAGAGGTTTGCAAGTCATTCATCTGATAGTTCATAATGAACTGTGAATAACTTTCTGGGAGGGATTGAAGAATTAAGTCTATACTTAATTCGTTATCCATCGCAAATCCAATACTAGAAAGTTTGGTAATGTAGCCAATTATCTTGACACAATGTGTCATGACAGATGTGCCCTCTTGCATCCTACTACGATATAGCAACTTGGATATCTCGTAGCGTTCGCACCTGGTTTGTTTCCCAAACAATTCCTTTAGGTGTATGATGATGGAATAGGCATCCATTTCCTCATGTTGCCTTTGTAATTCCGGTGTCATCGATGCAAGTATGATGCATCCGGCATGATCATCATCAGCCTTATGCTTCTGGTAAACATCAATTTCCTCAATGGGAGCATCATCAGCAGGGAGAGGGGGTATCGATGTATCAAGTACATACCCTATTTTATCGAACTTCAAAACAATTTTGAGGTTACTAAACCAGTCGGTGAAGTTTGAACCATTCAATTTGTTATCGGTAAGAATGTTTTGCAGATTAGTTTTAGTCATGATTATAAGAGTGGGTTTAATTAAACCTGAGAGTGAGAAAGAGTAAACGTATGTCATTCATTTGCTTAAAGTATATCAATCTAAAATTATAGGCTTTTTAGTTTATTTTAGATTGCTCCCACTATTTTGCCAAATTAATAGCCCTCCATATTAATTCGAAGAATTTCACAAATCCTTTAGTGAGCTAGGATCCTAACTCCTGATATTTCGCCTTGAGTTTACTCAACAAGCTAGTCTCATTCATTAGGTAGATTCATGTAATCAATCACATCTTTAATTTGATTCCTAGGTTATTGGGTTACTAATCACATTAGTAACTAATATGCTATTCATATTAATCACAACCGTCTTGCCCATTAGTTTATGACAACATGAGTTTACTCATCCAATTATCATAATCTAATTTAAGTATTACCCCATATTCATGAAAAATGATTTTCGATAATTCAGGTGTTACCGAAAGGACCCCGAGCTTGAGTTTGCTCAACAACCCAAAGGCCCTCAGCACTGCCGGCTGAATTATAATATTAGGGAGGGGCAACCGATTTTAATAACTTGTTTATTTACTTAACTTTTTAATGAGGGATTTTATTTTAGGTCTCATAATCTAACTTAGTCTTGATTTGCTTTAGCATACATCAGACACATACATTCACATACATTAGCGTTATGGACATATCATCTAAATTATTCCGTCGAGCCAGAGACGGAATAAAATGGTAAACCTAAGGAAATACTAACTATTACATATTTCTCTTTAGGTCCTCCGTCTTCTCCATGGCGCCTTGAAATTACATATTAATTTCTATACTACTAAAGAAAACTTCAATTGAATTGAAGGGAATCAGATGAGAGGAGAAATTACAATAGATAGTAGAAAGGCAGGACTCGCAGGCCCTATTTCAAAAATACCAAAAGACTAAAAGAGGGTCCAAATATGTCCATAACTCCAAACATGCATAGACTCAATTAAATAAATTTAATTGGTTAATTACATAACTATCTTATGTAATATTTATGTTAATCACATTAACTTATCAATTAACTTTCATCCAATTTTACTTCTAATAGTTTTCGTATCTTTTATATAAATTTTTAGATTAATATAACTATACAAAACTTTAATTATGCACGTCTCAATTATTTTGATTTTAATTCATTTAACATTTTGATTTACAAATTGGTAAAACAAACTTTTAAACAAATTTTCATTCGATAATCAAAACAGAAAACTACCAATTTCTGAAACATATATATTTAAATATAAAAACGATTTTAAATATATATATATATATATATATCAGTTCTAAAACGGTTTTAAAATGATTTTCAGAAAATAGGAAAAACTACTATAGATTTCCGTTTTATCTTTAGAATTAATAAAACTGATTTTATCAATCTAACTATAAAACTATAGATTTCGTTATCATGATTATCAACCAAAATAATTAGGAACATACGCATAATCTATTTTAATTAATAATTAATTAAAACTTATTTATCTTTAGAATCAATTAATCAAAACAATTTGTTAATTAATCCTAACTATAAATATTTATTCAATCCTATTGAAAAACTTCTAAATTTTCATATATGAAATAACAGATTTAACGATGGCTCTGATACCACTGTTGGAAATTAGGCTAAGGTATAGCAGCGGAAATATAAATTTTTTAACCTATTTCTATTTAACCACAAGATCCGTTAACCGTTATTTTATATAAAGAAGGATAAGAATAAATACCTTTTAGAAGTTCTATCTACCGTTGCAAACGAAGTGCCCACAACTTCAAAAGAGATAGAAACTGTCTACCAATCTGCCCCTATCCGAAACAGACCTTCCAGACATCCGAACGACAATCCCTTCGGTGAAAACGTGGGATAATATGTCTAGAAGCTCCTGTCCAAAAATCGCGACGATCCGACGGTTCAATCTCCGGAAATCCGCGAAATCGTGAACTGACCTGATGTAGGAGTAGTAAAACGAATTTCTCCCTTTTGTTTGTTTTTCTTCTTCGAGTTCTCAAACACGAAATAAAACACGGGAAGATTAATTTAGAATCAACCGTTGAATAGCAACCAAAGTAGATTGCCTCTAATTAATCAACACAAGATCAAGGATAAAAGAAATAGATGAAATCAATTGATCGGAAGGAAGCCGTAGAAAATCTCGTCCTCGAACTAGGGGTGTCGAATTTTCTCTCTCTCTCACTATAGGGATTTCGAAAATCTCAGTAGGGAATGCTCTTAGTAGATTTCGAAAATCTCAAGGGGAAGGAGTATTTATAATCTCTTGTATCTAATCCCTAGTTAGATAGAATTAGGTTACTGAATAGGTATTCAATTCGGAATAGAATTCCTAATTATTATCTCACTATATATCTAATATATTAAGGATAATAATAATAACCTTATTGGATAATAATAGGAGTATTTTAATCTAACTAAAACTCCTAACTTATTTATCTCTTAATTAATTTAATTCATAATCCTAATCTAATTAGGAATAACAAAATCAAATTAATTATTCATGTATTTAATTACATGAATTTCGACCCCCCCTTGGTCCATGGGCCTTATTAGGCTCAATTGGGCTTCCATCAATTAATTATCTATCTCTCTTTTAGGTTCCAAGTCTTATGTGTGACCCATTAGGTTCTTATTGCTTCTAGCCATATGCAACGTTATTAAATTAATTTTCAAAGAATTATATTTAATCTTTGCATAACGGAATGATGTATAGAGTATGTGATTAGCAAGTCCGTAATCATTCCCCCAGAGCTATAAGAAGACAGGTTGATTCTGTCGTTAACCTTTCCGTATTAGTTACAGTATAATTCGATCCTTTATCAACTACATCCTTGAACTGAATCTTATGACTATGGTTGATGTCAAGTCACATATAGCGAGACGTTCGTTTTACTTGTACAGGCCGAGTCAACTCAAAAAGACAGGTTAAGTGAAATCTGTATTTCTTACTCTTAAGCTATCACCTTGCAAGGATTTAGAGTCGAGTCTTCCACAAGCGATCCATGGATGTATCTCCCATTTATCGGGAGTGATAAATGCTCAATCCAATATATAACGACTCCGCAATTACTTCCTGTGATACCCAACGTCTACTGTTCACACCCTAGAGTCATCTCTGTTAAGGACCGTGTTACAAGGGGGTTAGGAACTAATACAACTTTTTCGCTAATTAATCTTGCTGACTTAATTATTTTAGTGAGTTTATTAACTCAGCTTTGGTCAGCTTGGCCGAACTTAATGTAAGACAGCTTTAGTCAGTTGCTGACTAAGACTGTTTTACTTGAGAGTTAGGAATTGACGCTTATGTGGTCAGCTTCCAACTCAGCACTCCAATTTACTCAGTGTCAGCTTCTCACAGTTTATATGCTGAGTAAATATTACAAGCAACACAAGCACATGTATATATATATATATATTTGAGAGTTAGAAATTACTCAGTATCACTTATCCTGGTTCGGCCTCTCCGCCTATATCCAGTCCCCAGAATCCTCCGGGCTTTCAGAATCCAATACTGAGCTCTTTAAGGGCAGAGCACAAACCGGTTACAGGCAGTTGAATATGCAAGAGTACCGTCCTCTATTCTTCTACTCAACTCCTACTAAGCACCACAACCCAGTACTTAGATTTCTCTACCACTGAGTGCTTACAACCAAACACTCAGCACAACACTCTCAATATCACGATTGATACAATTTGTTCTTTTTCAAATGAAGAACACTTTAGATGATTACAGACAATCAATCTAGCATTTACACAAGAATAGAAAATGGGTGTAAGATCTCTTTCTTGTTTTTGAGTGCTTTGAACTTGTATTTTTCTCTCTTGTATTTTTCTTGTTGTAATTCGGCAATGATCCAAGGATTTTGATTGTCCTTATATAGAAGAAAATCTGGAGGTGGATCATTTGAAATGATTTAGCCGTTAAGTCCAAAACGGCTCTTTTGGGAGACAACTTCTAGTCAGCTTCAGGTGTCAGGCCAATCCTGTTTTCTGATTTCTTCAGACGTCAGATTTGTCTTCTTGCTGCAGATGTTGTCTTCTTGTGTCAGTTTGTCTTTTAGCTAAATTCAGTTGTCCCATGTTTCTCGAAATTGACTTTTGCATAATTTTGAGATTTCTATTATTTGTGAAGACAGTTGTTGGATTTGTCTTTTAGCTAACGGAACACTTTGTGAATTACTAAGCTTTACTCCGATGATTTATTGTCGGCCAGTTTTCATACTGAGTTCTACTCACTCAACTTCACTCTGATAGAACCTGTCATTGTTTGCTTGCCAAACTTCCTGCTGAGTCTTCTTTCACTCAACTTTCCTAGGTCAGCTTCGTTCCGCAAGACTTTGTTATGAAAGCAGAGTTCTCTTCTTTGATGCTGAGTTCCAATCTTCACTTAGCTTCTTTGACCCGCTTCATTCTTCAGCTGTTGTTCAAAGGATGACTTTATCTTTTCTTATGCCGAGTTTCTTTTCACTAAGCTTGTGATCTCATGCTGACTTGATCCTGTCTTATTCTTTATTTCCTTTTGCATTTATATTTATACTCAATATTGAACAAACAGATTAGTATAATTAAATCAAAGCACTTAAATTTAATTGCCTCTTTAATCATGGATTAAACTTAAATGATTTTGTCAAATCAAAATCTTGTGGAAAGGTGTTTCAACAAACTCCCCCATTTTGATGTTGGCAAAATATTTAATTTATGGAACTCAGTATTCCCATGATTGAAGTACAGTTTGTCTTACTGAAATTACTCCCCCGTAAGGGTTGCATGTATTGTCTAAACTTTAGAGAAGACAAGTGTATACAGTCTTAGTTTAAACCTAGATTTGCTGAGATCTTGTTTTGGCGATCTTAAGTCAATTTTCAGAAGAGTTCAATTGTTTACTTAGTTTGATACATGATTGGTAAGTACTGAGAATTTGTGTTTGTTCAATTTTTAGACAGGTCAGCATTTTTAATGAGTATCTCATACAGCTAAGTC
Source organism: Euphorbia lathyris (assembly GCF_963576675.1). Lineage (NCBI taxonomy): Eukaryota > Viridiplantae > Streptophyta > Magnoliopsida > Malpighiales > Euphorbiaceae > Euphorbia > Euphorbia lathyris. The sequence continues at coordinate 28,983,653 of NC_088911.1, read as the reverse complement.
AATTTGAATGAAAAGATGCTTAATATATATATTCAGTCACAAGTACACAAGCACAAAAGCAGAATTAGCTAAGTCCTAGGTTGACTAAGCTGTTACTTTCTACGGGCAGCTTGATACAATTTTCCCTTGCCTTTCTGATGCTTACTTCCTGAAGCCCTTGTGTCTTGCTGAGTTTCATCCTCTTGGCTATTCTCCCCCGTTTTGCCATCATCAGACTGAGGAGAGATGAAGATTTCATTGAGAGCAGCACGAGTCAGCTTTACAGAATAGGCTTTGAGGCGCTTGGCGCTTTCAAATAGGCCATCAAGGACAGGGACTCCATCATCAAGAACAACTCGAGGAGCACGAAGGGTTGCACTGATCATGCTGAGCATGTATTCGTGTGCCTTAGTTAGTCAGGATATAGCTTCTGTGAACTAGGCATACGATTGATGGTACATCTTAAGCACTGCCTTGTCATAAATCTCATGCTGGTCAGTTGTGTAACGTACATGCCGAAGTATACTTTGAGTGGTCTGAAGGATAGTATTGGTTTTGACCACATCAGTTTCCATCTCCTCTTTGCTCAGATTCAGAAGACGAACATCTTCACTTATTTCGTCCATGGTACATTGGGAAGATGAAGAGAGAAGATCACGAGCACTTGTTAGCTCCGAAGACAGCTTGTTAAAATAGTGATTTAACTCGGCAGAGGTAGCATAACCCGTGGTGACGGTAGGTAAGGCATTGATCTGGCCTTGGAGTGAATTCATGTGGTTCACCATCATCAATATTAGCTCGGTCAGCTTGGCAAAGGAATCTTGATTGGGTTGCTGGAGTTGGACGGAAGTCATGACACTGACTAAATCTTTGAGATGCTTAATCTCATTGAGCAGATGAGTGACAGATGTCAATTCGTGGGACTCAGCATTTGCATTTCCAGCAGCATCGGCATGAGATGCGTTTAGATCCTGTAGGAGATGTTGAGTCGAGTCGATGATGCGACGGCCGGACTCAGTTGCATTAAGATAGGCAAATTGTGCCTCAGGATGTATCTCAGGGGCCGGAATTCTAATGCCATTGGATTTAGAAGGTGTTTGATGTTGCCTTTTAGTTGAGGTGCCAGTGTGGTCAGCATCGGAATTTTGATGTTGATGAGCAACAGGAGCTGACTGCTCTATGTTCTGCAAAATAGGATGTGAAGAAATTTGTGGATCTGCAGAAGTGGTTACCTGCTCAACATGAACATTAGTGGGTGCAGGAGGAGGCACTTCAGGTTGAGAGGGGTTTTCCTTAGCTTGCTTGGTTTTTGGATCAGCCAGGACCTCAAGTTCTTGCTCGACTTGGTTTGGATTTTCTGGAGTCTTGACGTGTTGCTCGGTATGAGTAACAGAGGCTTTATTTTCCTGTATGGAAGGCTCAGCATAGGATGAGAAGAATTTGAAATGAGTGGTGGTAAGGTCCGTGATTTCATTCATAGGAGGCGAGTCATCCAAGAGATCAATAGTGGGAGTTTTGTTGGCCTTCTTCTTGAGCCTTCTTAGCTTTCTTGCCTTTGGAGGAGGTGAGTCAGCAGGAATAGAATCAAGTGATGATTCAATTCCAAGATCAGCATTTAGCCCTTCCCTGACTATTTCTTGCTCTGCGAGCTCAGCATCACTTGTCGCATTCGGTTCAGCTGGATTTTCAACTTCTTCATTATGCTCTGTTTGTTCTTGCTCAGCATAAGTTTCTTGATGTTGCTCAACATCCTCATTATGTTCATGCTGACCTTCATTTTCACTTTGTTCCTCTTCTTCCTCTTCTTCTTGATCAGTTGGAGTTTGCTCAAGGTCAATCCCTTGACTTGTGATGAAGTGAGCATCATCAGGGACAGCAAATCCAAGAGGAACAGCTTCAACTGGACTCAGCTCAGCATTTTTCCTTTTCTTCTTCAGAGGAGTTTCTTCACCTTCTCTCTCTTCAGGCTCATCTTCTCTTTTTCTTTTCTCAGCTGACTTACTTTGATCAGCATCAATTTTCTTCCCTTTAGAGACAACCCGAATTTTCTTAGGGACAGCATCAACATTCTTTGAGCTGGTCTGGATTGCCTTGCGTTTCTTTTCTTGCTTAGAGTGGTCGGCAGCTTCGACTGCAGCTATATCCTCATCCTGAGGTAGCTCAGTATCCCCTTCCTCCTGACCTTCCTGCTCAGCTTCCCCTTGAGCTCCCTCGACTACCCCTTCTCCCTTCTTGTGTTTGATGGATTGGTTGTATACTAACCCAAATAATAATGCAGCAGTAATTTCAGTTCCCATGGTTTCTACTTCAGTTGTCACGTCAATTTGGTGGTCTTCGAGAATCCGTGAAATAAGGGAACCCAGCCTGAGCTTGATAGTGCTTCGTTGGAGTGCACCTACCAGAAATACAGGCATGTTGAGGGGGCTGTAGGTCAGCATGTGCCATATGAAGCACTGCTCAAAGTTTGAAGCGGATGATGCTGAGTTGAACTTCGGGAAGATGAAGTTGGTCAGTATATAGTGTGCCATCTTCTGGTTTTGTCCCATGCATGTGCTGGGTATTTCCCCTTTGTGTCCCTCGGGTTTACAGAAGGTAATTGTGTGGTCCAGTTTTTCTTTGGTGGTCCTGAATTCTTTTCCGGTGTTTGGAAGATTGAGCAGGGTTGCGAGATAGGAAGGAGTAATGGTGAGCTTTTTACCTTTAACGTGAGTGATGAGGTGGTCAGCATCACTTCCATCAACACATAGGTTGGAGTAGAATTCACGTACTAGCCTAGGGTAGGTTTTTCTAGGAAGCGAAAAGAGTCCACCCTATCCATTTTTCGCAATCCATTCACAAAAGGGTTGCTCATGGGTTATGAAGCTTGGAGAGAACCACCTACATCTGAGAACTTCATGATTCTTCACACTTGGGTATACTTTGATGAAGAATTTCTCACTTGGCTGCTTAGCCTTCTTCTTCTTTGTTGACGAGGTTGCTAGGTCGGTTTGGGGGTTTCTATTTGGAGTTAGGTCGTGCTGACCTAGTTGAGGCGGTGACTTAGGGTTTTCATTGATGTGGTCGGTGTTGTTACCATCGCCGAAAGGATTTTGGGTTTTCGCCATTGTTATGAACTTTTGAAAGGATTTTGAGATTCAGATAGAAAAAGAGATTCGAATGCAAAGGGTTTTCGTGTGTAAAGAGTGATAAGTGGGAAAACTTCCACTTTATAGAGGCGCTAATGAATCCTAAATGTTGAACTAGCCGTTTTACCCTCGAGATTATCAACCGACAGGGATTCTGTCATTTATGACACGTTCGGCGCATGAGATTTATCATTATTGCTTACGTTATCCTAGGTGGCCATTAATGCGCATGCTAGCATTTACTGTTTTCAATGGGATTTACTCAGTATGGAGAATGTCAAACGTTTTATGATTTCTGAGTAGTTAGTTTTACGTAGGATAGTTTTGGATTTTAGTAACTCAGTTTAGGGAGAATCACTCAACATGTATGTCTACTCAGCTTAGGGTGATTTATTCTTAACTCAGTATGCAATAGTTTCTAAGTTTTCACAGATCACTCAGCATGGCAATCACTCAACATTCAATTTAGCACATAGAATTTACTGAAGAGGATTAGACATACTGATAGCTTCCCTTAGTATGTTGAATTGCTCACGAGCCAAAGGCTTTGTGAAGATATCTGCAAGCTGATCATTTGTTGGTACATAGGTCAGCTTGATCTCACCCTTGAGTACATGATCTCTGATGAAGTGATGTCTTATGCTCACATGCTTCATCATGCTGTGTTGGATTGGATTCTTCGATAAGTCAATGGCGCTTTTGTTGTCACACATGACTTCTATTGTTTCTGTCTTGACACCATAATCCTCAAGCTGTTGCTTAATCCATAGGACTTGTGCCACACAGTTTCCAGCAGCAATGTACTCAGCTTCAGTTGTAGACAGGGCCACAGATGACTGCTTCTTGCTGAACCAGGATACACGACAGCTTCCTAGGAAGTGACATCCTCCTGAAGTGCTTTTTCGTTATAGTTTGTCTCGTCCATAGTCAGCATCAGTATATCCAATCAGTGTGAAGTCACATGTATTTGGATACCATAGACCTGCATTAACTGAGCTCTGCAAATATCTGAAAATTCTTTTTACAGCTATTAAGTGAGATTCTCTAGGGTCAGCTTGGTATCTTGCACAATAACATACTGAGTACTGAATATCAGGTCTGCTAGCAGTTAGATAAAGTAGAGAGCCTATCATACCTCGGTATAGTTTGCTATCTACAGACTTACCTTTTTCGTCAGCACAAAGGACCGTATCAGTACCCATTGGGGTTGATATGGGTTTACACTCTTCCATATCGAATTTCTTTAGCATTTCTTTGGCATACTTAGACTGACTAATGAAAATGCCATTCTTACTTTGCTTGATTTGTAGTCCAAGGAAGAAGTTGAGTTCGCCCATCATAGACATTTCGAACTCAGTTTGCATCTGTTTACTGAATTCTTTGCACATGGAATCGTCAGCAGCACCAAAAATTATGTCATCTACGTAAATTTGTGCAAGTAGGGTATGTTTACCCTTTTTCTTAATGAACAAGGTTGTGTCAGCTTTGCCTCTGACATAATTCCTGGTCAGCAGGAAGTTGGTCAACCTTTCATACTAAGCTCGTGGAGCTTGCTTTAGGCCATATAAGGCCTTCTTGAGTTTATAAACATGGTTTGGAAATTTCGGATCTTCAAACCCAGGAGGTTGATTAACATATACCTCTTCGTTTATAAAACCATTAAGAAATGCACTTTTAACATCCATTTGATATAATTTGAAATTCATAAAGCTAGCATATGCACACAGTATACGTATAGCTTCTAGCCTAGCAACGGGTGCAAAGGTTTCTCCATAGTCAATACCCTCTTACTGACTATAGCCTTGGGCTACAAGTCGGGCTTTATTTCTAACTACGTTTCCTTGCTCATCTAGCTTATTTCTGAATACCCATTTAGTTCCTATGGTCTTTTGATTCCTAGGTTTAGGCACTAAATCCCATACCTCGTTTCTTGTGAATTGATCGAGTTCTTCTTGCATGGCATTGATCCAATACTCATCGTGCTCAACATCGTTGAAGTTCTTTGGCTCATGTATTGAGACAAATGCCACATTGCTTAGATACTTCCGAAGCTGATCTCTTGTCATTACCTTGTTTTCAGCAGCGTCAAGAATGGATTTTTCTGAATGTCCTCTTGGAATTTTTATTTCTTTGGGTAATGCTGAGTTATTTGGAACAGGTGTTTCTACAATTTCTGCAGGAGTAGATTGGTCAGCAAAGGTAATCTCAACTTCTTGTTTACCTTTGGTCAGCCCTTGTATTGATGACTCAGGAGCTCCATTTTGGTCAGCGGAAGCTGAGCTTGGTTCATCTTCTGTGAGCTGAGTTGTCTTTCCTGCAGGGTCAGCTTCATCGAACTCAACATGGACAACCTCTTCTACAATCTGAGTTCGTTTATTATATACCCTATATGCTTTGATGTTAGTTGAGTACCCTAAAAAGATCACTTCGTCAGCTTTGGCATCAAATTTTGCAAGATTATCTTTTGTGTTGAGTATAAAACACTTACACCCAAAGGCACGAAAGTAGCCAATGCTGGGCTTTCGTCCTTTCCAAAGTTCATATGGGGTTTTCTTAAGAATAGGTCTAACTAAAGCCCTATTCAGAATGTAGCATGCTGTGTGGACAGCTTCACCCCAGAAATACTTTGGAAGCCTATTTTCACTCAGCATAGTCCTAGCTATTTCGACAATTGTTCTGTTCTTTCTTTCAACAACCCCATTTTGTTGAGGTGTTCTAGGAGCAGAGAAATTGTGGTCAATACCACTGGTTTCACATAATTCATCAAACTGTTGGTTTTTGAATTCTCCACCATTGTCACTTCTAATATGAGCTACTCTTAGGTCTTTGTCATTTTCTAGCTTTTTAATCAATGTGGTAAACATCTCAAATGTTTCATCCTTGCTACTCAGCAAGATGATCCAAGTGTACCAAGAGAAATCATCTACAATGACTAAGGAAAATTTCTTACCACCCAAGCTGAGGGGCTGGATAGCTCCGAAAAGATCTAAGTGTAGTAATTCCAATGGTCTCTTGGTTGAGACAATATTTTTACTTTGAAATGACTTCTTAGTTTGTTTGCCTTGCTGACAAGCTTTACATAATTGATCTTTTTCAAATTTAAGTTTGGGTAATCCCTCAACCAGTTGCTTTCTAGCTAATTTGGCAAGAAGATCCATGCTTACATGACCAAGTCTTCTATGCCATAGCCAGGAGTTATCCTCTTTAGACACTAAGCATATATTTTTAGAAAACTGTTTTTCTAAACTCAGCATGTATACATTGTCTACACGAGGGGCAGTTAAAATTAATTCGTTTATTTTTCCCTCGAATATTTGACACTTAGTATCATCAAATACAACCTTTCTGCCGCTTTTGCAAAGCTGAGCTACACTCAGTAGATTGTATTTGAGACCTTTAACTAAGGAGACTGACTCAATAGATGGGTTACCTCCGATAGTACCTGAGCCAACTATCTTACCCTTCTTATTGTCTCCAAAGCTTACACTTCCACCTCGTTTAAGCTCTAGTGTGATGAACTGAGTTTTATCACCAGTCATGTGCCTCGAGCATGCGCTGTCTATATACCACAATTTTGATTTCTCCACGCATCTCAGGCTCACCTGCATTTTAGACTATTCATTTTTAGGTACCCAATTCTTTTTGGGTCCTCGTTTGTTAGCATAAACAGGTCCAAAGTCATATTTTAATGTGTGGACGACATACTTTGATAGTGTGGCCACTTTTGCCACAGAAGTCACAATGAATTACCCTCTGGGGGTGGTCAGCATTGTTGTGCTGAGCATGCCAACATACCTTTGTGGTATGTCCTCTCTTTCCGCAGAAGTCACATTGGACAGTCCGCTTCTTGTACCAGCACACTTCTCTTGTGTGTCCCTTTTTCCCGCAACAGTCACACTGTATGAGCTGTTTATGCTGACTAGTACTTGAGTACTCAGCATGGGGTTTATTTTTATTTGACCCTCTTATTTGGCTTTGTAAGGTAGTTACGTCCTTTTTCAGTTTCTTTGAATCTGATTGAACCTCCGAGACAAACTTTTGCATAATTTCCATGTTACTATGCAAAGTTGAGTTGTCTTGGAGAAGATATCGGAGGTCACTCAGCTTGACCTCTTCAATCTCATCACACCGCCTGCTGAGTGCCTTTACTTTCTTATTGCACTTTTTAGTTAGTGCATATAAATCACTCAGGGCATTTACCATCTCATTTCTAAGCAAAAGTAGGGATGTTACCTCATTGTTGTGTACCTCCTAGTCAATTTCATCAGAGAGGTCAGCTTGCTCAGATTGAGAATGGTCAGCATCATCGGCCATGAAGCATATGTTCGCCGTTTCATTTGCATCAGCTTCGGATGATGTTGACTCATCATTGTCACTCCATGTTGCTACCATTGCTTTCTTGTTTCCCTTCTTATCTCTCTTGAGGTTTGGGCAGATTGACTTGATGTGTCCAGTTTGGTGGCACTCAAAACATGTGACAGGCTTGGAGCTGTCCTTCTTGTATTTTTCACTGGACTCAGCTTTGTATCTGTCATTTTTTCTGAATGGCCTTCTGTTGTTCTTCTCATTCTTCCTAAACAGCTTCTTCATTTTTCGTGTAAACATGGCCATCTCCTCATCATCTGATGAGTCAACTTCAGTTGAGTCAGCTTTCATGACAAGTGATTTTTGTTTCTTATCTTCTGACTTTTCTTTCTTTTAGCTTAAAAGTTTTGCATTGAGATCTCATGAGTCAGCAGAGATCCGATCAGCTCGTCATACTTGTATGTGGTTAGGTCCTGAGCTTCTTCTACAGCAGTTTTCTTAGCTTGCCAGCTCTTAGGTAAGCTTCTCAAGATTTTCTTTACTTGCTCTTCTTTAATGAAGTTCTTGCCGAGTCTTTTCAGCTCATTTATAATATTAGTGAACCTAGCATTCATTCCAGAGATGTCCTCATTGTCATTCATTTCGAACAGCTTATACAATCTCATATGTTGGTTCACTTTTGACTCTTTGACCTTGCTTGTGCCTTCATAGGTCACCTCGAGCTTTTTCCATATCTCATGTGCTGACTCGCAACCTGATATTTTATTGTATTCTGCAGCATCTAGAGCACAGTGAAGCATATTGATAGCCGAAGCATTGTTTTGAAGTTTTCTGAGGTCATCTTTTGACCACTCAGCTTCACTCTTAACAACTTTCTCATTGTCAACAGTTTTATATGGCACGTATGGGCCTTGAACAATTGCAAGCCATGCACTCATGTTTGTGGCTTGGATAAAGATCTTCATCCTATTCTTCCAGAATGTATAGTTGGATCCAAAGAATAGGGGAGGCCGACTAATAGATAATCCCTCATGGAGTATCTGTGTTGTTTGGTTCCCTGGAAGGAAACGAGTGCTGTTCTCAGCCATTTATGGGGATCCACTCAAGATAGTTATATCTTTGAGTAGTGAGCTTAGGCTCTGATACCACTTGTTGGTCCCGTGTGATTAGTTCCAAGGGGGTTAGGAACTAATACAACTTTTTCGCTAATTAATCTTGCTGACTTAATTATTTTAGTGAGTTTATTAACTCAGCTTTGGTCAGCTTGGCCGAACTTAATGTAAGACAGCTTTAGTCAGTTGCTGACTAAGACTGTTTTACTTGAGAGTTAGGAATTGACGCTTATGTGGTCAGCTTCCAACTCAGCACTCCAATTTACTCAGTGTCAGCTTCTCACAGTTTATATGCTGAGTAAATATTACAAGCAACACAAGCACATGTATATATATATATATATATTTGAGAGTTAGAAATTACTCAGTATCACTTATCCTGGTTCGGCCTCTCCGCCTATATCCAGTCCCCAGAATCCTCCGGGCTTTCAGAATCCAATACTGAGCTCTTTAAGGGCAGAGCACAAACCGGTTACAGGCAGTTGAATATGCAAGAGTACCGTCCTCTATTCTTCTACTCAACTCCTACTAAGCACCACAACCTAGTACTTAGATTTCTCTACCACTGAGTGCTTACAACCAAACACTCAGCACAACACTCTCAATATCACGATTGATACAATTTGTTCTTTTTCAAATGAAGAACACTTTAGATGATTACAGACAATCAATCTAGCATTTACACAGGAATAGAAAATGGGTGTAAGATCTCTTTCTTGTTTTTGAGTGCTTTGAACTTGTATTTTTCTCTCTTGTATTTTTCTTGTTGTAATTCGGCAATGATCCAAGGATTTTGATTGTCCTTATATAGACGAAAATCTGGAGGTGGATCATTTGAAATGATTTAGCTGTTAAGTCCAAAATGGCTCTTTTGGGAGACAACTTCTGGTCAGCTTCAGGTGTCAGGCCAATCCTGTCTTCTGATTTCTTCAGACGTCAGATTTGTCTTCTTGCTGCAGATGTTGTTTTCTTATGTCAGTTTGTCTTTTAGCTAAATTCAGTTGTCCCATGTTTCTCGAAATTGACTTTTGCATAATTCCGAGATTTCTATTATTTGTGAAGACAGTTGTTGGATTTGTCTTTTAGCTAACGGAACACTTTGTGAATTACTAAGCTTTACTCCGATGATTTATTATCGGCCAGTTTTCATACTGAGTTCTACTCACTCAGCTTCACTCTGATAGAACCTGTCATTGTTTGCTTGCCAAACTTCCTGCTGAGTCTTCTTTCACTCAGCTTTCCTAGGTCAGCTTCGTTCCGCAAGACTTTATTATGAAAGCAGAGTTCTCTTCTTTGATGCTGAGTTCCAATCTTCACTTAGCTTCTTTGACCCGCTTCATTCTTCAGCTGTTGTTCAAAGGATGACTTTATCTTTTCTTATGCCGAGTTGCTTTTCACTCAGCTTGTGATCTCATGCTGACTTGATCCTGTCTTATTCTTTATTTCTTTTTGCATTTATATTTATACTCAATATTGAACAAATGGATTAGTACAATTAAATCAAAGCACTTAAATTTAATTGCCTCTTTAATCATGGATTAAACTTAAATGATTTTATCAAATCAAAATCTTGTGGAAAGGTGTTTCAACAATGTATATAGGTGTAAGTTATAGGTATTAAATAGGATATATTAATAGGCATGTAATTAGAGTAGAAATAGGAATTAACCCAAAAAACTGCCCCAATCCCATCATACACTTCGCTTGTCGCGACTGAGATTCTCAAAATCTCAGTCGCGATAGCAAGCCTTACGGGGGACTTAATTCTCCTAAAAATTGGTTCTTTTGTTGCTTCAACTGAGATTTCAGAATCTCAACCGAGATTCTAGAACTGCTGGCTAAAATTGGATATTTTTTTACAATATCAACATGATTAATTCAACCCCTCTTGTAATTAAGTAACATTAATGCTAAGTTTTAATTCCTGAAAAAAAAACAAAACTGAAACATTAAATTGAAGGAAAATCAAAGGTTTTACCTTAATAAATAAAAAATTAATGAAAGAATTAATGCACTTTATTAATCATAATGACCTATTAATTACTTATCAAACATATGTACACAAGAAATAAATCTATATACATGAACATCAAACATATGTACAAAATTTACAATCAAACATTATAAATTTAAACAGTATCCCTGTGAATTGGAATACGTCTTATTCTGGCCCTTTCTAATTGTTCTTGAACAAAAACTTCTCTTTCTTTGAGAGAAAGAAACTGTGGAGCGACACGAAAAAACTCTTTTTACAATTCCCTCACTTTCCAAGAACTCGTAATCAAGAATAGGAAATGGTTCCTTATTAGTCCAAGGAACAGAAACGGATCCCTTGGTACCTAGAATTATTCCACATATGATATTCCCAAACCCTATTTTCCGATTCTTCGAACGTGAAGTAGCAACTAATCCCTCCATTAAAATCTTTGAGGAATTAACTATGTTGCCTTGGAAAATATCTCCTAAAACATACAAATCTGTATCTTGGACGACACTGCTTCTGACTCGACAAACAAACTATGATAGAGAAATTTGTGAAGATACAGCATGGAGTTAGAATTTATTGATTTGTTGTAGGCAAGACTTGGATTGAATCTCCAAAATCTCGTCAACATTCTCCAAATATCTGTAGAAGTCATATCTCGGCCAGGATGGTGCGGAGTGGTGTCCCGTGGTGGAAAACCAAACCAAGCATGAAGTTCAGGATATGCAAAAGTGAATATCTTACCCTCACAACGAAAACTGAGACGAACACGCCTCTTGTTGACGAAACGAACAGTAGACAGAAACTCTAGTACCCAGTTTCCAATAATAGGAAACATCATTGATGCAAACTTGATCCATCTTAAGTTTGTCAGATAGCGATTCATATCATCGCTGATCCCGAGTTCTTTAGACAGGAACTCGTCCTTATACAGCATTCCACAAAACTGCGTATATCTAAACCTCAAATATCATCGTCCCTCATCATGATTGTAGATGGGAAATCGTGCTCCATAGCGTTTTGAAATGTCAACATGCTTGGTACGAGCAGAAGTATTTTTCTTAGAATTTTTCAAAGAGGTAGTCATGTTTGAGAATTAAAGTGTCTGTAACCTTTAGAAATTAAGAAAGAAATTCAGAATTCTGAAAGAGATGAAGTGAAATAAAGGAATTCTGAATCGACTGGAATTTATAGGTTACTTAAGTGAAAAGTTGTGTCTGTTGCAAATGAAAAGGTGTCAAACTGATACCTTTTGGATAAAACTTACTGAAAATCTCAACTGAGATTTCTGGAATCTCTACTGAGAATTCTAAATGTTAAAATACTGAAAATCTCAAACGAGATTTCTGGAATCTCTACTGAGAATTTCCTAATCCTAAAACATGGACAATCTCAACTGAGATTTCTAGAATTTTTCAAAAACACTTTATTCGTTATGAAATAAATTTCAAAACATGACTAAATTTGATTTTTATTTTACAAAACTTATTTGTACAGAAAACTAGAAATAAAAAAAAATAAACTAAAAATAAATAAAAATAAAAATAAAATAGAAATAAAAGTTATGAACAAAAGATAAAAAAACTAAAAATTAAAAAATATGAAAACTAAATAAATTAATTTTCATAGAACAAAAGATATCTTATTGAAAATTATGCGTGTCATGGTCGAGAAATTGGAATATCGATCACGACTCGTCTTTCCCATTGGCAAGGAATGCTTTGCATTGATCCTCCCTAGTTCTATAGAGAATTTTAAAATCTCAGTTGAGAATTAAAAATTCTCAGTAAGTTCAGAAATTTATAAAACGTCAAATAAAAATCACTGTAGAGATTTGTTTAAAAATTTCTATACAATCAGAAACTTAAATTATGTGTGATTTTAATTCAATTGAGATTTCTTTAAATCTAAAGACACTTTCCTCATTAAGTACAAATATTTAAGATACATAGCATATTTTCAATATCTTTCAATAAATTTTTTTTATTTCTAATCTAATCATTATTGCTAAACTAAAAATGAATATAAAAATTAAACTAAAATAAAATGTAAAATTTAGAATATGAAATATTAAAAACTAAAAATGTGATAATCCTTAAGAATTCTCAAGGAGAATCAAAATTATGGACAGAGTCAATTACCTAGACCGGTTTTAAATAATGGCCCTGTCCATTTAACTTACCTGGAATAAGATGTTTTTTTTTCTTTTACGTTTTCTCAATTTAAGGATCTACTGATTCCGTTGAATGTCCGAACTTCTGGTTTCGCGCATGAACAAGAACTACGTACATGAACTGAAACTGTTGAAACTATGGTAAAAATCGACAATTCCTTCCTGGTGGATAAGATAATCTCAAGGACTGTATTCCTTATTCCTACTTTCTAATATATCCGTCTGAGAAAAGTTGATCGGCTATTTCTTAGAGAGAATATGTAGGTGTTTAAGGAAATGATATGATAAAAGAAGAAATTATGTGGGTGTAATGTAGGAATTGAATAAATTTTTTTACAAAGAGATGTGATGTTTTGGTGAAGGGTTAAGTGTATAGAAAAGAGGTAAATGTGTTTGGGAAGAGGTAAATTTTCTGGAAAAATCATCTCTCACGTCTGACATCCTGTTTCATAAAATTTTCTTTTCCTTCTGATGTATCTGCATGCTTAATTTTTTTTTCTGTAGACTCCTTCTGTGAATTTTATTGATAATCAAATCTCCAGGTTATCTTTTGAGAAACTTGGATTTTTTTTTCTTTATCTGCAAACATCTAATTGCAAACGTTAAATAACAACTTGGATTTAGTCCTAGCGACCATCCTCAAAAATAATAAAAAAAACTATAAAATAAATAAATACATATACTATAAACCAAGGTTCAAAATAAAACACGAAAAACATAAATTTTTGTTAAAAATTTGGCGTTCCCCGGCAACGACGCCAAAAACTTGTTGAGCGATTTCCGCAAGTGCACGGTATACGCTTGTAGTAATAAAAGATATCGAACCCACAGGGAACGCTTTTTAACTAAAACTTATTTTAATTCAGTTTTATTCTCGACTTTAGGTTTAACTTAAGAAAATCGTTTAATTAATTGTATTGGTTTGTATTGGTTAGGATTAGATGAGAATTATATGTTGAACTTTAGAGAACAATTCTGTCTTGAGATTTGATTACAAGACAGAAACTTTCGTGTTTAGAATAAAAAGTGTACAAAACTTGTTCGCATTAAGCAAAGAAAGCAACTATAACTTTGGTAATATTATGAACATGTAATAATACAAGAATTTACGCAATTAATGGGCTTTGAACCGTAGAAATCTCTCTAGATCGGAGCAGATTTCTACCTTAATCAAATTAGTATTTTATATCCGATAAGCCGCGATCACGATCATATCATCCGTAAAAACTAATTCTTTCAAGTGTTCAACAAAGTTTCCTTGTAAATATAATTGTGTAAAACGTTTTAATGAAAACACCAATTTATCATTTTGAAAATTATTTTGTCAGAACAACATCAAAATAACAACAGGAAGAATATATTGAATAAGATAAATGTATTATTAATGAATTATGAATCTTCACAAGTTAACAGAGAGGAAGAAACATGGATAGCATTTTGACGAAATCTTTGAGATCAGGGTTGTCAATCTTTCCCTCAAACTCCGTAGGTTTGTCAAACCCTTTTGCTCTTCAGCCGTTAGTTCTTCTCGCTGAATCTTCGGAATAGAGACCGCTAGGTCCACTACCAGAATGAGAACTTGTCTTTGAACAATCTTTAAAACTAAACTAATCACTACTGTATTTATAACTAATCTAAGAACAACTTGTGTACAGCAAGTTTGCTTTTACAGAATTGAAAACGAATCTGACTCATTTCTGAGTCAGAGTTTCTTCAACATAATAACAACTCTCATAACCCACTTAACCAACTTAATCACCTTTTGAATTATGAAATGAATCACTTATTTATAGTTGGTGAATGGTTGTAATTGAAGGGTCGTGTCCGCTGGTGAAGGGTCGCTTTTATCCAAATGAACAGACGCGTTTTTTGGATTTTTGACATGTGAAAGCTGTGCAGAATTCTTCGCTGTCTCAACTGAGATTTTGAAAATCTCAGTCGCGATAGGGGACACGGAGGAAGGCTGAAATTTTCAATCATTGGGTGACTGTCATTAGCGTGTCGCGACTGAGATTCTGAAAATCTCAGTCGCGACAAGGGTATTCTTCCCTGTCTCTCGACTGCTTCTCGTCTCTTTGAATCGGTCTTCTGATTAACACGTATTTTTGGCACGTAACTTAGGTTTTTCCCTCGTTTTTGCTCCGTTTTAGCTCCTATTTGGATTTAACCAAATAATTAAGTACCTTGCATCAAAGAAGTATATAAAGACGTAAAAGTACTCTAAATGAATATAATTAGCACGATTTCAATGTAAATTTAACGTATTTATATATGATATTTTAGGTATATTTTGGGCTTAACATTCAGTTTGTTTGATGTGTTCACTTTCCGAGCAACTCGAGAGGTATGAAAAAGTTATAGCTTCTTGAATTCCACTTGTGTCAGTTTGGTCTGACATATCTAACATTTGCACCACATATGTTTGGAACTCCTCTTCAAACTGCTTAGCACGTGCTCGAGTAATAGGTCCATCAAGTAAACGTATTCGCTCCATGTGAGAATCCAGATTTTCAATCCGGGTTATATCACATTTATCGAGCTTTTATCGAGCCTCTAACCGAACTTATTCACGAGCTTTCGAGCCGGGCTTTTTCCTACTCAAGCTCGTTTCGTTCACAATTCAAGCCGATAAATCATGCTCACGAGCGGCTCATTTACAGTTCTAGTAGTTCTAAATTGTAATTAATTACTTATGTCGAGATATACTATTTTTCCTATAAATAAAATAATTATCTTTTTTTTCTAAAAAAAAGTAAATAAATTATTAGTCCCTCACTTTTTATCTAACACATTGTTTAGTCCCCTATTTTGAAAAACGAGGTCCCTTTCTTTTGTCAATATTAACCCATTGGTCCTTTTGTCTAAATATTATAACAAAAAAAATATTTTATCATTTCAATATTTATAATGTTTGATTCATATTCAAATATTTCATAAAATAAAATTTAAAATTCTAAAAAATTGTATAATAATAATACTAATCATTTAGTTTAAAAAATATGTATTTTATATTTAGTTTTTATATACATTAAATTTTTAATTTATTATTAGATTTATAAATTTAATATTTTTTTTTTTTGGTAGAAACAGGAAAGGAAAAAACAAACAAACAAAAGAAAACCTAACCTGGGATCAGCCTAGGAAAGCTAACTCCAATCATGTCCTCTAAAAGAAGAGAAGAGAGAAAGATATGAGGATCAGAAAAGGTAGTGACGCCCAACATCCCCTCATGCCCAGCCGCCGCCAAGCGATCCGCAACCCGGTTTTGCTCTCTGAAAATGTGGCTGAACTTTATGAACTCAAAGGAAGAGCAAAGCCTTTTAATAGCTTTGATAAGGTTGCGGCTATTAAGACAAATAACATGATTATCAGAAATCATTTTGATGGCCTCCATGTTATCAGACTCAACAGATAACATCAATGGAAAATTTTAATAAAAAAAATGACATGTGACATTGGTGTGGTCAATAGTCAAGCGCGTTTTATACACGGGTCAATATTTTGACCGAACATAGGGGTGTAAGGGGCTGTATGTGATGTTTTTGGAGAGTTGAGGGGGTTGAGAGGTTATCCCCTAAGTTGAGGGGGCCAGGTGAAAAAAAGTTATAAGTTTAAGGGGCTAGGTGCCTATTAAACCTTGGTACTATTCAAAATAGTTGTTGTTATTTTCTCAAAATAAGAAATAATTGAATTTACAAATGCAACGATGAAATTAATAAATATTTTTTTATTCAAATTTGCATTGTAAACATCTCATTTATTTTTTATTTAGACATATTAAACTATCATCATTTATCTTTTATCCCACTAAAAATTAAAACTTAATATATCTAAATAAAAGATTAGAAGGCTTATAATGGTTTTTTTTTTTTTTTTTCTTTTGCCAATTTGCATTAGAAATCAGAAAAAAATTATTATGCATTAAGTTTGATAATGAAATGAGTGGGGGTCCTTGAGCTGACTATAGAAAGAAATTAGGAAATGACAAAGATTAATTAAAGCTGTTAATAACTGTACTATTGACTTTTGTGGCTTTTAAGGCAAAACTCATCTTGGGGTTTAATTAGGGAGCTCACATCTTCCTCCCTACTATATGTAATTGTTTTCTAATAAAATGCTGCATTATTACAATTCCAATTTTAGTATTTCATTTGTGCAATTAAAGCCGTATGATGCTTTGAATCTCCATTGTAGGATTCTAATAAGTCTAGATCTAATAGTGAATGTCCAAATTTACCATGATCATTAAGATCCATGTGATAAAAACCGTACTTTATAATTACTTTCAATTTATTTTCTTCAAAAAAAAAAAAATACTTTCAATTTACGAGATCAAAACTAAAACAGCATAGATAGCATCTTTTTTAAAATCAGAGATTTTCATCAAAAAAAATCCGGTAGCAACTTTTTTTATCTCAAATTCAAGATTTTAGTCATTCAATTCAAAGAATCTCCGTTCCAGAACCGTACGTGAGATTTTCATCTCATACGGCTTACAACACAAGTTAGCCTTCAGTAATTCTATTTAAGTTCATTAGTATTTTCTTACAATAATACATGATTTTATTATATTCACTTTAGTTTATGTATTAAAAATGAAATTTAAAGTATCTGATTTGATACAATGCGACTGTTGATCACCATTTGTGATCTTTAACTCACCCTTTTAACCTGTTATCTCTCTCCTTCCTTCTTTCTCAAATATTTTATACCAATTTTACCATTCTTTTGCTTCTCTTCATTCTCCGTCTTCATAGATCATTATCTCTCTAAAAAAAAGTACATCTCTCTAGCTATCCTTTCTCTCTCTAACACCATTATATTGCAACACAATTCCAAATCTCCAGTACAGAGAATACTACTGGAAATAGGGTGTCAGTCCATTCAAAGAAGATCATCAACAGCTTCATCAAAAATCGGAACAAGGAGAGACAGGAAGTGGAGAGAGAGATGGTGGAAATGTTCATATGGAGGTTATTGGGGAAAATAATAATGGTAACGGTAATAATGTGTTGGATCAAATAAATAAACTTCCAGAGAGATACAGAGGAAGAGTAAAACTACTGGAAGAAAATTCTCTTGTCTTACTACTTTTATTGATAGGTATTTATAGATTATGGACATGACTATAAGTAAACCACATAACTCTTTGTAAATGCAGATGACTCTTTGTGAAACAATACAACTCATGATAAATACAGAAATGACTGTTGGACAATACACTGAACCAAATTAAAAACTATTAATTATAACACTACAAGAAATCGGGTTGTTTGTGACAACAAGTATTGTCACAAACTTCTGAAAACTTGTCACGTAACAGTATATGTGACGATAAGTAGGTGTCACATGGGTTGTCACGTAAAACTCCGTTGCTAATACTTTTGGACAAACGTGACATTAAAATAGTGTCACAAAAATTATTATTATTTGTGATAATAAGTTTGTTGTCACACTACTTTTAATTGTTACAGTTTTTATTGTAACTAGAAAATAAAATATTATCACAAAAACGGCATGTTGTCACAAATTATATTTTAATTAAAACTAAAATCGTGTGACAACCTTACTTAGTTGTCTCCAAAAAGAAATATTTGTGACAATTAAAATTGTCACATATATAAATCTGTAACACTATTTTTGTATCGTAACATTTTATATAAGTTACATCTTATAATATTGTTACCATTTTATATATGTTACAATATTTAGTTCTCGTAAATATAATTTTGTAACAAAAACTTATTGTAAAAGAAATTATTGTAACTAATATATATATGTGACAATAATAATTTACCATTAAATTTATTCAATGACAATGTTTATGTATTATTTTAATTATTGTCACATATGAGAATTTTATTTATATTAGCTAGTATTGTAAATAAAATAAAATAAATATATACCTAAATATAAAAAAATAAATATTTTATTGAAGAACAATCATCTGTGTTTGTTTGTTGACGGGTTCTTCATGAATGTATATGTTAATGCTTTTGATTGGGTATTTGCAGTTCAATTGTCTACTTTCTTCATGCTTCAAATTCAATGGGACGAATGTTTAGTTTTGTGGAGATTGAAATCCAATTTTATTTCTGGAAAAGCAGTTGGATTTTTATTTAATTTGTTTCTGTAGAAAATTTTCACTTTATGTATCTATTTGAAGTTGTAATGATACCTAATCTGTTCTTTCTAACATTCTTATTGATCATCATGTTACAAAATTGCATTACTAGAGAGAGAAAAGATAGCTAGAGAAATGTGGTTTTTTAGAGAGAGAAATGACCTATGAAGATGGAGAAGGGAAGGGAGAGAATGGTAAAATTGGTATAAAATATTTGCGAAAGAATGAATGAGAGAGATAAAAGGTTAAAAGGGCGAGTCAAAGGTCACAAATGGTGGTCAACGGTCACAGTGGCCATCGGTGTTAAAAAGTGTAAAGTTCAATAGTCATATTATGAAGAAATGAAGTTCAGTGACCATAACGTGAAAATGAGTATATGTAATCTACCTTAGGTACTAATGGTTATAAGGTCTATATTGTTGGTATACATAAAGTTTTTTTTATGTCTCACAATGTTCAATTTTATTAATATATTTTTCTAGCAAAAATGGATATGGAGAGAACAGAGGTTAGAGGTTAGAAGTACAAAAGTTTCTCCAACTAGAAATGGTACACTAGAATCTAGGGATAATTTCAAATAAAGTCCATGTAGTTTTAAGTTTTTACAGATCGGTACTTAAAATCACTAATATAAAAAGCCACAAAATCATGATTTTGTGAGGAAGTAGAAACAAAAACGTAGAGAAATGACTCAAAAACTGTAATGAAACAAAATAAAAAAAACCCTAAGTCACACAACAAAAACAAAAATGATAACCTTAACATGGTTGCTTTTCATATCTTGTATAACACGGAAACCCAAGTAAGCAGAGCCAAAAACTGTTGCAAACTTCTCTATTTGCGAAGCAAGAATGATGCTTTGTAACCCAAAAGTCCGGTTTCATAGGTTTGTTTTACCGCTCTTTTGCTCGTTCCTTATATTGTTCAGAGAAAAAATGTTGAGAATCAGGTGTATATTAACAGTTTATGATCGTAAGGTTGCAAGTTTTAGGAAGAAGACGAAGACAAAGAAGAAGATCAAGAATCTAAAGGGGTTTATGTGGTTTGAATTGTTTTTTTGTGGCCTTTTTTATATTATAATTTTTTTAATTGACTATACTACCCATGTCTTCGTATGCAAAGTTAACGAACGGAAGGAAGTGAAACTATAGGATCTACAAAAAAACTTGAAACCACGGAGTTTAAATTAACCATAGAATCTATAGGTTTTCAAGAGACTCAAAATTTGCAACAATTGCTTATTGATTTACAACAGTCCCATGATTTGCAGCAACCATAAATAGTTGACTTAGCTTTTCCGGAGTCTATGGTATTAGATCAACCAACAAATTTGCAGTAATTTGGACGTTTACAGTAGTAGATTAATGTTAGTATTCCTACTATTCATAATAGAGAATCCAATAAAAACCATTATATCTTAGAGATTATCATTGTGCCATAGCACAAAAGTAGTAGTGATTTATTGAAATTTTTTAGAAAATAGAACAGGATCATCCCCTTTCCAAGGTTCTCTCTCTTATGCTAATATTGCACCTACCTACCCATAAAAGTTTTTCTTTAGCTATTAGCAACCAATTTTAAAGAAGCCAACAAGAGTCAATAGTGGATAAAAGCTATGGTACGAGAATTGCAAGCTTAAATGGCAATCATACATGGAAAATAGTTTCTCTATCAGCTGGCAAACACACACTATCGATGGCTTTTCAATAGTTCTTATCTAATCTGGGTATGCTTGATATTCATAACTCAGATTATAAGATTCTCTCTTTGGAATTGGAAACTAGTTCATTTTTACTTTGGATGTATAGTGAAACAATTTGCTTTATTTCTGTTTTTTTTTTCATGTTTGATGACTAATTTGGCGATCATCCTTTTATTTAATCTTTATTTATTTATTATTGCTATAATTTTTCAACCAAGTTGGCTACGATGTTGTGCTCATAGCCATGTGTTTTTGTGAAACTACAAATTGGTGAAAAAGTGAAAGTTGAAGAAATTTGCTAAAAGAAAAAGTGTAAGGCCATTAGTGGAGGTGTTCCGTACAAGTGGACACTATTGCTTTCACGGCTTCCCATCTGTCTTATAGAAAAAAGAGGGGTTAAGGTGCAAAAATACCCCTAACGTTTTGGGTCAGGAGCAATTTTATCCCTAACGTCTAAAATGGTACAATTTTGCCTCTAACGTTGGAAGTCAAGAGCAATTTTACCCCTAACGTTAACAAATTGGGTCAATTTCAGACACTATTATAAAACACAGATATTTTTGTTCCTTATTCAGCACCAATTGCATAACAATTCGTTCTGAAAAAAGGATTTCATGGTTTTTATAATTTAATAATAGAATTTGAGATTAATATTTATAAATTTGGTGAATTTTTTGAATTTATTTTGTCTAATTCGTACAAAAAGACAGTATATTTTTTATTTTTTTATTTTTTTTCACATCATCCCAACGTATGTTTATGATTTGTTACTGATAGAATGACACACGTATGAAATGTAGATGACAAGATTCATGACCGAGAAGACAGTTTGATGAATTATTTCTCAAATTGACCCAATTTATTAACGTTAGGGGTAAAATTGCTCTTGGCTTCCAACGTTAGGGGTAAAATTGCACCATTTGAGACGTTAGGGGTAAAATTGCTCCTGGCCCAAAACATTAGGGGTATTTTTGCACCTTAACCCAAAAAAGAGAGACCCCAATTAAAATTGAACTTTCTATTAATTATTGATCTTACACTGAGTTATGGATAAGGTAATTGTATTTTTTCTTTTTTAAGAAAAGAGAAAGATTTATTAAATATCAAAAGGTTCTAAGTAGACCTGTCTACGGATCCCGGTATCCGTCCGGCCCATCCAGGTCCATATCCCTTAGACCGGGCTTGGAGAATAAAAACTATTCATAGGTTTAGGCTCATCAAAGCCCGTCTATTTTTTAGACAGACTTAGGATTAATAAAAATAACACGGGCTGGTCCAGTCCGATCCGCCTATTAATATTAATTAATAAGTGTATATATTTATTTTTAAGTATAAGATTTATTTTTTATAATTAACAACTATATATATATATATATATATATATATATATATATATATATATATATGTGTGTGTGTGTGTGAGAGAGTTTATATAGGTTGGGTTTGAGATTTGATTTTTAAGCCCGAGCCCATCTAAATTAATAGTGGTTTCAACTGGGGTTAGACTGAGCATTTTAACCTAAAAACCCGATAGGCCCAACCTGAGCCCAACCCAGCCCATGGACAAGTCTAGTTCTAAGTACTCTCTAATCAAACATGAATTAAAGAAGATGAAAAATAAGTAGCATTAAAAAGAACATGTTTAGCTAGATTATGGGCCGCTTCATTCGTTAATTGTGGAACAAAAGATAACGAACAGATGTATTCCTAATTAGTTTAGAAAAATAATATATGTCTAAATAGTAGTATAGTTTAATTGGGAATTTCTTACTATGAACTTCGACCCTCATACTTATATTATATTGAGAAATAAAAGCTGGCACTACTTAGTTATTATATTTTTATTTTTATGTATAAGAACTTTTTAGAGTTTAAAACCAAGAATGCTGACAACTTCTGAACAAAATAAAATTGGTAAAAAAAACTTTATTAAATGATTCATGCTTTGAATATTTGAGCTTTTCGAAGTTAGGATAGTGATTGTGTGATTGAAACTTTTGAGAAGCTTTCCTGATCTAAAGAAACTCTTGACAACGATGATAGTTTGACTCACAACAATGTGTCGGTAATCTTGTAAAACCTTTGCAGTATAACTATCAACCCCGGAGCTTTGGTGGGATGAATAGAGAAAACAACCTCTCTAATTTTGACATTAGTAAGTGATCCCAATTGGTACTTCCATTTGACATAAAAAAAAAAAAAAAAAAGTTAGCCTAGTAGTTAGTCTTGAGAAATAGCAGCATGGAAGAAGCTTGTGTTTTTATCCCCCAGCTTGAGCCACTTCTCTCTCTTAATCTCTACAACCAACTCTTTTTTTAGCGCTTAGCGATGATTCAACAGCCTCTGGTTAGAGGAACTATGCAAGACACCCAATTGTTTCTAAATACATCCAGTTGTTTCTAAATACGGTCAATGACCTTTTTAGAATTTAAGTTATTATAATACTTTCAAAATAACACATTTTAATTGGTGAGATATATTTCTTTAAAACAAATGTAGAAGTACTCCACGAATGAGGTTGACCCACTATATATCTCCATTTTGGATTTTCACCCATGTATTTAGGCTAACCCATTCATGATACTAAGGATCTGTTTCGTTAGCATATTCTTGTTTGATATTTAGTATTGATGTTAGTTGTTTGCTGTTGTTGGTAAATAGTAGATATTAGTTGATTTTTTTTTCTTCTAAAAGTAGCTATATTTCAAAATTTTACTAAACACTTTCGTGTTTTGAATAAAAAAGCAAAAAATAGTTTTGAAAAATGGAACCGAACGGACACTACTTCTTGCCTTTTAGTTTAAATAGAAGATAAAAGATGTTTGGTAAAATCTCGAAATAGTTGCTTTTAACAGAAAAATCAACTAATATATTATTAAACATCTAACAACAATACAAGCAGGAGAACTAAACGAGCTTTAATTATTTCTTTAAAAAAAAACTAAAACCGACCCTAATTATCCTTCTGCATTCCATCTTAAGTCTCCTTTTCCTTTCTCTAGGCAATTCTTCCTATTCCTATGCTAGTTTTTTTGACTTGTTATATATAAATTTGTAGTTTATATAAATTTACACATACATTGCTTTTATAATACTCGTAGTATTTGCAATGGTATGTTTAAAATTGAAAAGAGGCGCAATCATTTCTTAGGATATAGAATAGAAAATGTAAAGAGACATATCATGATCATGAGTAGGTAGGTTATATGACATTATAAACACATGTACTATATGAGCTAGCACGTGATGCAGTCAAAGCTTGCATTAATTTTAATTTGAATTATGCAACTTATCCAAAACAAAAAGATTCCATATTAATTCCAGTAGCTAGCTAGCTCAAAGGTCCATTTAATTTTAGGATAAAACAGTCGTTTTACTAAATTACATCTTTTATAATCATAATTTGTTTCTTTTGCTCAACATATTTTAGGACTTTTTTTCAAAAAAAAAGTAAAAATAAATATTAGGAGTTTTTTTTCAAAAAAAAAAAAAAGATTTAAGAGTTAGTGAGAGCTTTGACTTTCTAACATATTTCACTTTTCATTTTCATTTTTATTTTTTTTATATATAACAATTACTCTATTCATTCTAAATTATATATTGTTTAAAAACAAGAGAAATTTTCTGAATTATATTTTTTTTACTCAATTTTACCATTGTTAAAAAATTTCCTTGTCATAACGCATCTTTCCAAGAGAAAAAATATATAGTTTGATTGTATAAGGAATAATATAGAAAGTTTGTGAGAGAATATTGGATGAAAATAAAGAGAAGATTGTATTATCTTGATAATAAGGAAGTAGAAGAAAGAAATCAAGTTCTTGATTAATGAGAAAGAAATCAAGTTCTTGATTAATGAAAAAGAAATAAGAAACCAAGTTTGTAACTTGTTTACAGAGGAAAAATGAATAGTATCTAAAACCTACAGCTATCTTTCCTATTTATAGTACGTAGCTGTATGGCTATAAATAATTAATAGAAATTAATTAGATGTTAATTAGCTATATGGTTAAATACATAAACAACAGCTAATACCTAATAAATTATCTATGCCCCCCACCCCACCCCACCCCACCCCCGCGCGCGCGCGTGCAAGCTGATAGTGATTACTTTGATGTCTTACGAACATTCCAAATTCCCAGTCGTGAAAGAAAAAAAAGCCAACAGTGGTAAATGTAACGGCTTAGTTAAACAATCTGCTAATTGGTCTGTAGTTGAAATTGGCAGCAAATGTATCACATCAGCTTGAACTTTTTCTCTCACGAAATGACAATCAATCTCGAGATGTTTTGTTCTTTCATGGAAAATCGGACTCTTAGTTATATGAACTGCTGATATATTATCACAGAACAATAAAGCTGGCTGAGGATGAGTTATTTGAAAATCTTGTAAGAGATAAAACAGCCACTGAAGTTCACCTACTGTTGAAGACATGGCACTATATCCTGCTTCAGAACTTGATCTGCTAACCATTTGTTGCTTCTTAGATTTCCACCTTATTAACGAACTCAAGAGTATACTTCCTCTGGTTAACATGGATTCCAGACTTAGTTCTCAGAATTTCTAATCCTAATATGAACTTCAACTTTCTCAAGTCTTTAATTGTAAAGCACTGATGTAAATGATCCTTAATGTCTTCTATAGCTTTAGTATTAGAACTAGCTATGATGATGTCATCTACATAGACAACCAATGCCATAAAATCTTGTCCAGTGCCTCTTATAAATAAAGGTGGATCTGCCTGAGACTGTTTAAAAGCTAACAACAATAATGATGCCCTTAACTTTGAGTTCCATTATCGATTGGCTTGCTTCAAGCCATACAAAGACTTTGTTAACCTACAAACTGCATTGTGTACATTGGTCTTCACCTCGGCTGTCAATTCCATATATATTTCTTCCTCTAATTCCCCATGGAGAAACGCATTATTGATATCCAATTGCTGCAAATCCCAACCTTTCACAGTTGCTAAAGCCAATAACACTCTAATGTAGATAGCTTTGCTTCAGGGGAGAAGGTTTCATTATAATGTAAACCTTGTTGTTGTGTGTATCCCTTAGCTACAAGCCTAACCTTGTACCTCTCAATGCTACCATCACTCCTCCTCTTAATTTTAAAAACCCACTTATAACTAATAGCTTTCTTCCCAATAGGCAAAGAACAAATTTTCCATGTCTGATTAACAGCTAAAGCTGTTAACTCTGCTTGTTGCCATTCTGGAGGTTGAGAAGCTTGTTTATATGATTAAATTTTATTAATTTATCGAGTATAAATTTATTGAACTGGACACAAAGCTGGGACTAGAAGAAATTATTATTTTAAAGAGATTATTAATTTATCGAGTATTAATTTATGAAGGTTTTACTGTACTGATTCGTATTTAAATTTTAAACATATAAAATGGTGTTTAGCTAAACAATTAAACTTCAATAAAAATAAAATAGAACTACAAAAATAATAAATTTCTATCAAGAGAAAAAGATAGGTAAAAAAGTACAACTAGAAAAAGGAGAGATGTTTTTCAAAACTAGGTATAAGTACAGTATATTAAAATATTCAGAAATATTGAGTTGATTGATACCAGTTGCTTCACAACTCAAAAGTAGTGTTGGTGGTGCCATATCAATGTGTTATAAATGTTAAATTTATTGGAAAATTTTACTTTAAATTAATTCAAGGTTGGTTTCAACTTTGCGGCTATTGTCCAATAAAGTTAATTGTCATTCCATCAAAATAATCTA
Source organism: Euphorbia lathyris (assembly GCF_963576675.1). Taxonomy (NCBI): domain Eukaryota; kingdom Viridiplantae; phylum Streptophyta; class Magnoliopsida; order Malpighiales; family Euphorbiaceae; genus Euphorbia; species Euphorbia lathyris. The sequence goes on along the minus strand of NC_088911.1, from coordinate 28,957,408 downwards.
TTAATTACTGTTCATTTTAACTTTGAAGGACCAATTTAGTTTATAATGCTTTGAATTTATATTCTAAAATTCTAATTATATTAAATTTAATGGTAATAAATGATGAAATTTATTTAGTCATTCATAAGATATTTCTGTAATAATTGAAATTGATTTATAATGCATGCAAAATTATTAGTTTCTCGAATAGAAAGGGCAAGCTAACAGATAAATTTGGTTTATATAAGTGAAATCAGCAAAAAAAAAAAAAAAATAACCTTTCAACTCTTGAATCTTAACTAGTCTTGATCATAATTTCTTTTTGAAAGTAAGTCTTGATCATAATTAAATTTACAAGAAATGCATGTAATTAGTTATCATATAGCCAAGACTTATGCGTAGACAACTTGGTCACAAGACAAATAATATCTCCAGAACCATTAGATTGTACGTAATAGTAAATAATATTATATTAAGAAAACAGTAATATTTTTATATATCGACAAAACATATTCCTCCTTAAAATACAGTTTCCTAAATCTAAATCATATGACGCATATTATACGTTTTTTTTACTAATTTGACAGCTTATGTAATAAATTGATATTTAAGTTCATTTTGGAGAGTTGTAATTCGATTTTGGAATCTTTTTTTTCTGTCAATATATCAATGTAATTTTAAATAAAAATAAAAATACTTTTGATTATAATTAGAATTTAACAATTTAATTTTAAATATTTTATTTTGTAAAAAGCATATCACGTAGTTTTATTTATAAATTTTTAAATCATATACCTCTTTTTACAAATAGGGCAAATCAACAATTTTTTTTTACTTTACCCTTTTAATAATATTTTAAAAAAATTGGTTTGGTTTGCAAAGAGATTACACTTGAAAATCATTCTAATGAAAACATAATTTTTTACATACTTTCTCCATTCTTAATTATATATCATTTTAGACTAACTTTTGTAAATTAATGAGTGTTACCTCATGTTTATCTTTTATACTTAAAAAACTAGTTTTTTTTTTACAAAAACATAGAATCCCTGTTTTTTTTGGAAAATCTACTTTTTCCAACAGCAAACCGTAGCAGCAAAGAGCAAACAACATGTAAATCAGACGAGCCATTAGAAGCCGTTAAATAAGGCTTAAAAAGATAATACTAGCTTATAATTTTATTTTTAATGACTAAGGCTCCATTTGTTTCACCTTCTCTCGTTTGTTGTTTGCTGCTACCGTTAGCTGTTTTCTGTTACTGATAGGTAGCAGATATTAGTTCATTTTTCTGTAAAAAAATAGTTGTTTTGAATTTTTATCAAACGATTTTTGTCTCATGTTTAGACTAAAGCAGTTCCGAAAATTGAAAACAAACTGGCACTAATTCTCACACAACATTTACTCTATTTTCATTAATTACAATACAATTAAAATAGATAAATTTGTAAAGTGACATGTTAAGTGTATTAAGTATAGATAATTTGTCGGGTATTAAGTAATGTTTATGTATTTAACCATACAACTAAATAACAACTAATTAATTCCTAGTAATTATTTATAGCTATACATCTATAAATAGGAAAGACTGGCTTTACTTCATCCAGCTGAATAACATTTGCCGTTACAAGACTGAGGAGTACTCTCACACTGATGCCAACTCTATTATAAAAGATATAAGGAAACGGGCGACGATTTCCACTTACACCAGTTTTCTTCAATAATTGTGTTAACTGTACGTTTTAGATACTTTTCATTTTTCCTTTGTAAACAAGTTACAAACTTGGTTTCTTCTTTCTTCTTCATTAATCAAGAACTTGATTTCTTTCTTCTACTTCCTTATTATCAAGATGACATTAGAGCAAATCTGAGTTTCTTTTCTTTCGCACAGCTTCTTTCTATTTTTCTTTTCTTCTTCAATTTCTACTTTCAGTCATAATCTTGGCAAATCATTGAGTAGATGAATCGAGTCCCTATTTCTGGGAAGAATTATCATTCTTGGAGCAGAAATGTAAAGATGCCTTTACTTTCAAAGAATAAACTGGATTTCATAGATGGTACCATTGAGAAACTCGTTCCTAGTGATCCTAATTTCACAGCCTGGAGACGTTGTAATAATATGGTAATTTCTTGGTTAATTCGTCCTTTAGATTCTTCTGTTGCTCAATCGATTGGATGGATTGATGATGATAAGGATTTGTGGGATAATCCGAAGGAATTTTTTTGTCAATCAGATGTTTAAACAGTTTTTTTCAACCATTAAGACACAAATTATGGTGATTGATCATTTACCCTCTTTAAACAAGATTCTTTTATTAATTTTACAACATGAATGGGAATTTGTTTTGCAAAATCAAGAAGTACTTAAGGAAGGTGTTGTGGCTTATGTACGTAATGATAATACTACTATTGCACAATATAATAACAATAACATGTCTTCTAGTTCTCAAAGGCCATTCTTTCCTAATGGCTCTGTTGATAAAAAAAGGTGACTTGTTCTTACTTGGTTTTCACAACCATACCGTGGATTCATGCTACAAAAAGCATGGTTATCCACTAGGATACAGGAATAGGAAATTTGTCAAGGCAAATGCAATTCAAGATTTAGGCAATTATGAGAATCAGTTACAAACTACCATGGACAAAGAGATTTTGGGCTCTAGTCAAGATGTGTCTGAGTTTGGTAATAGTATGGACCAAGGGCAGAGTTTTCAAGAGCAAGGCTTGTTTACCGAAGCACAAGTTCATTAGATGTTTCAAATGTTATAGGCTCAAAACTCTCATAATCAGGGGTCTCAACAATTTGAAAAAGAACATATGACATATGTTAATGTTGTAGTTGCTCAAACTTCTCATACACAACCTCTCGTCATGTTGGAGTTACAGGTTTTTCTTCTACACAGTTCTATTCATAATTCTTGGATTTTAGATACTGGTGCTAGTAATCACGTGCTTAGTTCAATATCTTATTTTATTAATTCTAGACTAGTTGATAATTGGTTTGTGATCTTATCTAACAATATGAAATTATAGGCTACTCATATTGGTGATGTTTATCTTTTTGAAGATTTGATTTTATATGATGCTATCTTTGTGCCTTCTTTTAACTACAATTTGATTTCGATTGCTAAGTTAACCTCTACTTTGAATTGTCATGTGAATTTTTCTATGAATCAGTGTATAATCCAGGATGCACAGACCAAGAAGAGGATTGGTTTAAATGAGGTGCAAGAAGGGTTATATCACTTGGTTGATCTTGTTTTTGGTTCTGCTTTTGCTTGTAATTCTATTGAATTTCCTATTCATTCTCTAACCTGTAATCAAGAAGATCTTTGGCATTATAGGCTTGGACACCCTTCTTCTTCTAGGTTAGCAGAAATTACCAAACAATTTCCTGATATTGTAAGTAGTACAATTTTGGTATGTGATGTTTGCTATAAGGCAAGGCATCAAAAATTGCCTTTTCCTAAATCTGTCTCTTCAACTAGTTCAGTCTTTCAATTAGTTCATATGGATATATGGGGACCAACCTATGTTTCAATGAATGGATATAGATATTTTCTAACTATTGTTGATGATTTTACTAGATATACTTGGGTTTATATGCTTAAAACAAAATCCGAGGTACCTGAATTAGTTAAAGCTTTTGTTAAAATGATAGTAGTACAATTAAGGATGGCAATGGGTAGTATACCCGAGGGTACCCGGTACTACCCGACCCTAATGGGACTATCCGTACCCTGTATAAAAGGGTATGGGACGGGTATGGGATCAAAATCATTACCCGTTAGGGTAATGGGACGGGTATGAGAATACCCCCTAGGGTACCCGTTACCCGTCATAATTTTTTTTTATATATTAATAAATATAATTATTTTTTAGATGTAAGACGTGAGATTTGAACTCCAATCTTTATGTTTTTTAACCATTGAGTGATACCACTAAACTATTTTATTCTTATTAATTAAGGTTCAATTTGTTCAATTTTTAGATAGATGATTTATTAAATTTATACTTTTTTAAATTTGTAATATTTTTATTTTATTTATTGATTCTTAACGGGTAAGGGTACCCGCGGGTACCAGCGAATTAAATGGGACGGGTATGGGATGCAAAACGTATACCCGTTAGGCTAATGGGACGGGTACGGGTAATTAAAAAATAAAAGGGAAAGGGAAAGGGTTGCCATTACCCGTGGGTACCCTACCCATTGCCATCCCTAAGTACAATAACAGTAAGGTGTATAAGGACATACAATGGTCCAGAGTTTGCTTTAAACGGGTTTTATATGCAAATTGAAATACAACATCAGTTGAGCTGTGTTGAAACACCACAGTAAAATGGGCTTGTTGAACGCAAACATCAGCATATAATGAATGTTGCACACTCATTAAAATTTCAAAGTAATCTCCCCAATTAGCTCTGGTCTTATTTTGTTCTTCATGATGTTTCTATAATTAATAATATGTCTCAACTCCGTTGCTGAACAATAAAACACCTTATGAGGTTTTGCATAATAAAATTCCTGATTGTTCATTGTTTAAATCTTTTGGTAGTTTGTGTTATGTTAGCACTCTTACACACAAATATAACAAAATTAGATCAACGGTCTAGAAGGTGTATTTTTCTTGGTTACAGTTTAGGTATGAAAGGTTATAAGGTGTATGATATGGATAATCATAAAATATTAATTTCTCTCAATATCATTTTCCATGAGCATGTTTTTCCATATGATAATCATAATGTTGAGTCTATGGATACTAGTGGTTTTATACAGCCAGTACTAGTAGAGATAAAAGGTTTGATGGACACACATGTTGTTCCTAGGGAATCAGATAGAGTTCATAAGCAACATCAGTATCTTAGAGATTATCATTGTGCCATGATGAAAGAATGATGTTTTACCTATTCTAGAAAAGGGAGTAAGTCATCCTTTACCTAATGTACTTGATTACGCTAACGTGTCTGTTTTGCAACAGAATTTTTCATTTTCTTTATACATAGAGCAATAACCTTTTTATGGTTCCAACATTATTAATTTATAGAGGTTTTACTGCAGTTTTATATAAAAAAAAGGGGCAAGCTTTTGATTTTTTTTTTTTTTGAAGAACATATAAGTTTTTAGTATAATTTTTTTCAATTGAAAATATGAAATTAATGGAAGATAAAATATTAACTAGTATTAGTTGAATTAGGTGAAGTAATTAAATAAAAATAGAAAAAAAACATCATAAATCCTCTTATTTTTGCTGGTTATTTTTTTTTAGACAATGAAGACTCAAGGCCCGGAGAACAAAGAAAATAGGAAAACTATGAATGAATGAATCTGCTAAACATTAATCCTATGTTGTCATCAGATAGTATGTCCTAGAGGCCTTCAGGAGGCACATCAAACTCGTGATGGCCCAAGGGACAAGAACCTACGAAGTTCACCAACCAGTCAGCAGTGTTGGTCCCTTATAACGTAACAAGTTAGTTCCAAGGGGGGGATAGGAACTATTTTAAAATTTTGTACGTTGAGGATGACTTCTTTTTCTTTGAAAAAGGTTTACACAGCGCGCTGAGTGAACTTAAGACACTAGCATAGTCAACTGGTGACTAAGTCAGCTTCTTTCCTTGAGTCAGGAGATAGCACTTGAGTCTATTCCTGAACTCAGATACTCAATGCACACAACTCAGCGTGACCTCTTTACTTAGTCAGTTTTTAAGCAAGCAATATATATATATATATATCAAAGGAGTTTAAGGTTAGAAAGATGTTACTCAGTAGATTTATCCAGGTTCGGCCTCTATGCCTACGTCCTGTCCCCGGAACACGTTCCGAGCTTTCGAATTCTCTACTGAGCTCTTTAAAAGTAGAGAACCAAACCTTTTACAACTAGAAGCTGAGTATAACAAGAGTACCTTCCTCTATACCTCTACTCACTCCTATTCTACCGCTGAGTACTATAACCGAGTACTCAGCCTCTCCTTTCTATTTCTAGAATTGATAATAAGATTGTCCTAAACAACAATTGCTAAGACACTTTAGATGATTGGAAATCACTCTAGACTTTTACACAATAATCTGAAAATTGGTGTAAGTATTTGCTTTGCTTTTCTCACAGATTCTTCGAGTATGAATTTGGTCAGCGTAATGGCTAGTTGAAGATCTGCATCGAATGAAGCAACTGAAAGGCCTATTTATAGTGACACTTGAGGCATTCGGTGATTTTGAATTTCGAAATAACCGTTGGAGGGAAACAGCTTGATGTCGTTGTCACTCAGTACACGCTCAGTGTCGTTGGCCAATCATATTCTTGCATCTTCTGTCTTCGGTCAGTGATGAGCAGCTTTTGGTCAGTCCAGCAGAATGTCTCTCCTTTTATGGCAAAGTCAACCAGACAGCTTTCTGTGTCTTCTGAACTTTACCCGAAGTGGAAATACTTTGTCTGGAAGTTGCTCTCGCTCAGCTGCTGTCTTGTACTCTTTGTCGTTCAACTCAGCAGCTTCGTTCCGAAGTAGTCAAGGAAGGTCTTCTCGATCCTTCTCATGCTGAGCTGCGTTTTATCAACAACGACAACGTTTTGCTTACACGGGCCGAGTGGTCTTGATCTGTTTTGACTTGGGCCTTTGTCTTTCTTTTGGGCCTTTAGCCTTTTAATATTTGTGTCTTATAAACAAGTAACTTAACATTGAACAAACACATTAGTATAATAAATCAAAGCATTTAAACTTAGTGTGTTTAGAATATTTTTTTTAATCATATACTTAAATAATTTTGTCAAATCAAAATCATGTGGAAAGGTGTTTCAACAAGCAGCACGGTATCTTCCCTGAAGGTATGAACAAAAGTAATTGACCAAGCTCTATCACGAATTCCTGACATTGAACAAGTAGCAAAGCGTACGAGTGGTGGAGATCCATAGTACTAGCGAGGAGATGAAGCACATCTGTCAAGTCCGATTTCATAATAACATTTCTGAACCCTTTATTCCATGCTAAGCAGAGCCCAAGGTAAAGGCCTCAGATTTCAGCAAGAGCGACAGTGCAATATCCAATGTTGGCTCAGAAGCCTCCTAACCATTGTCCCCTCCAGTCACGAACCAAGCCTCTTGAGGAAGCATGCTCCGAATTTTCTTTGCACGCGCCATCAGTGTTAACCTTGACCCGAATCTCTCCCGGTTTCTGTCAACGAACCCAAATGCATCTCGGCTTGTCATCCCGTGTCTCCCGGATAATATTGCGAGCATGTTTGAATTCCTCACATGCCCTTCGAACAAAAGCCTCTCTGTTAGCAGGTTTGTCCATCCCGTGAAACACAAGGTTGTTCCTCCATTTCTATAACCACCAAATACCGAAGCAGAAGATAGTTCTCCATTGGATACCCCAAACTGAACCTAACTTGTCAAAATTGGACTTTAGCCACTGCATGAAATCATCAGAGAAGAAGTTGGGGCAGTTGATCAGCGGTAGAAATGGCTCCAAAAGTCGCGTGCAACGCCACATTCACGGAGAATGTGTAGTTCGGTTTCCTCTACTTGACAGCAAATACAAGTCGAGTTCGAAGATAGATGTCTCTGACTCCGATTTACATTACACATGAGACCCCCGTGCACAGTAATCCAAATGAAACATTTAATCTTTTATAGGACTTCAAATTGCCAAAACTGAGACCATTCATCTCCATCAGCCACCATCCAAATCGTGGGAATCAAAATATCATATCCAGATAAGATGGAGTAAGAGCCCGACACCAAAGTCGGCCAAAACCACTAGTCCTTAATCAAGCTTGACGGGCAAACAGCAAAGAGGCTAACTCATGTCTAGTCGTACCAGGGAGATCCGGAGGTAATCGCTCCCAACGCCATCGCACTTCTTCCTCATGCCAGTAGCTGTTGAGTGAAGCGTTAATCTCCTCAGAGTCCAATTCAGCAGCAAAACCTGCATTAAAAAAAGACATCGCACACCATCTTTCTTTCCAAAATTTTATGCCCCGTCCATTATAAATAAGTTTGGTAGTGCCCCAAGATAAAACCGCTCCTCCGGCTACAATCCCCTTCCATGTGCTAGAAGACGACGACCTAGCCACAAACAGCTCCATTCCTGAGTGAAGACCTTCATATTTTTCTCTGATAACCTTCACCCAAAGCGAGTCTGTGTTAGTTAGCAATCCAACTCAACTGAGCTAGCATCGCTAGATTATACTCATGCATTCTTTTGATCCCAATGCCTCCTTCCTTTTTCTTTAAGCAAACTGTGCGATAGTTAACCAAGTGGAGCTTTCGTTCTCGACTATAAGATCCCCAAAGGAACTTCCGATTATATAGATCCAACCTATCACAGATATCGTGGGGAAGGAGGGCCATTTGCATGGCATAGGTAGGAATGGTCGACGTTATCGACTTGATAAGAGTTAATCGACCGATAAAATTGAGGCATTTAGCCTTCCACCCTGTAAGGTTGGCATAGACGCGATCCAACACATACCTGTAAGTTTCCTTCGTGGTCCATTTATGGATAATATGCATACCCAGGTACCGCTAAGATTAGAGGTTTTAGCAATTCCAAGGATATCACAAATGTCACGACTACTAGTCTCGGAGACATTATCAGAAAAGAGGACTCGAGATTTTTTTAGACTAACCTTTCGCCTAGAGCAATCTGTAAACTCACAAAGGATCTCCCAGATCAAAAGTGCCTGCTCAGTTGAAGCCTCTAACATCAGGACTATGTCATCTGCGAAGAAGATATGAGAGAGCTTCAGGCCTCCTCATGAAAGACGGACCAGCTTCCACCTATTACGGTTAATGGCGTTAGTGATCATATGACTGAACCTCTCCAGGCAAAGCACAAACAAATAAGGAGATAGTAGATCCCCTTGTCAAAGACCCCGAGACAGAGAGGAAGCTTGTAAAGGTTCCCCATTCCAAAGTACCCTCATATTGGGACCCGTAACACAAGCCATAATCAGGTGGACAATGTGAGAATCCACTTATTTAGTGTGTCCTAGAATAAAGACTAAGAGATTCTATCATATGCCTTCTCCAAATCTAGCTTCATGAACATTAGACCACGACGCCCCCTCTTCTTCTTGAAGGAGTGAATATTTTCTTGCAATAGAATCATAATATCTGCAATTTGTCTACCTAGCACGAAGCTACTCTTATTAGGGCCAGTGATAGAGAGGAGCATATGCTTCAGATGATTCACTACAAACTTGGTCACCACTTTGTACAACACATTGCATAGGCTAATGTGGCGAAACTGAGATATCAATTCAGGAGAAGCAACTTTAGGAATAACAGTTAGGAAGGTCTCATTCCAGTCTGAAGGTATTCCCTTGAGTGTAGGGCATGTAGCACAGTATTAGTAAACGGAGGGCCAATTATGTCCCAGAGTTACTAATAGAAACCTGATTGAAAGCCATCGGGCCCAGATGCCTTAAACAGACTCATTTTAAACAGCACCACATGCACTGTGGAGATAGAGATCCACATAGAGGTGACCCCAACATTTGATCTCGGGATAGAAGGAAACTGACAATCCATGACCAGAGTCAGTCGATTAGAATTCTCCTCCGTATACAAAGACGCATAGAAAGATTGTACCATTCCCTTAACATCCTCCACATTCCATGTGTCATTAGCGTCTTTTAAACACTCAATTTTGTTCATTCTTCGATGAATGATCGTAGAGGTATGGAAGAAAGCCGAATTCATATCTCCAAACCATAGCCATTTAACTCAGGACTTCTCAAACCATAGCGTTTCCTTCTGTAATAAAACCGTGTTAAGCTCCCAAAAAAGGATACACTCCAAACGAAAGAGGCCACGAGTCATCCGAACTACCAAATCCCGTTGAACCCCATCAAGTCTCTGAAACAACCGCTTTTTCCTATATTGAATATTACCAAAAACGGTCTTATTCTATCACTGTAAATCCAGAGTGATTTCCTTCAACCCATTTGACATGCCTTCCGACCCGTTCCACGAATCTATAAAAAAAGTGACGGAACTGATCATGCTAGAGCCACACCGCTTCGAACTTAAACGGCCTTTGATACTAAACAAGGGGCTGCAGCTTCAACTCAAGCATAATAGGGATGTGGTCTGATTGGTTACGGGGAAGATGACGAAGAGATGCCTCCGAAAACCTGAGGCGTAAATGGGTATTGCAGAGCGCCCTGTCCAAGCGATAGGCCATATGTGTTCGAATAGTGTTCCCTTTATACCATGCAAAAATCAGACTGAGAAACCCAAGGTCCACAAACTGCATATCGTTAATCCAATCCGCAAAGAATGAACACCGATAAAGAACCCATGGAGCCCCTCCCTACTTCTCATTTAGACTGTTAATACAATTAAAGTCGCTAATTATTACCCATGGGGAATCAATACCATTTTGCAGAGCAAGCATCTCGGTCATAAACCCACGTTTAAAGGCCATTTGAGGTCGGAAATAGACAAAAGTAGTCAGGAAAGATAAGCCCTGATGGACAACCAAATACCTCCGCTGAACCCTTAAGTGTCAATGAATTCCAAACTATCAAAATTGAGTTTCCGGCGAAGATCCTCAGCCCGGTTCGAAGGAAGGCAGGTCCGGAGTAGAGCAAGATTTATAGGTTTGAACAAAAATAAAGCATGACGAAAAGCCCAGTGAAACTTATTACCACCGGCTCCAAAACAATTCCAAGACAAAATCATAGAAAAATAGAAACAAAGAAATCCAGGAGATGATCACCATTATGAACTCTGGCTAGAAGCCTGACCCTTCTCAAGTTGTAAATCATTTAAATGTCATGCGACTAGTGGTTCTTCATTGCTTAGGACTGCATGGACGCGTTTATTTCTCTCTAGGGCTACTTCAAAACAGTCATCATTCTCTCATTCTCTTTCCCAGTGGCCGCAAACTCCATATCCATTGATGAGTCTCTAACGTTATTAATGAGTCTCTCAAAATCATTGGAAGTTTTGGTTCCCTTAACATTGGCAGCCCCTGCCAGGCGAGACGTGGGTGATCTTTCCTTCTAAAACCAGAGGCAGAGAAAGCAAATCCGAGGGGGAGTCACAGTCCGATTACTTCCCAAAATCTAATCTCGAGAAAGGCGGGTGGATAGGCATGGAGTGATTGCGTCCATAACCAGAGGGTAGCTTTCTGCAATCGATCCATTTTGAGGGTCCAGACTAATATCTATTCATTTTATCCGAGGCATGTATTTCTGTTTGGGGACACATATCCACTCTCCAAACAGTTCATCCCTTTCCATTGAAGACACCTTATTCACCTCCAGGCTATCCTTATTACCACCAGTAGCCTTGTTGGGCGTAGTATCCCCTGCTGCTAGTCCTAGAGGCACACAGTTCATCATTGAGACTTTGGAGGTTGGTGCAAGTGTGACTGGGTCCTTCACAAAGCTTGGGAAAGTACAAATGTCCTTGCCATGCCTATAACGATCGCACTTGGTGTAAGCAACATACAAACCTTCATACTCCACGTGGTAGACACTCCCATTTAGTCAAAACTCCGCCACCATTGGTTTATTCAGCTCAATTTCCACACAGACCCTAGTGAATCTTCCCCGTGACTTTCCCATTGTATTATTATCAACTCGAATAGCTTTGCCAATCGAGTTACCAATCATCATGAGGGCATCTTCTTGATAATATTGGAGTAGTACCTTCGGAAACCTTGCCCGTACCAATGTAGAGTCAATTGTTGCACTAAACGGAACAAATGTTGGTGACCAAGTCCGCACTATCAAGTAATGTCCATGCACCATCCAGGGCCCATCCTGGATAACATGATCTCTATCAGACCTTTTGTCAAAAGTAACCAAGTGGAACCCGTGCCCATTGTCAATCATGTTAAAACTTCCTTCTGTTTTCCACAGTTCAGTAGCACGATTCCAAAGTGTAATATACCCCATATTCTTCCCCAAAATTTTGACTATTAGTGCATCGGCCCATGTCTCCGAACATTCTTCAACAAGCTCAGTGGCTATTGTGATATCCGGAAAAAAGGATTCGTGTCAACGCATTCGATTTTGCCTTTTCTTGAGAGGCATAAATCAGTAGGTGGCCGACTGGATTCTGTTATGGTGTCATTATGAAAAATATCATGATATGGTCGAGTATGCTGTGATGGGATTAAGGATTGATCTCCGAAGGGATCAAGAGGGATAAGGGGCGGAGGTGGTGAATGAGACGATTGGGGATTGGGTTTCACATCTCTTTTCTTTTATAGAGAGAGAACTTTTCTAAATCGAAACTTATTTTTGTTGGTTATAAAGGTGAGGCAAAGTCCTCACAGAACAAAACAACAAAAACTAACTAAAACTTATTCGAGAAGTGCTAGCAACATAAATATCAAAGAAAATGATACTTTGGATGTCTACAGAAAATGCATATACTCATTATGACATAAGGACAAAAGCCCCATGAAGTTTGCTATCCATGGTTGCCTTCACGATAAACATGGATGAACCGGACAACCTAATCTCTACTGACGAGTTCCCTAAAACTATCAATCAGCCAAATAAATTGATATCTCTATTGTCTCAGAACACTCGTCTTACGTGAAACAACTTGGGAGTGAAGCTAAAAAAAATAACTCTACTGTAACCCTTATGCCAAGCCAAACCCCAAACGTGTTTCAGATAAGGCCTTTGGTCGAAACAAAACTCGGATTACCCTCACAAGACCCGTCACAATTAATTTTCACCCAATCACCATCGGGCAGTTTCCACCCAATATATGAATTTGCATAGTGATTCTGTTATTACAACATGCATTAACAAAGAAAGTCTGCTGAAAATCAATAGCTTGAGATCGAATATATGTTTTGACTTTAAAATGCAAATTGGTAAGATTTTTCAACATTGGTAAAGCATGAAGATCTTAAACTGTTTTGTTATGATACCATGAAGAAAGGTAAAAAGTTAGAAAGCTCAAATTGTATTTGAATCTCTTAATGAAATATAAAGACTCTTAGTCTATAAAAACAAGCAACAAGTACAAGAGAAAGAAAAACTAATCCTAGGACACAAAACGCACATTTTGAGGTGGAAAATTAGTTAGTTAACCTATTTTTCCACTAAACATAGAAGATGCAGCTAAGTAAACCAATATGAAACTAACTGATACATTATTAGTTTCAAGAAATAATAATAATAATAATAATAATAACTATTCACGGGGTTTACCTATCTGCTAATAAGTTAATAGTTTCTTGGAAATCAAGATTTCGATGTATGTGTTTATAATTGATTAAGGTTTAATGTGAAAAATTAAGTCATCACCATAATGATGTTTTTCTGTTCCAATAAAAATGGAGTTCAACTAATAAAGTCTTAATTTACATTATAACTTCTTTTCAAAAAAAAAAAAAATTACATTATAACTAGAAAGAAATATTTGTTCTGAAAGGACTATAAAGAAATATTTTAGAAATAATCATATTTAAGATGGCAGAAGTATTAATAGGCAATAAGCAAATGTTCACTGATTATGCTTTTAGGCTTAAAGCACTTTTTGATCCCTGATCTATCCAAAATTTATGCATTTGGCCCTTGACCTATTATTTGGTCACATTTGACCCCTAACCTATCAAATTAGATAAAATCCAACCCATATTGAATGAAAAATTAACTGTGTTGAAAAATTAACGGCAGTAACCGATACAAAAATGACACATGATATATAAATAAAATTAATTTTCACTCTATCGGAACACTAGAAAAGTTTTTAGGATTTTTTTTACTGTGTAAAATAGTTACTATTGCCATCTCTAGTTGAAAATTAATTTTATTTATGTGTCATGTGTCGTTTTTGTATTGGTGACTGTTGTTAATTTTCTAACAAAATTAATTTTCCATTCAATATGGGTTTAATTTTATCTAATTTGATAGGTCAGGGGTCAAATGTGACCAAATAATAAATCAGGGGCCAAATGTATAAATTTTGGATAGGCCAAAGGTCAAAAGGTGCTTTAAGCCCATGCTTTTATCGTACGTCATCTTTTATAAATGATAAATCGATAATAAAAATAATAGTTTAATGTGCAATTGAATAAAAAGAAAACAAAAATGCGACTTGGTTCAATTATGTCTACATGTCTCACATTTTTTTTTTTAAAGAAACAGCATTTTTTATTCATTGAAATCGGAAAAGTATTTCGACACTCTACAAGTAGACATAGAATCTACTGTTTCTAAAATAAATAATGAACGCTTGATAAAAAAAACAGTGACATGTTATCTAACTTTTCAATATAAGATTGACACATTCAAGAACCACATTTCCTAGTCATTGTCGATGATCGAAGCCATGGCCTTACGTGAAGGGATATCTTAGGTTTTCTCCTTGGGGTTAGAGTTCCAAATGGATGTGCAAGTTGTTGCACATTTGGTATATTCTCAAACTCGTTGTTATATGAAATTTGAAGAAATAGTATAAGATTGTGTTAATTTATTACATCATCGGACTGATTGTACAATTGCTTTTATTTCTAAGTTAGTGAATGGTGCAATTCATGATATTGATCGAAATGCATGTTTCAACACTAACCAGTTCTTTCATTTTTAGTCCCTCCCTAATTGGAGGAGGCCAGTAGCGAATACAAGATTAGTGGGTGGGGGCCGACTTTTTACGTGCATAACTTTTTTTCTAAATTGAACTCGCTCAATTTTTTCTTTGCGTATATACGTATTATCATTTGACTGATCCAAAACTAATTTTTTTATACCATTGTAAAACTTCTTAAAATTAAACTAGATTTGGACTACAAAAGTAAGATTGAGTAGCTTTGAACAAACTTAGGGCAACTTATCTTCTATCATACATTAATCAAGTTGAATTTACAAACTCAATAAGCTAATTAATCACCTCAATCTTAATTTATTAGAAATACACGGCCGAAATAATCCATTGTATAGATGACTCTAGTGGCCAGGGGCCGAAACCATCCACTGTAGGGGTAGTTTCGGCGGCTGGGGGTATGGGTCATCCTGTCTCCGCTCCTAGAGTAGGTGTTATATAAGGATTCATTGGTTTTTAGTTAATGAAATGTTTTTTTTTTTTGAAACTATCTTAAATAATTGATACAAGATAAGTTGTAGCAACTACAACCTATACAACACTAATTTAAATATGTAAACAAACATATATTAACAATGATAATATCTAAACTTTTTTTTCTTTTTACTCAATGATAATATCTAAGCTATTATATCATTACGTGTGATAGATAAGATCAGATCTAAATTAATTAATTAATAAGATGAATTATATAAACAAAACAAAATTGCAATTAAATAATGACACAAATGAATAATTCAAAAATCAATTAAGAAAAAAATATTATAATTAAGCATGCATTGCACACGGTATTGTAAGCAAAGGCATCACGATGCACTAACTTTCGTCTCCTTCCTTCCATTAGCAAAAATTAATATGAGCTTATCTATATTAAAGTAGGGAAATAATTCATTTTGTAACGTGACATTTTTATTTATTACCTAGCTAGGTCTAGCACCCTAGTAATAATTAATTAAAGCATCGAAAAGAAACATAGAGTACACAAAAGAAATAAAATATAATATATGCATGGTTATTCTAACATATGTAATATATAATTATATTATATATTGACAATGAGATTTATTAGGTTGAATTACACATGATCAAGCTTATATAAAATTATATAATGTGTCACTTCCAATACCAGAACAACTTTTATAAAAAGAAAGAAAATAAATATTTAATTGGGTAACATCCAATATTAATTATTTCAGCAATGACTCACTCTCAAATCGGCATAATTGATTTTCACACATTCAAGTCAAATTTGTTTATTTTATATATGTATGTCATGATTCAAATGTGACATTAAGGTACCTAATTTTTCTTTTTTTCCTATTTTTGATCGAAAGTTACACACATAGGATGGGATATATGTTATGCGTTGATAGAATATTCACTTATCTTTTCCTTAAGGCTTAATACCTTCTCAGCCTCCTCAAGTTGGCTCGATACTGCAACTGACCCCGTATTTATACTTTTAACAAGTAACTCCTCCAACTTACTTATTTCGAACAAATAACCCTTCAAATAGGTTTTTTCGAGAGTTTTTTTTTTTTTTGTCATTTACTTAATGTATCACTAGATTAATTTAATGTAGCAACCGATAATTTGAGATCTTTTATTTTTGATGCAATATTATGTTGAATGTTTTTTGGGGTTTAGGGGTTATTTGTTCTAAATAAGCAATTTAAGGAGTTATTTGTTCTAATTGAGTAATTTAAGAGATTATTTGTTCCAAATAAACAAATTGATGGGGTTACTTGTTAAAAGTGTAAGTACAGGAAGTCAGTTGCAGTATTGAGCCAATTTGAGGGGGCTGGAAGGGTAGTAAGCCTTTCCCTAATTGATTTTGCGGACAAAGAAATCAAATTTATAACTTTATGAATATTTTCGTATGATATGATATGATATATAGTGGCAATGCAACTGGCAACTATATATATTATATTGGAATTATCACCTTGTTATTTTTTTTTTTTTAACCTGTAAAAGAGACTTAAATAGATGATGGATTTGCATCCATATAAATAGTGTTCACAAGCCAGTCTGGCATAATAGTTGAAACGAAATCGCTAGCATTGGAACAGGCATGCCTAGCTACCAAATGGGCCGCACTGTTCGCTAAGCGAGAAATAAAAGCTAATTTAAAAGATGAGGTGGATCTAAGCAGGACTCGGCAATCTTCCACAATCATACCAAATTCAGAAATGTCCTGCTTTTCAGAGTGAATAGCGTCGACCACAACCTTAGCATCAGATTCAAAAATAACCGCAGAATAACCCAAATTAGCAATCCACAACAGACTCGTGCGGATTGCAAGAGCTTCAATGACGCGTGGCTCCTTAATGCTTGGGATAAGACTGCTACTACAAAAGAGAAAAGTTCCACTTTCGTCCCTAATAACCGCTCCCATGCCGCTGCACTCTAATTCATTGAAAATGGCCCCGTCGATATTGCATTTGATAAAGCCCGGGCTAGGCGTGTTCCATCTATGTTGAGGGTTTGGCAAGAATTGGTTACCTCTCATCTGTGTGCCTTGTGTACGGGGAGTGGCTGGGCGGCCGTCGGTGGGGCCGTCTGTATGAGCGTTGTTTGCGCGTGTCGATTGCCCAAAGGTGGAGCCTTCTGTTGGTAGGCTTTCCAATCCTGAACAGCCTCCAAACTGATCTGCCATGCCGTGTCTGCCGGCCACCATCTCATGTGCCACAGGACTCTGTTTCTGTGGTCCCAGATTGCTTTGAGTGCACAACAGATTCTAACTATTTCTTCCATATTTGAGTTGCTCAAGGCTTGTAGAAGCCACTCGTCAAGATGTCTGTTATCCACTCTTGGCACAGGAACACCTGCTACACGCCAAATGTCACCTGCGAAACAACAATCAACAAATAAATGGTTATCTGTCTCTTCTTGCTCCACACATCCTGGACATTCAGTTGAAATGGGGACTCTTCTCTGGGCCAACCGGGCTCTAGTGGGTATGCACTTTGAACACAGACGCCAAATAAACTGTTTCAGCTTTGGGGGAATCAACAGCTTCCACAATCTCTTCCAACCTTCCTGGGATCTGTTAGCTTCTACTAGCCCCTTACCTGACAAGTAGCCTGAGTGAACATTGTAGTGTCCATCCCTTGACCAATGCCAGATCCTCATATCTTCCCCTGCATTATATGGCAGGATAATATCACTAATTGCTTACACTTCCACTTCACTAAAGCAGCCGTTTAGTCTCTGCATATCCCACCCTCTCCCATTTTCAAGGAGCAAGTCCGCTACCATCAAGTTCTCCATACCAGGGACCAAAAAGGAATTTATGCAAAAACCCTCTAGATTAGGAACCCACTCATCCTCCCAAACTCTTATTGATTTACCATCTTCCACTCTCCATCTAACCCCTGTTTTCAAAATACTAATGCCTTCCCATATGCTTCTCCAAACCATACTAGGATTATTGCCTAATTTGGAGAGAAGTAAGTCCTCCCTAGGGTAATATTTAGCTTTGAACATTTGACTCACTAAAGTATTTGGGAATTTTAGTAATTTCCAACCCTGTTTACCTAACATTGCTAGGTTAAATACATGTAGATCCTTAAAACCCATCCCACCTGACTCTTTAGGCCTACATAATTTACCCAATCAAACCAATGAATGTTTCTTCTGCCCTCAGGTTTCATACCCCACCAAAAAGAATTCATTAATTTTTGCAGCTCATCACAGATAGATAAAGGTAAGAGGAACGTACTCATACAAAAGGTTGGCAAGGCTTGAGCCACAGACTTAAGCAATACTTCTTTCCCAGCCTGGGACAGAAATTTGAGACCCCATGCACCAAACTTCTTGCGAAGCCTATCAATCAGGAAAGCAAAAATCCTACGTTTGGAGCGCCCAATGAGTGATGGTAAGCCCAGATATCTACCTGTGTCGAGAGGAGTGCACACCCCCAATAAAGTTTTGATCTGTAATCGCAAAGGTTCAGACACATTAAGACTGAAGAAAACCCCTGATTTGCTTAAGTTTACTGCCTGACCCGAAGCCACTTCATATTCAGACAGGATATTCATGACCTTTCTAGTCTCATCAATAGTTGCCCCAAAAAACAAAAAGCTGTCATCAGCAAAGAAGAAGTGTGTTATTGCCGGCGCCCTTCTGCAGATCTTACACCCTGAAATTAGCCCTTCTACTTCAGCCTTTCTGATTAGTTTAGATAAGACTTCAGCGCACAGGATAAAAAGGTAGGGAGATAGGGGATCCCCTTGCCTCAATCCTCTACCAGGGACAACTTGGTCAGAGCACTCCCCATTTATTGCCACCTTATATCTCACAGTTGTTATGCAAAGCATCATCCAGCCAATCCAGGTTTCATGAAATCCCATTCTGCCCACAACTGCTTTTAGGAAATCCCAATCAACTCTATCATAGGCCTTGCTGATATCAATTTTTAAAGCCACCTGCCCAAACTTCCCTCTATTCAATCTTTTCATATAATGAATACTTTCAAAAGCCACCTGCACATTGTCAATTATAGACCTTCCAGGAACAAAAGCAGATTGAGTTTCACCAATAATCTTAGGGAGAACCCTTTTCAGACGATTTGCTAAGGCCTTAGCAATTATCTTGTAGATGACATTGCATAGGGCGATAGGACGAAAATCCTTCAGCATTCTAGGATTGTCAACCTTTGGAATCAGGACAATTATGGTGTCATTTATTCCGCTTGGAAAATCCCCTTCACTGAGCCACTTTACGCAGGCTGCTCCCACATCTGCTCCCATTGTGTCCCAAAAGGCTTGAAAAAAGCCCAGATTTAGCCCATCAGGGCCAGGGGATTTATTAGGACTCATAGAAAAAAGAGCTTGTTTAAACTCTTCTTGGTTAAAAGGAGCCACAAGTGATTCATTCATGTCAGGACTGATGCACGTGTCAATTACCTGCACAGTGTCTCCCCTATTCAAATTCGAAGCCGAGAACACATCCTGAAAGTAACTCTGTGCAAGTTCCAATAATTCGGCTTGGTTATCAATCACAGCCCCATTCTCATCTGTCAAAGAGGTAATTGAATTCTGTTGACGTCTGGTTTTAACACTAGCATGGAAAAACTGTGTGTTTCTGTCTCCTTCTGTCAGCCAGAATACCTTAGCCCTCTGCCTCCAATAGCTCTCCTCAGCTTCCAGGGTATCATTAAGTTTTCTTTTGGCTAGGAAATAGGCGGCAATGGACTCCCTATTTCTGCTACCATGTAATCTCTCCATTTGGGTCCTCCATTTCCTAATTTGGCTTTTGAAACGCATATTGAAATTCTTTCCCCATAGTGCCATTTTCTGCACACATTCCTCTAAGTTTTCCTGAACTGGTTTGCCCCTCTGGCTTCTCCAGTGTCCTCTAACCAGATTATTGAACTCCTGCTCTTTAAGCCAAACCTCCTCAAAATGAAATCTCCTTCCTCTACTTCTACTTCTCTCCTTTTCCAGATGAAGAAAGAGCGAAAGATGGTCTGAATACCCAGTCATACCAGTTTTGAGGTGATAATTGTCAAATCGATTCAGCCACTCAGCTGAAGCAAAACCCCTGTCCAGTTTTTCTCTAACCCAAAAATCGGACCCTCTACCTCTTTCCCAAGTAAAACGGTTACCGTTCAGAATCAGTTCGCTCAGCCCACACTCCTCAATTGTTTTGGCGAACTCCTACATTAAGGGGTTAGGGTAAGCCGCTCCACCTACCTTTTCCTCAGAATTCAGAATACAATTAAAATCTCCAATCACTACCCATGGGACAGAATCATCCCTGGCTAATCTTCTCAGTAGCTCCCAAGACTCTCCATGCCTACTACGGTCAGCAAAACCGTAGAAACCCACCAATCTCCAATCCCCCTGAGAGGAGTCAGTGATAATTGCCTCAATATGATGATCAGAGAAACTTTTGATCACCACATGAGTCCCTGCTTTCCACAACAATGCTAACCCTCCACTGCGGCCTCTTCTACTGACTGGGAATGCTCCCTCAAACTTTAACTGTTGTTTTAGCAAACTTACTCTCTGATCCTCTACTAGTGTCTCCATCAAAAATACAATATTTGGGCTTTGGGACGAAACAAGCTCCTTCAAAGAGCGAACTGCCCGATGGTTTCCCAAGCCACGACAGTTCCAGCTTAAGCAACTCATTCTCCCCGGCGGCCCTGGTCTTTAGGGCTCGCCGAAACGTTGTCTGTAGAAATCCCCTTATCCTTTCCAAGAACAGAGATCTCCCTCTCCTGCCTCCTCTCTCCTTCTTTCCCCCCTCCCTCCCCCTGACCCTCCCTTCTTCTCTTTCTGACATCATTTAATTCCATCTCGGTGTCCTCACCCTTATCTTCCCATTCCTCTCCCATTTTCTCTCCACCCTCATTTTCTAATGTGATCTTAAAGAAAGGCCCTGAAAATGGACATATCAGAACTTCCCTCTCCCCCGCCCCAACATATTTATTCAGCCCCCTCTCCCCTCTCCCTCGCCCTGTATTAGTCAAATCCCTCAAGACCCCCATTCCTCCTCCCCTACCACCTCCAAACCCCCTCTGGCTCCCTCCTAACATACTGCCCCCATTGCTATCTCTTAGCCATTCGCCCCACTTTGGTCCCCTCCCCTTCTTACTGGGGCCTTTAACCATTCCCCCCACTCTCTCTAGATTTCTCCCCCCTGCAGGTTAAATATTCTTTCACAAAAGCGTTCCGTATGACCCAGGCAGCCACACACATAGCAGAAAATCCCCAACCGTTCATATTTAAAGGTTACCAGGGACCAAACATTTCCTGAGCTCTTCAGTTTTTTAAATCTTTTCAACGGACGCTCACTGTCCAGGCTGACTCTGATACGCATAAATTGTCTATGGATGCCAGTATTATTATTCATATCATATTCCTCAAAAGACCCGAGGAAATTGCCTAGCTGTTTACCTACTATCTCAGACATAGTCCCCACAGGTAACCCATAAATTTGCACCCAGATAGAGTAATTCAACAAGTTAACCTCATCCACATGGACTCCAAAATTCCAGACATTCATAATCAACACATAATTGTCAAAAGACCAAGGACCTCCAGCTAGCACCCTATCCCTATCAATCGGGTGAAAAAATTCAAAAGAATAAAGGTTATGGCTAACCTCTTGAATTTCAACTCCTTTGACAGGTCTCCACAGTACTGCCATTCTGTTTTTCATACTCAAGAAATTGAGCGGTCTGTCCACAATAAACCGTCCCAGAAAACGGAGTCCCTCATCCACCACCACCTCTTCTGTAGGCGATGCAATCAAGTCAAGATGCCCCCCTTCCTCTCCTTCAATTCGGAGCCTTTCCATTTCCCTGTCCATTGTACACCGGTACAGACTCACCCAGTCCACTTCAAAAGAACTGCAGCGCTCAAAGCAACACACCAGATTTTAACCCAGTCAACCTATCAATACTGAAGGTCGAATCACAACAAGCAGCACATAGATCTGATTCGCACAGCCAGCAATAACAGCAAAACAGATGCAAAAATTCGAAGCAGGAAACCAGCAAAACACCAATAATCGAAAACCACAATAATCCAACACAGGAAACGACACACACAACAAAACATCAGAGATAACTAAGATAGCAATAATCGGAAAAGCAATCGGCTAATCCGTCGACCAACCTTCAGAAACTTATAGCAGCTAATAGATGGCAGTACACAGCAAAAATCGAAGCAGTTACCAACTCACTATCAGAGAAATAAGCAAACTATTATTTCCCCCATTCATCTACAATGAAAGACTCAACAAGGAACGGCAAGGTGCAGGGCAAGAACGAGTTCAAGACAATTCCAGAAAACCATCGATACACAGAGACTAAACACGAAATTCTCAAATAAATTGAGACTAACCTTCACCGGATCGGAAGGACCCTCTCACCGGCGACGGAGATGCACGACGACGGCCACAACCGGGTAGCAGGCGGCGGCGGCGGCGACTACGCAGGTCACGACTCGAGAGAGACTTTTTGGGGCGGCGGTTTCTGTTTCACGATTTCTTTTTTTCACCTTGTTATTTAGTGATACTTATATTTATTCTTTGTATTTATTTTTTAGTATTAACAAATCAAGATATATACTTATTCAATATAAATCTTAATTAAAAGAATATTTATTGTCTGATCTTTATAACTCTAACTAATTGTAACTAGATATGTTCATGGGTTGGATTCGACCGGGTTCGGGCTGGGTTTAATTGGGATGACATATATATGTTTTGTCCATGCCCAGTTCAGCCCTTATTATATTCACATCGAACTCAGACCAGGCTGGGCTGAATTAAAGATTCTAATTCCCAAGCCCATCTAAACCGCTCAACTAATATATAAATTAAAAATCAAATTAATTATAATATAAAAAATAAAAATCTAACTAAATATTAGTAAATAAATGTTCTATTTATTGTACTAGTCTATTGTACTGTTAAAACTTAAATTGTTCAAAAAGTTAATAGTCTGTATTCAATTTTAGTTTTAACAAAAAAAAAAAAACAAAAACCATTTTTTTTATATAAATTAATAATCTTAATAGCTTAAATAATCGTTCAAAAAATTAATAAAATTAATATTTGAATTCATTTTATTAACAGGCAAACATCATCTAATATAAATTATTAAATGTTACTTAGTATTCTTCAAAAAAAAACTGTTAATATATATATATATATATATATATATATATAAGGGCAGGGCAGGCCGGGCTAACTCGAGTTTTTTTTAAACAAATCCTAAGACCAACTCATTTATGTGCAGGTTTGTACGGTTCGGACTGGATTGAGTCAAATGATGAATATACATATTCAAACCCAACTCATAGAAGATGGGCTTGGACGGACTGGACAGACCAACGGATCTGTGAACAGGTCTAATTGTAACATGGTATGAGAGCCAACTTCTCCCGCTCGTCTTCAATCTTTTGATGTCGGCAACCCCATCATCGATGTCCCTCCTTCTGCTTCGCACTTTGTGCTCCCTCTCTCTGGTTCGAATATCGACCGGAATTAAAAACTCACTCCCATGCCTTCCTAGCATAATCCCGCCGCAACATCTCAGCCTCCCAATCCAATGTTTTCTATGGCCGAATCTTCCTTCAAAGGCTAGCCTGCCTTCACTTTCATTACCGAAACAAACTCATTCCCTCCTCCATCCACTCAACCATGACGATTTACTTCCCCATTTTACTCTTAGCCTATACATTCATTTGTCACCAGTTCATATGTGTAAAATGGTACAAGAAATTTACATATAAGTTACAATAAATGGGATTTATAAAATCTATAGGTAAATTATATATGTGATGTACAATATTTACCTCATGTCACAATTTGATGTATAATATTCAATTTTGCATAATAATATACATCACTTTATGGGTGACCTCCCACTAAAATGTACATAACATACTACATCATGTTAATAATGACACATCGCCTTTTTAATGGACCTCATTCGTATAAAAAGACTTTTTTTATCCTTAAAGTTTTTTTTTCATTATTTTTCTATCTTTCTCTCTCTCCTTCTCTCTTTATTTTTTCTTCATTTTTTTTATCGAGATCAAGAAACTACATTTCTTATTACCTATAGGCGATGCAATGCAGCCAAGACTTTCAAATGAATCAAGACAAACGACTAGGCACGTCCTCTCACCTAGGGGCGAGCATGGTCCGGTTCGGTCCAAAAACCGAACTAAACTGAATTGGACCGAATCAAATTACCTCTATTTTTTAGGACCAAACCAAACCAAATTATAATTCGGTTTGGTCTGGACCGAACCAAATTATTTCGGTCTGGTCCGGTTTGGTTCATGTTTGGACCAAACAAAGCACTAGAGACCTACAACTACTTGTACATTCACTAACTAAACAATTATATAAAGAAAATAATCATATAATTAGTTTTTGTTTTGTATATATAATTAGTTGAGAGAGAAAAAACATGTTTAATTATTTTTTCTTTTCTATATATAATTAGTTAATTAATTTAAAACCGTATACATATTGTATTTCGGTTTGGTTTTGTTGGGTTTTGGACCGGACCAAACCAAACCGAACCGAAAATCAAACTAGCTTAAAAATTAGGACCGAACCAAATCAAAATATAATTCGGTCTGGTTTGGTTCGGTTTTTCGATCCGGTTTTTTCGATCTTTGAGTTTTCGGTTCGGTTCTACTCACCCCTACTCTCACCTATCATGACAGTATTTATGTTACCTTTTGTAGTATTTAAGACCAATCCGTGGGGGTCGAAAATCATGAGATTCTAGATGTTAGAATAAAGTTTTTAGTAATTTCTTTCTAATTTTTCTTTATCTTGTTGAATGGCCGCAAGTTGTTCTTCATTTAATATTGTGAATGTCCTTATAAAGATAATTGAGTAGTTCACTCTAAAGGTTGAAGCCAGCTTTGAGTTGGCGGTTGTAAGTCATTTTATTCTTTATTATGAACAAAAACATATTTGTTGGTTATTTAATGGATTCTTAATGCATTATAGAAGTAGTTAACCTATATTTTAGTTGAATAATCATGAGGAGACTTGGGTTAGCACATGGAAACAATATTAGACAAATGTAATTAGGATCATAGATATAGATATGAATAATCACATGCTAGAGGTTTTTAATACTCTATAAGTTAAAATGATTTCTAATCTTAATGCTTGGAAATAAGTAGACATAAGGAGACTTAGTTTACATATTTCTAAAACATATTAGGAACAAAGGCATCCTGGATATCTTATTTTCTGATATTTGTGGTATTTGTCTTCCTAGGATGACTAGTATCACTTAGCTTGTTTTTTGTTGTGCTCCGGGATTTCGTCCCCTCCATTAAGATAAAAAAAAAAGGAACAAAGAACACCCGACTCAGTTAAATTCAGTGAAAGATACCCTAAACCTACGTCCTCAACTTCATTCATATGTTTCAAGGAGAAATATGCATGTTCATCGTTTGTTCTGGTTGTGCTTTAAGCATTTTCTCTGTTATTTATGAGTAAATCTATCAACTCGCACACTTTTTTTTTTTTTCCCACAATCTCAAATTCGTTCATTCTATCTAAATTACTGTTAATCATAAAAATATCCCAACATTTTGTCTATAAAAGAAGAAACTAGAGGAACAAATAGAAGAATAGAAAACATAGGTAACAATTAAAATATTCAACTATTTTAATAGAACATAGGTCTTAATGATGGTATATGTTTACTGATTCTTTTAGTGAAGTTTTTCTTTTGGATTTTGAAAAAAAAGGACAAAAAAACATAAATATTTAGTTATTTTTACGTCACAATTAAAATGAAATAATGTAAATCGTATAAGATATTCATTTATTGTGTTTCAAATAATGTTCTAATTTATGGCTAACTGAAAGTTAAAGAAGTGAGAACCTTAATAACTTGGTATAAGAGCCTAATTTTATGGGTGATCTTCACAGATTATAGCAACAATTGGAGGCTTTCATGCCCATGTATCGGGAGGACTGAGCTAGGATCGCATAGAGCATGAGGCAACAAAGCAAGAATTGACTCAGCAAATGTATGATTTCGCACGTGAAACTTTCTCTTCTTGCACAAAAACTCGTGACTAAAGAAACAATAGTGTCAATTGATGGAGAAAAGATCGAGAACTAGGGGAGGATAGAATTCCAGCTTGAAATGCAGTGGGTTCGCGATATTCTCGGATTGAATTTCCCAAATTCGATGGTAATTGTGACCTCATTCCTTAGTTAAGTCGATCCGATTATTATTTTCTTCATCAACATATTCCGGAGGAAGAAAAAATACTGATGGTGCCTGCTCATCTAGATGGAGATGCGCGACTTTGGTTTTTGAAATCGGATAAAGATAAGTCTACTCTGACTTGGGATGAGTTTAGAACAGTTTGTCATTCACTATTTGGGCTAGTTTCACATGGCACAAACTTGGGTGAATTGTCTAAATTACAACAAACTAGTACAGTTGAGGCCTATCAATGCAAGCTTGAGTAGTTATATGCCTATTGCACAAAGTTATCTCGTGCATAGGAAATTGAAATTTATCTCCTGCATAGGAAATTGAATCATTTCGGGACTAAGGCTTTGTTGTTGTTGTTATAGGAAATTGAAATCTTTCTTAGTGGATTACAGTACTATATTGTACTGGATGAATACTCTTATACTTCAACAATGAATTTTGCTTGATTGTATGAAAATATAAAATATTGGCAGCCTCGGGTTGAAGTTTTGTATTCTGATTCTCGACTGGAGAATTCTGTTGTTAAGTGTGACTTTCCTAAATAAGAATTCATCAAGAAACTTTATAGGGCAGAGATGGAGAAATACCAGACTAAGAACTTGTGTTTTAATTGTGATGAACAATTCTCTTCGGGACATAGTTGTAAAAAGCTATATTGGATTGAAGGAACAGAAGAGTCAGCTGATTTAGCCATATAGGAAACGACGATCAAGAACGTTGATCCTAAGGTTTCCATCCATGTGGTTAGTGACAATCCTAATTATCAAACTATTAGTAATATATAGATTCCAAAAGTAGAAAACCAAAAAGGAATAAACCTGATTTAGATTGAAGTCTAGTAAACAATCGACTCATAATTTGATCTCAGACTTCAAACCATAAAAGAATTTCATAGAAAATGTAGAGATTTCTTCCGAATAGAAATTTCCCAAAATATTTGAAATTGAAGATGTGGTTTATAATCTTAAGCTCAATACATGTATGAAATAGGAGAAGAAGCACAAATTCTGAGAATTTTTAAGTAACCGTATTAGTTTGATCTCTCTATGCCCAATTATTATCAGATTCCACTAATTTAATTTATTGCTTATAATTGTTAATCCACTCCAGTTAATTTCCAAGGTTGGATTTCCATTTATATAATTATATTGTTACATTATTTAAATTTCTTTTAAACTATTTATTAATCGAGCTCTTTCATTTTACTTTAAAATACAAGTTTAAAACAATACCACACCATAATTCTCTCATCATAAAGCTTTCTGTTTTCTGTTTCATTTCTAAATATAAATCGAAGATGAAAAACTTCATCAGAACAATCTTGCATTTTTTATATCGGTTTATATAGTTCATAAAGGTTTTTTTTTCTTAAACTTTAAACATAATTAATGAAACTTTTTAACAGAAACCAAAATTAAGTATAGGATTAGGATCCACTGGTGGTATAATAGAATTTTTTTTTTTAAATGAATCTCTAATATTTAGATTAAGTTTTCATTAATTTTTTATTTAACAATATAATTTTTAATTTAAAAATTAAATTAACATATAATCATTAGTAAATAAATACAATTTTAGGGCCCTTTTTTTACCTAGTGTTTGTTGTTCCTGTTTACTGTTTGCTGTTAAGGTTTGTTGTTTGTTGTTGGAAAAAGCTGTTTTTCCAAAAAGCAGAAATTCTCTGCTTTTGTAAAAGACTACTTTTCAGAGGTAAAATGCAAATAGGATATCACTAACCAAACACATAAAACTCTCTCTCTAAAGTGAAAAGGCAAAAAGGACCCCCTTAATAGAAACCTTAAGAATGTAGGAGCTTTTTAATTTTTAGAGACCTATGTGCACAAGTCTTATGTGTTGTTTAATAAAACTGAAAATTAAGTGCTGAAAAAATAAGTATTGGATTTTAAGTGTTGAATATTATAAGTGCTAAAAGTATTAAATGATACAAGTGTTATAAAAAAAATATTAGTTGATAATGTTTAACTTAAAAAGTTGAGTTAAATATTTTGACTTATCAAAATAAGTGATTTTTAACTTAATTGGCTAATTTAAATGGTGAAAAATAACCGTTATCAAATACACTTAAATTAAATAAGTGTTTAACATTTTAATTTAAGTGATTATCAAGGTTATCAAACAAGGCTTTAATAGACCACTCCTACCTCGGTCGTGGGTATCTTCGTTTAGTAGTTCAAACTAAATAAAATTTAAGATGGTAGATCACTCCCAGATACGGCTAGGCGTGGATCTTGGAAATACTGGATTTGACTGAATATTTGAGAGAAAATATCTAGGATCAGACTGTACCATTGACTTTTTTTAGAGCATTGGATTGAACTATTTGACTTTTTATCAAACGATTGGACCGAAGTGGATCAAAATTTATCTAAAACCAGACCGATAACTAAGTTGAATTAGATTAGACCGAATTGGATTGAAAAACTGAAAATTTATATTTCATATATCAAACTTTATTTTCCCTCTATATATAATTTTATAAGTTTATTTTATGATATTATTTGATATTATTGTATACTTAAACTTATATATATTTACTTATACGTCTCTTTGTTTTTAAATAATAAATTAGTAAGTTCTTACGTTTTTTATAAATAATTATACAATCCTTCTGTTTTTTTATTACTCTTTAGTTTTTATGATTGAGTCCATGATTAAATTAGACTAAATAAAATTAAAATACCAAAATTACCCTATACTTTATATTTTTATCATAAAACATATATTTTTTCTATTTTATGTTTTTCTTTTCTTTTTTCACACATAATATAATTTTTTGTAGAGAAAATATAGTGGGGAAATATAATTTCCCAATAATTAGTATATATTTATGGAGAGTTTGGTATATCCCCCACAAAAAGATTAATATTTGTGGGGAGCTAACCCCCACAAAAACGAAAAAGGAATAGTGGGAAAAAATTTCCCCATAAATAATATTCAAATTTGTGGCGATAATTAAGTCCCCACAAATAATATTCATATTTAGTTGGAAAATTTCTGTCTTATATTAGTGGCGAATAAATTCGCCATAGAACAAGTAACTATTTGTGGGGAACATGATTTCGCCACAAAACAAAATCATTTTTGTGGTGACATAAGTTTCGTTACAAACGAATATCTCTTTTCTGGGGGGAATCTATAATTCGCCACAGATATAAATTTTTTGTGACGAAACCTTTAATGACGCTCTAACGCTCGCGATAATAAGAGTGTAACTATATATAAAATTGTAAAATTCATTTTTTTTCTCTACTAAACTTTATGGTTGAAATGAATTAAAAATAGAATTTTTTTAAATTACAAAAAATCTATAATAATATTTTTTTTGTTATAATATTATAGTGTGTGCTTTATTATATTTATGTATCCATAAATATGATATTTTAATTTTAATTGTATTAGTTGATTATTTTTTTTGGTAGGAACAGGAAAAACCAAAAACAAAAACAAAAACCTAGTCTGGGATTAGCTTAGGGAATCTAACCCCCACAACATCTTCAAAAAGAAGAGAAGAAAGAAAAACAGGAGGATAAGAAAAGGTCGTGACGCCCAACATCCCTTTATGACCAGCAGCCGCCAAGCGATCCGCAATCCGGTTCTGTTCTCTTAAGATATGGCTGAATTTTATGAAATCAAAGGAAGAGCAGAACCTTCTAATACCTTTGATAAGATTTCGTCTATTTAAACAAATAACATTATTATCGGAAATCATTTTGATGGCCTCCAGGTTGTCTGACTCTACAATCAACTTCTTCAAACCCAGACTCTTAGCAAGTTTAAGGCTAAAGAAAATCCTCCAAGGCTCAGTCGAAAAGGATGAACCCAAACCCAGATTCTGGGCAAACCCAGACAACCAGGCGCCTCCATCATCTCTAAGAACACCTCCTGCAGGAATCTTACCATCTTTAAGGCAAGAACCATCCGTGTTTAATTTCACCACCCCTTCTCTAGGCCTGCTCCAACCAAGGAGGTGGACATTCTTCTTCTGGGTCGACCTAGCAAGAGAATCTCCTTTGAAGCTATCAGTAATAATTAATAATTTTTCTGAGAAGAACTCAACTAAATTAGGAATAGAAACAATTCTCTTTCCAAAAATCTCCTCATTCCTCCACTTCCAAATTTGGTGACAGACAATAGCAAAGAAAATATCACCATGCTCAAGGTTAGCCAATAACTTCCCACTAACTCCATCAATAAACCAGTCAAGCTCAGAGTGAGCCAGGAAAGTAGAAAGAAGGTGATGAGGGAGAACTTTCCTCCACACCTCTTTACTCCTAATACAGTCCCTAAGAGCATGGCACAAAGTTTCAACATGCCCTCAGCATCTGCTGCAAGCACCTGAATCAACCAGATGTCGCCTATTTCTATCCGAATTAGTGAGCAGCATATCCTTAACACCAAGCCACAGAAAGCTCCTAATACGGTAAGGGATTTTTAAGGTCCAAATGATTTTCCAAACTTCAGAGTGAGGACCCGTCCCATTTTGGTTGAAAGCTTCAAAGGCAGATTTGCAGGTATAAGCCCCATTATTTGTCAAGGCCCAACAATGACTATCCCTATATTCCTCCTTGTTACTTATCTTAACCTCTCTAATCCTTAAGAGCGTATCCAGACTAAAATAAGAGTCAAATTTAGACCAAATCCAATCCCCCTCAGAATCAACCACATAGCGATCCTCCAATTGCGGATATTACTAGGTGGCAGGGAGCTACACACTTCTAATAAAGATTTATCTCCAATCCAGATGGCATTCCAGAAGCTGATGGACTTACCATTTCCCACCTCCCAACCTATCCCAGAGCAAAACTCTGAAAACACAGTACTAAGGTCTTTCCAAAGAAAAGAACAATTGGCAACTCTCTCCTTGGGGCCCCCAAAATCTTATCTTTTCTATCTTCCCACAAAGAAGTCTCTTTAGTTGTTTATTTCATTTCTCTCTCAATTCCACTCAATCACTCTCAATTCGTCTAAATTTCTCTAACGTCTCAAAATTTCACTCAACTTCTCTATGAATTTCTCTCAGTCTTTCTAAATCCACTCAATCTCTATAAATTCTCTCAATCATCTCAATCTTAATTCCAGTCAATTTCATTCTTATTCTAAAATTTTATTCCTAATCTTGAATCCTAATCTGTTAATACATTAATCGAAGTATCAATCCTAAAGTGTTAATGTTGTAAAGTATTTTGCTCTATACAAAGTTGTAAAAGATGTTTTTACAATTCAATGTTCAATTGTGGCTTCTGAATCTACATTTAGAACAAGTTGCATAACTTTAGATCGATTTAGGATTTTTTTTAAACTCTTGCTACATTTACGGTGTTGATTTATTGTCAAGATTGGTTGACAACTTCAAATCAAGCTTTCAAGCATGAAAAACAATTGGAAGATCTTGAAGTTACTGGAGAAGGTAATATTTACTTAGAAAGTATATTTCATATTTGTTATTTTAATTAAATGTTTATATGAATATGAATTATTTTATAAATTGTTAACTATATGAATGTTATTTAATTTTATAGAAATTAGTTCTGATCTTCAAGTCAACTTATTTTAGCTTTCTTTCTCTAGCAATGTGGTTGCTTTATTTAGTTTCAAATTAATATTTGGGATTGTAAGTAATTGTTATTTATTTTGACTAAGAATAGTTATTTGGTAGAACCTATTTATTTTGTTGTTAATATTAAAGTTTTATGTAGTAGAGATTTATTGTTATATGTTACTTAGATGTTATAGGAATGCATATTATTTAGTTGAAGTTATATATAAAAATACATCTTTATATTTTATTATCTTGTAAATTATATTTTTAATTTATTTTTTGAATTAAATATATTAGATTTTTATCCGAATCACAGAATAATAGTACTATATTGGATCGGATTGGACCGAAATCGCAGCCCCGAAATCTCTAAATTGGTTTGGACCGAATTTGAATCCAATTTTGGAGATTTATTGTTTCAATACAATCCTGGAGATTTTCGTTTAGGAATCCTCGAACTTCAATCTAATACTAGAGATTCATAAATTCTCATATTGGATCTGACTGTGCCCAGCCCTACTCTCATGAGATAAATCTTTCCCACAATTATCTTAATCACAACTGCATTCTTATTTTTTGGAATTCGAATTATTGAATTGATCTAGCACATTAACCACCTGAACTATATATTTAATGATATTATTATGACATTTGTTTTTTATAAAAAAAATAAATGTTTAATTCATAGGAGAATAACAGTATATCTCGATATAAGTAATTAAAAAATTACAATTCAAAAGTACATCGGAGAAGTTTAAATCTACATCTTCAATATCATAGATCGCAATAGAAGAATAGTAGACAATGTTTGAAATTGTTTTTGGCACAACAACAAGAAACACACTCCACCCAGAATCGACTTCATATATAGTCTTTTTCTAGAAGAATGACTTTATGATCTTTCAATGAGCCAGATCTGTGTGATGGTAGACAAAATTCTTCTGTTTCTCCATGAAAAAAATATGATAACATCTATATAAGGAGACAGACAACAACCATCATATAATGAGACATACTCCAACCATAAATAAAGGGAGAAAGAACAAAAAAAACTACAAATAAAGAAGAAACTACTGAATTTATCATAGTAGTTCAATTAAAAAATTATTCAATAAAGAAGAAGCAAAAAAAAGTGATTTATCTTTTGGCTAAAAGCCGGAAGAAAACCTCAAAACCTGGATGGAAAAGACGAAAGTTTCTTGGTGGCTAAATTTAGGGTCTGTTTGGTTCAGCTGTTAACTGATAATTGTTGACGTTGCTATTAGCAGTTAGTTGTTTGTTATTAGTTGATTAATTATTAGTGTTTGGAAAAATTGTGATGAACTGTTACTTTTAATATTTAAAATATCTAATGTGGACATATTTTAATCCTTGGAATTTTCTAATTAGAGGTTATCAATGGTCAAAATTGACAGTGTCAACCTAATAGTCATCTTTTAGTAGGAAAAAAACAATAAACACACATTTATAAATCGGCAAAACCACATAGTTATATTTAGAATTTGCCAATAAAAAATACAATCCAAATTAATAAAAATAATTTAAATAATTAAATAAAAACTAAAAATACAAAATGTATTGAATCATGTAAATTCTTATTCTTTCGGCAATAATATCATAGATATATAAATACTATTAAAAAATAAATATGTTTGAAAATTAGAAATACAACGATAATTTCATCAGTATCATACAAACATCTTTTTACAGAAAAAAAAATCCCCATATTTGGAGCATTTCATGAAAATCTCCAAAACGCCACTGCATTTTTCATAAAAAATTTGAATACTATTATTGTATAAATATAATCAAATACTACGTTTCTTATGGTTTGAAATGACACATTAAATACTCTTCTGAATAGCTAAAATATACACCATTTAATTGTTAACCATATGATATATTTTTTTTAAGTAAAAGAATATATTTTTGTTTAAAAAAATATACAGTGTTGCTTTTATAGTTGTCATAAAACTTTCCTAATAGAATTTACTTCATTGATAAACAATATATATCCTTTGAAGATACCAGCTTTTATCTCACATTTATGGTACAAACAACCTTTTTATTTTAAATGAATTTTAGCTGAGGAAGTAAAATATTATAATTAATGAACTATTTTGCTTTTGAAACAATAATTAATGAACTTTTTTTTTTTACGAATAATTAATGAACTACTAAAATAGATGTCTTTTAAATAAATAAAAGCTGATATATCTATAATCAAATGGCTATAATCACTTAAAGAGAATTTTAAATATTTTAATTTATGCACGTAAAATGAGAATCTGTGGAACAAAATCTAAAGAGGTGGATAAATAAAATAAAATAAAATAAATTATTATCTTTATAGTAAGTGGACAGTAGACCCAATGAAAAAGATACATCTAAGAATGGCAAGTAGTTGACATGTAAATTTTGAAATATATTCCACCAATTAAAAGAAATGTATTTTATTTTTTGTGAACGATAATTAATTTTAGAAATAAATAATAAATATAGACATAACACCATTCATTTTGACTTTAAACTAAAAAACTTCAAACTCAATTACGATCTTAAACTATCAAAATCATCAATTAAGTCCTAAAGTAAATAAAAATCATTAAGTGAATCATTATGTTATCTTAAAATAAGAAACTTTGCCTATTTGATATATGGACTATAATGATCTCTGTGTTGGCTCAAAGTGGATTTGAGGAAGGGAGTCTGAAACTGTTCAACCGAATGATTTTCGATGAGGACTCAATTGATGATTTTAGCTTAAGATAGGAACTCAATTGATAATTTTTATTTAATTTAAGGTTCTAATTGACTTTGAGAAAACATAAGCAATTTTCTACTGAATTCAAGTAGGACGGAATTTGGATTACGCCTCCGTAATCCTACATTGCCAAACAACAAGAATCTCATTGTCCACCCTATGACACTTCACACAAATCTCCCAAATTTTGTCCAAATTTTTCTCGACTCATGGAAGAGAACAAGCAAAGTCTAACCGAATTAGGATGATTCAAGCAAAAACTATGCCTCAATAATTTATCTATGATAACCACAACTCGGCCGATAAATTCTATCCTATTTCACATGAGCGTCGAATTCCGAATATTAACTATGAACTCTGTCCCTAGTAAAGGGATCGAGTCGCATAGAATTACATCGCCCAAAACTATAGGGGAGTATGCATTTGCTATTTAGCATTCACATCTCATTTCTCTTTTGTTATTTCCGCACTTCCACACATTTGATAAAAGTCTCGCAACAATGGTCCTAGTAAACCATGGGCTTTAATCAATCTGAAAAGGATCATAACATATTTTCATTAAAGTATCGTAAAGTTTACATCTATTAATTTGTTGGGGGAAATTTAAGATCTTCAGTATCACTAGCCCACATCACGAAGTACTCGCTTAATTAAAGCAATGTTCGCTCACACTAAGAAGAACTCGTTTAGTTAAAGATGGCATGCTCACACCACGAAGAACTCATTTAGTTAAAGCTCGTTTGCCCACCTCGCAAAGAGCTTGCTTAGTTAAGGCACTATCGTCCACTTCACAAGGCCTTTCCTTAGTTTAGGTTCTGATACCAAATGTGGTTGAGTCTGAGACAAGCTAAAACCCCATGCGACGCCAAGACTTTCCCCAAGTCTTGGGCCATCTAACTCATACTGAAGGGGTATATCCCCTTTTAAGTGTCCCATCAATGCATCTGTCGGTATTCCATCCTGGAGTGTCTCATTATGTTCAAACCTCGTCCTAGAAAAGGCATGCACTATGGGCTATCTAGGAGCCCATGGTGTCCATAGGGTTCCCCTCTATAGAGACCTCTCCCTCCCTTCACGAATGACGTATGCCCGACTCTCTTGTCCCTAGTGGACTAGGATGGATCGCTTAAGCTAGTACCGACAACTGATCCAGGGGTGGCGGATATCTAACATTAGGTGTAGTCTATGTCCCCTATAATGTTTCTTACACCAACTCGAGCTCCACCATCAGTATACGTTGATATGCTCTAGTTTCCACTCCATGTCAAAGCCTTTCTGTAGCATTGCCAATGCCTAGGGTTGAGTTTGCCTATGGGCCAACTCCCCTCTTACAATAAGCGCCTCGATGGGATAGAAATGCACCTAAGGGCATTTTCATCATTTTACTATTCACAATCTCGTTGGGCATCTCGGAATGCATATTAGCAATCCGAGTCTAAAGTAGACGGCCAACAGCCACGTGCCTACTAGGTATGATTTTAGCACAGAGATGCCTCCGTCTTATAGTCGCCTTACACCAAGTATGGGCATACAGGCATAGACATTCATGTGTTCCATTAAACACTACGCATCCAAAGGTATGTCTAGAGGTTCCCAAATGTCCCCATGTGTTACGGAGGAATTATATAAACTATATTGAGTCTATGATATTTCGGACCATGTTGGCGTGAAGAAAGTCCATAGTGTTGAAACACATTTCCACATGATTTTGATTTGACAAAATTATTCCCATGATTAAAACAATTAAATTTAAGTACTTTGATTTAATTGTACTAATGTGTTTGTTCAATGTTGAGTATGTTAACTAACGAGAACAGGAAACATAAGTCTATAAAAGAAAGACAGAACAAAGTCAGCATAAGCAAGTCACACAGCAGACGCTGAGTAAGAACGCAACGCAGCTTTAAGAAAAAAAATGTCTTCTTCATGAAAGCTTGAAGGTGAACCCGCTGAGTCAATCTGAGTAATAATCAAGTCAGCGTCAATGATCCGTCAACTTGGCAGATAAGGTCTGACACAAATCAGAAGTCTTGGAAATCCGTTTTAACGACCTTTTCGAGATGCATGGACCGTCTGACTTTTGGCAAGAAGATGAAACTGGCAAACCTGGCGTCTGGTAAAAACAGAAGACAGGATTGGCCTGCAGCTCTGGAAGCTGACCACGTGATGACGAAGAAGACCGTTGTTCCCACAACGCTATGTCGGGATTCAAATCATTAAAGCCCAAAGATTTCTATAAATAGGCCAAATCATCACTTGGATACAAAGATATACAATACATATACATATAGACAAGCAAATTCTCCACTGAGTGATAGTCCAAAATAAAAGCTGTCTGAAAAGAAAAAGCAAGCTCTTACACCAAATTCCAATCATTGTGTAAAAGTCTAGATTGATTCTGTCATCTAAAGTGTTCTTTGTTGTATTAAGGACAATTTCTTATCGTTTGTAAAAGGTTAGAATAGTGAAGCTGAGTACTCGGTTATAGTACTCAGTGGTAGAGAAAATCTGAATACTCGGTTATAGTGTTCAGTGGTAGATAGGATTGAGTAGACGAATAGAGGACGGTACTCTTGCATACTCAGTTGCTATTGTAAACGGTTTATGCTCTACCTTTAAAGAGCTCAGTAGAGGATTGAAAAAGCTCGGAAGGATTCCGGGGACTGGACGTAGGCGGTGAGATCGAACCAGGATAAGTCTGCTGAGTAATCTCTAACCCTTTCTCTTGATATATATATATATATATATATATATATATATATATGTGTGTGTGTGTGTGTGTGTGTGTGTGTGTGTGTGTAGCTTGCTTAAAATTGCTCAGTAAATAATCAGTAAAAGCCAACGCTGAGTAACCAGAGTGCTGAGTTGGAAACTAACTTAAAGTGTTATTTCTCAACTTAATATTGAAACAGCTCTAGTCAGTATCTGATTAAAGCTATCTCACATCTCACTCAGCCTTGCTGACCTAAAAGCTGGGTTAAACTATCAAACATTCGACTAAGTCAGCATTATTAAGCGAAAAAGTTATATTAGTTCCTAAACCTGACCCTCTTGGAACTAATCATATTATGTTACACGGGACCAACAAGTGGTATCAAAGCTCAGTAGCTCACTATTCAAGATAAAACTATCTTGAGTTGATCCCTGTAAATGGCTGAGAACAGCACTCGTTTCCTTCCAGGAAATCAAACAACAGAGATACTCCCTGAGGGATTATCTATTAGTTGGCCTCCACTGTTCTTCGGGTCAAACTATACATTCTGTAAGAACAGGATGAAAAACTTCATTCAGGCAACAAATATGAGTGCATGGCTGGCTATAGTCCAAGGCCCATTTATTCCCTATGAAACCATTGATGGTGTAAAAACTGTCAAGAGTAAGGCTAAGTGGTCAGAAAATGACCTTAAGAAACTACAAAATAATGCTTCGGCTATCAATATGCTTCACTGTGCGTTATGCTGCAGAGTATAATAAGATTTCAGGTTGTGAGTCAGCACAAGAAATCTGGAAGAAGCTGGAAGTGACCTATGAAGGAACCAGCAAGGTCAAAGAGTCCAAAGTGAATCAGCATATGCGGTTGTACGAGCTGTTTGAGATGAATGATAATGAAGACATCTCGGAAATGAATGCAAGATTCACCAACATTATCAATGAGCTTAAAAGACTCAGCAAGAAGTTCACTGAAGAAGAACAAGTGAAGAAGATTCTAAGAAGTCTTCCCAAGAGCTGGCAACCAAAGAAGACAGCCGTTGAAGAAGCTCAGGACCTGACCACGTACAAGTATGATGAGCTTATCGAATCTCTGCTGACCCATGAGATCTCCATGAAAAATTTTGAGGCTAAAGAAAAAACTGAGGACAAGAAGCAAAAATCTCTTGTCATGAAAGCTGACTCAACCGAAGCTGACTCATCAGATGATGAGGAAATGGCCATGTTCACTAGAAAGATGAAGAAGCTGTTTTGGAAAAATGACAAATACAGCAAGAGGCCATTCAAGAAGAATGACAAATACAAAGCTGAGTCAAGTTACAGCAGACACAAGAAAGACAGCTCAAAACCCGTTACTTGTTTTGAATGTCATCAAGCTGGACACATTAAGTCAAGCTGTCCTACCTTGAAGAAAGATAAGAAGGGCAGTAGAAAGGCAATAGTGGCCACATGGAGTGATAGTGATGAGTCAACCTCGTCAGAAGCTGATGACACCAAGTCAGCAAATATCTGTTTTATGGCTAACGAATCTGCTGACCACTGTCTCTCTGAGCAAGCTGACCTCTCTGATGAATCTGATCATGAGGAACATACAACTGAGGTAATATCTCTACCCTTGCTCAGAAATGAAATGATTAATGCCCTGAGTGATCTCTATACACTGATCAAAAAGTGTAATAAGAAAGTAAGAGCATTCAGCAGGCGATGTGATGAGATTGAGGAGGCCAAACTCAGTGACCTTCGACATCTCCTTCAGGACAACACAAGGCAAGATGAAAATCTAAAAATCATGCATAGGTTTGTCTCTGAAGTCCAATCAGATTCTAAGAAACTGAGGAAGGATATCACATCAATACAGAACCAGCTGAATACATCGGCCAAAAAGAGGTTCCATCCAAAAGCTGAGTACTCAGGTACCAGTCAGCGAAGGTGGAATACTCAGTAGAATGTCCAATGTGACTTCTGCGGAAAGAAAGGACATACCACAAAGGTATGCTGGCATGCTCAGCACCATCGTGCTGACCAAAGATGGAAATACCCCCAAAGGGTAGTTTATTGTGACTTTTGTGGGAAAGATGGCCACACTATAAATGTATGTCGTCACAAAATTAAATATGATGCATCACCTGTTGACTCTAACAAACGAGGACCCAAAAAGAATTGGGTACCTAAAGATAACTAGTTCAATTGCAGGTGAGCCTGAGGTGTGCTGAGAAGTCAAAGCTATGGTACATTGACAGCGCATGCTCAAGGCATATGACTGGTGATGAAACTCAGTTCATCACACTTGTGCATAAACGAGGAGGAAATGTAAGTTTTGGAGACAACAAAAAGCGTAAGATAGTAGGGTCAGGTACTGTTGGTGGTAATCCTACTATTGAGTCAGTCTCCCTAGTCAGGGGTCTTAAATATAACCTATTGAGCGTAGCTCAGCTGTGTGACAGCGGTAGAAAGGTTGTATTGGACGCCACTGAGTGTAGGATACTCGAGGGAAAAACAAATAAGTTGATTTTAACTGCCCCTCGTGTTGAAAACGTTTTCATACTAAACCTAGAAAAGAAGTTTTCAAAGAATATATGCTTAGTGTCGAAGGAAGATAATTCCTAGCTATGGCATAGGAGACTTGGTCATGTAAGCATGGACCTCCTTGCCAAATTAGCAAGAAAACAATTAGTTGATGGATTGCCCAAACTTAGGTTTGAGAAGGATCAATTGTGTAATGCTTGTCAGCAAGGTAAACAAACTAAAAAATCCTTTCAAAGTAAAAATGTAGTCTCAACCAAGCGTCCATTAGAGTTACTACACTTGGATCTTTTCGGACCAGTCCAGCCGCTATGCTTGGGTGGTAAGAGATTTTCCTTGGTCATCGTAGATAACTTTTCTCGGTACAATTGGATCATCCTGCTGAGTAGCAAGGATGAAACCTTTGAGATGTTCTCAACACTGGTAAGAAAACTTGAAAATGATAAAGACCTAAAGTTAGCTCACATCCGAAGTGATAATGGCGGAGAATTCAAAAATCAACAGTTTGATGAATTCTGTGAAGTCAACGGTATTGACCATAATTTTTCTGCTCCTAGAACTCCTCAACAAAATGGGGTAGTTGAAAGGAAGAACAGAACCCTAGTTGAAATAGCTAGGACAATGCTGAGTGAGAATAAGCTACCAAAGTACTTCTGGGGTGAAGCTGTCAACACAGCTTGCTATATATACTTAATAGGGCTCTAGTCAGACCTATACTTAAGAAAACCCCCTATGAACTTTGGAAAGGACGAAAACCCAATATTGGATATTTTCGTGCCTTCCGTTGCAAATGTTTTATTCTAAATACTAAAGACAACCTTGCTAAGTTTGATTCAAAAGCTGATGAAGCTATCTTTCTCGGGTACTCAACAAACAGCAAAGCATATAGGGTGTTTAATAAATGAACTCAGGTCTTAGAAGAGTCTGTACATGTTGAGTTCGATGGAACTGACCCTGCAGGGAAAACAAGTCAGCCTACCGAAGATGACACATGCTCAGCTTCCGCTGACCAAAACAGAACCACTGAGTCACAACCTCAAGGGCTGACCAAAGGTAAGAACGAAGCTGAAATTATCTTTGCTAACCAATATAATCTTGCAGAAAATGTCGAAACACATATCCCTGAAGACACTACACTACCAAAGGAGATCAAGGTTCCAAGAGGACACTCTGAGAAAAGCATCTTTGATGCCAATGAGAACACCCTGATGACCAGAAATCAACTCAGGAGATACCTCAGCAATGTAGCCTTTGTGTCAGTTCTTGAACCAAGAAACTTCTCAAAAGCTGAGAACAATGAATTCTGGATAAATACGATGCAAGAGGAGCTCGATCAATTCAAGAGAAACGAAGTATGGGATTTAGTGCCTAAACCAAAGAATCAAAAGACCATAGGAACAAAATGGGTATTCTGCAATAAGCTAGATGAACAAGGAAACGTAGTCAGGAACAAAGCCAGACTTGTAGCTCAAGGTTACAGTCAGCAGGAAGGTATTGACTTGGTGAGACCTTTGCACCCGTAGCTAGATTAGAGGCTATAAGAATATTGTGTGTGTATGCTAGCTTCATGA
Source organism: Euphorbia lathyris (assembly GCF_963576675.1). Lineage (NCBI taxonomy): Eukaryota > Viridiplantae > Streptophyta > Magnoliopsida > Malpighiales > Euphorbiaceae > Euphorbia > Euphorbia lathyris. The sequence continues at coordinate 28,915,998 of NC_088911.1, read as the reverse complement.
ATTTTAAATTGTTCCAAATGGATGTCAAAAGTGCATTTCTTAATGGAGTTATAAATGAAGAGGTTTATGTTAGTCAGCCTCCAGGGTTTGAGGATCCAAAATTTCCAAACCATGTTTATAAACTCAAAAAGGCTATGTACGGCCTGAAGCAAGCACCACGTGCTTGGTACAAAAGGCTGACCAGCTTTCTGCTGACCAGAAACTATGTCAGAGGAAAAGCTAACACAACCTTATTCATTAAGAAAAAGGGTAAAGATACCCTGTTGGCACAAATATATATAGATGATATTATTTTTGGTGCTACTAATGAGTCTATGTGCAAAGAATTTAGCAAGCAGATGCAAACTAAGTTTGAGATGTTAATGATAGGAGAACTCAACTTCTTCCTTGGACTTCAAATCAAACAAGGCAAGAATGGCATCTTCATTAGTCAGACTAAGTATGCTAAGGAGATATTGAAGAAATTTGATATGGAAAATTGTAAGCCAATATCTACCCCAATGGGTACTGACACTATGCTCTGTGCTGATGAAAAAGGTAAGTCAGTAGACATCAAATTATATCAAGGTATGATAGGCTCTCTACTCTATCTAACGGCAAGTAGGCCAGATATACAGTACTCAGTATGTTACTGCGCAAGATATTAAGCTGACCCTAAGGAATCTCATTACATAGCTGTAAAAAGAATCCTTAGATATTTGCAAAACTCAGTGAATGCAGGTTTATGGTATCCCAACACGAACAATTTCACACTCGTTGGATACACTGACGTTGACTATGGACGAGACAAGCTTGAGCGGAAAAGAACTTCAGAAGGATGTCATTTCCTTGGAAACTGTCTGGTGTCTTGGTTTAGTAAGAAGCAGTCGTCAGTTGCCCTGTCAACAACTGAAGCTGAGTAGATTTGCTGCTGGAAGCTGTGTTGCACAAGTCCTATGGATCAAGCAACAGCTGGATGATTATGGAGTTCAAACGAAAACAATAGAAGTCAAATGTGACAACAAAAGTGCCATTGACTTATCTAAAAATCCAATCCAACACAGCAGGATGAAGCATGTCATCATCAGGCATCATTTCATCAAAGATCATGTACTCAAGGGTGAGATCAAGCTGACCTATGTTCCAACAGGTGAACAGCTTGCAGATATCTTCACGAAGCCACTAGCTCGTGAGCAGTTCAGCATACTAAGGGAAGCTATCAGTATGTCTAATCCTCTTCAATAAAATTCTGAGTAAATTGAATGATGAGTGATTACACCATGCCGAGTGATTATTACATGTTGAGTAACTGTCATATGCTGAGTAGATATGAATGCTATAAAATCACTATTTGCTGAGTTGCCATATATATTAAGTGATTTACTACACATGGTAAGAACCCATTCTATACTAAACTTAGAACACCAAATGTTTAATATCTTAGATGCTGAGTAGAATACTTGCACGCGTATTTATGTAGCCACCTAGGATGACGTAAGTGTAATGATTAGAAACCCATGCGCCGAATGTGCCATAAATGTCAGAATTAAATGTCGTTGATTGATTCAAAATCGAACCGCCATTCTGACCTATCAGATCAACACGCTCCGGCTATAAATAGTGGACGAATTCACACTAACTTCTCTTTACACTTGAAACATTTCGCACTCGATCTCTCTCTCTTAATTCCCTAATCTTCTAACTCTCTCAAGAATCCTCAAGAACACCATGTCGAATGATTCCCAAAATATCTCCGGTGAGCAATACGATGATAACCGCTCCGATATTAATCCTCCACCTCCTGCTGAGCAGGAATATCACGAGACTTCCTCAGAGTCTCAGAAACATGGTCAGCATGACCAACCAATGCCCGAGGTCAGTATCCTCGGTGAAAACCCCCGCACTGACCAAACTACTCCTTCGAAGAAGAAGAAAAACAAACAACCTAAAGAAAGGAAGTTTTTCCAAGTTTTCAACAACATAAAAGGACTAAACGTCTATCACTCTCGATGGTTTTCCGGGAGCTTCATTGAAGAAGAAAAACCCTTCTACGACTGGATTTCTAAGAATGGGTGGACCGACCTTTTCTCTCTCCCTGGAACTACTTACCCACAACTGGTGAAGGAGTTCTACGCTAACCTAACCGTCGCTGAGGATGACGATGACTATTTGGTCACCAAGGTTAAGAATAAGAAAATCACCATCACCCCCTCTTACATTGCTATCCTGCTAAAGCTTAAAGCAGAAGGTGTTGAGCTACGATGCACGAATGATTATAAGCGGGTTCAGTATGTTGTTGAGTTCTATAAACCCAAAAACCATAAAGGAGAGATCTCCAACACCAGCGTGGGTCAGCCTCAAAAATAAGCTCACTACATCCTGACCAACTTCCTCTTTCCCAAGGTCAACTCCTCCTCCTCAGCCTCAAACTTTGAGCAGTGCTTCATCTGGCACATGCTGAACTACAAGCCACTCAATATGCCCGTCTTTCTTATTGGGGCTTTCCAACGCAGCACCGGGATCCTTCGGATGGGTTCTCTCATCACCAAAATACTTCATGATAACCAGGTCAGCTTCAAAGGAGAAATTGACGTAGAGAGGACTGAGATCACCTCAGCCATTCTGTTCGGCTAGCTCACAGCCTTCCTATTAAACCTAAGAAAGGTAAGGAACCAATGGTTGAAGAAGCACCCGCTGAGGGAGCTAAGGTAGAAGCAGCACCTGTTGAGTGAACCAGAAATGAAAGAAAAAGGAAAGCTGACCCTTCTGTCACACCAATAGCCAAAGATATTAATCGAACTGTGAAGAAGCTCAGGGTGGTGGTTGGTGAGAGGAAAACTGCACAAGCTGAGTCGGTGCAAAAGGAACCAGAGTCAGCTGAGAAGAAAAAGAAGAGAGCTGACCCTGAGGAAGAAAGTGAGGAAACTCCTGAGCAACCCCTAAAGAGGAAGAAGACCTCTGGAATGACACCGTTGGACGCTGCCCCCCTTGACTTTGTCATCACCAAGGATTCTCACTTCCTGCGAGCTCAGGAGATTGATCTGGAAAAGACTCCTCAAGAGGAAGAGCAAGGCTGCACTGACGAACAGCCTCAAGCTGATAAGATGGGTTCCGCTGAGCCAAGTAACACAGCTACTGCTGAGCAAGCTGATAAGCAAGGAGTTGAGTCTCCAGCGAAGGAAAAGGTTGTGGAGCACCTTTATGCCGACCTTGGACTTGACTCTTCTTATGAGTCATCAGAGTCTATTGCTGCTGACCCTTCTCCTCAGACCAAAACTAAAAAGGGCAGTACTGAAAAGAGGTTTACAAGAAAAGCTCAGAAGCCCAACGTCATAGACTTGTTGGATGAATCTCTGCTGAGGGACCCTATCACAAACTTAACTGGGCTTCAATTTCAATTCTTCACCGACATCACTGAACCCACTCCTGATCAAGTCAAGGAAAAACAAGCCTTTGTTTCTCAAGCTGAGGAACAAGCCGACCCTAAAGTCTCTAAGGGTCAAACTTCTACCGACACCTCTACTCCACCTTCCACTGAGCAAGTGCTCGAAGTTCCAGCTGCTCAACACAATGAGTTAGTAAAGGAAACTCCACCTGCTAAAGACGGCTCTGAGTTGCCTCAACCTCAAATTCCAACTCAACTTCAGACTGACCCTGAGCAGGTTAATAACACTACTGAGCAACCACTTCCCTCATCTACTAAGCAGTTAGACTGTCAGTCAGCTTCTGCTGCTGACCTCAATAAAAGTGCAGTTACTGATCAAGTTGGCACTTCAACTTCTGGGCAGCACCAAAGCACTCCACCATTTGCTGCTAACCAGAAAATGGCCGCTGAGACTCTACAAAACCAGACTGAAGATGATTCCTACAACTTTTTGAATGCCTCTGAGTCAAGCCGATGAATCATCAACTCAGCTCATATGCTTCTTCAAGCAATTGATCAGTCTCAAGCCGATGCTGCTGGGGCTGCTCCTGTTGAGTCTACTCAATTTTCATCCGTCACGCAACTTGTAATCGAACTCAAAGGTCTTAAGGAGCTGATGAGTGTTATGACCTCATTGGTCTCTCAGTAGCCCAAGCAAGAATTCATGGTCAGGCTGGTGGAACTTTAGCTAATGATGGTGAATCACATGGACTCCATCGAAGGGAAAATCAATGCCCTATCTGTTGTGCACTCATCATCAGCAACTTCTGCTGAAGTCACTTAGCACTTCACTCAGCTGACCGTCGAGCTAACAGGAGCTCGTGAACTTATCTCCTCCACCTCTCAATGTTTCATTGAACAGATTGGTGAAGCAATTCGCCTACTCAACCTAAGTGAAGAGGAAATGGACATTGACCAAGTAAAGACCAATGATATACTTCACTGCACCCGGTCAACACTTGCGCATGTTAGGCACATAAATGCTCAGCGTCATTCGTATGATTCTTCACTGCTCAGGATGTACTATCAATCCTATGCACGAATGACGGACTCCATTACTTGGATATGGAAATCTCTTGAGTGCTTACTCAGTATGCTCAGCGCGCATATCAAAATCCCCTCTTCAAGTATGGCCAATGGGATGCAGGTCTTTAAGGGTCTTAAAGACAATACGAGTAACATGCAACAGTATTCCAACATACTGACTCGTGCTGTTCAGCAGGGGACATTCTATGCTCCTCCCCTTCCATCTAGTGATGATGGCAAAATGGGGGAGAAAGATAAAGCTAAGCAGCCAGCTGTTGGAACTCAGCAAAAGCCTCCTGGCTCAACTTCTGCTGTCCCAGGCAACCAAACTCAGCAACAAAGAACAACCAAGCCGAGCCAAACCAAACCTAAGTCGAACCAAGTTCAAGTCAACATCAAGAAATAGAACTAGCAATAGTCTTAGCTTGTAACTTGTGTTTCTTTTATGGCATGATTCTTGTTGAACTGAGTATATCTAATATACAAGCATCCTTTCTACAAACTGTCTTTATATATGTGATGCTTACATGCTGTGTTTATATGCTGATCTGTCTCATATAACTATCCATTGAACAACAGTCAATTAAAACTTGTGAATATAAAAATTTAACAAATATACTCAGTATACCTCAACTCTGATAAATGAACCCAACTCTGATACCTGAACTTAACCAAGTATTAAAACTGAGTAAATGACAGAATGCTCCAAGTATTGACCTACTTCTGAAAGTTGACCTTAGGCTCACTTCGATTAAGTCTTAGAAGGTTTAGAATTGAACTAAGTCAGTAGATGCAACCCTTACGGGGGAGTAATTTCAGAAGAATGAAAAAGGTCAACTATCATGGGGAACCTCAACACTGAGTTCCGTAATTGAATATTTTTGCCAACATCAAAATGGGGGAGTTTGTTGAAACACATTTCCACATGATTTTGATTTGACAAAATTATTCCCATGATTAAAACAATTAAATTTAAGTACTTTGATTTAATTGTACTAATGTGTTTGTTCAATGTTGAGTATGTTAACTAACGAGAACATGAAACATAAGTCTATAAAAGAAAGACAGAACAAAGTCAGCATAAGCAAGTCACACAGCAGACGTTGAGTAAGAACGCAACTCAGCTTTAAGAAAAGAAATGTCTTCTTCAGGAAAGCTTGAAGGCGAAGCCGCTGAGTCAAGCTGAGTAATAATCAAGTCAGCGTCAATGATCCGTCAACTTGGCAAACAAGGTCTGACACAAATCAAAAGTCTTGGAAATCCGTTTTAAGGACCTTTTCGAGATGCATGGACCGTCTGACTTTTGGCAAGAAGACAAACCTGGCGCAAGAAGACGAAACTGGCAAACCTGGTGTCTGGTAAAAACAGAAGACAGGATTGGCCTGCAGCTCTGGAAGCTGACCACATGATGACGAAGAAGACCGTTGTTCCCACAATGGCTATGTCGGGATTCAAATCATTGAAGCCCAAAGATTGCTATAAATAGGCCAAATCATCACTTGGATAAAAAGATATACAAGACATATACATACAGACAAGCAAAATCTCCACTGAGTGATAGTCCAAAATAGAAGCTGTTCGAAAAGAAAAAGCAAGCTCTTACACCAAATTCCAATCATTATGTAAAAGTCTAGATTGATTCTGTCATCTAAAGTGTTCTTTGTTGTATTAAGAACAATTTCTTATCATTTGTAAAAGGTTAGAAGAGTGAAGCTGAGTACTCGGTTATAGTACTCAGTGGTAGAGAAAATCTGAGTACTCGGTTATAGTATTCAGTGGTAGATAGGATTGAGTAGACGAATAGAGGACGGTACTCTTGCATACTCAGTTGCTATTGTAAACGGTTTGTGCTCTACCTTTAAAGAGCTTAGTAGAGGATTGAAAAAGCTCAGAAGGATTCCGGGGACTGGACGTAGGCGGTGAGGCCGAACCAGGATAAGTCTGCTGAGTATCTTTAACCCTTTCTCTTGATATATATATATATATATATGTGTGTGTGTGTGTGTGTGTGTGTGTGTGTGTGTGTGTGTATAGCTTGCTTAAAATTGCTCAGTAAATAATCTGTAAAAGCCAACGCTGAGTAACCAGAGTGCTGAGTTGGAAACTAACTTAAAGTGTTATTTCTCAACTCAATATTGAAACAGCTCTAGTATGTATCTGATTAAAGCTGTCTCACATCTCACTCAGCCTTGCTGACCTAAAAGCTGGGTTAAACTATCAAACATTCGACTAAGTCAGCATTATTAAGCGAAAAAGTTACATTAGTTCCTAACCCCCCCCCCCCCCTTTGGAACTAATCATATTACGTTACACGGGACCAACACATAGGACCATGTAGAAGCCCGACGGGCCCTGGGCCAGACAAACTGTGTGCCAGGCCCAGAAAACCTCAAAATGGGCAAAAAATAACCCCTATTAGGCGAGGATGTGCTAGAGCCTTCCAAATGCTTCGGGAAGTTGCGAGAAACATGGGCAAGGAACCTTGGGTCTGCGAAAATCAAGCCCAACGCCTGTTAGAGTTGGCCAAAATGCCCCAAATTTGCCGAGAACCTTCTAGAAGCTGCTCCAAGTGGCTGGGCAACATGCCTACTAGATTTTCTAGGCTTTAAACATTGTAAATCATCTATAATGTTTCTAGGTCGATGTTATGCCTATAAATAAAGGCCAATGCCGCATGAGAGTTGTTTAGTCAATTACAATGCTTTGTAATCTGTTGCAATTCTGGTATATCTTTACTTGCTTGTTAATACAATCTATTATTCTCGCAACCCTCTCAAACGCCATAAGTGCTTTAAAATATCACTTCCACAACTCAATAAGCTTACTTAGCCGATTTTGATAACAAACGACTAAGTGTCACGCGGGTCGAGAAATCCCTGTAACAATTAGCTCATAATATGTGAAATGTACCCGACAATTCCAAACAAATCAGTATTTATAATACGTAATAGAAAATTTGAAATTTGAATGGGTTGACGGTTATTTAATTATTACATCATAAATTTTAAATATTAATTATGTTTAAAATAAAGGATAAAGTACAAAAAAAAAAAAAAAAAGTCTCAAAGTTTTTGAAAAAAATATCAATTTATCTCCAATATACAAAATAACATCATTTTAGTCTAAATGTTTATGAATTGTATCAATTTAACTATGAATAACATAACTTGACGTCTCAACATTTATAAAATGGTATCAATTTAGCTTCAAGTTCCGTTTCCTAAAGCTAAGTTTGTGTCATTATACACATATTGAGGCTAAACTGGTGTCATTCTATACGTTGTTGCCGAATTGCCACTTCCAAAAAAAAAAATCATTGGGCCATTTTGGTAATTTATCCCTTAAAATAGTTAGTAGGCTACTAATAACGTTTATCAACAAAATGTCAACAATTAAGTGCTCATTTTTTCCACTTTTCGGAACGGCTTTTTGCTTTTTAATTCTAAACATAAGGCAAGAAGTGTTTGGTAAAAATTCGAAATAGCCACTTTTAACAGAATAATCCACTAATACATAATAACAGCAAACAGCTGAGAACAACAACTAACACAAACATATAAACCAAACTGGCTCTATTAAATATAAGCTAATCACAACAAATCTATCATAATGTTTAGTGTTCCAGCAATATAATTACAAATAATTTATCTAAATATATAAACTGATTCAAATTATTTAGAATTTGTTAATTCAATTTATATAGATGCTTAATCCTAGTTCACCCCACCCAAGTATAAAGATGCTAAAAATGCTATTTTGGCAATACTGAATAGTATTGCAGGGCAAAATGGGCATTGAAAAAAACAAATAAATAAAAAGGACAAAAAGAAGAGAAGTGGACGGCATTAGACAGATGCAAATGCCTATATATAAACAGAGCTCCCACAAGAATTTTCAGCTCAACCTCCAAAATCAATCCTGATCCTGAATTTCTCCAACATTCACTCTTTTCTTGTTCGTTTTTATTTTATTTTATTTATTTTAATTTAATCCTCTCTCTCTGCCATTTTTGGCTCCACACTCACTCAGATGAAACCTGCCGACTGATGATGTTTACGTAAGGGAACAGAACAACCACCGTCGAAATCAGTGATTCATTCACTTCATCTTCTTCCTTTTCTTTCAAACTCCGGCAGCTCTTTTTCTCTCAGGTATTGTCTCTGTCTGTTCTTTTGTTTCTAAATTTGGTTTATGCTTTGGAATTGCATAATTCTGTTTTCTTTAATTATATCTTTTGGTTGTGTTGCTTTTCTGTCTCTTGTCTTTCAACTGTTGAGAACTTTCCGATCATAAAAGTTTTGTTTCTTCTTCTTTATGGAAATTCTCCTATTTTCTGATTGATTTTAGTTTCCTCTTCTTGCCTTTTTAATTATTACTAAGTTTTAAGCATGGATTTTGAGCTTCACTACTTCAGTTGATTTTTTTTTCCCTTTTTCGTTCGTGCTCATACATGCTTCGAATCCGTTTTCTTACTTTCCGGGAAAATTCTAGAAAGTTGACGCGTTGACTAACGTCAAATCGAGATCACAGTGATATGTATGAACTGTTTGCGTATTGGAGTGTTAGTTAGTTGATCCTGTTCTTATCTAAGTTAGCGATCGTTATTGATTACTCATAGTTAAAGCTTTTCTTCGATCTATGGATCCAGTTTTTTTGTTGCCAATCGATTCTGTGTATGTTGACCAAGTTATTGACAGCTCCTTCCATTTCTTCAGTTGCGAGTTAAATAGAAGAATGAGTTTGGTTTTGAATTCTCAATTTCCCTTCATTTTGAGTATTTAAAGAACGGAAACTCTGTCAATTTGAGGTTCTGGTGTGTTGGATAGAGAATGAATTAGCAAGTTGAGGATTAAATGAATAAAATCTTATTCCGTTAATATTGTTCAATCTGCTGCCTGATGGGGTCTTTAATGGTGACTTTCTCGAATAGTTTGTGTCATTTATGTTTGGCTTTTTCCTGGAAAGCATATATTCTATTTTTGTCGTCCAATACGATCAGCTTACAATATCAATGATTTCTTCAGTTTAATCTCTCTTTCTTTTTGTTTTTATTTGTTTCTGCTGCTGCAGACTCAACAAGTTCTATTGGAAATGTTAGAAAAGAAGATGGATGAAATTGATATTGATGAAGTGATAGAGGACTTTGAAGAAATGACAAAGAATACAAAGAGGGTCCAAAAAGAGACCCTCTTGAAGATTCTCCAAGAAAATGGATCTGCAGAGTACTTACTGAATCAGGGTCTCGATGGACGAACTGATCCAGAGAGTTTCAGAGCATGCGTTCCCCTTGTCACTCACAAGGACTTGGAACCTTATATTCAAAGAATAGCAGATGGAGATTCTTCACCTGTTCTTACTGGGAAGCCCATAACTAACATATCTGTGAGGTACAGCTTTTTTGCCAAGTGTTCATTTGATGATTTTACAAACTCTTATTGTCAATTTTCTAGTTCTGATAAAATTTCCTCTTTCCCAGTTCTGGTACTACTGAAGGAAAGCCCAAACGTGTACCATTCACTGATGAATTGACAGATAACACGTTGCAGATACATAGAACTTCTTTTGCCTTTAGGAACAGGTATCTAGACAGCTTTTCATTTCTTTCATTTTCATCACGGTTTTTGTGCCATTTGTCAATAGATGATAGTACATATGCAAGTGCTACTTATCATTTATTGTGATTGGCAGAGTAAATTAGGGTTTATTGACTTCTCTATTGATGAGACTAATCTTCATGTGATACAGAGAATATCCTCTTGGAAATGGAAAAGCCTTGCAGTTCATCTTCAGCAGCAAGCAGACCAAAACTAGAGGAGGTTTGTTTTGTGGTACAGCCACAACCAATCTGTTCCGAAACCCACACTATAAAAGTGCTATGGAGGCAATGCAATTCAAATGCTGCAGTCCTAATGAAGTTATATTTGGTCCAGACTTCCACCAATCATTATATTGCCATCTCTTATGTGGGTTAATTTTCCGTGAAGAAATTCAATTTGTTTACTCCACATTTGCCCATAGCATTGTACTTGCATTTCGAACCTTTGAACAAGTATGGGAAGAGCTTTGTAATGATATAAGAGATGGAGAACTCAGCAGCCGTGTCACTGCACCTTCTATCAGAGCAGCAATGTCAAAAGTGCTTAAACCAAACGCTGAATTGGCGGATTCGATCCGTAGTATATGCTCCGGATTAAGTAATTGGTATAGGTTAATACCAGAACTTTTTCCCAATGCGAAGTATTTGTATGGGATAATGACAGGGCCAATGGAGCCTTATTTGAAAAAACTAAGGCACTATGCAGGGGAATTACCATTGTTGAGTGCAGACTATGGTGCTTCAGAGGGATGGATTGGGGCAAATGTCAATCCAAAGTTACCTCCTGAACAGGCTACTTATGCAGTCTTACCAAACATTGGATATTTCGAATTCATTCCCCTCAATGGCACTGCTGACAACACCTATGAAGTCCCCAAAACAGTGGGTTTAACAGAAGTTGAAATTGGAGAAGAATACGAGATTGTTCTCACCAATTTCGCAGGTACTTAAGCATCTTTTAATCTTTCTTCATTTAAGGATTCATAAACTAATCAAGTATTCAGGAAGTCAACTTTGTGTATACTTGTAAAGTCATGTGATGATTAGCTTCTATCCTGATCCTGAAGTAAATGTTTCTGCCCTCCTCCATATACTGCCATGTTTTGCTGTACCATTTTCTATGTTATCACTATCAGAAAATGGGAACTCCTTGACTTTGACCCACCACATGTTTGGTACTTGAGATAACGGAGATACATACTTTCCTATATCTCTTAGCTCATTGTTCAATGCTCAATGTTCACATTTACATGTAGACACATTTAATTAACTGACACGTTTCTTGTGGCCCCAACTCTAGGTATTCTTATTTTAATGTTTCCTCATGTGTGACACAGTATTAGAAAACACAAAACTACTTCTCTTTTCCTGCAAACCCATGTGCCTCTACATATAATAACAAAATAGAAATTTACATGTATTTATGAGTATTTGTGAGAGGAGAAGCATGTTATGATTAGTTAAAGATCAAGACTTTGTCTTCACCAGCCAAAAAGTTTATAGCCTGGTCAACTGCTTTACCAAGTAAACAAACAAACTATTAAAAAAAGTACAAAATTTATGCAATTGGCATCCGAGGATTAGGTAGATATCTAGTTGGATTTTTTTGTCTAAGGTTTATAGAAAATGTTTCAACCACCATATTAGCATATAGTAACATGGTATTGCATTATTAAACTGCAGGGTTATACAGGTATAGATTAGGAGATGTGGTGAAAGTGATGGGGTTCCATAACTCAACACCAGAACTAAGATTCATCTGTAGAAGAAGCTTAAAACTCTGCATAAACATCGATAAAAACACGGAGAAAGATTTACAGTTAGCTGTAGAAGAAGCAGTGAAGGAATTAGCGGAAGAAAAACTAGAACTTGTTGATTTTAGCAGTTTAGCAGATAGATCAAGTGAGCCTGGTCATTATGTGATATTTTGGGAAATAAGTGGTGATGCAACAGAGAAAGTGTTAAGGGAGTGTTGCAATTGCTTGGATAAATCTTTCCTTGATGCAGGCTATGTTACTTCTCGGAAGGTCAATTCGATTGGACCGCTTGAGCTTCGAGTAGTTCATAAAGGAACTTTCCAGAAGATTCTAGAACATTTTCTTGGATTAGGAACTGCTGTTAGCCAGTTCAAAACGCCACGTTGCATTGGTCCTACTAATGATGTGGTCTTGCAAATTCTCAACAATAATGTCGCTAAGTCTTTTCTTAGCACTGCTTTTTAAGTGAATGTAGATACGTTTATCCAACTCTCTATTGTAGTTTTATCAAAAGAAAAAAGGAAAAATGTTGATCTGAGTCTTTATATTTCAATTTGTCAATTTGACCTCTCCGTCAATTACAATTGCATAAATTAGGTGTCTGCTTAGTTTTCTTTTACTCTAATGATTTGATTAGGATTGAAAAACAATTACTTATAGTTTGAGAGGAAAGTTTTTGAAAATAGAACAACTAGATCAAATATATTTTAATATTTTGCTTGCTGAATTAGTTAGTTGTAAATATTTAATTTAGTTTAAAGAGTATTACTCATTTTAATCAATAAAATTGTATTTTTTTACAGCAGGTTGGAATAATTTTTCGGAAAAATGAAAGTTCCGGAACACTTTTAGACTTTTAATTTATAAATTTTAATCTTTAAAATATATTAAATATACCGAATTTACTAGTTTGATATAATATAAAATTATGATTTGACAGATTTGTAAATAGTTTTTGAAAAATGAATTTCTGTGTAATTTTCCCAATCCTAAAACCTTAGTTCAGTGGGCCCATGTTTGACAGCGTTTAAGTCTGGCCTATTCACCTATCGAAAGGCAATGCCGTCCATAAATGAGACAAATGTAATAGGACCAAGCAACCTTAGCCCTTCAGAAAGGTGACCGTTTGGCCTGTTATGTACCAAATAAAAGTTGTCGAATATAAATCTTGAGCTTCTATTCAAATGGAAAGGTCGTAAATGAATTGAGTAGTTCATGAGTATTTTAGTATTCGGTTCGATAAAAGTTTGATTGTGTTCGTTCGATTTATAACCGAACCGAGTTTGAGTACGACGAAACTTGTGACTAGATTCGATTATAGATTCATGAATAAGTTCATGAGCAAGCTCGGTTATATTGTTCATGAACACTTGCTTAGATTTTTTTTTAATAATAATATTTCTACAAAGGAGGAAATGTAAAACAATCGTAATTTTGTATAAAATTTAGTTTTATAAGTTTCAAAACTATATAGTTTTGTGTTAAAGAAATTTTAACACAATATAATTAATGAACATAATTAATGAGTTATTCATGGCTGAAGTTCATAAACTGAATTAACGAGCTACTTGCGAGCAAAGCTTGTGAACGAACTCGTTAACAGGTTCACAAACAGCTTAGGAATAGAATATTAAACTTGAACTCGGACTCGTCAATTTTGTGACAAACTGCTCAGCTTGACTCGATTACAGCTGAAAGGTTTAAAAAGTCTAGCGAAAGGAGAAAATCTCAGCATTCAAGTTATGCACGTGTTTCATGGAAAAAAGAAAGTCCATTTATCCCCCTAAACTATGGATAAAAGATCAACTGGCTCATATTCTTCTCAAGTGATCAACGAAGTCCTAACCTTCACAAAACACAGCAATTAAATACAACTGAACATAATAAAGAGAATTCCTCAAAAATAAAGAAAAAAAAAACATAATAAAGAGAAACAACAGATTTTAAGGAGTTGAGGACTATGAATAATGATACCCAAGTTGGTTAGCATTAGTCATATTTTTCATAAAAGAAATTCTACTGCTGATTGTCGAGCAAAACTACATTGGGCATGCTTACTATTGTAAAGATATATTCTAGAGAAAACTAACTTTTTTTATTTAAAGGATGGTTATCGAGGAGGACCCGAAGACGGACATCCCAGCTATGCTGGCACCCCCGACCTCAACCCCGTGACCCCCAAACCAATATTATTAAAAGAAAAAATAAAAAATCTGAATACAAAAGAATGAAAGAGAAAAAAAAAATATACAAAACATGATCAAGAGAAACGGTAAGAGCATCATCCTCCCATATTGTGAAGAAAAGCTGATTCACAGAAGCCCGGAATATCATCCCACAACGTAAAACTAGAAGCCGTCCGTCCAAAGTTTGCAAGCGAGTCAGCAACCTGATTGCCTTCGCGGAAAATATGAGAGATAACACAGTTCATAGCTTCAACCTGTGCCAAACAATTTAACCAATTCTGTCTAATTACCCAAGGAACCGATGTGGATTTGGTTTTCAGCATCTGCACTACATACATAGAGTCACTTTCAATCCAAATCTTCCGCCAACCTTTGTTTAAGCCAAATCAATAGCATGAACAACCGCATACAACTCAGCAAGGAAGGCAAACGAACTGGTGATTGGAAAAGCAAATGCTCCCATACACAAACCAGTACTTGAGCGAAAAATTCCACCGCACCCGACCGGTCCAGGGGAGCCCGATACAGAGGCATCAGTGTTAATCCTCATCCAATCCCTCGGAGGAAGCTGCCAAACAACCGAGATGATTCGCGGCCCTTTAGCAAGCCTTTTAGGAATCCCAAGCTCTCTCAAAATTTGTGTTTCCACTAACGAATTCCATGTAGTACCTCGACCCGTGTGAGAAGATTCTCTCAAGGCTCTCCAAATGCGTCTTAAAACCATTACTGTTTCCGGTTTTTCATCCTAAAAAATGCATCTATTCCGAGTAATCCACAATGCCCAAATAGAATTTCCAATTGCAGCTGCCCATGATTCAGAAATTTGAGAGCTAAAGCGCTGAACAATGGCATCACTTATGAGAGCTTTAAGTGTCGAGCTTGTGTTGATCCGGCATCCAAACAACGAGCTAATACCTTGCCAGATAATTCTAGCAAACGGACAAGTGACGAAAATATGATCAATTGATTGCACATCAGATAAACATAAGCTGCAGCGCGAGACAATAAAACATCCACGTAATCTCAGCTTGTCGTGAGTAGGCAAATAGCCGAGATAGGCACGCCATGCGACCAACGAATGTGCAGGAGGAACGCACGGATGTCGAAGGAAACGACGCCATTGCTGCTGATCAACCGGATCCCTAAGCCAGGCATACAACAATTTAACAGTAAGAGGCCCACCCATAGCAGGCTTCCACACGCATTTATCATCCGCGTCCTTTCCACGCTTAATGTGTCGAACCCTACCCTTAACTTCTGGAGGAAGCACAGACAGGTTATTCCAACTATCTCCTCCAGATAATTTTCAACCGAATCCGAACAAGAACGTTGTTGTCGAGCAGTTAACCCAACCTGAGCAGCCAGTAAGGGACACATCCATCCCCCATTCCAAAAGTTTAAGGCCGAGTTCTGACCAATCCACCAGAGATAATGTTGCGAAATTTCCAAATAAATGTCCTTAACCGAAGCCCAAACAGACGAGTTCAAAACCAAATGACGCGGTTGTCCTGCTTTGTTTAAGAATTGGGTTCTCAGCAAGTTAAAACAGAGCGAGCTGTCCTGAATTAAACCTCAAGCCATCTTCCCAGTCAGAGCTTGTTTAAAAGAAACAAACCCTTCATGCCAAGCACTCCATCTTTAAGATTTTGACAACATACTTTCCAAGGAACCGTTACCAGCTTCCTACAGTGAATTGAATCGGACCATATAAAATTCTGTATACTTTTAGTCATGCGGCGGAGCAACGCAGCAGGCCACTTATAAATAATAAAAGAATGAATAAAGCTCCCAGTGATAACAAAATTTACCAGGGCAACTCTACTAGCCATTGATAAACAATTGCCTTTCCATTTAGTAAAATGGGCAAGGACCCTGTCCATCAAACAATTTAAATGTGAAGTTTTTGGCCGGCCAAAAAATAACGGGACACCAAGATAACGAAAAGGAATCTCCCCTCGACGAATTCCAATTATATTGGCCAGATGATTCCCACATCCAGCAGTGACAAAAGAACCCAGGAAAAGCTCCAACTTATTCAAGTTAACACATTGACCCGAAATAGAGCCATACATCTCAAAGACTTCCTTGATAACAACAAGATTATTCACAGAAGCCCTGCAAAATAAAAGAATATCATCCGCATATAATAAGCGAGTGGGAAAGACCCCTGATGAGGTATAACGCATCGGATCCAAACATCCAGTGCTACTCAGAAGTAGAAGCCAACGACTAAGAAAGTCCTCAGCAATTCCAAATAGAATATGAGATAACGGATCACCCTGTCTAACCCCTCTAGAGCATTTGAAATAGCCACTGATGACACCATTATTGAGAATTGATATTCAAGCAGCCGATAAAATGTTTAAAATCCAATCCTTGAATTGTAAAGAAAAACCAAACGCATCTATTACAACCAATAAAAAATTCCAGTTTATCGTATCAAATGCTTTCTTGATATCCACCTTTAAAGCCAAATTTCCGCCAAAGCATCTTTTCCGAAGCATATTAGTGCCCTCTGAAGCCAGGAACATGCATTGATGAATACTCCTTCCAGGAATGAAACCAAACTGATTCTGTGATACAATGCGGGAAGCAACCAAAGCCAACCTGTCTGCCAGAATTTTTGCAATAATTTTATAGCTGAAGTTGCTCATAGCAATGGGCCTAAAATGATCCAAAGAAAGTGCCCCCTCAATTTTCGGAATAAGGACCATAATGCTTGAACTCAAACCAAGATGAAGCAAACCACTCAACAAAAAACTTATGACCATAGCAAAGACATCCAATCCAACAATATCCCAAAAAGACTGAAAGAAAACCCCAGTAAACCCGTCAAGTCCAGGCGAACTGCCTTTATCCGTCGAAAAAACAGCCAAGCGAACCTCATTCATATCCTGACATTTAATTACCGATTCATTATCCGAGTCAGAGACCATACGCGGAACAATATCATAAACTAAATCATAATTATATGACAGGGTGTCCTCATTTGAGATAAATAATTATCTAATAATTGTAAAATAATATCTCTTGTATTATTCTAAATATGAAAATAAAAAATTAATACATACTACTTAAAATGTACAAAGTGTTGTTATACGAACACTCTTATAAGAAGGAGGAAGAAGAAAAAGAATAAAGCAGTCTATATAAGAGAAGAAGATTTGCAAAAGTGAATAAAATAAAGTTAGAACATGATTATCATTGTTCGCTACAATAAGCAGTCCCACCCATAGAGGTGCAAACTATCTGCGAAAGTGAATAGACATTGTTATCGGCGGTGAATACACTTACGAACAAAAAAAAACCATGCTACAAAGGAGATTGGTGCTATAAATATTGTTACAAAGACTACAATGATAAAGAGAAGTCATGGTACATAAATCATTTAAAGAAAAAAAAATCTTTAGAGAAAGAAAGATCACTAAATGACAAAATAACAACTACTTTACAACGACTCTTTTTGTGTCTAATAATGACTTTATGAGTTATAACGATAAATTTTACAGTACTCCGGAAGTAATACACCCAACCAATGAAAATCGTTTTGACTACCACTACATAGAAGATGATTGATGTAATGGAAAAAATCGGTATATGTGGCATGAATTAATTGGTAGGAAGTATTATTCCAGGAGTACTCTAAAATTTTCCGTTATAACAGATAAATTTTAACATCTACAAATAGAGGGTTCAAATCTCATTCAAAATTTGGGAAAACCAACATTATGCATCATTGAGATTATTCAAAGTCTTTTCCACAATTCTTCAAATAGATATAAGATTGAGTGTTCATAATCTTAGATATTTCAAATATTCAATTGTATTGTAAAAGTTTCTTACTTAATCTTAAAAGTAAGGTCATAAACACACCAAGTCGTGTGTTAGAGAGTTTAATCGCTTAAGCTATAAAAGTGATCAGTATGTCAGAGATTAATATAAAATATATGATTGAGCCTTAACTATCAACTTGAGCTTGTAGTTCAAACGGTTTCATGATATGGTATCAGGTTCTCTAGGACCAAACAGTTGAGAGCTCGAGTCCTGTCAACCTCATTAATTTGTAGAATTAAAAACACATGGTGGGTTGTGCTTGTTAGCTTTTTAAGCACATGTAAGCTTAGTCTGATGGAATGCTCATAAAGGAACGTGTTAGCTTATTTACATATGGACAGAAGATTAAAATGATTAACCGGGTAGTTCATTTGATCTTGAATTTAGTACTACAACTAATGGTTTGAAGATTTTTAGCAGTTTATTTACATGCTTTGATGCATATAAAAAGTGGTTATATGATTGCATATCTATCATTGGTCTTGATTATGTAAAGTAGATAGAGATTCATATCAATCCCTCAGCCCAGTGATCTTGAATCACAGTTCTTATCTGCACAAAACGAATCAAATAAAAAAAAATCAATAACACAAATTCTGAAGATCTAATTAAAACAGGTATTAGAAAACATACCATTGAAAGATGTCCAATGATCATTCTAGACAAAATTACAAGGAACCAGCATGAGATTAAGCTGTAAAGAAGGTTGAGTCTGATTATTTTGGTCTCCTAAACTCAAATTCAAACCCAAATCATCAAATTTCTACCCTATCTCCCTAACTTTGTCGGTTACCAAACAAAAACTCCAATTACTTTCTCGGTAATCAACCAAATCCCTTTTTCTAAACAAAAAAACCCCAATTATTTTCAGAGATGTGAGAGGAGGAGAAGATGATGTGTTTGAATTTTAGTTCTTATTTTGGGATTTGTTGGTGATAATTAGATAATAAGAGGTTAATTTATAAAATAAATAAATATAAAGACTAAAATAACTTTTTACTTTTTTACTTGGACTGTCATTTGACTTTTTTTAACACCGATAATTAGTTTGGACTATGTTTACTAATGAAATCAACCATAATGTATTTGTTTATCAACTTTTAAACCACGTAATTTATGTTTGAAAATGGTCTAAACAACATGGTTTATTTTTATACTTTTTTCTTAAAAAAAATCAACACGAAAAGCAATTATTTTGTTTTGTATTTCTTTATTTTCAAGGAGGCAATTTGTTGAAGGAATATGGGTTATTTAATATTTTTTTTACAGTAAAGACAATTTATTGATTATATAAAGCAAGCGCATTACAAATAAATTGAGGGGGGTTATTCACCCAAACCTCAAGGTCAGATTCTGAACCTGCTGCCCGAGCTAATAAGTGAGCAACATGGTTCGCAGACCTTCTAGCAAATAAAACCGACCTAATCTCTTGTTCGGAGATCATAACCTTGCAATCCTCTACTATTATGCCAAAGGGAGAAACTAACTCAATGGGGCTGTTTATAGCTAGCACCAGGAGTTGTGAATCTGATTCCATTTGAACATTTTGAATAGCTTCAAGCTTCAGCCAGCTTAGAGCCTCACGGCAACTCATTCCTTCTGCAATGAGAGGATCCGAGGTGATTCGCAGCATACCATTCCCCGCCGCGAGAAACTTTCCTTCATGCTTGCGCATCACATATCCGTACCCTGCTCTTCCAGATGTTGGGAATATAGCTGTGTCAAAGTTTAGTTTTACCTGGCCCTCTGGCGGTTTTCTCCACTTCTCGTTCGAACCTTGGACTATATTCGAACAGCCCTTCAACACCATCTACTTAGTAAAGTCGTAGCATTACTAAAAGAAATTGTGGGTGGTCGGGTGCGGTTCTCCTAGACCTTTGTATTTCTGTCATTCCAGATTGTCCAGATCAGCGTCGCTGTTTGTTCTAAGGTTCCTCTATTATGTCGACCGATAATAAGTTTCCAGAACTCCTGCAAGTTACTGACCCTTGTGCTAAAATCGCCTATGTTGGTGAGCAGCCAGATTTGGCGAGCCTCCGTGCACTCCACCAATGCATGAAAGGTTGTTTCCGTTTGTAGTTCACATCTTGGACAGGATCTCGGAACTTCTACACGTTTTCTGAATAGTGCATCTCTTGTTGGTAAAAACCCGGATAGAGCCCTCCATAGCAAGTGTTTCACTTTTGGTGGTGTTTGTAATGACCAGACACTATTCCAGATTTCCTCGTTTGCTGTCATAACTTCCGTCAATGGGCTGTCTTACATGAACCGGTACCCACTTTTAACCGAGTACATCCCGCCCCGTTCAAGCTTCCACCACCATCTGTCCGGTATATCTCTTGAGCTGAGGACTATTTCAGCCGTGAGTCATCTATCTCTGGCGGATAACCACTCAGTTAATCGGTTCTGATCCCATTCCCCATTCGGTTCAGTCCATAATTGTGCCACTACTGCGTCTTTAGCACCTGGAGGCGGTATGCTATCAACGTACGGGTTGAAATTGTCTGGTAACCAGGGGTCCGACCACATCGATACCTGAGTTCCTGAACCAATAAGTCGGCGAGCCTGTGCTCTGATGAGAGGTAATCCTGCATAAATACTTCTCTAGAGGAAGCTTGGGTTAGGTTTTAGTTGTGCTTCAAGTATTGACGTATGAGGATAATATCTTACCTTGAAGACTCTTGCGACTAGAGAATTTGGTCTGTTTAACATTCGCCAGATCTGTTTGGCTAAGAGAGCGATGTTGAAATTGTGTAGACGCTTGAATCCCATCCCTCCATACTTTTTAGGTTCACAGAGCCTCTCCAATGCTTTCCAGTGGATCTTTTTACCACCTCCATCTTTAGAACCCCACCAAAACGAATTTAGTAGTCTCTTCAGTTCTTCACATAAGGTACTAGGGATTAGGAACAGGCTCATTGCATACGATGGGAGTGCCTGAAAGACAGATTTTATCATCACCTATTTCCCTACTTTTGATAAGTATCTAGCTTTCCGGCTGTTAATTCTCTTCCTGAACATGTCCTCGAGGTACCCAAAGATCTCTCTTCTATTCCTTCCTATTAGTGACGGGAGTCCCAGATACTTCCCCGGCCTAGAAGCTACTCCTACCCCGAGTCGTGCCCCTACCAGGGCAGCTTGATCTGCTTTTACGTTTTTACTGAAGTGAAGGGAAGATTTATTGTAGTTTACTTTTTGTCCCGAGGCTTTCTCGTATTGCCAAAGATAGTGCCTGATAGCCTCACTTTCTTCAATCGTAGCCCTGAAAAACAAATAACTATCGTCAGCAAAAAAAACAAGTGAGATATCGGGGGAGCCTGTGATGCTACTGAGCACCCACGAATGATTCCTCTTCCTTCTAACATTGATAGAGAGTTTGACAGGCCTTCTACACATATTAAGAAGAGGTATGGGGAAATGGGGTCCCCCTGCCATAACCCTCTCTGTGGAATGATAGGGCCAATAGTATGAGAGACATTTATAATGTTATATCGAGATTTTGTCACACACTGTATTACCAGTTGAACCCAGGGGGGACAGAAACCCAATTTTAACATCATCTGCTCCGGAAATTTCCACTCCACTCTATCATACGCTTTTTCCATGTCTAGCTTGAGAGATGTGAAGCCCATATGTCCTTGTGTTTTCCTATTTAAGAAGTGGTTAACTTCGAAAGCTAGCATTACATTATTTGAAATTAGCCTTCCGGGGATAAACGCACTCTGTGTTGGTCCCTTATAACGTGACAAGGTTAGTTCCAAGGGGGGGATATGAACTATTTAAAATTTTGTCCGTTAAGGCTAACTTCTTTTCCTAAGAAAAGGTTTACACAGCGGCGCTAAGTAGTTTCAAGACGCAAGCTTAGTCAACTTGTGACTAAGTCTGTTTCTTTACTTGAGTCAGGAGATAGCACTTAGAGTCTATTCCTGAACTCAGCTTCTTAGTACACTCCACTCAGCATGAGTTCATTACTTAGTCAGTTTTATAGCAAGCAATATATAAAGGAGTTTAAGGGTTAGAAATATGTTACTCAGCAGACATATCCTGGTTCGGCCTCTCCGCCTACATCCAGTCCCCGGAACGCGTTACGAGCTTTTTGAATTCTCTACTGAGCTCTTTAAAGGTAGAGCACGAAACCTTTTACAATAGAAGCTGAGTATACAAGAGTACCTTCCTCTATACCTCTACTCACTCCTATAACTACCGCTGAGTACTATAACCGAGTACTCAGCCTCTCATTTCTATTCTTCTAGAAATGATAAAGTGTTTGTCCTAAACAACAATTGCTAAGACACTTTAGATGATTGAAATCACTCTAGACTTTTACACAATAATTGGAAACTGGTGTAAGATTTTTTCTTTGCTTTTCTCACAGAACTTCGAGTATGAATTTGGTCAGCGTTTCGGCTAATTGAAGATCTGCATCGATTGAAGCAAATGAGAGGCCTTTATATAGTGACACTTCAAGCACCGATTATTTTGAATTTCGAAATAATAGTTGGAGGGAAACGGCTTCCTGTCGTTGTCACTCAGTACGTGCTCATTGTTGTTGGCCAATGAGATTCTTGCATCTTCTATCCAGGCCAGTGCTCGACAGCTTTTCGTCCGGTAAACAGAATGTTTCGACATATTTGGTAAAGTCTTCCAGACAGCTTCTTGCGCCTTCTGAACTTTACCCAGAGTAGAAATACTTTGTCTAGAAGTTGGTTCTTATCTGCCGCTGTCTTGTACTTCTTGTCGTTCCACTCAGCAGCTTCATCTCTAAGCAATTGAGAGAAGGCTTCTCGATCCTTCTACAAAGCTGAGCTTGTGCTTTGTACAAAACGACCGCGTTTTGAAATCTTGGGCCATGTGGTCTTGATTAGTTGACTTGGGCTTGATTTCCACTTGTGGGCCTTTAGGCTTTCTTTATCATAATGTCTTATAAACAATAAACTCAACATTGAACAAACACATTAGTATGAATAAATCAAAGCATTTAAATTTAATGTGTTAGAATATTTTTTATCAATTACTTAAATAATTTTGTCAAATCAAAATCATGTGGAAAGGTGTTTCAACAAACTCCCCCATTTTGATGTTAGCAAAAATATTTAGTGAAGAACTCAGCGTTGAGCTCCCCCATGATAGTTGACCTTATATTACTCAGTATACTCCCCCGTAAGGGTTGAGCTGCTGACTTAGTTTTACTTTAAACATTTCAAGGTTTAATCAAGTAAGTCTAAGGTCAGTTTTCAAAATTAGGTCAGCTTATGGAACATATTCTTTTTAACTCAGTTTATGCGGAAGATTTAGATATCAAAGAGCGCTGAGTATTTCTTTGTTCAATGTGTTTAAGAAGACATATAAAAGAGGTCAACATATTGATCAATACAGCATACAGTCATAAAGCAATATAGACAATTGATTTAATGAAGATGTGTTAACTATTCAGCACAAAACATTGTGTGAAGCTGGTTGAAGAGTTGATGAACTTCAACAGAAGTTGCATACATTGTGTTCGCAGCTGACAGTTGATGAAGTTGACCCTGTAGAGAGTTCATATGATTAACCATGGTCAGCTGGAGTTCGGCCAGCTTCGTTATTGATTCCTGCCTGGGCTGTTGAGACTGAAATGAATTCATGACGCTCAGAAGATCCTTAAGTCCTTTGATCTCTGTAAGAAGCTGAGTGACAGACGAAAGCTGAGTTGGCTCAACATTAATAGACCCAGCGGCATCGGTGTTTGTTTGATGAAGGTCCTAGAGAAGGGCTTGAGCTGAGTCAATGATTCTTCGACCAGACTCAGAGGCAGTAAGATAACTGAAGGATCCATCATTTGTTAGCCCAGATGCCGGAAGAGGAGTAGAACTGAATGGAGGCGGTGTTTGGTTCTGCTCAATATTAGAAGTACCAGCATGATCAGCGGCTGGTCTTGAGTTAAGATTTCCAGTGGAAGCTGACTGGATTAGATTCTGCACTTGGATTTGTGGAAGAGGATGATCGGCAGAATGTGTTACTTGCTCAGAGTCAGGCTGAAGCTGACTGGATTTGGGAAGCTGAGGAAGTTCAGTATTGACCTGAGCAGGTATTTCCTTAGATTGCTCAACATGGTGAGGAGCATGAACTTCGAGCACTTGCTCGGGATCATCTTGGTTTAGGGAATCAGTTAAGTCGGCATGTTCCTTAAGCTGAGAAACAGAGGCTTGCTTTTCCAGTTGCTCTAGTGGAGACTCAATAGGATTAGAGAAAAACTTGAAATGCACATCAGATGGGTCAGTGATCGGATCCAGCTGAGGTGAGTCACCCATAAGGTGAATGACTGGGGATCGATGTGCCTTCTTCTTAAGTCTCCTTAATTTCTTGGTCTTTGGAGGAGGGGGGGTCAGCAGGATTAGACTCAATAGAGTCAGCAGGTGAAGTTTCCCTTTGAACAGTGTGTTCCTTTTCTATTGGCTCAGCTTCTTCTTCTTCAACCTCCTCAGTGTAATTTGTGCCATGTTGGTCAACATCTGATTGCTCATCATCTGCTGTCTCCTCAGTGTCAACCTGACCACCCAATTCTTCTTCTTCTTCATGTTCAACTGAAGGTTGCTCAGTATCAACGCCAAGACTTCTCACATAATATGAGTCTTCAGGAATGACGAAGTTTGTGGGAGGTGCATTGATGGGACTTAACTCAGAAGAGATTTTATTTTTCTTCCTCAGTGGTTGCTCATCATCGTCCTCTTTCTCTTCTACCTCAGGCTCAGCTTGCCTCTTGAGGTTTTCCGCTAACCTAGGTCCATCCTGACCTTGTTGAATTTGAGGCTTAGTTCCTCTGGACACAAATTTAAGCTTTTTCGGTGGAGAAACCACTTCTCTAGAGGGGCTTTGAATAGCTTTCCTCTTTCTTTCCTTCTTTCATTTACGGGTCTGCATCCCCTCAGTTTCTTGGACAGCGACAGCTTTCCCTTTCTTGGGCACAATTGGTTGATCGTAGAATAGACCAAACAGTGCCGCTGCAGTGATCTCTATTCCTATAGTGTGGATTTCCTCAACCAAGCTTACCCGGTGATCTTTGAGGATTCTTGTGATCCTAACTTAAGGGTTCCGGTACTTCTTTGAAACCCGCCGATTATAAAGACAGGCATGTTTATCGGCGTATAGGTCAGCATGTGCCAGATGAAGCACTGCTCAAAGTTTGTCGCTGAGTTGGTGCAGTTGATCTTAGGGAAGAGGAAATTGGTCAGTATGTAGTGGGCCATCTTCTGATGCTGCCCCATGGAGGTACTCGAAATTTCCCCTACATGACCAGGAGCTTTACAGAACTCAACGGAGTAGTTGGTTTTATCTTGGTCACCTGATTTACGAAGTATTGCTCCTTCGTTTTTCAGCTTGAGTAGCGAGGCAAGATAAGCGGGGTTGATGGAGATATCCTTTCCTCGAACCTGGGTGACCATGTAGTCCCGATTATCATCTGCGGCTTTTAGGTTAGCGTAAAATTCCTTCACTAACTCAGGATAGGTATCTTTGCAAACTGAGAACAGCTCGGTCCAGCTGTTGTTTTTGATCCACTCAGAGAAGGGTTGCTCAGCTTCCACAAAACCCTTTGAAAACCATCTAGAGTGGTCTACCTTATACCCCCTCACACTCTCGTAAACCGGAGAGTAGGTGCGTTCCACAGACTTCTTTGCTTTATCTTGCTTTTGCTTCCCTTTCGAGGAGGTGGCTTGGTCAGCCTTGGTTTGCTTCCTCGGTGTAGTGACCTTTGAGTGGTCACGCTGACTAGTGTCTTGAGACTTGGTGGGAGTCTCACGGTGTTCCTGCTGAGCAGGGATTTGAGGGTTTTCATCGGAGCGATTATCGATGTAACCGGCACCGGAGACATTCTGAGAATCTTTTGTCACGATGCTTAGAGAAGTTTGAAAAGTTTGGGAGATTTTAGAGAAGAGTATTTGAATACCAGAAATTTCTAAGCGTAAAGAGGTAAAAGTGGGAAATCGTCCACTATTTATAGAGGTGTCGAATTGATCTGAAGCGTTGAGGTGGCCGTTTGACCTCGAGATACTTAATCGACAAATATTCTGGCATTTATGACACATTCGGCGCATGTGTTTTCTAATCATCGCGCTTACGTCATCCTAGGTGGCTATTTAATTCGCGTGTTTATGCATTAAATTTTGCAACGGATCTTTACTCAATGTTAAGGATTTCAAACGTTTAACGTTCTGAGTAGTCAGTGTTACATAAGGGAATAATTCTTATGCTTAATAGCTCAGCTTAAGATAAACACTCAGCATGTATATCTACTCAGCATGTGATAGTTATTGATTTAGCATAAATCATTCAGCATGGTAATTCACTCAGCATGCATACATACTATATTTGGAATTTATTGAAGAGGATTAAACATACTAATGGCTTCTCTAAGTATGTTGAATTGCTCACGAGCCAGTGGCTTTGTGAAGATATCAGCAAGCTGTTCATCCATTGGGACATAGGTCAGCTTGATCTCTCCCTTGAGTACATGATCTCTGATGAAGTGATGTCTTATGCTGACATGCTTCATCCTACTATGCTGGATTGGGTTCTTTGATAAGTCAATGGCACTCTTGTTGTCGCATTTGACTTCAATTTTTTTAGTCTGAACGCCATAATCTTCAAGTTGTTGCTTAATCCATAGGACTTGAGCAACACAGCTTCCAGCAGCAATGTACTCAGCTTCAGTGGTTGACATGGCTACCGACGCCTGCTTCTTGCTGAACCAGGACACAAGACAACTTCCAAGGAAGTGGCATCCTCATGAGGTGCTTTTTCGTTCAAGCTTGTCTCGTCCGTAGTCAGCGTCAGTGTATCCAATGAGTGTGAAATCATGAGTATTGGGATACCACAAACCTGCATTCACTGAGCCTTGCAAATATCTAAGGATTCTTTTTACAGCTATGTAATGAGATTCCTTAGGGTTAGATTGATATCTAGCACAATAACATACTGAGAACTGAATGTCTGGCCTACTAGCAGTTAAGTAGAGTAGAGAACCAATCATACCTCGGTACAATCTGCTGTCTACTGACTTACCATTTTCATCAGCGCAAAGGACAGTGTCAGTGCCCATAGGGGTAGATATTGACTTGCAATTCTCAAGTTCACACTTCTTCAATATCTCCTTAGCATACTTAGTTTGACTGATGAAGATGCCATTTTTCCCTTGTTTGATTTGAAGTCCAAGGAAGAAGTTGAGTTCTCCCATCATTGATATTTCAAACTCAGTCTGCATCTGCTTACTAAATTCCTTGCACATTGACTCATTAGTGGCACCAAAAATAATGTCATCAACATATATCTGAGCCAGTAGGGTATCTTTACCCTTCCTCTTAATGAATAAGGTTGTATCAGCTTTACCTCTGACATAATTTCTAGTCAGCAGGAAACTGGTCAGCCTCTCATACCAAGCACGTGGTGCTTGCTTGAGACCATACAGAGCCTTTTTGAGCTTATAAACGTGGTTTGGGAACTTAGGATCCTCAAACCCTGGAGGCTGATTAACATAGACTTCCTCGTTTATAACTCCATTAAGGAATGCACTCTTAACATCCATTTGAAACAATTTAAAGTTCATATAACTTGCATATGCACATAAAATTCTTATAGCCTCTAGCCTTGCCACTGTGGCGGAGGTCTCACCGTAGTCAATACCTTCATGCTGACTGTAGCCCTGAGCTACAAGTTTTGTTTTGTTTCTGACCACGTTCCCTTGTTCATCCAGCTTGTTGCGGAAGACCCATCTTGTTCCTATGGTCTTCTGGCTTCTTGGTTTTGGCACTAAGTCCCATACTTCATTTCTTCTGAACTGATCAAGTTCTTCTTGCATTGCATTCATCCAAAATTTATCGTACTCAGCTTCAGCGAAATTTTTTGGTTCCTGGACTGAGACGAATGCTACGTTGCTGAGGTATCTCCTGAGTTGATTTCTTGTCATCAGGGTGTTCTCAGCGGCATCAAGAATGGCACTCTCTGAGTGTCCTCTTGGTATTATGATCTCTTTTGGTAGATTGATGTCTTGTGCTGGTTGTGTTTCAACAATCTCTGCATGTGTAGATTGGTCAGTGAAAACAATTTGAGCTTCGCTTTTACCTTTTGTCAGCCCTTGAGGCAATGACTCAGCGGCTGTTTCTTGGTCAGCGGGAGCTGAGTGTGGATCATCCTCAGTCAGCTGCATGTCTCTTCCTGCAGGGTTAGTTTCATCGAACTCAACGTGTACTGACTCTTCTAAGACCTGAGTTCGTTTATTGAAAACTCTATATGCTTTGCTGTTTGTTGAGTAGCCTAAAAAGATAGCTTCATCAACTTTTGAATCAAACTTAGCAAGGCTGTCTTTGGTATTTAGAATAAAATATTTACAACCGAAGGCACGAAAGTATCCAATATTGGGCTTTCGTCCTTTCCAAAGTTCGTAGGGAGTTTTCTTTAATATGGGTCTGACTAGAGCCCTATTAAGTATGTAGCACGCTGTGTTGACAGCTTCTCCCCAAAAATACTTTGGAAGCCTATGCTCACTCAGCATTGTCCTGGCTATTTCAACCAGGGTTCTATTTTTCCTTTCAACAACCCCATTTTGTTGAGGCGTTCTAGGAGGAGAAAAATTATGGTCAATGCCGTTGACTTCACAGAATTCAACAAACTGTTGGTTCTTGAATTCTCCACCATTATCACTTCGGATGTGAGCTAACTTAAGGTCTTTATCATTTTCAAGTTTTCTTACTAAAGTTGAAAATGTCTCAAAGGTTTCATCCTTGCTACTCAGCAAGATGATCCAAGTGTACCGAGAAAAGTCATCTACAATGACCAAGGAAAATCTTCTACCACCCAAGCTCAGCGGCTGGACTGGACCGAAGAGATCCAAGTGTAGCAACTCTAATGAACGCTTAGTTGAGACAATGTTTTTACTATGAAAAGATTGTTTGGTTTGTTTTCCAGCTTGACAAGCGTTGCATAATTGATCTTTTTCGAACTTAAGTTCTGGCAGTCCCTCAACTAATTGCTTTCTTGCTAATATGGCCAGGAGGTCCATGCTTACATGACCAAGTCTGCTGTGCCATAGCCATGAATTTTCTTCCTTTGACACTAAGCATACAGTTTTTGAAAATTTCTTTTCTAAGTTCAGCATAAAGACATTATCAATACGAGGGGCAGTTAAAATCAACTCATTTGTTTTACCCTCGAATATTTTACATCTAGTGTCATCAAATATAACTTTTCTCCCATTGTCACATAGCTGAGCTACGCTGAGTAAGTTATATTTGAGTCCGCTGACTAGGGAGACTGACTCAATAGTAGGATTACCACCAACGGTTCCTGACCTTACTATCTTACCCTTTTTGTTGTCTCCAAAACTTACGCTTCCTCCTCGTTTACGCACAAATGTGATGAACTGAGTTTCATCACCAGCCATATGCCTCGAGCATACGCTGTCAATGTACCACATCTTTGACTTCTCAGCACACCTCAGACTTACCTGTAATATAGCTAGTTACTTTTAGGTACCCAATTCTTTTTGGGTCCTTATTTGTTAGGTTCAACAGGTAAAGCATCATATTTAATTTTATGACGACATACTTGGACAGTGTGTCCATTCTTCCCACAGAAGTCGCAGCTGACCTTCCGTTTAGGATATTTCACTGACTGGTCAGCACCCCAGTGCTGAGCATGCCAGCACACCTTTGTGGTGTGTCCTTTCTTCCCACAAAAGTCACACTGGACGTTCCGCTGAGGATTCCATATCTGCTGACTAGTACTTCGGTACTAAGTGTTCAGAGGAATATTTCTTTTATTCGGAACCTTGAGTTGATTCTGAATAGATGTGATATCCTTTTTCAATTTCTTAGAATTTGATTGGACCTCAGAGACAAACTTTTGCATAATTTCTACGTTGCTATGCAAAGTTGAGTTGTCTTGGAGAAGATATCGAAGGTCACTCAGTTTGACCTCCTCAATCTCGTCACATCGCCTGCTGAGTGCTCTAACCTTCTTGTTACACTTTTTGATAAGTGTATAGAGGTCACTCAGGGCATTTATCATTTCATTTCTGAGCAAGGGTAGTGATATTACCTCAGTTGAGTGTACCTCATTGTCAGATGCAATGGAGGGGTCAGCATGCTCAGAAACACAAGGCTCAGCAAGCTCATCTGCCATGAAGCAGATCTTTGCTGACTCAGTGGCATCAGCTTCTGATGATGATGACTCATCACTATCACTCTAGGTTGCCACCATTGCCTTCTTGCCATTCTTCCTTTCCTTCCTCAAGGTAGGACAGCTTGATTTGATATGGCCAGTTTGATGACATTCAAAGCATGTAATGGGCTTTGAGTTGTCCTTCTTGTACTTGCTGTCGCTTGACTCAGCTTTGTACTTATCAAACTTCTTGTAAGGCTTCTTGGAATATTTATCATTCTTTCTGAACAGCCTTTTCATCTTTCTAGTGAACATTGCCATTTCTTCATCGTCTGTTGAGCTCCCATCAGTGGAGTCAGCTTTCATGACAAGAGACTTTTGCTTCTTGTCTTCAGACTTCTCCTTCACCTCAAAGTTCTTCATTGAGATCTCATGGGTCAGCAGCGATCCAATGAGTTCATCATACTTGTAGGTGGTTAAGTCTTGAGCTTCCTCAACAGCAGTTTTCTTGGCTTGCCAGCTGTTAGGAAGACTCCTCAGTATCTTCTTGAATTGCTCTTCCTCAGTAAAGATCTTGCCAAGTCTCTTGAGCTCGTTGATTATGTTTGTGAATCTTGAGTTCATGTCAGAGATTCCTTCATCATCATTCATTTCAAAGAGCTCGTACAACCTCATGTGCTGGTTCACCTTGGACTTCTTAACTTTGTTGGTTCCTTCGTAGGTGACCTCCAGCTTCTTCCAGATCTCCTGCGCTGACTCACAACCTGAAATTTTGTTGTACTCTGTAGCATCTAACGCACAGTGAAGCATGTTTATAGCCGAATCATGATTTTGTAGCTTCTTGAGATCATCTTCTGTCCATTTAGTCTCAGCTTTAACAACCGTTTGGCCGTCAATAGTTTCAACAGGAAAAAATGGGCCTTGGGCTATAGAAAGCCATGCACTCATATTTGTTGCCTGAATGAAATTTTTCATTCTGTTCTTTCAAAAGGTATAGTTAGACCCGAAGAACAGAGGGGGCCGAGTAATGGACAGTCCCTCATGTAGAATCTGAGTTGTCTGATTTGCTGGGAGGAAACGAGTGATGTTCTCAGCCATTGTGGGGATCAGCTCAAGATAGTTATATCTTGCTCAGTGAGCTTTTAAGCTCTGATACCACTTGTTGGTCCCTTATAACGTGACAAGGTTAGTTCCAAGGGGGGGGATAGGAACTATTTAAAATTTTGTACGTTAAGGCTGACTTCTTTTCCTATGAAAAGGTTTACACAACGGCGCTAAGTAGTTTCAAGACGCAAGCTTAGTCAACTTGTGACTAAGTCTGTTTCTTTACTTGAGTCAGGAGATAGCACTTAGAGTCTATTCCTGAACTCAGCTTCTTAGTACACTCAACTCAGCATGAGTTCGTTACTTAGTCAGTTTTATAGCAAGCAATATATAAAGGAGTTTAAGGGTTAGAAATATGTTACTCAGCAGACATATCCTGGTTTGGCCTCTCCGCCTACGTCCAGTCCCCGGAACGCGTTCCGAGCTTTTTGAATTCTCTACTGAGCTCTTTAAAGGTAGAGCACAAAACCTTTTACAATAGAAGCTGAGTATATAAGAGTACCTTCCTCCATACCTCTACTCACTCATATAACTACCGCTGAGTACTATAACCGAGTACTCAGCCTCTCCTTTCTATTCTTCTAGAAATGATAAAGTGTTTGTCCTAAACAACAATTGCTAAGACACTTTAGATGATTGAAATCACTCTAGACTTTTACACAATAATTGGAAATTGGTGTAAGATTTTTTCTTTGCTTTTCTCACAGAACTTCGAGTATGAATTTGGTCAGCGTTTCGGCTAATTGAAGATCTGCATCGATTGAAGCAAATGAGAGGCCTTTATATAGTGACACTTCAAGCACTGGTTATTTCGAATTTCGAAATAACCGTTGGAGGGAAACGGCTTCCTGTCGTTGTCACTCAGTACGTGCTTAGTGTCGTTGGCCAATGAGATTCTTGCATCTTCTGTCCACGGCAGTGCTCGGCAGCTTTTCGTCCGGTAAACAGAATGTTTCGACATATTTGGCAAAGTCTTCTAGACAGCTTCCTGCGCCTTCTGAACTTTACCCAAAGTAGAAATACTTTGTCTAGAAGTTAGTTCTTGTCTGCCGCTGTCTTGTACTTCTTGTCGTTCCACTCAGCAGCTTCATCTCTAAGCAATTGAGAGAAGGCTTCTCGATCCTTCTACAAAGCTGAGTTTGTGCTTTGTACAAAACGACCGCGTTTTGAAATCTTGGGCCGTGTGGTCTTGATTAGTTGACTTGGGCTTGATTTCCACTTGTGGGCCTTTAGGCTTTCTTTATCTTAATGTCTTATAAACAATAAACTCAACATTGAACAAACACATTAGTATGAATAAATCAAAGCATTTAAATTTAATGTGTTAGAATATTTTTTATCAATTACTTAAATAATTTTGTCAAATCAAAATCATGTGGAAAGGTGTTTCAACAAACTCCCCCATTTTGATGTTGGCAAAAATATTTAGTGAAGAACTCAGTGTTGAGCTCCCCCATGATAGTTGACCTTATATTACTCAGTATACTCCCCCGTAAGGATTGAGCTACTGACTTAGTTTAGTTTAAACATTTCAAGGTTTAATCAAGTAAGTCTAAGGTCAGTTTTCAAAATTAGGTCAGCTTATGGAACATATTCTTTTTAACTCAGTTTATGCGGAAGATTTAGATATCAGAGAGCGCTGAGTATTTCTTTGTTCAATGTGTTTAAGAAGACATATAAAAGAGGTCAACATATTGATCAACACAGCATACAGTCATAAAGCAATGTAGACAATTGATTTAATGAAGATGCGTTAACTATTCAGCACAAAACATAAGTAAGCATCACATAAGATTGGTCAAAATTGAAAAAGATAGATGCATGCATAGTTTTGTATTCAGGGTCAGCACAACAAAAATACATAAGGGAAAGACTACAAGTTTAACAAAATTGAATCTAGTCAATCCTAGTCAAGCTATTTTTTCTTGTAGTTGAGTTGGGCTTCATGCTCTTTAGCTTTTCCTTTTCCCTTGAATTTTTGCTGACTACCTGAAGCTTCCTCTGATTGTTGAGTTCTTTGAGCTTGAGCTTGTTCTTTCTCCCCCGTTTTTCCACCATCAGTAGGAGGAGGAATGAAAGTGTCGTCAATTGCAGCTTAAGTTAAGCGTTTAGAGAATGCCTTAAGCTTTCGTGTGCTTTCATTTATGCCGTCAAAAACTGGAACACCATCATCCAAAATAGAACGTGGAATTCTGATAGCTGCGGCACTGAGCATACTCAGGATATATGCTTGAGACTTTCCAACCCAGTGTATACTGTCAGTGAGCATGGCAAATGCTTGATGAAACATCTTCAGCAAGGACGTGTCAAAATACTGACATTGAGCATTTGAGTGCGCACGTGGTTGAAAGTAACTCAAGAGTACTTCAGGATTTCGTTCGTCTTGAGCTGGTCAGTTTCCATCTCTTCCTTGCTTAAGTTTAGCAGACGTACAACCTCACTAATTTGCTCAATGGAGCATTGGGAGGAGGAAGAGAGTTGGTGATTAGTTTTCTCTTGCTCAGTGTGAAGCTGGTTGAAGAGTTGATGAACTTCGGCATAAGTTGCATACATTGTGTTTGCAGCTGACAGTTGATGAAGTTGACCCTGTAGAGAGTTCATATGATTAACCATGGTCAGCTGGAGTTCAGCCAGCTTCGTTATTGATTCCTGCCTGGGCTGTTGAGACTGAAATGAAGTCATGACGCTCAGAAGATCCTTAAGACCTTTGATCTCTGTAAGAAGCTGAGTGACAGACGAAAGCTGTGTTGGCTCAACATTAATAGACCCAGCGGCATCGGTGTTTGTTTGATGAAGGTCCTGGAGAAGGGCTTGAGCTGAGTCAATGATTCTTCGACCAGACTCAGAGGCAGTAAGATAACTGAAGGATCCATCATTTGTTGGCCCAGATGCCGGAAGAGGAGTAGAACCGAATGGAGGCGGTGTTTGGTTCTGCTCAATATTAGAAGTACCAGCATGATCAGCGGCTGGTGTAGACACCGAGTCGGAGGACCTGTGACGAAAACCTGTAACAAGACGGTCGAAGCGGTTGATTCCGGAAGTTTTAAAACAAAAAAATTTATAATAAAAAAAGGAAGAAGTTAGTGGGAGTCGCGATTGTCGAGTGGACGGCTCGCAAGTGCTCAGCGACGTGGTGTAAACGCCTAGCGGCAGCCGACGCGCGTCCGACGACAGTTGGACGCGTGCCCGGCAGCGCGGGACGCACGCGTGACGTCTGATGGGTGCGCACGCCCGGCAGCACGGAGCGCACGTGCGACGTCCGCTGGGCACGCACGCCCGGCAGCGCGGAGCGCGCGCTCGACGACCGTTGGGCTCGCGCGCCCGACAACGTGGGGCGCACGCCCGACGGCCACTGGGCGAACGCGCCCGGCAGCCGCTGGGCGAGCGCCCAGTGACGTTGGGCGGACGCCCAAGGCTCGTTGGGCGAACGCCCAACTGAGGTTGGGCGTACGCCCAACGATAATTGGGCGTTCGCCCAACCATGTTGGGCGTTCGCCCAACGAAAGTTGGGCGTTCGCCCAACATAAGTTGGGCGTCCACCCAACCGGCTTTGGGCGACGCCCAATTTTATTCGGGCGTCGCCCAAAGCTTCCGGGATCCGTTGCCTATTTAAGGCACGGATCCCCATGCAAAAGGAGGGGGAGGAATTTTGGAGAGCTTTCTCACTCTAGACATTTTTAGAGAGAGAAAGTGAATTTTTTTGAGAAAAATATTTTTTCTCAAAAAGTCTGAATTTCCCAAAAGTTAAAATTTTTACTAAAAAGACGAAAAACACAAAAAACCGAAAATCACAACTCGTGGAATCGACCGACTTCGACTGTCAGATACCGATCTTGAGGTATTATCCGAGGACTAGACTCGTTTTATTTTATTTCCTTTATTTATTTATTTTTATGTTATAATTTTATTTATTTAGTTATTTATTTATTTATCACGTTTTACTTAATCTTTCGTATTTATTTAATTTTCGTCTCGTATTAGATAAACGTTCGGTTTTGTTTTAAAATAAAAACCTCGTTTTAATATCCCAATACGAACCGTGATCCGATTCAAAGGTAGTTCGGGTATTAAAAACGTTGTAATTATAAGTTTTAAAAATATTTCAAAATTACGTTTTAAAATAAAAACGTCGTTTTAGGAACCTCCGTTATAGACTATGATCCATTTTTGGTAGTTCGGAAGTCCAAAACGATAGAATAGATCTAATCTAAAGCTTTTGAATAAATCTGAAAAGTTGTGGACTGTTTCTGTAATTCTACATTTTCTGTCACTAATAGCTGTTTACCGACGGATTTTCCGTCTGTAAAGCTGCTGGAACCTTAAATACCCATTTTTTTTTAGTCTTTTTCTTATCTTTTTGGCATTTCTTCTTAAGTATATCTCTATTTAATTATGTAAAATACTTGATAAATATATTTTTGGTTTATATAATTATTATCTACATATTATATGTCTATTTATGTTATGTTAGAAATTTAGTTTATATTGATTTGGTTTCGTAAATTATATAAGTATATATATGTATAGTTTTTGTGACTTTTGGGATGATTAATTGGTTTTTGGGTCATGATGTAAATATTGTTTTTGAATCAAAGGTTATTTTCTTATTTGTGAACTTGCCTCATCATTTTTACATGTTTTGATTATAATATATCATACTTAGTGTTATTTTCATTATTATACATATACTTAGCTATACTATAGGGTATTATTTGCTTGGTTTTCAAAGTTATATGTATATCATTATTTTTATCTAAAAATATATATATGTATATATGTACATATTCTTCCTTATTCTTTTTGGCATTTGGGGACATGGTTTTAAATTGGTTTTCAATTGAGGAATTTTGGTTTAGTTGGTTTATTGTTGTAATTATGATAATGTTAAAGGTTAATTGAGTGAAAAGGGGAAAGTAAAATCACAAAAAGAGAGTTTAATTTGCTTATTTAAACTTAAAGTTTTCTAGATATTCCTAAAGTGTAAATAACGTTTTCTTGACATTTTTAAACCATTTCTTAAAACATCACGTTTTAAAACCTTAATTCGTTCCAACGACGGATTAAGTGAACCTTGTAATTAAAATTGCTTTTAATTGTAAATAATAGAGTTTTTGAATTGTTTTCCTAACTAAATGGTTTTTGAACAAAATAAATTGACTTGTATGCTTAATCACGTTTTCTTGTTAAAGCTTTTATCTCAACAGTTTCAAACGCTC
This sequence comes from Euphorbia lathyris, assembly GCF_963576675.1. NCBI lineage: Eukaryota > Viridiplantae > Streptophyta > Magnoliopsida > Malpighiales > Euphorbiaceae > Euphorbia > Euphorbia lathyris. The sequence goes on along the minus strand of NC_088911.1, from coordinate 28,879,744 downwards.
GAGTCGTTCCAACGGCGATTCGAGTGAACGTCATTAAACGGGGTTTTGAAACGTACCTAAATCGTTCCAACGGCGATTAAGGTACGAACCATGTAAATAAACTCGTTTTTGGGAAGTGAGCTTAGTTTAGAGTTAGTGTGTAATACGAAGCATAAATCACATTGTAAACAAATCAATTCTTTCTTCTCCCCCTCTCTCTCCTATATATTTTGAACTGATGTAAATGGGTGATTCTTTACCAAAATGGCTTTCAATAATATATGCTCAAAACGGTTTTCAAAACGAGAAAGAAAAGGTTTCAAATGAATTTTAAATTTAAAGAAATATGCGATTAGTCCGTTATCGCCTAACACGCTGAGTAGGGGGGCGGTGGTTCATAACCGGGCGATGTCGGGGTGCCTAGTAGCCTTTCTCCGGAAAGGAGCTAGCCTTCTCGGCTCGTACCTAAGTTTCTCGAACCCTCACCGGTCTCCCGCAAGGGATCGATGTTCATTTTCCCATTCATGGGTGGCGACTCTTCCATACTCCGAGCTCCGGTCCTGTCGAGCAGCTTGATTCCACGATTGGTTGCTTTCGGTGCCAATCACCGCTTACGTCGCCATGAGGTGTCCACCCCCCGGTCCGCCCGGGAGATTAGGCTGCGGCACCTCATCTAACAAGTGGCGACTCTGCTTTGGAAGCGAGAAATTTGATTACGGAAGGCGTGTATTAAGCCCTTAACGGGGACGGGTCGTATTATTTCTTTTCGTATGCATTCATAAGCATTATTGAAAACCTTTTGGGTAATTTCCACGAAACCTCTAGCGAGAGTCCATTCGTCACTCGAAAGAGGCTAGTGTAAGTTCCCCCTTACAGTAAGGCGCCAAAGGGTCCCCATCCATTCGTTAGGGGTGAATTTGTGCGGTCCTGTGAGGTCCCGCGATCAGCCGTGTCAGCATATAGTAGCCTTAGAAGTTGCCATAGGATTACCCGTTACCATTTTTGATGTGATAAATGAATCAGTTCGTGTTTTCAAATTGCCATGATACGTGTCTAATCCTAAAACATGTAAAGAAAATGAAACGATACGTTAATATATACTCTTAAACCGATATACAAACTACCCCAAAACATCGAAACGATTCGAACTAAAGACGACTTAGTCATCTCGTATGAATGAACTTGTGCGACCCGCCTGGTCCCTTTCCGTGTCCCGAAGAAGGCACATGTTCAGGAAGTGCGCTATGACGTAAGCACATATTAGTATGAATTGGTTTGGTATTAAGGATAGTTATATCTCGATTCAAACGACTATATTAACAGTAGCCGTTATTCACATTCTTTAAATAGGTTGGGATAAAACGAGATTATGACGAAACGAAAACGAAGAACATTTCTGTTTTGAACGACCCCGTTGTAAAGTAAAGAGTTTCGCAAACGTGGCCCGTCCCTTCCGAATAAAAGACGAGCTCTTACGTTATGCCTTGCGTTGTTCTAAAGAGAAATAGACGTATCCGCAAAAAGTGACTAAGAAAATAAAAGAAAAGCAAAAATAAACAAACGACCAAAGTCCTTCTGTATCTACGATATATGTCAATCCCGAGAGTAGTTAAAGAAAATGAACCAATGTCGTTAAATACGTGCCTCGAACTGGTATATACGCCGCTTAAAAATCACGAAGCCGAATTAAACCAAACCGCATAATTGCGCCATATGGACGAGACTGTGGATTTGACTAATGGCTCGATCATTTCGACCGTTACCAAAACTACAAGAAATATGGCCCGATCTGCGTGTTTATTCAGTTCGTGCCAAAGTGAAAAGGACGGTAATATCCCTGCTTCGAATAAGCATGCGATTAAACGAAACGTTGACTTTCTATAACCACGCTAGGATGATATATCCCGTAAATTGGAAGAAATAAAAAGTTGTTAATAGCCGAAAGATTATCGTACGCTCGAATAAGACTCGCCGTCTTTTCACGTAGCTAAAACGAGCAAGCGGATTCTTGACGCTAAAAACGAACACGTTACGCAATGGGTCCGTTCCCTAAAATAAAATCCAAAAGTGATATCATCACTAAATAAACACGTGGTTACGTCTCTCGATAGATCCAAAAAAATCCCGTTGTAATCCAAAAATCGAGACACAAACCCACACGAATAAAAAGGAACGAATCATTGTCAATAACGAACAATTGAACTAAAAGAATAACTCGTACCACGTCTAAATCTGAGATGCGCTCAAAGGGTGTCAAAACCCGAACTAATGCATCTCGTGAAATGACAAAAGACGAGTTATTCGAAAGAACAATCCATTTGGTCGATATCTTAGTCACTAAACGCTGATACGTTAAAACGAATTGTATTGTCTGATGAATGATTTACTTTTCCGCAATAATCGACGGCATCACGCGTCCCATGGACCGCAAGGTGAGCCCCAAACCAAAATCCTAGGAAAGAGACTTGGACCATCGAGTGTGTGGAGGAATAAGGGTGGAAGAGAGATATTGTGATACGTGTAATTAGACTGACGTTTGTTCTTCTTATCTTATATATCCGTAAATAAATAAACGCACACACCACGACGCATGCATATAAATCATGCATACATACTGAAACGAGTGTTGCTTACGCAGACGTCACCATTAAGCGGTTGTGGTTTCGCGAGAGTAACCGGCTAGTCAGGCAGTTTGATCAGTTACGGATCGTCAGTTCCGAATCAGTAGTTGTGACGTCCGAATCATCGTTGTCCGAATCAGCTCAGTCTTCGGTCAGTATGTCTACGCCAGATGAGAGAATATCAAGGTTAGAAAGAGTGGTAAACAACCTCAACGATCAGTTAACCGCAATTTTAGTCCAGCTGGACGAGCTTGCAATTAAGAGTAACAAGAGTGGCGGTAAACCAGCTGAGAACATTGTGAGCGCGGGTCCCCATTTTGGAGATAGCTATCAGGATTGCGTAACAAGCAGTTTGGGGAAGAGAAAGAAGAGGGAAGAGGAATGGAAACAGCACATCACTCAGGAAGTGCATGATCTACGCGGGGTAGGCTCCGGGAGTCAGGATTTTTATAACTTGAAGAACTGCTTATCGACGACTGCTTTGCCTTTGAAATTCCAACTCCCGAACATGAAGAAGTTCGATGGAACTGGGGATCCTACCGCCCATGTGAACCAATATATGGCAACAATGAAGCACATAATTCTGACGGAGGAACATATCCTAGGGATGTTCAGTGCCTATCTGGAAGGAGTTGCCCTTGTGTGGTTTCATGCATTGCCACTAGGAACGAAGAGAGATTGGAAAGAACTAGCGAAGCTATTCGTCACCCAATATAGCTGTAGACACCGAGTCGGAGGACCTGTGACGAAAATCCAGGATGAACGGCTAAGTCTGTTGATTCCAAGGATTGGAAAATTTTAAAAAAATAATAATAATAATAAAATGGGGAAACTCGGAGAACCGACGCTTGAAAGCCCCGCTAACAAGTTCGGCATCTCCTGAGTGAGGACGGGCACGCGGCTGAAAACAAGGGAGCCCCGGAGGCTGAGCATCGACCGGTGAGCAGCGATCGGCGCTCGTCCGACGCGTCGAGCGTCGAACGTCGCCCGTCAAGGGGCGGGCGTCCCCCGTCGAGCGTCGAGCGTGGCCCGATGCACGGACGGCACCGCCCGACGACAGTCCGACGAGCGCCGAACCGCGTCGGGCGAGGCTCGGCATTGTCGGGCAAGCCCCGACGCTCGTTGGAGGGTTAACTCGGAATGGTTGAACCGGATGATGTTATATATATATATATATATAATTAAAAACCAAAATATTGAATGCAATATAATTAATATTAAAGAAAAAATGTAATTAGTATTAGAAAAGAAAGAAAAGAGTTGGTTTAAAAAAAAAAAAAAAGAGAAGAGTTTCTGGTTATTCAATTCAAAAAAAAAAAGAATAGATTATGGTAAGAAATATATAAATATCTACTTTGTAGTTAAATATAAAAAGAGGAAAAGAGTTGGTTTCAGAAAACAGGAAAAAAGAAAAAGAGAATAGAGATAGTAGCAGGCGTAGTTGAAATCAATCAATCCTACATCCCACATCGCCTGTTTGACATAAAAGCAAACTAGAGGTATGTATTATGTCCTTTATCTTATTTTAATGAGTATCATTATCCTTGTTTTGTATATACCTCTATATATATATATATATATATATATATATATATATTTACTCTATGTCATACTTATATACATATTCTTTCAAATGTTTTGATTGGGTGAGTTTGGGATTCAATTTATTATTTGTTGTTATCATATTCAAGTATGGTTTAATTGAGTGAAAAAATGGGAAAATAAATCACAAAAAAAGAGTTTAATTGGTTGGTTTAAATTAAAGCCTTTCTAGATATTCTCAAAGGGTAAATAACGTTTTCTTGACATCTTTAAATCCTTTCCAAAATATCATGTTTTAAAACCTTAATTCGTTCCAACGACGGATTAAGCGAACCTTGTAATTAAAATCGTTTTCATTGTAAATATGGAGTTTTGAATCGTTTTCTTAAATGATTTGTACAAAGTAAAATTGACTTGTATGCTTAATCACGTTTTCTCATTAAAGGTTTTTATCTCAACGTTTTCAAACGCCCGAGTCATTCCAACGGCGATTCGAGTAGATACCATGTAAATCAACGGGGTTTTGAAACGTACCTAAAGCGTTCCAACGGCGATTAAGGTACGAACCATATAAATAAACTCGTTTTTGGGAAGTGAGTTTAGTATAGAATTAACATGCAACACGAAATGTAAATCACGTTGTAAATAAATCAATTCTTCCTTCTTCCCCTCTCTTTTATATGTATATTGAACTGATGTAAATGGGTGATTCTTTATTAAAGTGGCTTTTCAATAATATATGCTCAAAACGGTTTCCAAAATGAGAAAGAAAAGGTTTCAAATGAATTTTAAACTTAAAGAAGTATACGATTAGTCCGTTGTCGCCTAACATGCTGAGTAGGAGGCCGGTGGTTCATAACCGGGCGATGTCGGGGTGCCTAGTAGCCTTTCTCCGGAAAGGAGCTAGCCTTCTCGGCTCGTACCTAAGTTTCCCGAACCCACACCGGTCTCCCGCAAGGGATCGGTGTTCATTTTCCCATTCGTGGGTGGCGACTCTTCCATATCTCCGAGCTCCGGTCCTGCCGAGCAACTTGATTCCACGATTGGTTGCTTTCGGCGCCAATCACCGCTTACGTCGCCATGAGGTGTCCACCCCCCGGTCCGCCCGGGAGATTAGGCCGCGGTACCTCGTCTAACAATAGCTTCAACACTATGTTTGAGGTTACTTTGAGGGAGCTAGAGAGCACCAAGCAGCAGGCTGGGGAGTCTTTGTCAGACTTTGTGAGTAGGTGGAGAGCTAAGGCAGCATTTATGAAACAAAAGCCGCCGGAGCAGGATCAGATCCGGGTGGTAATCAACAACACTTTGCCGTATGTTAAGAATGAGTTGCGGTGCATGCCTTTCATCGATTTTAATCAGATGTATGGCTACGCTTTGACAGATGAGGGGGATGGGGAGCCGAAAAGAGCTTGTACTAAATGGACGAAATCGGGGTATAGTACCGGAGGGCCAAGTACTAATATAGAACCTACCGCAGTGAAAATGATTGAACTTAACGCTATCGGGAAAAGGCAGTTCGCCCAATTTGATCTGACCTATGCAAAAGTTTTCGAACGATTGCAGAAAAAGGAGTTGCTGAAAGCCCTTACTCCCAAGAACAAGACAGGACCCACACCACGGATGATAACCAGGGGGTATTGCGAGTTCCATAGTAACTACGGGCACACCATTGAAAATTGTGAGAGGCTAAAGCATGAGATCCAGGATCTGATTGATAAAAAGAAAATAGTCGACCCATCGTCAGCAAACCCTCCCCTTAGGTGCAATCCATCGCCTAGTCATAGGGTGAGCGCAATTGGATCTGGGTTGGAAGAGAGCTTTGTGGTGGAGTCATTCTGCGAATTTAAGGAAGAGCTGTTGGACTCCAATGAGAAAATGAATGTGGGAAATGGTTTATACGTGTCTGTTTTGGAGGAAGAGCTAACGGAAGAAGTGATGGACGATAGAACTAAAACTGAGGAAACCGAGGAAGTATCATCTCGGAGGATCATGCCTGTGTTGAAATTTTTTAGTGGGGTAGAAGACCCCGAAGCTCATTGGTATGGATATGTGTGTGCTATGTTTGGGGAGCCATACAAAGTGGAAAAAGTCGCTCCATGGTTCTATCTTTCGCTGGTGGGCGAACCTTTGAAGTGGTTTCAATCGCTACCTGACTCGACTAAGCATGATTGGTCACTGATGTCAAGCTTGTTTTTGATGAAGTATCGGAGAGATAAAACACAGGCAGGGGAACATAGCGCGATGCAAATTGGGCCTATCAAACGTCTGTTTCCGACTGTCAGCAAGTATAATGAAGGGAAGGACCCCATGGAGCACCTGCATTTTTATCTGTCGGCTATGGGTCCTCTAGGTTTCAAAGAGGAGGAGATTACGAGCTTGTTTTGCAGCTCATTGGCAGGAGAGTCACTGGTGTGGTACATGTCTCTTCCAATGCACGTTAAAGCAGATTGGGCAAAAATGACTAAGAGATTTATCAAGAAGTACACCGCAGGGGGATACCCAGAGGAAGTGCCGATGTTACCCGATGAGGAGACACCTGAGGCGGTGTTAACCATGGCTAAGTACAAAGGAGATGAGAACCCCATCGACCACATAAACTGTTTCCGTGCCTACATGTTTGACGCAGGACTCTATCGAAGTGAGTTGGTTCAGCATTTTCTGAAGACACTCGTAGGAGAAGCTTTGATGTGGCACCAAATGCTCTCGGCAAAGACAAAAGGGGACTGGGGATCCCTCATGGAGGCTTTCGTGCAGAGATATGAGATGTACATCCCGTGGACTGGGTCGTTGGAAGATTTAGAAAGGATCAAGCAATTTCCTGAGGAAGCATTCGTGGATTATGCTAGGAGATGGAGGTTCAAGTATGCCTCATGTCGGGTCACCTTGACCGATCAGGAGCAACTCATGTGTATCCGAAGGGGTGCTATTCCACTCGTCGCTAGAAGAATGAATGGAGTGTTCCTCAGGGACTATGAAGAACCGATAGGCTGGGCTCGGTATGGATCGTCGGACCCTTCCTACGTAAATCCGAACGTCCCTCACGTAATGGATCTGATGGTCGTGGATATTTGGGGAAGTTCCTCCGACGAGGAGGGTATCAATCTGAGAGTTCTGATCAACATCTGGGATGAGTCTGATGATGAGCTGGAAATGGCTGCTAGCACCGAAAGAAAGATTCTGCCAGGTTTTGAGATCTTCACTGATGTTACCGACTGGGGCAAAGGAGAAGCAAGTTGTTTCATCGAGGAGATCATGATGTTAGATCTTAATGTCGAGGAGCAGGTGATCACTATTGAGGCCACTGTGGGAGCGGTGGATGAGCCCAGTACCTCCAAGACTTATGAGAAACCCGAGAACCCTGTTGATAACAACTAGATTACCGCTTTGTTTGAATCTGATGATGTACTCACCAATACTATCAATGAAATGAATTCTGATTTTGCTTACTTGCTTGATGTTGATTCTGATCATTCCATGCATTCTCATTCATATAACATGCCTACATTTGAAATCAATACAATAGAAATGTCAACTTTCAATCTTGGCACGGATGAAAATCCTAAATTTATACAAATTGCTCAAGAATTAACTACTGAAGAGAGGAAAGAATTTGATAGAATAATTAAAAATTTACGAAATAGTGTTTGCTTGGACATACGAAGACATGCCAGGAATCGATCAATCAATCGTAACTCACCGTATTCCGACATACCCCGATGCTAAGCCCGTGAAACAGAAACTCTGACGCATGAGGCCGGAATGGGCAGATAAGATCCGAGAGGAAGTAAAGAAACAGTTAGAAGCAGGGTTCATCGAAGTAATCGACTATCCCCCTTGAGTCGCAAATGTAGGGCCAATCGCGAAGAAGGACGGCAAAGTGAGAATGGGCGTCAACTCTAGAGATCTTAATAAGGCGTGCCCCAAAGATGAATTCGCATTGCCTCACATCGACGTATTAATCGACAGTGCTGCATCGAGCGTCTTGCACATGAATGTTGTCGGCTTCATGGGCTACATGCAAGTTCAGATGGCAGAAAAGCACAAGGCAAAGACCTCGTTCACAACTGAGTGGGGAACCTACCGCTATAAGGTAATGCCGTTTGGTTTAAAGAATGCCGGGGCAACTTATCAACGAACGGCCATGACACTGTTCCAGGATATGATACACAAGGAGGTGGAAGTTTAGATGGACGACATGATGGTCAAGTCGGAGAAGAGAGAGGGGCATTTCGCTGCACTTGAGAAGTTTTGGGCCCGAATTGCAGAATTCAAGCTAAGGTTGAACCCAAAGAAGTGCTTCTTCGGCGTTTCATCGGGGAAAATCTTAGGCTATGTAATCGGAAATAAGGGAAGTGAAGTAGATCCCGACAAAGTGAAGGCCATACGGGAAAAGCCGACACCAAAGAATGAGAAAGAGATGAGAGGGTTCCTGGGGCAGGTTCAGTATATCAGTCGGTTCATAGCAAGACTGACTGTGATCTGCGAGCCGATCTTTAAGCTGCTACGGAAAGATCAACCCACGATTTGGAATGATAAGTGTCAGCAAGCCTTAGAGAAGGTCTGGAACTACTTGTCTAATCCACCAGTTTTGAGACCGCCTAAACTTGGAAAACCGCTTCTCCTCCATGTAGAGATCGAAGAGCGATCTATTGGGGCAAGGCTGGCCCAAGAAGGGGACACCAGTGTGGAGCACGCGGTGTATTATCTGAGTAAGAAGTTCCTGGAGTACGAGCTCAAGTATAACATGATCAAAAAGACGTGCGTGACGGTAGTATGGTTAACAAAGAAACTACGGCACTATTTTCAATCTTACAAAGTGATCATTATTTCTCGGATGGATCCCGTGAAGTATCTGTACCAAACTCTGTCTCTAACAGGGAAGCTAGCCCGATGGTTGTTGCTCTTGTCCGAATTTGACATCGAGTATGTAACAAAGAAAGTTATTAAGGGGAGAGCCGTAGCGGAATTTCTGGCCAATCAGCCTCTAAATGCGGAAGAGGAAGAGATAAACTATGATTTCCCCCGATGAGCACTTGAACGCAATAGAAGTTATACCGTGGAAAATGTTCTTCAATGGAGCAGTTAATTCGAATGGAGACGGAGTAGGGGTGCTACTTATCTCACCAGAAGGAGAAAGGATCCCAATGGCAAAGAAGCTATCCTTCCCTCTCACCAATAATATGGCCGAATATGAAGCGTGCATCTATGGGTTGGAGTCATTAGCAGCACTGGGAGCATCATATGTTGAAATCTGGGGTGACTCAAAACTGATTATCGAACAAGCACAGGGAAACTGGGAAATGAGGGAAGAAAGGTTGCGTCCATACCTAGACCAGCTGGAAGGATTGGCACGAAGATTCAGCGAATGTCATTTTTATCACATTCCTCGAGCACAGAATCAGGCAGCGGATGCTTTGGCCACTTTGGTGTCGATATGGGATAATCCCCGGAACCTTGCCTCAAAGCCTTTGGTATTGAGGAGGTCTCACAAACCGGGCTATGAAGATGTGATGCTATTGGGAGCAGATGAAAAGCCTTAGTATTTCGATATCGTAAACTTCATGAAGAGTGGGGCGTACCCGGCTGAATCAGAACTTAGGGACCAGGCTGTGATTAGAAGGTTAGTTCAGCAGTTTGTTATCCACAATGACTTGCTTTACAAAAGACATGCCGATGGGTTACAATTAAGGTGTTTGGATGAGGGAGAAGCCCATGAAGCGATGGAGTCAGTACACTTGGAAATCTGCGGGGCCCATATGGGAGGAGCGGTGTTGGCGAAAAAAATCATAAGGCAAGGCTTCTATTGGCTCACCATGGAAAGAGATTGTAACGAATATGCGAAGAAATGCCATGATTGTCAAATCCACGGAGATTATAATCATTTACTAGCTATGGAACTGCACGTGTTAGCACCCGTTTGGCCGTTTGAAGCTTGGGGCATTGATATCATCGGTGAGGTGAGGCCTAATGCATCAAATGGACACAAGTTCATCGTAGTTGCCATTGATTACTTCACCAAGTGGGTAGAGGCAGAATTGTTTAGTAAGCTAGGATCGAAGCAGATGAGAAAGTTTATTGAAAAGCATCTAATCACCAGGTTTGGGGTGCCTCACCACATGATCACGGATAATGGGATCCAGTTTCAAGGGGAAGTGAAAAGTCTTTTCCAAGAGTACGGTATTGAGCATCATAGATCGTCTCCATATCGCCCACAAGCTAACGGGGCAGTAGAAGCGGCCAATAAGAACCTTAAGAGGATTCTCGTAAAGACAGTAGCATCGCATCGGAATTGGCACGAGCAGCTTCCGCTCGCTTTATGGGCTTATCGCACGACGGTTAGAGCGTCAAATGGGGCAACGCCGTTCTCCTTAGTATATGGGGCAGAAGCAGTTCTGCCTATTGAGGTTGAGAAGCGATCGCTGAGGATCGCGGTAGAAGTAGAGATTCCTAAAGCGGAATGGGTGAAGAAGCATTATGAACAGCTGGCATTGGTAGACGAGAAGAGGATGGAGGCCCTTTACCACATACAGCTATATCAAAGGAGGATGGTCCGGGCTTTCAACGAAAGGGTTAAGGTCAGTCCTATCACAGAAGGAGACATGGTGCTGAAACAGATTCGAATGACGCACACCGACCCTAGGGGCAAGTTTAGGCCAAACTGGGAAGGACCGTTTCTCACGAAGAAGATCCTAAGCAAAGGGGCGGTGAAACTAACCACGATGGATGGCATTGAGTTCTCCAAACCTACCAATCTGGATAGGCTTAAGAAATACTTTTCGTAAAAAAAAAAAAAAAAAGAAATAAAAATTCCCGATAGGTCGAAAACCCGCAAAGGGCGACCTATGCAACAATAAGGGACATCCCAATGGGTGAAAACCCGAAAGGGCGCTCATTTGAAAATTCCGGGATAATAAAAGGAGAGTTGAAAAATCGATGGGATCTGAAAACCGAAAAAATGCGGGTCTTGGTAACAGTAGTTGTATCTTGAGCAATTATAAAAATAATGTATAAGCGGCTAAGTATTTCTGTTGTTTGTAAATAAATAAAGGCATGAATATATTTGAAGAGAATGATTGGAATTATTATGATCGACTGAATGCATGGTATTGTAAGTCATGAGTTATACATTTCTTTTCCCCACCACCAAATAAAAAGCCTACCCAAATATCTTTTTCACATATACCCGCCATACATCACGGTAGTACTAATAAAGTTGTAAACTGAAATAATGACGGGACTATCAATGAGAAGGAATCCCAAAGTCCCAAAAGCCCTCAAATGAATCAAAGCCTCCGAAGTAAGGTTCCCGCTCCTCGGCAACTCAGCGGCTCTCCACCGCAATCCGCAAACTCCCCTCAGCAGCTCGCTGGGCTTCTATATCCACACGGCTCCTCTCCTCGGCTGCTCGGCCTCGCTCCTCCCAGTTGGAGCACTCATCCTCCCTATCCCGACAACGACGTCCGATCTGAGCGTCAGCATCCAGTAGCCACTCCCCTTGCCCAACCGCCACGTTCTCCTGTAATCTTCGATCAATAGAATGGAGGTCTCCCTGTAAAGAAAATAGGAGGGAAGCAATGTATAAAAAAAAAGAAGAGAAAAAGAGAGAAAAATATTCATTCATAATCATGTGCATACATATCACTACACTAGGTCATACCATAAAAATATTCACCAGGTGATGGGCGTGACTCAAGTCAAGCCGCATGCAGAAATACTCGGATAGCTCCAAGAAATCCGTGCGAGTTTAGGCAGGCTCCGATAGGTAAATTAAAATTCGATCAATGGGCACAGGCCCCGCTACGGACTGTGGTCTACGGCATCATCAATGGGCATAGGCCCCGCTACGGACTGCAATCTACGGCATCATCAATGGGCACAGGCCCCGCTACGGATTGCGGTCTACGGCATCATCAATGGGTACAGGCCCCGCTACGGACTGCGGTCTACGGCATTATCAATGGGCACAGGCCCCGCTACGGACTGCGGTCTACGGCATCACCAACGGGCACAGGCCCCACTACGGACTGCAGTCTACGGCATCATCAATAGGCGCAGGCCCTGCTACGGACTTCGGTCTACGAGTGATAAAGCCCAAATATCAAAGCAACTGCAGTCACAAACTCTCGGACAAGTGATAAAGCCCAAATATCAAAGCGACTGCGGTCACAAACTCTCGGACGAGTGATAAAGCCCAAATATCAAAGCGATTGCGGTCAAAAACTCTTGGACGAGTGATAAAGCCCAAATATCAAAGCGACTGCAGTCAAAAACTCTCGGACGAGTGATAAAGCCCAGCTATCATCAACAAAGGACGCCTGCAATCGATGTAGAGATTAAGGTCGAACGGTTGATTTGGAGATGGGCAAACGAAAGGACGCCTGCGATCGATGTATAGATTAGGGTCGAATGTTCGATTTGGAGATCTACAATACAAGAAAACGCCTGCAATCGATGTAGAGATTAGGGTAGAACGATGGATTTTGAGATATGCAAAACGAAAGGACGCCTGCGATCGATGTATAGATTAGGGTCGAATGTTCGATTTGGAGATCTACAATACAAGAAAACGCCTGCAATCGATGTAGAGATTATGGTAGAATGATGGATTTTGAGATATGCAAAACGAGAGGACGCCCGCGATCGATGTATAGATTAGGGTTGAACGGTTGATTTAGAGATACGCAAAACGAGAGGACGCCCGCAATCGATGTATAGATTAGGGTCGAACAGTTGATTTGGAGATATACAAACGAAGGGACGCCTGCGATCGATGTATAGATTAGGGTCGAATGTTCGATTTGGAGATCTACAATACAAGAAAATGCCTGCGATCGATGTAGAGATTAGGGTAGAACAATCGATTTTGAGATATGCAAAACGAAAGAGTACCTGCGGTCGAGATAAAGACTAGGGTCACTAGAAAAAGCAACTTTACCTGCGGTCCAGATAAAGACTAGGGTCGCTAGAAAAAGCAACTTTACCTGCGGTCCAGATAAAGACTAGGGTCGCTAGAAAAAGCAACTTTACCTGCGGTCGAGATAAAGACTATGGTAGCTGGAAAGAGCAATTTTACCTGCGGTTGATTTAGAGACTAGGGTAGCTGGAAAGAGCAATTTTACCTGCGGTTGATTTAGAAACTAGGGTAGCTGGAAAGAGCAATTTTACCTGCGGTTGATTTAGAAACTAGGGTAGCTGGAAAGAGCAATTTTACCTGCGGTTGATTTAGAGACTAGGGTAGCTGGAAAGAGCAATTTTACCTGCGGTTGATTTAGAAACTAGGGTAGCTGGAAAGAGCAATTTTACCTGCGGTTGATTTGGAGACTAGGGTAGCTAGAAAGAGCAACTTTACCTGCGGTCGATTTAGGCTAGGGTCGCTAGATAGAGCTATATACATGCGGTCGATTTAGAGACTAGGGTCGTCGGAAGGAGCGTTCATCTGCAGTCGATTCAGAGGCAAGGGCAGGACAACCGAGGCGGAGATCGAAGACGAAGCCGGAGCATGCGGTGTGGAGATCAGGTATTCTTCCTCCTACTCTATATGTGTCTTTTACTTTAATATATTTCCATTGCATGTGCCGTGTTAGCAAAAAACGTTTTCAAAACACACACATCACTGTCAAAATAGAAAAGTAGGGGCAACTGTAGACACCGAGTCGGAGGACCTATGACGAAAACCTGTAACAAGACGGTCGAAGCGGTTGATTCCGGAAGTTTTAAAACAAAAAAATTTATAATAAAAAAAGGAAGAAGTTAGTGGGAGTCGCGATTGTCGAGTGGACGGCTCGCGAGTGCTCAACGACGTGGTGTGAACGCCTAGCGGCAGCCGACGCGCGTCCGATGATAGTTGGACGCGTGCCCGGCAGCGCGGCGCGCACGCGTGACGTCTGATGGGCGCGCACGCTCGGCAGCACGGAGCGCGCGCTCGACGACCGTTGGGCGTGCGTGCCCGACAGCGTGGGGCGCACGCCCAACGGCCGCTGGGCGAGCGCCCAGCGACATTGGGCGGACGCCCAACGCTCGTTGGGCGAACGCCCAACGATAGTTGGGCGTTCGCCCAACCATGTTGGGCGTTCGCCCAACTAATGTTGGGCGTCCGCCCAACTAGGTTGGGCGTTCGCCCAACCGGCTTTGGGCGACGCCCAATTTGATTCGGGCGTCGCCCAAAGCTTCCGGGATCCGTTGCGTATTTAAGGCACGGATCCCCATGCAAAAGGAGGGGGGAATTTTGGAGAGCTTTGTCACTCTAGACATTTTTAGAGAGAGAAAGTGAATTTTTTTGAGAAAAATATTTTTTTTCGCAAAAAGTCCGAATTTCTCAAAAGTTAAAATTTTTACTAAAAAGATGAAAAACACAAAAAATCGGAAAATCAGAACTCGTGGAATCGACCGACTTCGACTGTCAGATACCGATCTTGAGGTATTATCCGAGGACTAGACTCGTTTTATTTTATTTCCTTTATTTATTTATTTTTATGTTATAATTTTATTTATTTATTTATCACGTTTTACTTAATCTTTCGTATTTATTTAATTTTCGTCTCGTATTAGATAAACGTTCGGTTTTGTTTTAAAATAAAAACCTCGTTTTAATATCCCAATACGAACCGTGATCCGATTCAAAGGTAGTTCGGGTATTAAAAACGTTGTAATTATAAGTTTTAAAATATTTCAAAATTACGTTTTAAAATAAAAACGTCGTTTTAGGAACCTCCGTTATAGACTATGATCCATTTTTGGTAGTTCGGAAGTCCAAAACGATAGAATAGATCTAATCTAAAGCTTTTGAATAAATCTGAAAAGTTGTGGACTGTTTCTGTAATTCTACATTTTCTGTCACTAATAGCTGTTTACCGACGGATTTTCCGTCTGTAAAGCTGCTGGAACCTTAAATACCCATTTTTTTTAGTCTTTTTCTTATCTTTTTGGCATTTCTTCTTAAGTATATCTCTATTTAATTATGTAAAATACTTGATAAATATATTTTTGGTTTATATAATTATTATCTACATATTATATGTCTATTTATGTTATGTTAGAAATTTAGTTTATATTGATTTGGTTTCGTAAATTATATAAGTATATATATGTATAGTTTTTGTGACTTTTGGGATGATTAATTGGTTTTTGGGTCATGATGTAAATATTGTTTTTGAATCAAAGGTTATTTTCTTATTTGTGAACTTGCCTCATCATTTTTACATGTTTTGATTATAATATATCATACTTAGTGTTATTTTCATTATTATACATATACTTAGCTATACTATAGGGTATTATTTGCTTGGTTTTCAAAGTTATATGTCTATCATTATTTTTATCTAAAAATATATATATGTATATATGTACATATTCTTCCTTATTCTTTTTGGCATTTGGGGACATGGTTTTAAATTGGTTTTCAATTGAGGAATTTTGGTTTAGTTGGTTTATTGTTGTAATTATCATAATGTTAAAGGTTAATTGAGTGAAAAGGGGAAAGTAAAATCACAAAAAGAGAGTTTAATTTGCTTATTTAAACTTAAAGTTTTCTAGATATTCCTAAAGTGTAAATAACGTTTTCTTGACATTTTTAAACCATTTCTTAAAACATCACGTTTTAAAACCTTAATTCGTTCCAACGACGGATTAAGTGAACCTTGTAATTAAAATTGCTTTTAATTGTAAATAATAGAGTTTTTGAATTGTTTTCCTAACTAAATGGTTTTTGAACAAAATAAATTGACTTGTATGCTTAATCACGTTTTCTTGTTAAAGCTTTTATCTCAACATTTTCAAACGCTCGAGTCGTTCCAACGGCGATTCGAGTGAACGTCATTAAACGGGGTTTTGAAACGTACCTAAATCGTTCCAACGGTGATTAAGGTACGAACCATGTAAATAAACTCGTTTTTGAGAAGTGGGCTTAGTTTAGAGTTAGTGTGTAATACGAAGCATAAATCACATTGTAAACAAATCAATTCTTTCTTCTCCCCCTCTCTCTCCTATATATTTTGAACTGATGTAAATGGGTGATTCTTTACCAAAATGGCTTTCAATAATATATGCTCAAAACGGTTTTCAAAACGAGAAAGAAAAGGTTCCAAATGAATTTTAAACTTAAAGAAATATGCGATTAGTCCGTTATCGCCTAACACGCTGAGTAGGGGGCCGGTGGTTCATAACCGGGCGATGTCGGGGTGCCTAGTAGCCTTTCTCCGGAAAGGAGCTAGCCTTCTCGGCTCGTACCTAAGTTTCCCGAACCCTCACCGGTCTCCCGCAAGGGATCGGTGTTCATTTTCCCATTCATGGGTGGCGACTCTTCCATACTCCGAGCTCTGGTCCTGCCGAGCAGCTTGATTCCACGATTGGTTGCTTTCGGCACCAATCACCGCTTACGTCGCCATGAGGTGTCCACCCCCCGGTCCGCCCAGGAGATTAGGTCGCGGCACCTCGTCTAACAGCTGGTCTTGAGTTAAGATTTCCAGTGGAAGCTGACTGGATTAGATTCTACACTTGGATTTGTGGAAGAGGATGATCGGCAGAATGTGTTACTTGCTCAGAGTCAGGCTGAAGCTGACTGGATTTGGGAAGCTAAGGAAGTTCAGTATTGACCTGAGCAGGTATTTCCTTAGATTGCTCAACATGGTGAGGAGCAGGAACTTCGAGCACTTTCTCGGGATCATCTTGTTAGGGAAGCAGTTAAGTCGGCATGTTCCTTAAGCTGAGAAACAGAGGCTTGCTTTTCCAGTTGCTCTGGTGGAGACTCAATAGGATTAGAGAAAAACTTGAAATGCACATCAGATAGGTCAGTGATCGGATCCAGCAGAGGTGAGTCACCCATAAGGTCAATGACTGGGGATCGATGTGCCTTCTTCTTAAGTCTCCTTAATTTCTTGGTCTTTGGAGGAGAGGGGTCGGCAGGAATAGACTCAATAGAGTCAGCAGGTGAAGTTTCCCTTTGAACAGTGTGTTCCTTTTCTGTTGGCTCAGCTTCTTCTTCTTCAACCTCCTCAGTGTAAGTTGTGCCATGTTGGTCAACATCTGATTGCTCATCATCTGCTGTCTCCTCAGTGTCAACCTGACCACCCAATTCTTCTTCTTCTTCATGTTCAACTGAAGGTTGCTCAGTATCAATGCCAAGACTTCTCACATAATGTGAGTCTTCAGGAATGACGAAGTTTGTGGGAGGTGCATTGATGGGACTTAACTCAGAAGAGATTTTCTTTTTCTTCCTCAGTGGTTGCTCATCATCGTCCTCTTTCTCTTCTACCTCAGGCTCAGCTTGCCTCTTGAGGTTTTCCACTGACCTAGGTCCATCCTGACCTTGTTGAATTTGAGGCTTAGTTCCTCTGGACACAAATTTAAGCTTTTTTGGTGGAGAAACCACTTCTCTAGAGGGGCTTTGAACAGCTTCCCTATTTCTTTCCTTTTTTCCTTTACGGGTCTGCATCCCCTTAGTTTCTTGGACAGCGATAGCTTTCCCTTTCTTGGGCACAATTGGTTGATCGTAGAATAGACCAAACAGTGCCGCTGCAGTGATCTCTGTTCCTATAGTGTGGTGTTGAGCGATTTCCGCAAGTGCACGGTTTCGCTTGTAGTAATAAAAATATCGATCCCACAAAGATACGTTTTTTAACGAAAAACTTATTTTTGAATCTTTAATTTCGAACTTGTTAGATTTATAAAATGTAAATAAAAAGTGAAAATTGGATTAATTGAATTTAGGAAATTTATTTGATTGAATTTGAAAACTTCGAGTATTTGAAAATGCTGGAATAAGATTATATATTTAGAATAAATCGATTGTTAGAAAGATCTTCTGATTTTAAGGATGAATTTTACAAAACAGGAACATTTAGAACTTATTAGAAAAAGGAATGAATTTGTTCATTTGCATTAAGCAAAGAAAACAACTTAAACTTTGTATTATTATGATGATGAAATAAATGACGGAACCTCTAATTAATTGGCTTTGAACGCGACAAAACCCTTTCGGGATAGTTGCCCTTACTCAAATTAACACTCTTTCGAGATGATAATTTGCCTAAGTGTTCAACAAAGTTTCCTTGTAATGATTTTGAATTCAAGTGCATATTAATGAAAACACCAGCCTCACTTATATTGGATTGGTTACCATAAGTGCTGCATAACGATTTGTCGAATAGAACGGACTTTATTAGATGAAATGTAAATTGATACAAGTTTACAGAGAATAAGGAGCATCGAGTTCTTCGAGGGCGTGCAAGTGAAGGGCTTGATCGGTTCCGCTTCCTTGGGTTTCCTAGGAGGTTGTCAGGCTCGGGGGCGAACACTTTACTCAATCTTCTCGCTGTAACTTCGTAATAGGGATTCGGTCGGCCACTACCATGATGCAAACTAAAACTGGAACAATGTCTAAACGCTACTGAGTTGTAATTAAACTATAAACAATATGTGTACCTCATCTTGTTTTGTACAGAATCTAATTTCTAACTCTCGAAATGTTTTTACTTAGAACTTTGACATAAGTTCTACGCTCTGATTTCTATATCTATATTATAACATTTCATTACACTTTTTCTCAACATCAACTCTTTATTTATAGATGTTGAAGGGTTGTGTTTGAAGTGATGTATCCGTTGTGAAAGGACGTCTTTATCCACTTGAACGAACGCGTTTCTTGGATTTTCAGCATGTGTTAAATGCTCTTTGTAAATTTTCTGCACTTACCGAGGATGGTAATCCGCGGCCGTGAATGACGTAGCACTGAGCTGAGCGACGGACGAAGGGGAGAATTGGTTGTACCGCGCGTGTCGCGGTCGTGGGTCTGGGATCCACTGTCGCGGCCCGGCAGGTTTTCTTACTTCTTGCTTTCGTTCGTGTCCTCGACTTGGCGCTTTCGATTTACGTCGTCTTTGACTCCTTTTGAAGGGTTTTTCTTCTGTTTTTGATCCTTTTTCGTTCCTATTTGGATTTTACCAAATATTTAGGTACCTCGCAAGAAAGAAAGATATTCGAAAGTAAAAGTAATCTAAACAGATATAAATAACACAAATTCGTAATAAAAATGATGTAAATGTTAATGATATTTTAGGTATATTTTGGGCTTAACAAATCTCCACACTTAATCTTTTGCTAGTCCCGAGCAAAATTTCACTGAACTTATTCTTTAACTAATCTCTTTATGAAAATAAAACATATATCTTTGTGTTTACCTTTTAAATTAGTTAAGCCGAAAAGACTAACTTCGTATGGCAAATTTATACGCAAAATATCAAACTAACTTAGTATAAATACGATATATCATTCGTCTTGTATTTCAATTTTTAAATTGAAGTATTCGGGATGATGTAAGCACGCATGTTATTGAGTTTTTCATCTCAAGGCATTTCAAAGCACCAAACTTCCTTTCCCAAACTTGAATTATTATATATGAGTATTTAGTTTAATTTATTTGCTTAGTTACGCCCGTGATAAGGGTGGTCTCGATCGTAACTTTATATGTAATTGTTTTGTGTTCGCTTAAGAGGTACCGATCATGCCATGGGTGGACGCAATCGTTACTTTAAACTTTAAACACGCTTAATTTTTCTAATTTAAACGTTCCTTTCATACCTCGATCGTGATAAGGGTAGTCGCAACCGTGGCCAAAAGTACGCTTTACTTATTAAGTTCTTCCCTTTCATACCTCGATTGTGATAAGGTTGGTCTCAATCGTGGCCAAAAGTTAAGAATATGATTTATTGATTAATTAATATGAATTGGGAAAAAGAAAATTAGCACATTCATCCTATATTGACTTAAAATTCAACATGTATTATGGCTATAGTTTCCTTAAAAACTTCAATTGGTGTTAATGTAAGACAAAATCAAAACCGAGCTAAAAATTGTTAGTTCAATTTAATGCCTATAAACCTAATTGAAAATTTAAAATAAGATTTATTGTATCATGAATTTCATGATATGAAATAGAGATTAAAAATAAAGAATTTTTACTTAAATACATTCACTCGAGACAATTTTACTTAAAATCGTGTCGAAGATTTGTGAAAAATATTTTGAAAAATATTACCCGCATAGAAATATTTATTTCTATCGATAATGATAACCTAAACATAATCATAAAAATTTTAACTTATGATTAATTTAAAAAGTTTTTTTTTTTTAAAAAAAAAATTTGCGTTGCAATATAGTTAAAAAGTGTTGCAATATATATGTTGCTTTTATATTTTGAAAAACAAGTGATGCATACATTCATTCATTCATTTGCATACATTCATTCATTCGTTTGCATAAAATGATATATGTATATATCTCCTCCCACACTTAAATTGGACCATGTCCTCATGGGTGCAAAAATGGAGATAAAACACTAAAGATAAAACAAACGGAAATAAACGAAAGATATAGCAAAAACATTCATCAAAAAATTAAAGTGAAATTAGAAATTGTACGAAACATAATAAATATAAAAATGTACGAAACTGAAATTGAAATAAGATAAGATAAAAATAAAAGATAAAACCTAAGCATGTGGCGGGGAATCCGGAGGTGTTGGTGAAGTTTCCACATTTCGGCGTCGGAAAAATGAAAGCATCCGATGCCGAGTTGAACGATGCGCACGCCTCAAAGTATTGAGGTTGTCATTCATCACCATATTGTTCTCCACCAAATCATCAATTCTCAAATTCATTTGTCGATTATTTGCATTGATTTGGTTCAAAAGCCGCCTTAAATCCACCGGATCAGTGTCTTGGGTTGCTTGGGCTTGTGGGGCAGCGTCTCCACCTTCCTCCGCTCCTTCTTCGTCGGTACCTACATTATGAGAACTAGAAGCACCTCCACCCATAGTGCCACGAAGATGTGCAATACGGGTAGCATACGAAATAAAAACAGGAGGAGCCGCAGAAACCAATAAATGAGCCCGCTCAAGAGCCGCAATGTCCAAAACCGGAACATATCCATGGTAGGTGGACATATCAAAAGTATCCAATTCATCCCGTGCCCCCAAAACAATAGCGGTGATCAAATTACCGAGAGGGACTTGAGTGGTGTGAGCCCTCGAAGCACGATACAAGTTGTCAAAAATCATTCCAATGCTATCAACCCGTAAACCCTTGAACAAACAATCCCAAACAAACAAATCCCGGACTTGAATCTTCGAACTCTCAACACGACCAAAAAGTGAAAAACTCAAATACTTGTGAAAGAAGAACACACAATTGTCCTTAATCAACTTGCTTGAAGTGTTTTTAGAATCAAAAGAAGTTTGGTCGGAAAGAGTTTGCCAAAAAGAGTTATTGTCAAAATCCCGAGGCTTATCATAAAAATCACTAGTAGGAAAACCAAACATGTTACCCATAGCCTCATAATCAACTGTATAGGTAATACCCTTATTCCGAAAAGAAATTTCAGTCCTCTTCTTGTTCATTGTTAAAGTAACCAAAAATTCAACCACATACTCTTGAATTTGTGGAAAACGCATAGAAGCAAAAGTTTCCCATCCCAAAGTTTCAATAAAAGCAGTAATTTGTGTAGTGAAGTTCAACTTTCTTACCGAATCAAAGTCAAGAAACTGCATATCCATGAACTTACGATTGGCGTGTGAAAAGTGCTTGAAACGGCCAACTTCTTCTTCAGAATGAATGTCAAAATAAGCCCCACAACTAACCCTAAGGCGATTAGCCTCAGTGACAGCAGGCTTGTGTCCAACACGCTTTGCTCTAGGCATGGTTGTGGTGTTTATGTGTTATGAATGTTAGGGTTTAGAGAAAAAGATGAAAAGAGAGAAAAGCTTGAGGTTGAAGATGAAGTAGAATGGTTGTGAATTCTTGGAATTGAAAGGTGTAGGTGATTGAAAAGGGTAATGATGAAATTGGGAAGAGTAAAAGTAAGGTATTGGGAAAAGGTAAGAGTAGGGGATTGGTTAAATTTGGAGGTGATGTAAGGTGTGTGTAGGTAATAGGTATATATAGGGTTTGAATAACAAGGTAAATAGTTAGAGTAGGAATAGGAATTGGAATAGGTAAAGGTGAAATAGGAAGAGTAATTAATATAGTTAGAGGTTGAATAGGAAAATGTGTAAATAGAGGATGAATAGGAAGAAGAATAGGTATAGGTTAAATAAAAAAGGAAAAGGTATAGGAAGAATGGAAAAATAGGTCTAAAACCGGACCTGGAGTGCCTGAATTACGCGTGTCGCGGTCGTGGATGTATATCCGCGGTCGCGGATCGCGTTTTTCAACCAACATATCCTCTGAAATTTGAGAAGAAAAATCTGAAGTTACCGAGAATCCAACATTCGCGGCCGCGAATCGCGCTGGGCAGCGAATCTTGTGTCTGAAATTTTCTAGAATTTTTCTGATGTTACCGTGGAATCGCATCCGCGGTCGCGGATCACCTCGTGGCTACCCAAATTCAGCTTATTTACTTCATTTCGTGCATTTGCTTGATAAATCCTATCATGAACTCCTTAAAAATATCATCTGTACTGAAAACATAAATGTAAGACATTAAATGATAAGGAAAACCAAAGGTTTATCCTTATTAATGGAAAATTAAACAAAAAAAAATGCATTAATTAATGAATGTTAAAATTAGTAATATGAAAGGTTTGGAATTAAAATTAAATGAAGCATTAATGTGCATTTATTAATTGAAGTTAAATGAATCTTATTTAAGGAACTTGAAATGCAATTATTAACATTTAATTAGTCATGAATAGATTAAGTTTGCATTTAATTGATTCAATGGTCTAAATTCATGAAATTAAAATGCAACCATATAACCAAAATCGAAATATAGTGCAAAAAGAAATTTTATTTATTAACATTTATGTACATATATTTACAAACAATATAAAACACAAACTATGCTAAAAATTTGTCCCTTTTAATCGGGATTTTCTTACCCTAAATCGATCAATTTTCAACTGCACGAAGGCTTGTCGTTCGGGTGCAGAAAGAAAATTTGGTCCTGATCGAAAAACTCGCTTCACTAGACCTTCAAATTCTAAAAATTCATAGTCTAGCATCGGGAAAGATTTAGCATCACTCCAAGGAACAGAAATACTTCCCTTGGTCCCTAGTATTATTCCACATATAATATTCCCGAACCCAATCTTTTTAGCCTTGGATCTAGATGCGGCAACAAGACCCTCCATCAGAATTTTTGAAGAATCAACCACATTGCCTTGAAATATATCACCAAGGACATAAAGATCAGATTCTTGGACGACACTACTGAATGTGCGACCGAACAGGCTGTGACTCAGAAACTTATGCAAATATAGTATAGAGTTGGAATAGAAAGACTTATTATAGGCAAGTTTTGGGTGGAAAGGCCAGATACCGGTGAGCATTCGCCAAATATCAGTGGACGTCATATCTCTTCCATGATGGCGTTTGGTAGCATCCTTCAAAGGAAAACCAAACCAAGCATGCAATTCAGGATATCCAAAAGTGAAAGTTTTGCCATCCCGACGAAAACTGAGACGCACACGACGCTTGTTAACAAAACGCACAGTGCAGAAAAACTCTAACACCCAGTCTCCAATTATAGGAAACTTCATATCGACAAATCTGGTCCATCCTAGTCGCTCCATGTAACGACTCATATCTTCCTTAATTCCTAATTGATCATTAAGAAAGTCGTCCATATACAGCATTCCGACAAAGAAAGTGTATCGAAGTTTCAGGAAGCGCCTTCCCTCATCGTGATTGAAGATAGGAAAGTTACATCCATAACGCTCTGATATATCCACATGTTTATTGCGTGAAGTAATAACTTTCTTAGATGAAGTGTTTGAGGAAGCCATGATTTTTGGAAAGAGTAAGGAAGAAAAGTTCTGAACTTAGTGTTTGGATTTTATGAATGGTAAGAAAATCAGAGATAGTTCTGATAGAGATGAAAAAGAAAGTGACAGAAAACTGGACCTCTAGTACCTATATATAAAATCCTAGGACGAAAAGAGGTGTTGTTTCGAAGTGAAAAGGCATGAAACAAACCTTTTAGAAATGAGAAAAACTTAGTGTTTCATTCTGAATAGTTACAACTGCTGAGAAAAGGTTCAATCTGGGCAAAATTTCCCCCGTGTCGCGACCGAGGATGCTGACCCGCGGTCGCGACACGCTGATTTTCCTGCGAAAATCAGTTGTCAAAACTCTAAACTCCTGATCCTCTACCGAGAATCCTCATCCTCGGTAAGTTCAGAAATTTTTCCCTTCAATTTTCAATCAGAATTCTCAACTGAGAATCTGAAATCCTCTACAAGTCCAGAAATTTTCCTGACTTCTAGCCATGCCTAAATTCTCAACTGAGAATTTGAAATTCTCTATAAGTCCAGAAATATTTCTACCTCATTTCAAATATGTGAATTCTCAACTGAGAATCACTGAATTTTCTAATTTTTATGAAATTCCTAAAAATTAATCATGACTCGAATATATTTTTTATATATCTAAAATTCTAATAAAATGATATAATCTAAAACAAAACAAAATAAAAAAATAAATAAAAATAAAAATAAAAACTAACTATTAGAAAAATAAAATGATTTATATGTCAGGAAATCTTGTTACGAAATTAGTTCCTATTTCGGAAATATTTTCGTAATAGATTTTACATCGATTACCGTTAACTTTGAAACGCTTACCATTAGTTTCCTCAAGTTCCAAAGAACCATAGTCGAACGTTTTGACGACTAAATACGGTCCGTCCCATCTAGACTTAAGTTTTCCCGGAAATATACGAAGCCGTGAATTGAATAACAGCACCTTATCTCCAACATTAAAGTGTTTGACTTTAATCTTGGCATCGTGCCATTTTTTCACTTTTTCTTTATAAATCCTCGCATTTTCATACGCTAGATGACGTAACTCATCTAACTCATTTAAATCGAGCAAACGTTTCTTTCCTGCTTGTTGTAAATCAAAATTAAGTTTTCTAATAGCCCAATAGGCTTTATGTTCTAATTCAACTGGTAAATGACATGCTTTTCCATACACCAAACGGTACGGAGTCATTCCTATTGGTGATTTAAATGCAGTACGGTATGCCCATAGCGCATTATTGAGTTTTTGTGACCAATCTTTTCTTGATGACGAAACAGTTTTCTCTAGAATCCATTTGAGTTCTCTATTTAAGATCTCCGCCTGACCATTCGACTGAGGATGGTATGGCGTTGACACGCGGTGGCGTACTCCATATTTTTTCATAAGCATATCAAAATTTCGATTTATGAAATGGGTACCGCCATCACTAACAACGAATCTAGGACAACCGAATCTACAAAATATATCGTCAAGAAAAGTAATAACTACTTTAGAATCATTCGTAGGGGTTGCAATTGCTTCAACCCACTTCGAAACATAATCAACGGCTACTAATATGTAAGTTTTACCATTGGAAGGCGGAAAAGGTCCCATGAAATCAATTCCCCACATGTCGAAGATTTCAACTTCCAACACGTTTTTGAGGGGCATGTCATCTTTCCTTCCTAAATTTCCCGTTCTTTGGCATTTATCACAACGAGTAATAAATGAACCAACGTCCTTAAACATTGTAGGCCAAAAGAAACCACATTCTAATATTTTAGCTACCGTTTTATTAACTCCATTATGTCCTCCATACGAGCTGGAATGACATTTTGTTATTATAGATTCATATTCATTTTCTCCAACACATCTCCTAATTATCCCGTCACCACATGATTTAAATAGAAAGGGATCTTCCCAAAAATATTGTTTAATATCGAAGAAAAATTTCTTCCTCTGTTGGGGAGATAATCCTTCCGGAACGATATCGGTTGCAAGATAATTAGCAAAATCTGCATACCATGGTGACATGATACTTTCTACATGATAGAGATGTTCATCGGGGAAATCATCTCGTATACCGACAGTTTCACCTATAGGACCGTTTTCATCTTCTAGTCTTGATAGATGATCGGCGACAAGGTTTTCTACTCCTTTTTTTGTCTTTAATTTCTATATCAAATTCTTGTAACAACAAAACCCATCTAATCAGACGCGGTTTTGCATCTTTCTTAGCAAACAGATAACGTAAAGCTGCATGATCTGTATAAATAATAACTTTAGATCCTAATAAATATGACCTAAACTTATCACATGCAAATACTACGGCTAACATCTCTTTTTCTGTTGTTGTGTAATTTAACTGTGCACCGGACAATGTATGACTTGCATAATAAATAACATGTAATTTTTTATCCTTTCTTTGACCTAAAACACATCCTACTGCTAGGTCACTTGCATCACACATGATTTCAAAAGGCAAATCCCAATCGGGCTTAGCAATTATGGGTGCACTGACTAAGGCTGTTTTCAATGTTTCGAAAGCTTTAATGCAATCTTCATTAAAGTCGAAGGTTGAATCCTTCATAAGTAAATTAGTAAGTGGTTTGGAAATCACAGAAAAGTTTTTAATAAATCTTCTGTAAAAACCTGCATGTCCTAGAAAAGATCTTACTCCCTTGACAGTTGTTGGTGGGGGTAATTTTTCTATTACTGAAGTTTTTGCTCTATCCACTTCTAATCCCTTTTCAGATATTTTATGACCTAAAACAATTCCTTCGTCGACCATGAAATGACATTTTTTCCAATTTAATACCAAATTCGTTTCTTCGCATCTAGAAAGAACTCTATCTAAGTTTTTTAAACATGCATCAAAAGAATCTCCATAAACTGAAAAATAATCCATAAATACTTCCATGATATCTTCGATGAAATCATTAAAAATTGCAGTCATGCAACGTTGAAAAGTTGCTGGTGCATTACATAAACCAAAAGGCATTCTTCTATATGCAAATGTTCCATAAGGACATGTGAAGGTTGTTTTATCTTGGTCATCCGGGTAAATATATATTTGAAAGAATCCGGAATAACCATCGAGAAAACAATAAAATGCATGACCGGCTATCCTTTCGATCATTTGATCGATGAAAGGTAAAGGAAAATGATCTTTCCTAGTTGCCTTATTTAGGTTCTTATAATCTATACAAACCCTCCAATCGGTGGTGGTTCGCGTAGGTATTAATTCACCTTCATCATTCCTTACTACAGTTATACCTCCCTTTTTGGGTACACAATGGATTGGACTAACCCATTCACTATCCGAAATAGGATAAATGATTCCATTGTCTAAAAGTTTAGTAATCTCATTTTTTACTACTTCTTTCATGTTCGGATTTAAACGTCTTTGTCTATCCGCTTTAGGTGGCTTATCTTCTTCTAAGTGAATCCTATGCATTACAATACTAGGATTAATCCCTTTTAAATCTGAAATCTGCCATCCCATACTTCCTATTCTATTTCTAACAACTTCTTTCAATTTTTCTTCTTGATTTTCTGTTAATTTGTTAGAGATGATTATAGGTAGAGTATCACTTCCGCCTAGGAAAGTGTATCTCAGATGGTTTGGTAGTTCTTTAAGTTCTAATTTAGGTGGAACTATTACTGAAGGCGGAACTGGTCCATCTTCTCGAATCAAAGGCTCTGGGTCCTTATCTTCTAATTCTTCGCCCATTACAGGTTCTATTATTTCTTCTCTTTGAACAATGTCATTAACACATTCTTCAATTAAATCAAGCTTCATACAAGCGAAATCCTCCATAGGATATGTCATCGCTTGATTCATATCGAACTCGATCTTATCGTCACCTATTCGTAAAACTACTTTTCCTTCCGACACATCAACTAGAGCACGTCCCGTGTTCATGAATGGTCTACCAAAGATTAGCGGACAATTAGCATCATAAGCAAAATCTAAGATAACAAAATCAGTAGGAAAAATAAATTTGTCAACTTTTACGAAAACGTCTTCAATTATACCATATGGTCTTTTAGTGGATTGATCCGCTAATTGCAAAACCATATTGGTACGCTTGATGTCTTCTTCTAATCCTAATTTCTCAAAAATAGACAATGGCATCAAGTTTATATTAGCTCCTAAATCACAAAGACAACTTGGGAATTCCATATTTCCCAAAGTACATGGAATGGTAAATCATCCGGGATCTTTGAGCTTAGTAGGTAATTTGCTTGATACTATCGAACTACATTCTTCAGAAAGTGAAATGGATGAAATTCCTTCCCAACTAATCTTTTTTGAAATTAAATCTTTCAAGAATTTCCCATAGTTAGGAATTTGCGTAATTGCATCCATGAATGTTAAATTTATATGTAAATTTTTAAGTTTATCTAAAAATGATAACAGTTGTTTATCATGGTCCTTATTTCGGACCCTGTGTGGAAAAGGTGGCTTTGGTACAAAGGGTTTCGGATTAGAGTCAATTGGTGTATCTTTTTTTTTTAATGTATCTTCTTTGGATTTTGGTAAATCATTTCCAGGTAAAGTTGAAATTCCGGGCATTTCCGGACCTAAGTAGTTTTTCCCCGAACGAAGAGTGATAGCCTTAACATGCTCTTTCGGATTTTCTTCCGTTTGGCTGGGAAGACTTCCCTCTTTGCGGGATGGAATTGATTTAGCAAGTTATCCAATTTGAACCTCCAAATTATGGATGCTAGATGATTGGTTTTTGATAAGCTGATCAAATTTATTTTCGATCCGTTTAAAACCATCGTCTTGATTACTTACCTTTCCATTCATAGCGTCTATAAATTTGTCGATTTTTGAAGATAAAGTGTTAATCGTATCTCTTGTTTGATTTTGATAATTATTTATACGATATTGATTAGCATTTGCATTATTATTATTATTACCATCTTTCCAGTTAAAGTTAGGATGATTTCTCCATCCAGGATTATAAGTATTAGAATAAGGATTAGTAGTTTAGTTTTGTCCTTGGACAAAATTTACCTGTTCTATCTCGTTCATACCTTCGTAGTCAATGTCTCTCTGGATCGGATCATTAGGATCGCATGGTGCCATAAATTTATCAATTTTGTGCGATAAAGCAGAAAATTGGGCTTGTAACATTGCTACAGGATCAAGATTCATTATACCTTTAACCGATGATGTACATGAGGATGATGGTTTCGCCGTTGGTATATGTCCACGCTCTGCGGGCCGCATACTGCTGTTGATTGCCATTTCCTCCAAAAGTTCTCTTGCTTGGGCGGACGTCTTCTTCATAAATAACCCTCCAGACATAGCATCTAATGAACCTCTAGTCGTAGGATTTAATCCATTATAGAATGTCTGCATTAAAAGTGCATCTGGAAATTGGTGGTGTGGGCATAAACGTTGAAGTTCTTTAAAACGTTCCCAAGCTTCATAAAGAGTTTCATTATCATTTTGTGTGAAAGATGTCAACTCTTTGATGACTCTTGCGGTTTTTGCTAAGGGAAAATATTTTTGTAAAAATGCTTGGGCTAATTGGTCCCAAGTTTCAAATGTTGCAGCAGGCATAGAAGTTAACCAAATTTTTACCTTATCCTTCAAAGTGAAAGGAAAGAGGCGAAGTTTGATTGCTTCTGCTGTTACATCAGTAATTTTAAAAGTGTCACAAATTTCTAAGAAATTTGTCAAATGTGCATTAGGGTTTTCGTTAGGCAATCCGTAAAACGTTACGTTGTTCTGCAACATATTAAGCAAAGCAGGCTTAATTTCAAATTGATTTGCGTTTATACGGGGTCTAACTACACTATTAGTTACACCGGCCATTCCTGGCCTAGCGTAATCCATAAGTGTCGGTGGATCGGCCATGATTTCTGGCTGGACTACTTTGGTTTTTAAGGGTGTTTTGTCTTTGTTTTTCTTGTTTTTCTTGTTTTTCTTAAGTGTTCTTTCAATTTCTGGATCAAAAGGATCTGGTGGCGTGCCCGAATTTCGTGAACTGCGCATCAACTTGAAATTGTAACACGAGCCAAACTACCTTCAAAACAAAATTGAAAGCAAATATATTATAAAACTGAAAATAAATAAAATATAAAAGTTGTATAAAAATAATGTATAAACCTAGATTCGAAAATAAAATGCGAAAAATAAAAATTTTGTCAAAAATTTTGGCGTCTCCCCTGCAACGGCGCCAAAAACTTGTTGAGCGATTTCCGCAAGTGCACGGTTTCGCTTGTAGTAATAAAAATATCGATCCCACAGAGATACGTTTTTTAACGAAAAACTTATTTTTGAATCTTTAATTTCGAACTTGTTAGATTTATAAAATGTAAATAAAAAGTGAAAATTGGATTAATTGAATTTAGGAAATTTATTTGATTGAATTTGAAAACTTTGAGTATTTGAAAATGCTGGAATAAGATTATATATTTAGAATAAATCGATTGTTAGAAAGATCTTCTGATTTTAAGGATGAATTTTACAAAACAGGAACATTTAGAACTTATTAGAAAAAAGGAATGAATTTGTTCATTTGCATTAAGCAAAGAAAACAACTTAAACTTTGTATTATTATGATGATGAAATAAATGACGGAACCTCTAATTAATTGGCTTTGAACGCGACAAAACCCTTTCGGGATAGTTGCCCTTACTCAAATTAACACTCTTTCGAGATGATAATTTGCCTAAGTGTTCAACAAAGTTTCCTTGTAATGATTTTGAATTCAAGTGCATATTAATGAAAACACCAGCCTCACTTATATTGGATTGGTTACCATAAGTGCTGCATAACGATTTGTCAAATAGAACGGACTTTATTAGATGAAATGTAAATTGATACAAGTTTACAGAGAATAAGGAGCATCGAGTTCTTCGAGGGCGTGCAAGTGAAGGGCTTGATCGGTTCCGCTTCCTTGGGTTTCCTAGGAGGTTGTCAGGCTTGGGGGCGAACACTTTACTCAATCTTCTCGCTGTAACTTCGTAATAGGGATTCGGTCGGCCACTACCATGATGCAAACTAAAACTGGAACAATGTCTAAACGCTACTGAGTTGTAATTAAACTATAAACAATATGTGTACCTCATCTTGTTTTGTACAGAATCTAATTTCTAACGCTCGAAATGTTTTTACTTAGAACTTTGACATAAGTTCTACGCTCTGATTTCTATATCTATATTATAACATTTCATTACACTTTTTCTCAACATCAACTCTTTATTTATAGATGTTGAAGGGTTGTGTTTGAAGTGATGTATCCGTTGGTTAAGAGTCGTGTCCGTTGTGAAAGGACGTCTTTATCCACTTGAACGAACGCGTTTCTTGGATTTTCAGCATGTGTTAAATGCTCTTTGTAAATTTTCTGCACTTACCGAGGATGGTAATCCGCGGCCGTGAATGACGTAGCACTGAGCTGAGCGACGGACGAAGGGGAGAATTGGTTGTACCGCGCGTGTCGCGGTCGCGGGTCTGGGATCCACTGTCGCGGCCCGGTAGGTTTTCTTACTTCTTGCTTTCGTTGGTGTCCTCGACTTGGCGCTTTCGATTTACGTCATCTTTGACTCCTTTTGAAGGGTTTTTCTTCTGTTTTTGATCCTTTTTCGTTCCTATTTGGATTTTACCAAATATTTAGGTACCTCGCAAGAAAGAAAGATATTCGAAAGTAAAAGTAATCTAAACAGATATAAATAACACAAATTCGTAATAAAAATGATGTAAATGTTAATGATATTTTAGGTATATTTTGGGCTTAACATGTGGATTTCCTCAACCAAGCTTACCCGATGATCTTTGAAGATTCTTGTGATAATGGATCCTAACCTAAGGGTTCCGGTACTTCTTTGAAACCTACCGATTATAAAGACAGGCATGTTTATCGGTGTATAGGTCAGCATGTGCCAGATGAAGCACTGCTCAAAGTTTGTCGCTGAGTTGGTGCAGTTGATCTTAGGGAAGAGGAAATTGGTCAGTATGTAGTGGGCCATCTTCTGATGCTGACCCATGGAGGTACTCGAAATTTTCCCTACATGACCAGTATGTAGTGGGCCATCTTCTGATGCTTGAGAGATGTGAAGCCCATCTGTCCTTGTGTTTTCCTGTTTAAGAAGTGGTTAACTTCGAAAGCTAGCATTACATTATTTGAAATTAGCCTTCCGGGGATAAAGGCACTCTGTGTTGGTCCCTTATAACGTGACAAGGTTAGTTCCAAGGGGGGGATAGGAACTATTTAAAATTTTGTCCGTTAAGGCTGACTTCTTTTCCTAAGAAAAGGTTTACACAGCGGCGCTAAGTAGTTTCAAGACGCAAGCTTAGTCAACTTGTGACTAAGTCTGTTTCTTTACTTGAGTCAGGAGATAGCACTTAGAGTCTATTCCTGAACTCAGCTTTTTAGTACACTCAACTCAGCATGAGTTCGTTACTTAGTCAGTTTTATAGCAAGCAATATATAAAGGAGTTTAAGGGTTAGAAATATGTTACTCAGCAGACATATCCTGGTTCGGCCTCTCCGCCTACGTCCAGTCCCTGGAACGCGTTCCAAGCTTTTTGAATTCTCTACTGAGCTCTTTAAAGGTAGAGCACGAAACCTTTTACAATAGAAGCTGAGTATACAAGAGTACCTTCCTCTATACCTCTACTCACTCCTATAACTACCGTTGAGTACTATAACCGAGTACTCAGCCTCTCCTTTCTATTCTTCTAGAAATGATAAAGTGTTTGTCCTAAACAACAATTACTAAGACACTTTAGATGATTGAAATCACTCTAGACTTTTACACAATAATTGGAAATTGGTGTAAGATTTTTGCTTTGCTTTTCTCACAGAACTTCGAGTATGAATTTGGTCAGCGTTTCGGCTAATTGAAGATCTGCATCGATTGAAGCAAATGAGAGGCCTTTATATAGTGACACTTCAAGCACCGGTTATTTCGAATTTCGAAATAACCGTTGGAGGGAAACGGCTTCCTGTCGTTGTCACTCAGTACGTGCTCAGTGTCGTTGGCCAATGAGATTCTTGCATCTTCTGTCCACGGCAGTGCTCGGCAGCTTTTCGTCCGGTAAACAGAATGTTTCGACATATTTGGCAAAGTCTTCCAGACAGCTTCCTGCGCCTTCTGAACTTTACCCAAAGTAGAAATACTTTGTCTAGAAGTTGGTTCTTGTCTGCCGATGTCTTGTACTTCTTGTCGTTCCACTCAGCAGCTTCATCTCTAAGCAATTGAGAGAAGGCTTCTCGATCCTTCTACAAATCTGAGCTTGTGCTTTGTACAAAATGACCGCGTTTTGAAATCTTGGGCCGTGTGGTCTTGATTAGTTGACTTGGGCTTGATTTCCACTTGTGGGCCTTTAGGCTTTCTTTATCATAATGTCTTATAAACAATAAACTCAACATTGAACAAACACATTAGTATGAATAAATCAAAGCATTTAAATTTAATGTGTTAGAATATTTTTTATCAATTACTTAAATAATTTTGTCAAATCAAAATCATATGGAAAGGTGTTTCAACACTCTGTTGTTCCGATATAACCAGATGAAGAACCGTTTTGAGCCTATTAGCAAGTATTTTGGAGATGATTTTGTATATTACGTTGCACAGAGCTATCGGGCGCATGTCAGAGGCGTATTCAGGTAGGGACTTTTTTGGAATGAGAACTAGTGTAGTTTCATTAATCTCATCAGGGAAAATACATGTATTAAGCCACTCTAGGCACGTTTCCGTCACCTTTTCACCCACAATACTCCAATTTTTTTTTATAAAAACTCGGGTTAAAGCCGTCTGGACCTGGACTTTTATCCGAATTCATAGAGAAGACTGTTGTTTTGACTTCTTCGGGGGTAAAAGGTTTGGTCAGTTGATCATTGTCGGCTGCAGTTAATCTACACGGTACATCGGTTAGTACTAGATCGATCTAACACTGTTCAGATTTGAAGATATCCTCATAATAATCGTTCAGAACTTGTTCAAGTCTGTTCCCCCATTCATGCCAACTACCGTCAACCCCTTTTAGTCTGGTGAGGACGTTCTTTTTCCATCGAGTCGTAGCCGCTGAGTGAAAATATTTTGAGTTTTGGTCTCCATCTTTTAGCCATAGCTGCTTTGAACGTTGCCTCCAGTAGCTTTCTTTTTGTAATAACAGATCATTCAGGTCTTCCCTTGTTCTTAGATAGAGCTGTTGGTTTGCCTCATCGTTTCTGCGTTTAGTTGCTCTCAAGGTTGCTTTGCATGCCTCAATTTTCTTCTTGAACTGACTTCGCAGCTCGTCTCCCCACATAAGTAGCGAACTGCCGCAATTTTTTATTTAGTCTGTTAACTATATGTTTCTGGTATTCTGCCAGCCGTTTTCCACTTTATTCTTGCAATCAGATTCATGCAGCCATGCGTTTTCAAATCTGAAGAGGTGTTGTCTGTAATTACTGGCTCCACCAAGAGTCAAGATCAGTGTTGTGTGGTCACTCTTCGTTTGTAACTTTTGCTTCCGGGAATAGATTGAACCAGGCATCGGTGGCATGTGCTCTGTCTAGCTTTTCCTCAATCAAGTTACCTGACTCTCTTCCTCTTTCCCATGTAAAAAGATAGCCCACCATCCTTATTTCTGATAGCTCACTTTCTGCGATTACATCGTTGAAGCCGCGGAGGAGAGCTGTGCTGTGTCTGGCTCCTCCTTTCTTTTCCGACTGAGTCCTGATGTCGTTAAAATCCCCATTAATTACCAGGGTAAAGTAGACGTTGTAGCTAGCCGCCTTAACATCTCCCAAGAGTCTTTCCTTCTCATCCTTTCCGGAAATCCATAAAAACCTATCAAGCGCCACAAGGGGTGGCCAAAAATTGTAACAATTACATCAATATAGTTTCTTGAGAATTGAAGTAACCTGACAGCGTTTTTGTGGTTCCAGAAGAGAGCTAAACCACCTCCTAGGTTGACAGGATCCACAAAGAAAACCCTATCAAACCCAAGTTGTTTCTTTATTACTTCTACTTTTGATCGGTTGCATTTCACTTCAATTAGGAACACGAATTCAGGCTTTAGTTTGGACACTAAGTCCTTCAACATACGAACTGTCCGAGGATTGCCCGCCTCCCGACAGTTCCAGCTTAGGGTGCTCATTGGCCTGGGCAAGCCTGGTTACCAGGTCCCGCCGAATTGTTGTTGTTGATCTGCTCCTTCTGATTATCAACCCCCTTTAGTTCAGTGAAAACCTCAGAATTTCTCTCCATGTCTGTATCCAAGCTGCATGTACTTTCATGACGCCTCCTCTTTGTTTCAGATACTGTCAGCTCTTCTGTGTTATTGGTAGCAACTTGTTTGTTCTTGAGGTGTTGTGTATCCTTCAATGTGCTATTGGTTTCCTGGTTCTGGTGACTTTGGTTCTGG
This sequence comes from Euphorbia lathyris, assembly GCF_963576675.1. Taxonomy (NCBI): domain Eukaryota; kingdom Viridiplantae; phylum Streptophyta; class Magnoliopsida; order Malpighiales; family Euphorbiaceae; genus Euphorbia; species Euphorbia lathyris. The sequence continues at coordinate 28,844,453 of NC_088911.1, read as the reverse complement.
TTGATCAGACTTGAAACTTGTTTATTTTGGATTGAAGTAGCTCTATGCCCTGTGCCATTGATATTTGGTAGAGGATGGTCTAATTCCTGTCTCACTGGGGGGTGGATAGTAGGAATTTAGATTGGATTTGTTGCGCTGTTCGCCATGACGGGTCTCAGAGAAATTGTGTATAAACCATCTCCTCAACCGTCGGGTAAGGAACATCATAGAGAAGCTCACAAAACTTATCAGAGTGCCCTATACATCCGCAATAGAAACAAAACGTTGGTAATCTCTCACAGCGGAAGCATACCCACGAGAAGCTTCCTCCCTCCTTGCTAATTTTTAGCTTCCTCTTGAGTGGTTTCAGAACATTCACTGATACCCGAATCCGCATATAGGTTCTTCCTATCCCGTTAAAATTATTCGGGTCCGATTCCGCAAATCTACCCAGAAAATTCCCAATAAGGACTGCAACTTTTTCAGACATAAAACCAGTGGGTAAGTCATGTACCTGAATCCAGAAGTCGGTGTTGTTTAGTTTTACTACCTTTGGGTCTTGTCCCTATTCTAGAGACGCTAGCATCAGCAGCTGTTGGTCGAAGGTCCAAGGACCCCCTTTCAGAACACGGTCTCGTTCCAGGGCATGGAAGAATTCGAACTGGAAGCGATTTGGACCAACCTCCAGAACACACAGCCCGCGTGAAGGGCACCAGAGATCAGCAAGCACGTTTTTCATGTACTGGACTTTGATGCTTCGAACTGTCAAGAAGGAACCTACTAGGCTCCACGAGGAAGGTCTTGGAGGGAGAACGATGTCCTCCGGCTGGAAAACTAGACCTGCGGCGGCTTCATCATCGAGAGTTATTTGCTGAATTAGGTCGGGGATTCTGTCCATCTTTTGCGGTGACAGGTTGAGGACCTTCGGCGGTCGGCGGTGTAAGGTTAGGGTTACTGGGGCAGGGTTCGAATTGGTGCGATAAACTCCACAACAGGAAGAAATTCTTAATTCTTTGTATAAACGTGATTGGGATTAGTAACTCCTGTCTCCTTTTCCTGGGGTTATTTAATATTTATTCAAAGTGTTTTTCATTATTTTGCCTGATACCTGATTTTTATTCTTACACCAAAATTAAATCCATATATTTTGTTTGCAAATAAAACACCACCGCCACCAATTCTGAATATTCCTGATCACTTGAGTTTTATTTTATTTAATTTTGTCGGACCATCACAAATAAATAAATAAATAATAATTTATTAATATTACAATATTACATGTGTTTTTGTAAATTAGACTATGACTTATCAAATATTATTTTCCCTTCAAAATCTATTTTAAGATATATTTATTCTTATACTCCTTTTTTATCAAATTCAATTAATCAAAACGCAAATACATTTTATAGAAAAGCCTATATTGCTAGAAATGTTTTTAACTAATATTTACAATACAAATTAAGTTAGAAGGACAACATATTGAAATATGGATAGCTATACCAAAATATATACAAAGTTAGAAACATGTCCATAGCTAAAATTTCTAAAAGTCACATTTTAGTAATTTCCAAAAATTCATAATTCCTTTGTTTTTCTTAATGAAAAATAATACTTCATAAACCAAAATTAAAGAACATCCGAGAGATAAGAGTACCGATATGAACATTTTCCATGACAAACAAAAAAAACTAAGAAAATCTCTAATAGTTATTTGTGAGGGCCAATTTGTAATTTTCAAAAAAATTGCAAGAGATCTTTCAATCATTAGAGAAAAACCTATTTGAAATCACTAATGTTTAGTAAGTTGTTAGAATTTGTGACTTGCTTGGCTTGATATCTCAGTTTGAGAAGAAGACATGGAGTTAGTAGTGTGCCGGATGTATAAATGTGTGTGAGATTAGTGGAATAAAGGATTACATGGCTAGTAGAGGCGCGCCTCACTTTATTGATGAATGTTTTTTCGATGGTTGAGTGAGGCCAAGCTTCTAACACGTTTTTGGATTGCAATTTATTTATTGAATTTAACATTTGTTTGTCTAAAATAAACCAAAACAATAAATTTAAAAAACTAAAAGTAAAAACTTTCTTATATTTACAAGTTATATTGGAATTTGATGAAAAAATTTAATATAAAAATAATAATAAATTTTGTTGTCCATTAAGATAGTATCTATCAATCTATCTATTAATATACTTAAAGTTGGATACTAAGTTGCTGATGTGGCTGATAAGTAGAGCTTCAATGCTGATATGTAATTTTTACATAATTTAAGATTATTATTTTAATTTAGTGTTAGCATTACGGTTTATGAGGAATTTTTTAACTGCTTCCCATCTTCACATCTTTCTCAACTGCTTCCTACAAACCCATATCTAGCATCTTTCTAAACTGCTTCCATAAATCGGTTTGTTGGATCCAAAATTTGAATTCTATTTGCTAACATTCTGCCCTCAATCTCTCCCTCTGCATATCAGTTCCAAGAATTCACTCTTATCCCAGTTTCGGATTCCTCTGTTTTACATTCTCTTAAGGGTGAGTTTTCTATTTGATTTGCTTTAAAATTTTAGGTTATCCCAAAAGTTCAGTTTTGAGGATTCAAGCTTTGCAGTTCGTCTCTGGTTTGTTAGACAATCTAATTATTATTTGATGTTTGTTATCATGGGAGTCTCATCATATTCTGTCTTTTGTGCCTCCTGATGGACTATTTAAGCTCCCCAGTTACATGTTTGTTCTGATTTGAATTTGCAGTAGTTTAAATCAGTTTAGATAACATGAAGATCAATAATACAGTTTTATTTTACTGTTGTCCATGTGCATCATTGTATCATATATGCTTTTTAGCTTTTTAATGCAACCTTAAGAAGTTCAAAACAGTTTCAATATATGTAAAAGGCAATCAACATCCGTTGCAGGAACATGACAATCAATCTAATGGGATCTTTTATCTTCACCAAGCTTATCCATGTAGTCCATACTTCTGGTCTCATAAAAAAACAAATTGAGAAGGTGGTCCTTCCAAGAAACTAGCAAATCTGCATGCAAGTTGCACCAAAACCTGGCCTTTCAATAACCCTTCCAGCCCTAGAACCTGGCCTTTTGAAAACTTTCTTCTCAATTCGAACTTTGTCATAAAAAATCACAGATGATTTTTTTATTCCCTTTTCTCTTTCAGATCTTATAACTTGGATATCTGGAAAATTTACACTAGCATCTTGCAGAGTCTGGTGTTTGTTCTTTAATTGCTCTATTTCATCTTGCGATAATTTCTCTTCACTATTAGAATATCTGAGTTGTTGTATGTTATATATGATTGTTCTCTGAAATTGCTTGTGAAAACTCTGAATTCAAAATCATTTGCCTAAACTGTGCTTTTTTTTATCTTGTCTTTTGTCAAATTTTGATATATTTTGCCCTAAATTTTGATTTGTTTAAACTTAAAATTGAAGCATAATTCAAGTTTGGTGTTAAAATAGACCCTACATCTCAGGTTTTATAACGTACATAGCCCTGGACTTTTTTCATTATCATGACCCTGAACATCAAAATTAGATATTATTGCTCCTGAACTACCAAACGAAATTACCACCTATATGTCTATATCAGGTTCATTCATTTGCATCTGATGTGCTAACTGCTAAGCAATTTCTCTTTTACAATCATGGTACAGGGATGGGGTTTTGGTGAAATGCGAAGTATAACATGAAGTGCAAGTGAATTCACACATTACAGGTCGGGGTGGCAATTTTTGACACGAAAACACGAATTTTAATGGTTTGTTTGTTGTGAATTTACATTGATTACATTGATCAATGCTTGTGTGGTATTGAGTTTTTAATGTTCTGTTTGTTGTCAATTTACATTGATTACTGATCAATGCTTATTAATTTAGTAAATAGTTCCAATCTTCATGTTATTTTATATTATTAATGGATGATTTTGTTCTGATTATAGACAAAAATGCCAAATATTACACTCACAACGGTAGAATTGGTTCCACCCACGTAATATTTTGTCTTTCTTTTTCTAGTTTTTGTTGCAGAAACACCAGGTAAGTACCTCTATTATACCAATTATAAACTCCTACTTAATTTGTCCATTTTTTCTGGTTTTTGTTGTAGAAACACCATTTTATTGTTAACCATTTCTCTTAAATTTTCTCAGAGCCAAACTCTACAGCCTTATTTAATCCAGAAACTGCAATTTAGTCTGAATGTTAGACATTTATATACTGCGTTTGGTAATGGAAAGGTAAGAGAATTTGTAAGCTGTTTCTTCAATTTTACAGAATTTTGTTGATGTTGATTTTGTTTTTGTACTGCAAATGTTTCCTCGGGCTTCTCTGAAATTTATCTACTTAGCTGTTGCTTATTGTTGAAGGCGAGCCTTGGCGCAATGGTAAACGTTGTTGTCATGTGATCGATAAGTCACGGGTTCGAGTCTTAGGCGCGGCCTCTTGCAAAAAAAAAAAACAGACAGAGGAAGGCTTGCTCCCAGTACACCCTCCCTGGACCCTCGCTCAAGCAGGGACGCGAGTGCGCCGGGCCACCCTTTAGCTGTTGCTTATTGTTATATTCACTTATTGTTTGCAGGTTTGTGATTGCCAACTTTTTTGTTTTTCAACGTATTAGAGCCAGAGTTAATTTATTGGTGTTATGTCTAAAAAAGATAAATGATGTAGCCGCAAAGTATTATATTTTTTGTCTAATCTTTCTTTAATTTGTACTTAGACTTTTATTCATGAGAATATATTTGGTTTGTGCTTAATATGGTAAGTGTTTTTTCTCGATATTATCTATATTTTTCTTTTTCTTTTTTATTTTGATTCTCGGTTTCATTTGTTTATTTGTTCATCGAATGTTATTCTAAATGCAATGGTTTCCAAGCAGCTCTTAAACTTTAAAGAGCATATCGATCTTTAGAAGTTTGTTAAATCATGTGCTTTGTTATATTTTAATTTATTTGCGTTTGGTTTCTTCTATTCCTTTTTAAAAATTAAAGTTCAATGCTTATTTCTTTAGATTAGTTTCTCTTTTCTTACTGAATCATTTTCCTCTATTTATTTCATGCTAATTAATTATTTGCACATGGCTTAGAACTTTGTATATCTATGTTTTGGTTAAAATTTGTATGATCTAATTGCTTTGCTATATATTGTTGTTCAGTTAGATTTTCTAAAAGTTTTCAATGGTAATCACCAATCACACTTTCTCCTATACTCAACTGCGCCTCTTTTTGCAAGCATTATCATCACTAAGTTACTGTATTTATGTTGTTTCAGATTTGTGTATAATTGATAACTCATTTGTAATGTGATGAGTTACATTCAATGCTATTATTACCTAATTTACCATTATTTTTAATTTTGTTTAATGTTTAGTTTTTCCATTCTTAATCCCGTTATTATATAACTTTAATATGGCTGAACAAACATTCAACTGATGTCTTATAAAATACATACTTTAATTACTTATTTAAAATATATTTGTTAAATTTAGTAATTATTATAAAACGAAAAAAATTATAATATATCACGTGCATTGAACGGGTTTCATACTAGTTGTCTCTAAAATGGAGTGGTGGCGAGAAACATATAGCAACTCTAATCATTAGAAATGCTTTATAAGAAACCGTCAATTTAGTTAAACAATAAATGACTTCATCACCTTCACATTTCCCAAACATAAACTGGACTACCTCTAATCATGAAGTAAGAAGTCGAATATCATATTTATTTATCCCTTAAAACAGAATGTAAACCTAATTTAAAAAAACGACCAGTGAATTAATCGATTTATTTTTTTAATAATTATATTGTTGTAACAATTCAATATTATAATTCAATAGTAATCTTTAGTTTGTTGGGGTCTATGTTTTTTTTACCTAATAAATTTTATAATTTAAATTTTATAAATATGATATAAATTTTGTTATTTCACGTTAGTTTTCTCACTTTTTTTATTAGAAAATATCGTTACTTCTTTTCTTCTAGATTCCGTACTATATAATGATAAATTAGGATCTTACATTCAATTCCATACCTTACAATATATCCCTCAATACTATACTATATTATATTATGGCATAATGCTAAAAAAAAAACATGTCACGTACTACTTAATATACAAAATTTCAAAAAGTAAGAGATCGTTTGTTAAAAAAATGAGTTCATCAAATCTACGAAATCTATTCTTCATATTTTTATACTTTCTCTTCCCCAAATCCAGATTCTCATTTTAATGAAATTAAATCAATTCAATTATATTCTTTTTTCTTCTTCTATCAAACCAAAGGATTAAATAAAAGCATTCATTTTTTTATCAAAAAGTACAAAAATTCTAAGAAATTATTAAAAACCCATATGAATTTTCAGTTAAATTTGATTGTTTTTTTCTAAATACGTGAGTTGTGTGTACCTGCATCCGCCTCAGAAATATATGCATTTACAAAAGTAACTAATTAAAAAAAAACTATTTACTAAAATTTAACCAAGATATAGTATATAATATGCAGATATTTTGCTGTAAATATACACAATTTAATAATTTTATTTGTAAATCCAATATTAAATGTATACCAGATCTGTCCTTTTCTTCACCGAATATGAATAATTAATTAGCCTAAGTTGTTAAACTTATAATAATATTAATTTGATGATCAATTAGACAATTTTATCCCCATAATTATAATACTTAAGGGCATTTTTGCAAACTAATTAGAATCTCCATACATGTATTTAATCCTCCGGAAACCAAACAAGACCTTCAAAATTGAAATCCTCAGATGAAATTCTCGGAGGAGAAAGAAGAAGAAAGATTATCGATGTGGGATTTGGGAAGCCCATTGTATGATTCATATGAATTAGTAGCAGTAAGCCATATCATTGATCGGCATCTGATGATTTTGCCGTTTGGAGGATCAAAATCAAGTAAGGACGAGAATATCAGTTTGCCGCCGGACGCTGTCTCTGTCGCCGGGAATTCGCAACGGAGACGGTATTCGCCGGTGATCTCATTGTTTGAATTCGTAATGACGAGGTTGAGAATCAGCAGGCGGAATAGAAGTGAGAAGGAAAATAACCAGAGAAAGAAGAGGATTGGTTAAACAGGTAATTTTATAATTATATCGTTTAATTAATGTTGCATATTTCTGGTTAATTATTTGATATTTTGTTCATATTCTTATATTTATCAACTCTAAATGTATATAAATAGATGTGCAATATATGTTCTTCTGCTTGATTTTTATTTTTTTTAATGAATTGAAATTGCTTTCATCAACTTAATTACATTTACATATGCATATGTCTAACAATTTATCAATTTCAGTGACATTTCGGGATGGTAATAGAGCAGCAGATTTGATGATGAATTTTTCTCACACACAAGTCTTGAGTTATCACGAATTTGGTGGACTGCCTGCAGATCTCCAAAAGTTTTTTTTTTGTTCCAGGTTCATTGGGTATTGGTATGTCGCACGTTGTGCGTATTCAGTATTTTCCGGTTTCTTTTGTTATATTGGGATTTTGCCCTTCCATTGTAACAAAATGTACGTAACATTTCTTATACACACAGCAGGCTTTAGGGAAAACCGATATAGACTCCGGTCTAAGGCCTTTTACTTGGGGAGCCTTTAATTTAAGTTTTTTTTATATTTAATACAATATAATAATTATTAAGATCTCAACTGTTAAAAATTAATTATATGAATAATTTGTATTATGTGCTTGAATTTTAATAATGATCATATATATATAACAAGAATATAAACTGTTAAAATGGAATTTAAAGTCGACAATAGTAACATATGTCTTCTATTCTTCAATCGTCGTCTCTCAACAACAATAGCACAACAGGAGTTACCAAAATTTATTTCACAACTTCTCTCTTAACGATAATAGAGACAAGTTACAAATTTAACATATAGTTATTGAGGGAGAGCAAATTTAGCCTCCACAGAAAAACAAAGAATTTTAAACCTACTATTTACCAGATGGTGGAATTCCAAACCTCGTTAACAAAAATGAGGTTTTTTCCATTAATAGAATATTTGTAATTTCAAACCTTATTGGGTAGTTATAATACTGGAGGTTGGAGGGTTGTGAGAACATAAAATTGCACGTGAATTCTATCAAGAATGTAAATTCTACCAATTTTATATATTCTTCATTCATCACACATTTTTTTTGAACATACAATCATTACTTCGCTGACACTTACATTTTTAACTATTTGCTCTTCAAGTGCGAGAATAACTGTCTGATCTAATATCATAAACAATAGTATATATTGTTGTTGCACAGTTAGAAAAAGAACGAAAATACCGAATAGAGAAGTGTGGGATAGTCATGGACGAAGTCGCTATATGTCAATGTTCACAACGTTGCCTCAAAGATATGCAAGAAAACTATTAATTGAGTGCCTCCAGAATAAAACAGCTCAATTTAACACTGTGAATACAATTCTGATTTACATGATTCATAATTGTCCAATATGTACAATCAAGAGAAGAGAAATTAAATTGTTCAAGGGTTTTTCGAAATTCAAAAGATATATTTTTTCTGCAGCTTTTTGTTTCAAATATAGAAGGAGAAGAAAAGAATATCCAAAGAAGTTTTATTTAGTGAGAGATTGAAAAATCAGGTCTGTTACGATCCATTCAAAATATTTTTTAAGAACACTTGTTCAAAAACAATACTGTAACAGTTAAAAAATAATGAATTAAATAATTAAAATAAATAAATTATTTATTAATAAAAATCATCTTCAAAAAATATTAATGTCCACAATACAATAGCCCGGCTTGGTTGGGCCGCGCGGGTGGTGTTGGCAACGTGTGGTCATAGATCAAACAAGCATCATATATGTCATCTTCGTTCTATAGAAGTGGTTACCCCTTGAGGCACAACTCAATGGTATGAGGCACCACTTTATAAATCATTCTTACAAGTGATTAATTTCTTATATGGAATTCTTAACACTTGTTTTATCTCACTTGGGACTATAGTGAGTATATAGATAGGACTTTAGGCACTTAGTCAAATTTTTATAACGTCTCAAATTTGGACCAAGTCTAACATAACACTTTAATAAATTCACAATATAGGGCTAAGCCCAATAACAATTCCCCACTTGAATTTTTTAAAAAAATTATTGAGCAGTAATTTAACGTAAGATTGAGCATAAATAAAGATAATTTCGATTTGAACCTTTGCGTGGTGATTATAATTTAGATTATATTAGAGTCGCACATAGTCTTTAACTCTATCTCTAACATTATACCATGCAAAACATTTTCAAAGTTTAGTTTAAAAAAGCTTGTGATTTTATGATCATGCATGTTTTCCCCGGTAGAGTGAACACCCTAGAATTTGTTTTCCCAAAATTTCATAGGAAGCGGCCCACTCTCACATTCACATACGTGAGACTATCAGAAGTACTCATATAGCTTATTGATATTGCTTCAAGAATTCATACTTTAATATGCATGATGTAGCACATATTACATCGTAACTTATTGTTACCCATTAAACATATTTCTTGGGATCTTCAGTATATAGGTTCGCTTACCATTATGTGTAACTCATCACTATAGGGGAAGAAGTCCTATACTTTTTAAAGTACTATGGAGTTTCTCTCTAGCTAATCCTTTCATCAAAGGACCAACTAAGTTATCTTCAATGCTTACATGATCCACTCGAGCAGCTCATGTAGAAAGGAACTCTCTAACACTATTGAGCTTATGATGTATCTGCAATTTCTTACATTATAATATCAGTTCTAAATTTTATCAATAGTTGCGGTACTATCGTAGTGGATCAATACAACTGGATTCGGTTTTCCCATAAGGGAATCTCAGCTAATAAACCTCCCAACCAACTCGCTTCTTTATTAGCTGTAACTAGTGGTATTTTTCTAATTTCATGGTTGATTGAGGTAAAGTAGTCTATTTTTTAGACTTCTATGAAACAAATCCACCAGCTATACTAAAATATAGCCATTGGTTGCCTTGGTATAATTTGACAAAGTGTTCCAGTCAGCATCATTATATCCTTCAAAGACAATTGGAAACCTTTGATAATGCAATCCAATGTTCATTGTGCTTTTTAGATACCTCATGACCCTTTCAATAGCATTACAATGCTCAACACTAGGTCTGCTAGTAAACCTACACAATAATCCCACGATATAAGCTATATCGAGTTAGTACAATCAGTGGCATATCAAAAACTATCGATTATGCTAGCGTTTTGATGTCTTACATTGTCTCCAGTGTTCTTAAAAAGATTCACACTCGAACCATAAGGTGTACACGCGGGTTTACAGTCAAAGTAATTATATTTCTTCAAGATCTTGTCGATGTAATGAAATTGATCGGAAAAAAGTCTATTTTTGAACCTAGTTATCTAGATGCCAAATATGACATTGGCTTCTCATAGATCTTTCATGTCAAAATTCTCACACAACATGAATTTCACAACATTCATAACATAAATATTAGAACCATAAATCAGCAAGTCATCCACATACATATATATAATAGCGCAAATGTCATTTTTAGATTGATAGTAAATTCATTTATCACTTTCATTCACTTTGAAGCTATGTGAGATAATAAGATTGTCAAAAATTCCATGCACTGCTTGGGTGTTTGTTTCAAGACATACAAAGATTTATCTAATTTATACACTTTATGAGCTTGATCAAGAACAACAAATCCTTTAGGTTGTTCCTTGTAAATCTCTTCTTCCAATTCAACATTCAAAAAGACGGTCTTAACATCCATTTAATGTATAACAAGATTATGCAAAGCAGCAAAATCAATCAAGACATGAATGGATGTAATCTTATTGACATATGAATAAATGTTAAATGAATCTAGGTTCTCTCTTAATCTGAAGCCTTTAGCTATAAGGTGTGCCTTATACTTATCTACTGAATCATCATGTTTCAATAGCTTATTCCTTTGAAACATGGTTGTCAATCAACTAAATGTTAAGTTCTATTTGACTCAAGACAGTCTATTTCATCATTAATGGCTTCTTCCCAAAGGTTAGCATATAAATAGGTCAATGCTTCTTAGAGGCTAGGTGGAAGTGGGTATGCACAAAATTAGGACCAAATGCTTTTGAAACTCTATGTCTCTTACTCCTTCTAGGTTTTGATACCATAGTCTCATTGTACACTACATTCCTAATAACAAGCATGCTACTAGATGATGCACCTCAACTATTTCTAAATTCACATGGAAATATATCTTCATAAAAATTAGTATCGTTCGATTCTAAAATAAGATCTACATTTAAATTATAACACCTATATGCTTTACTATTCGCAACATATCCAATAAACACACATTCACATGAAGTACTTGCAAGTTTGGCTCTCTTGGGATCAGGAATTCTAACATATGCCAAATAACCACAGGTTCTATAGTAAGACAATTTTGGTGGTCTATTTTTCAGAAGGAGAGATTTTTATTTTTGACTTAGGGACTCTATTAAACATATAGTAAAAAAAATCCCCCACCAATGAGGAGCAGCACCAAAATTAAACATAATAGCAACAACAGACTCAATGACTTTCTTTTTTTAGCTTTTCCATTCATCTCAAGTGAGTAAGATGTGGTGGTTTCATGTATGATTCCATGTGAGTTATAAAAGTCAATTAACCTGCTAGAGCCATATTTTGTGTCTCTAACACTACGAATTCTCTTAATCTTTTTGTTGCATACTAGTGGAAAATGACCATTTGCATCGGCCGTTTAGGGCCATTTGCATCGGCCGTTGGCCGATGCAAAAGCCCTCGATGCAAATGTGTTTGCATCCATTTGCATCGGCCGCTGGCCGATGCAAATGCTACATCATTTGCGTCGGCCCTTTAAAAGGGCCGATGCAAATGCATCTTATTTGCATCGGTCCTTTAAAAGGGCCGATGCAAATGATGTAGCATTTGCATCACATTTTTAAAAGGGCCGATGCAAATGATATAGCATTTGCATCACATTTTTTAAAAGGCCGATGCAAATGTAATCTCATTTGCATCGGTCCTTTTAAACGGCCGATGCAAATGTCATTTAAAAAAATAAAAAAAAATAATTTGGATTGAATGGAGCTCTATAATATCATATATATTAAATGGAGAATTTTCAAGCGTCTTGCATAATTTACAAACTTTAATAATACGGAGAAATAAATTGTTAACAGTATTTTGATTCCTCATTTCATGGGACCTCTAGCATTATCATGCTGCACTCTGAACCCAACAAAAGAGGCCAATGCCCCATCAACTTTAGGTATAGTACATTCAACCTACAAGCAGTACCTACTGAATTTAGCGTATTCTACCCGTAAAAGAAAAACATCACATAGTCATAGGACCTAACAGTAACCTTACAACCACCAATATATTTTATCTAAGGCAGAGAGATTCATTTCAGGGGACAGTCTGATATTTGAATATTGTAAAGGTCATGGAAAGAAACAAAAGACACAATGAAATCAAAAACCAAGAACAGTGTTGCCTACCTTAACAGATTTACCAGCTCATGTTATCGACCTGTATCTGAACAATATCCTGAGGAACTACTGTCAGAATCTGCAAATGAAAAATCATAACAAAATTTAATACAAATCTATCTGTATTCATAATGCTAACCGCGATGCCACCTAAAAACCTTTTGATTGTACCATTAATTATAATTTATAAGGAAAATGTCTCAATTACCACTAGAAGAAGATCCATGGCCACCACTAGAACTTCCTGAACTACATGATCCGCTTACATTATCTTGCTCTTCTCGAACCATTGGAGAGCTCCTCACGATATTTTCAGCTGTTTTATAAGCAAATTGAATTAGAATCAGTGCATAGAAATTGAAAACAACAGGTACTCAGCCAGAATAAAATCAGCATACATCTTAGTTTGAGGAGCTTACCAGCATCAGATTCTTGTAAAGCCTAGGCAGCAGTAGAAGTCAGATTCTGCATGGATAATTGTTGTTTCAATAATGTGTGAAAGATGAAAGACTTTTACATGTAGCAAAAATTGATCTATATAAAACAATTCATAGTCTTACAGTCTCAGGGAGAATATCTTCTCTTGTTTGGAGCAAAGGTTCGCCTTGTGTCATGTTCTTGCCTGAATCCTTCATGTGATTGTTCACAAGTCTATCAAGTTCCCATAATATGTCAGAATCAAAGCTATCAATGTCCACCTCAATTTCATTTTCTTCTTGGCATAGCCCGGGATTCCTCTTCTTTATAATCTGGACAACAGTATCCAATTTATCTTAGGGAAAATTCAGTAGGTTAGTACTTAATATCTGATTCTCTTTGAAAGACATCTCCCTTCTTTGAGGCTCGTTTTCCTTGGGCTTCTCTGACAACTCTGTCTTACCCTCATCTGTCACAATATTTGAACCTGTCATAGTCGAACCGACAGGCTTGGCCTTTGTCATAACTTCTGCTCTATCCGATATCCTTGTCATAACTAGAATGATTAATAAAGACAACATCTATAAATTTATAAATTACCTTAATTTCTCTGAAAGGAATAAGCAAACTCTTCTCAAGTTTAGAGTCTAAACCCAGCAGCCTTGCTGCAAGCTTGAAATTCATTTTGGTTGCCACTAAGGCATTCATGTTTTAAAGCATATGGAGAGTGACTCGACATAATGCTGTAAGAAAATTCCTAAAAATACAGGTTAACATGTTTCCTCATAATATGGATATTTAAAGCAATGAATATTGTTGGCTTAAGAAATTAAGATCAAGGACTTGAAAATTATTTTGTTTTTTTCCAAGATAAGCATCACGTGGATATGACTCGACAAAAACCTGATAAACCTTATATAAATCAATCTCGCCTAAGTTCTTCCGTCTTATTGGACGAAAACTCTGGAAATGTCAACATCAGATTTAAACATTTTATGAATTATTTTTCAGCTTAGTACTTTACCAAAACTAAAAATCTGATATATATGAACAAACTAGAGTGCAACATGATAATGCTATTGAATGAAAATATCAGCAGCAATGACAAACTATGAGAATGAAAATATCAGCAGCAATGACAAACTATGAGAATGAACATATAACTATTATTAATCCAAACATGAACTAAATCTAGAACAATTAATTAGAATCAATCAGAGCAAATCAATAATTTTCTCAAACTGTTTGTGCATTCAATAGCAAAAGTTCAAAATTGGCTAAAAAACAGGGATGATGGCCCTTGAAAAAATGTTCAAATCAAATATACACAGAAACTATTAAACAACTAAAACAAAAATAATAAGATGAATAAATATATGAATATGGTCATCGCAAGAAGATGAATAAATAATAATGATAAAATATATCAAACTTGGCTATAAAATAAATATGAAATGTTATATTTGTATACCAACATATTGAAGCTGTGTTTTCAGTTAGGCAAAATGACACACACCTTCACTTTCTCATCTCAAATGTGCTCAGGTTTTAGAGAGACCGACCAGTTTCTCCATTGCAACAAGACAAAGGACCTGCAGTTCATATAGAAAACAACTAATAGATTAGTTTCAGGGACAAATCATCGAAGATAACATTATCAAGAACGATCTGACTGAAACTAGTGACAGCATCCAAAATTAGTGCTAACACATAAGACAAAGAATTCGAGAAAAGAAAAGAGGCTCAGCTTATACACACAAATCTCAAGTCAAATGAAAGAAATCAAAATCATTGAGGATGGGAGAAATACCAGAATAAGTGGAAGACAATATCGTAACCATCCAAGGAACCGATGTCTGATTTCGATCGGGTGAACACAGTCCTCCTTGCGCCTTCTTAAAAGAAGACGAGAATCGTAGGTTAAACAAAGAAGAGAAGAGGAAATAAGAAGAGAGATTGAACAAAGAATAGGGACGTTGTCGCCATTGTAGAAATTTCCTAGTTTCGAATTGGAGGCTGGAATTTGAGACTCAACTCCGGAAGACCAGAACAGAGAACAGAATGAAGTAGTCGGATTGGAGAGCAGCCATGGAAGGGAGATGAGTTTAGGTCTTGTGAGAAGCAGAAGATGGAGATGGGAGGCGGCTGCACAAAATTAACCCTAAAATCCAAAGTTAACTTTTTATAAATATAAATTGACCCCAAATTAATTACATAAACCCTCCTCCTTTTATTGATTTTTTAAATCTATACTAATACTATTTGCATCGGTCTCTCATAAACACCGATGCAAATAATTCAATTAGTATTTGCATCGACCCTTTTAAAAGGGCCGATGCAAATAATACAGTTATTTGCATCGGTCCCAATTAAAGGGCCGATGCAAATAATTTAATTAATATGCAAATGATACAGTTATTTGCATCGGTTCCTTTTAAGGGGCCGATGCAAATACTAATTGTCATGGCATTTGCATCGGTCCTAAATAAAGGGCCGATGCAAATGGACCTTTTGCATCGGCCCTAAATAAAGGGCCGATGCAAATGGATCTTTTGCATCGCACTTTCTAAAGGCCGATGCAAATGAGTCGATGCAATTGGTCATTTTTCCACTAGTATTTCAATCTCAACAACAAACAACTTAAACATGTCAAGACCATCACTTTTGTTTTTCATCAAATATACAAAAGTAAATATAGAGAAATCATCCATGAATGTGATGAAATATCATTTACCAATGTTCCATCAAGTTCACGAATGAATTAAATTTATAGGATCAGGTTCCTTGTCATATATTTTTGTGTGTTTTTGTGATCTTTTCTCAACTACAACAATCACATTTATCAAACTCATTCAAAGACATTTTAGGCTTTAATTCTAAGTTACTCATATTCTTTATAATGTGTTTGTTCACATGACAAATATTAAAATTACACAGCATGTAAATAGAAGCATTTACTTTATCAATTTCAACATTCAATTTAAATACTCCAGGAGGCCTAGCCTTTTCCTACAAACATTCCATTCTTACTTATAATAAACAAACTAGCACCTATAGTTTGAGTAAATCCCACCTCATTAAGAATGTAGTCTGATACTGGATTCTTCCTCATCTCTAGATTGTGTATCACATCCTTAAGAAAGTACTATTTTTTTAGATGTAAAATTCAATTCCAGCCACAGTAGTGGTGTGGGAATCACCCAACAACATAATCGTATCCTTGGTCACAACAGTATATGTTTTTATCATGGCTCGATTATAACAAACATGGAGAAAGGCATTAATGTCTTCCCACCACCCTTATGATCCACTTACAAGGTTGATTTGAGTTTTCATTGCTACCAGACGTAGTTCTTTAGTCAGGTTAACTCTAGGACCAGTGTTTGGCACGCTCCTACACTTTTATGCCATATAACCTAGTTTCGCACAATTAAAGTAGAGAAAGCTAATATCATTCTTATATGGTTATTGTTGTAGTTTGTTTTAGTTCATTTGAGGTTCTAATTCTGATTGTTCCAAGTATTATGGTTCTAGTTCTGTTTGTGGTTCTGACTCTTCAAATTTTTCTGATTAGGTTTTAGAACAACAGTGGATATTTTAGAGTTGTTTGAGACATCAAACATCTCTTCTTTCTATTCATGTTTCGAGCTTTTCCTTAATAAGGAGACAGGTGATCAAATTTTCCAGCAAAAATTCTTTAGTTTTATGCCTATGAACATTTTTTAAATCCTTCTAGAAAGGAGGAACCTTGTCAATAATAATAGCAACTTGAAATTATTCATCAATAGTCATACCTCACTACGCCAAAACCCCTTTCAGACGATGGTTAAAAACCATCGTCCCGTGAGATATAAATCTGTCGTGGGGCTCGCTGCCGTTTGTTGCACCTTCAGACGATGGTTAGGTTCTGTCATGTGAAGATACGATACATAACATTAGACTAGTTGCGTACTGTCATATTAATCTTATTACGATGCAGCTTTTTTATTATTAACGTCACCTTTAATGTCATCACATGACATACTAATAATTAAAAAGGTCAAGTAGATATATGAGAAATTGGCATATTGGTATTCGCGATGACAATTTTTATAATAATTTATATCGTTGTAGCTTGTTTCAGATGACATAGGTTTTAATCAATCATGTCAATGCACTACTAGAAAATTGTCGAACTGTGACGAAATGTTGTGACGGAATTATTTCCGTCACAAAATACAGACGGAATTTCGTCACTAAAAATTCCGTCAAAGCTTGAGACAGAAATTTGAGACGGAATGAAATTTTCCGTCATAATGAACTAGTGGGAGAACTCCCGCGGTCATGCTTAACGGAATCTGTGACGGAAATTATTTCGTCTTAGTTTATTAACGTTTTTAGACATTCCGTCACAATAAAAAATAATTTATAATTTTATTTATCTAAAATATTATATATATATATATATTAGGATTCTATAAAATAAATGTAATAATTCTTATTTTTTAACATCTATCAATCCATTACATATATGTACAACCCATGGAACAATGCACTCTTCGTTTCCCAATTTAATTTTAATCCGAGCTTTTACCTATTTATCCCCCAATTATTCCAATCTAATTCACAAAGGAGGGGTACAACCGTCATTTGATCCTTCCCAACACATCATGGAAACGATGTCGCTTAGAGGAAGGAGATGGATATACAGAATACCTTTTTCGCTTTCTCATTTGTGTCTTCTCCATGTTTCTCTTTCTTCCTCGTTTTCTCTATTCTCTCAGCCGAACCCTAGACGCCGCCGTGGTGGGTTTTCATGCTGGTAGACGCCATGTGAGTTCTGTATGCACACTCCTTTTTCATTTTCTATAATTTCTTTTTATCTCTTCCTTTCTGTAATTTACTTATATATATGTGGTGATTAATTCTCAGATTTGTTGATTTGGTTGAGTCTCAGATCTAAAGCAACTTAACATTGCGTTCAAGGAACAATTACCGCCATTTTCTTTCCAGCGATACCTCTCTCTTTTTCCGATCTCACTCTAATAGAGTGAATTCATAGGTTACTCTCTTCTTCCAATCTCTCTATTAACAATTTTATAGTTAATTGCAGTAAGATATTGTCTGGTCGTTGTAGTTCAACTGGTGAATGAACTTTGGAATTCATGTGCTACATTTTCTTTTTGTATGTCTGTTGTTCTTTTCAAATGATTTTCATTGGAAAATATCGATGGTGCTTCACTTCATCTAAGTCTATATTGGATTTTTCCTTGTTTGGTCACCGGTATAACTTTCCTTATTGATTTGAAACATGGGATTTCTAAAAAAAACGAATTTCATCAGAATGAAGGCCATCCCACAGATCGCTGTAGGAATCTGGCGTTATTGCTGTGCTTCCAGTCACCATTCCGACAGGGAATGAAGCGAGGTAGATCTAAGAAACTTGAAACTAGGCAGCAAAATAAGGAAGAGTGGCTTACCGCAGGTTTCTCTCCAAAATCTCCACCATACTGCGATGGGACTGAATCGGATCGATTCGGCTAGATAGCTCAGAGTTAAGGTATGTAAGGGGAAGGAGGGGAACCATTTGCCACTTGTTGCAGAAGCGAGAAGAGCAATAGCAAGAGAGCAGAGTTGGGTGCCCTTCTTACCGTAAGTTGGAGTAAGAAAAGTTGAAACAATTTTCAAAATTCTCAGATTATCCCTTAAGGTATAATTCACATGTGAATTTTAGCTTCATGTCCCCTTATTAAGTTATTTGTTGGCCAAGGGAGTCGTTGCTCAAGGATGCTAAATAAAAAATCTGATTTTGCATGCTTAGTCTGGCATGCTTTACATATTCATTTGTAAATTTATCAGTAGGAATATGTTCTTTCTTGTTTTTGGGCAAGCAAAGTGCTAGAAGATGACGACCTCAAGTTCCTGTAATTATGATCTTATGTTTTTGTTTCTGGCATGCTTTACATATTCATTTGTAAATTAGTTGTAATTATGATCTTATATTTTTTAATTTATATTAATATATTTTAGTTTAAATTATATTCATCTTTAGTATTATTTAGTATAAGAATGTTCATTTAAATGCATTATTTAGTATTAAAAAAATAAAAACATTATATTGAGTTAGAATTTCGTTAGCAAATCGAATTTGTGGCATATTCTCATTCAATGGAATTTGGTATTTTAGACAGATATTGTGTCAGGAGTTTTGTTTCTAACGGAATAATATTGTGTCAGGAGTTTTGTTTCTAACGGAATAATATTGTGTCGTTTAGTTTCGTATCAGTATTTCGTTCAGAACGGTGTGACGGAAAAACGTCAATAAATACGTAAGGGAATCCTGACGGTTATTTTCGTCTCGAATTTCGTCTCCCTGGAGTGACGGAATTCTGTAACCAGTCCGTCACAATTATCCATCACAACAAACGTAAGCGAAATCTGCGTCGACCGATATAACCACGGTTTCATTACGTCACAAATTCCGTCAATAAGATGATTTAGTGACGGAAATAGACGATTTGTGACGGAATTTTCTGTCACTGTTTGACGATTTTCTAGTAGTGATGGATTTATTTTCAGATGACAGCTTCGTTTATTTTAATGTCTTTGTATTGTTGTTTAGATGATATTTTTTTAGACGTAAATGTCACTCTTTGCCTTCTTTGAATGAATCTGGTGATGAAACATAATCAAATGAACAAGAATTTTTGTATATCAATGAATTTAAATTTATTAGAGACTAATGCTCATAATCTGTTTACATTGGAACTAGATAAATTTCTGAATGTAATTAATATAAGGTAAAAACAATAAGCAATACATCTCCAAATCTGTCAATCTTTCAAAAGGCATGGTGTTGAAAGCAAAATCCAACTTGATCTGCATATCTAAGTTATTATTAGGCCTAGAATCCCCAAGTCTTGATATCTGCAAAACCAAATGATGCTCATTAATTACGTACCGTATACATAGAGACCTAATAACTCTCATTTACCCTTTCCCCTTCCTAGACCTTTCACTTACCCACCCACAGTATAAATATGAAGCTTTTACCAATTCTCAAGAGTCCACAACCCAACACTATACTTACTCTAGTTATATCGATCATGGGTATAAGGGACCTCCATCGTCGTGTTGAGTCGCAGATTTCCCTACTCAGGTATGAGGTACCCATGTGGCTTCTCAATATATATACAGGTCTTGACCGTCGACAATGGACTGTCATGATGAATGCCCCTCCAAACACCCCTTGTGAAGGAAGTGTATTCATAGTCCATATGGACTTCCCTGTCGATTTCCCCTCCACACCTCCATTTGTAAGAACATGAACTTATTAACACATCATATATATGCATATACACTCATGACATTACTATTATTCGCAGCTCATATTCAGGACCAAAATTTATCATCCTAATATCGGTCCTTTAGGGCATGTATTTATGCCCCAGCTACTTGATCGCCCTTCATATCCTATTGCCACGGTAAGATGATGCTATAAATCTATGCATTTGTCTATGTTTGGGGTCTAATTTATCTATTCATGTTCGGGGTCTAATTTATCTATGCATTTTCTAGCTGTTGTGTCATATTTATGGAATGTTGATAGAGCCCTTCATTAAGGGGCCATTTCCTGGCCGAGAGCGAATTGCTGGGCGATACATCAGCAACAGGGCAGGTTATGTAGCAACTGCCAGGAGATGGACTGAAGAGCATGCAGGGGCATGATGATGTGCGAATATCAAGCAAGGAGGGCATGATGATGTGACGTGCGAATAGCGTACAAGCGGGGGTGTGATGTGCGAATAGCAATGAGATTTGGATGCTAAACAAACACTGAGTTGGATGGTGTGGACTACTGGATAGGCATAGAGCCAATCTTGAAGAACAGAATGATTACTGATTACAAATCTACTTGGTAATCAATCTAATCTTCAATGTTGGCTCCATGCCCTTCTAGTATTCCACTCCATCCAGCTCTAGTGTTTGTTTAGCATCCAAATCTCATTTGCTGCTATTCGCGCATCACACCCCCTTGTATGTTATTCGCACGTCACATCATCATGCCTCCTTGCACGCTATCCTTTTTTTGTAATACAAAGTAGACAACTTATTCAAGTAGACATATGTATATTCAAGTGACACAGAACATGCTATATAACAAGTAGACAACTTATTCGTGTATACATTTCTATTCCTAAATTGATATAAAACTTGTGCTGATAGCATCATAAATCCATCACTATAATTCACTGACACAGAACATGTTATATGTATATTCAAGTGAGACATATAACAACATGTTCATACACATACTCATAGTCAGTTCTAGCTCCCTAAACAGAACATCAACCATAAGCTTCATACATGCAAGCTTCATAGCAATACACATATACAACCATTGTTTATCACATACTCAGGTCAGACTATTGTATACAAACGAATTCAATACATGGCAATTCCTATACACAACTCATGTGTTGTAGGCATGAATATTATTTCACTCAATGAACATTCATAGCATAAGAGTATTCCCATATGTTGTAGGGATGAAACCATCTCTTCCATCAGTTGTCCCATATACTTCATTATTTCACTCAATGAACATTTATAGCATAAGAGTATGGCCAATCACAATATATACAAGGGATACAAAACATGCTATAGATAAAGTAGACACGATATAATGATAAAGTGAGCACGGTGATGAAGGGTATGATACTTGAAAGCTCCTTTACTATGTACCTGCCACTTGGATTGTACAGTTCATGATAAAGTGAGTATGCTGATGAAGTGTATGATACTATCACCACAAGCTTAGTCATAAACTTGTGTTGTTAGAATCATATAACTTCATCACCATGTTAAATACTTTTCCATAAGCATACCAAGCCAAGTGACACGATACATAGTGATGGAGATTTAGTTGACCATACGACTATGCTTCACTTGGTGACTATGCTTCATACATGCAAGCTTCATAGCAATACACATACACAACCATTGTTTATCACATACTCATGTCTGACTATTGTATACAAACGAATTCAGTACATGGAAATTCCTATACACAACCCATATGTTGTAGGCATGAACATCATTTCACTCAATGAACATACATATCATAAGAGTATGGTCAATCACAATACTCAACCAAACCGCAACATACTCCAAACAGTTCTAGTTTCCTAAACAGAACATCAACCATAAACTCGAATCTCTTTTACTATATATGTACATGCCACTTGGATTGTACATTCCATGAAAAGTGAGCACGATGATGAAGTGTATGGTTCACACACCACAAGCTTAGTCATAAACTTGTGGTGTTAGAACCATATAACTTCATCACCATGTTGAATGCTTTTCCATAAGCATACCAAGCCAAGTGACACGATACATAATGATGGAGATTTAGATGACCATATGACTGTGCTTCACTCTACCCAAGTGACACAGAACATGCTATATATGCATGTTCAAGTGACATGGATAGCAACAGTTGACTATATCACCATACTTCACTGATTAAGTTATATATAAGTAGCATTAAGCATGTTCATACACATATTCAGAGTCAGTTCTATAGCTCCCTAAACAGAACATCAACCATAAGCTTCATAGCAATACATATAAACAGCACTATGTTGAATGTTTTTCCATAAGCATACCAAGCCAAGTGACACGATACATAGTGATAGAGATTTAGATGACCATATGACTATGCTTCACTATACTCAAGTTATATACAAGTAGCACTAAGCATGTTCATAAACATACTCATAGTCAGTTCTAGATCCCTAAACAGAACATCAACCATATGTTGGAAATTAGGCTAAGGTATAGCAGCGGAAATATAAAAAATTTAACCTATTTCCATTAACCCTAGGATCCGTTAATCGTTATTTCATATAAAGAGGGATAAGAAGAATTACCTTTTGATGATCAATCTACCGTTGTTAATGAAGTGCCAACAACTCTTCTCCGAGTTCCCAAGCACAAAATAAAACACAGGAAGATTAAGTTAGAATCAACCGTTGAGTAGCAACCAAAATAGATTGCCTCTAATTAATCAACACAAGATCAAGGATAAAAGAAATAGTTGAAATCAATTGATCGGAAGGAAGTCGTGGAAAATCTCGTCCTCAAACTGGGGGTCGAAATTCTCTCTCTTGCTCTTAGGGATGGATTTCGAAAATCACTTAGGGTTAGCCTTTTGTGTGTTGGCCGAAATTCCTATATATGGAGGTATTTATAATCTCTTGTATCTAATCCCTAGTTAGATAGAATTAGGTTACTGAATAGGAATTCAATTCGGAATAGAATTCCTAATTATTATCTCATTATATATCTAATATATTAAGGATAATAATAATAACCTTATTGGATAATAATAGGAGTATTATAATCTAATTAAAACTCATAACTTATTTATCTTTTAATTAATTTAATTCATAATCCTAATCTAATTAGGATTGATTAAAATCAAATTAATCATTCATGTATTATACATGAATGTCGACCCCCCCCCCCCTTATGGTTCATGGGCCTTATTGGGCTCAATTGGGCTTCCATCAATTAATTAACATCTATCTCTCTTTTAGGTTCCAAGTCTCATGTGTGACCCATTAGGTTCCTATTACTTCTGGCCGTATGTAACTATTAAATTAATTTTCAAAGAATTATATTTAATCTTTGCATAACGGAATGATGCACAGATTATGTGATTAGCAAGTCCGTAATCATTCCCCCAGAGCCATAAGAAGACAGGTTGATTCTGTCGTTAACCTTTCCGTATTAGTTACAGTATAATTCGATCCTTTATCAACTACATCCTTGAACTGAATCGTATGACTATGGATGATGTCAAGTCACATATAGCGAGACATTCGTTTTACTTGTACAGGCTGAGTCAACTCAAATAGATAGGTTAAGTGAAATCTGTATTTCAAGTCTTAAGCTATCACCTTGTAAGGATTTAGAGACGAGTCTTCCACAAGCGATCCTTGGATGTATCTCCCATTTATCGGGAGTGATAAATGCTCAATCCAATGTATAACTATCCTGAAATTACCTCCCGTGACACCCATCCTTTGCTGTTCACACCCCAGAGTCATCTCTGTTAAGGATCGTGTTACAACAGGATCAAAGTCTCACATTCAGTAATTCAGAATGACCAATTAACATTCTTTTGAGTCTGAGGATTAGTTATACCTATTAATACCAATGAGATGAACAGGTGACAATGATGAATCTACCCATCCTGTTATCTCAAATCGGATCCCCAATCCTAATGAACTCCCTTTCATTGGATCCACATAACTGTCCAGATATCTGTATATATGAAGCTTGTGAGATCAGCTTTCTGTCGGACAGAAGACATTGTTACATGCAAGTCTCAACAGTAATGTGTCAATCCTGGGCATATCACTTGACTTGGGGTGGTTTTAAGTTTATTAGTTTATCATAAAGTTTAGTCTCACTTCATGCTTGTATGAACACTTTATGATCACTTTAAACAAACTTACGGATTTCCTTTTATTAGACTTTATTTAGTTCGTAAAAGGGATTGCCTTTATACAGTTATAAAACATATATCTCATTAAAACAAATGATATAAAGAACACTTCATTTACATTAAGTCCGTATCCTAGAACAATTGTCTATAGGACACTAAACCCCAACACCATAAGCTTCATAGCAATACGCATACACAACCATTGTTTATCACATACTTATGTCTGACTATTGTATATACAAACGAATTCAGTTCATGACAATTCCTATACACAACCCTTTATCACATACTTATGTCTGACTATGGCATACAACCACATCATACATGCAACCAACATAACAATATGTGTACTCAACAAGTTAAAGAAATCTTCCCATATGTTGTAGGCATGCAACCATCTCTTCCATCAACCGTCCCATACACTTCAGCACTCTTACGTACTATCCCTGCAAATAAAAAGAGCAATATTTACCTATGTCAGCATCATGAAGTATATATTGCCCTAGGTTAAAAAAGATAAAGACCAGAGATCTAACCTTTTCAACGATATAATAGATATCATTTCCAACTGTTGAAATCAACATACACAAGAGTAAATCGGATGAGGAAAAGGAATAGTAAGGAACAATGAAACTCTAATACATCTAGGAATGAAGTAAATATGGCTTACCATTACCTTGTTTCGACCCAGTGAGAAATCAACCGGTCGGAAATAGCAAAGAGAGGGGTGGGAGAGATGAAGACGAGCTGCACAAAACCTAGTTAGGGATTTGGAATGAGAGAGGGATTTATATATGAGCTGAAATTTCAGTCAAACAGATTGAGCGCGATAAGTTTTCGTTGGCCGCGTAAGTGAAAATCTCATTGCCGCTTTTTTTGTTTTCCACAAACAATGACAGTTATTTATAACTACTATCATCTAATGATTAAGTAAAATTTTGACTTAAACGCGCGCTTTTTATAGATGACAGACTTGTGTCATCGGAAGGCCACATTTGAATTGAGCTGATTTAAACTTACGCTTTCAGATGACGGAATTTTAATATACTGTCACGAAAAATAATCAGACGATACGAAAACAAATCTTTGTCATGTATCTTGTGTCATGTGAAAGGGAAAATGGCATAGTGCCTTCCGAGATATTCTTGTGAGAATTTTTTTTTGGAGTTCATAGGGTTGTGCCTCCACAAGTTTATCACCAGTCCATTAGATTTTGATGTAGCGGCTAACAACATACTTATTCATTCTAGCCTCTTTTGTGTCATATTTCTTCTGCAACGCATCCCAAATGTCCTTAGCATAATTATTTCAGCATTATGGCAATCATATAAATCATTTGCTAGACCATTCAATATGTAATTTCTAGAGAGAAAATCAGCCTTTATCCATTTATCAGCAGCATGCTTCTCACCCTCGGAGGCAGTTTTCGAAAGAACGAGTTTTTCATAAGTTAGAACAAGTGCAACCCGTTTTGTGGTAAAGTAGAAAATCATCTTTTGTTTCCATTGTCGGAAAAAAAAATATAAGTGTCCAACCTAACCAGGTCGATACGGGTGACGTGTGTGCTTTGGTTAACGGTAAATAAGCATCATGTAGATCATATTCCTTCCATAAAAGCGGGTACCCATTGAGATACACCCTAAGGATATGGGACACCTTGTAAACTTTTCTTACAAGTGATAAATCTTCTACATGAGATTTTTAACACTTGTTTTATCCTATTTTGGACCCGAGTGGGTATACAAATAAGGTTTTAGATACTAAGTCAAATTTTATAAAGCCTCAAATTTTTGCCAATCCCAACATAACACTTTTATAAATGGTATAAGGATCAAATTTGATTCTAACATTTTTTAGGAAGTGTAAATTTAGCTTTAATATATGAAATAGTGTAAATTTAATCCTAAGGTTTCCAAGTAAGATTAACTTTAGTACTACGTTACCTAAAGAAAAAATTGTGGTTAATTTATATGTGGCAAACTTAATTGTTAGCATTTTAATAGGTTTTTTTTGTAACTGTGTTAGTAACACATTAAATATCTTAGACATAACGACATTTATAATATTTTATTTGAGAGTTAAATAACAGTTAAACCAACATTTTCAAATTTTGTATTACATATAGCTAAAATGATCTTGTTTGGCAACATTAGAGTTAAATTTGAACAATTATATACGTTAGGGTCAAACATGCACTTCACTAAAAATATTAGCGTCAAAATTGGTCATTACTCCTCTATAAATTAGCAATATAGGAGTAAGCCCGACAATATCTGCCTTGAATCAAGTCTCATTCTTTGAGTTGTACGGCTTAGAAACACATATTCATATATTGAAAACATGTTTTATTAATAACTCATAAGTCACGCTTTTCCCATTTTTGATATGATATCCAATTCAATCTTGTTTCATTGCTATTCTTTATTGCTTCTCGTTTCTTGCATAGATCTTTTACCCTTACTATCAGGTCGCTACAACGAACTTATTTCACATTGGACTTAGTTGATCAATATTTCTCAATAGCATAATCATTTTTTCTAGAAAAACCCCAAATTTAAAACACTCAATTTGAGCTTATCTTTAAGTCATCACATAACTTTTGTTTTCACATGGAAAGCCGGATCATCAAATAGTTGTTGCATCATCCACATCCCACAGTAAAACATATGTCATTACTTTTTATTTATCATTAAGGAGGAATAAGATGAAGGGTTTTGAAGTCTTATCTTCCCTTGATCGCTAAGCATCTCGTCTGAATCCTCGTCACTATATTCATGGATTTAACACAGTATATATTCAACACAAAAGTTCCGGACACTATTTTCTCAGCTTAACAATAATTACATGCATTAAGAGATTTTGTGATTTTTTTTTTTTAAAAAAAGTTTTGTGCAGGTGTCATGTTTTATATTATCACATGTTTTTCCAGGTCTTCATTGTGGTGATGTTAATCTAACCCTAAAAGGAAGACTACTACTATGTGTGTGTTGACTTTTAGTTTGACTTTGACTATGAAAACGTGAAACTTCTTTTTTTAGAAATTGGAAGTTAGGCCATTAAACACACTTTTCATGAAGAAAATACTTCTACTTATAAGTGTATAACGTTACATATATATATATATATATATATTTTATGGATGAGATATTTCATTTTATTTTTATTATGATATGTATAAATTTCCTTTTTAACACTAATTATCATTTATTTATTTTTTTAGACGAGGTAATTTTGGAAGGTATGCACCACAGCGGTGGCAGATTCTTTAAGCTATATCTACATCCAGATTAATCTTCGTTTGTTAATTGGTAGGCACTTCAAACGAGTGAACAACTAGCTCAATGATTTAAAATTGCTCCATATTATTTTGATTGTTTTGTATATTATTTCCAATCTTTTATGTGTTTATTTCCTTGTACTAAAAAAAGGAAAAAAGTTTAATGTATTATTGTCATGGAACCGATTGAACTAAAAGCTCGAGCTTATAGTTAAGGCCCTTTTCAGTAGTTTTGTATTTTGGAGTAGTTCCACCAATTTGCAACTTCCCAAATGCTTTTGAATCAACCTGAGGCGTTTGGTCACTTTTAGAGCTAAATTCAGATTTAGTTTTGAAATTACCTCTTGGATCTGACTTCCATGGAGTGGAAGTAGTGCCTTTGAACTTTGATCTCCCTTTCTCAACCTCTTGAAGTTGTCTCTCAATTTTTATCGCTTTATGGAGCATCTCGTCCATGTGGAAATAAGTTTGTAGCTCAAGAGGGTTGCGAATCTCCCTCTTCATTCCCATGAGAAATCTAACCATGGTAGCTTCCTCATCTTCTTGTATATCAGCTCGGATTAGTGCCATCTCCAATTGTTTGTGATAATCTTCAACAGATTGGTTACCTTGAGACATGGATTGGAGTTCTTTCAACAACTCCTTATAATAGTGAGCCGGCACAAATCTCTTTTTCATGACCTTCTTCAATTCACCCCATGTTCTTATGGGTTCATCACCATCTCTTTTTCTTGTGCGCTTTAATTGGTCCCACCAAACAGCCGCATATTCAGTTAGTTCGGATACTACAAGTTTCACCTTCTTCTCCTCGGAATACTCATGTATGTCAAAGATTGTTTCAACCTTTCGTACCCAATCAAGATACGCCTCTGGGTCACTAGCTCCTCGAAAAGTAGGCATTTTAAGTTTGATAGCATTAAGATTACTATCTTTTCGATCGTTACCCCTTTTTCGGTATCCAAACTGCTCCTCCTCTTCAGACTCGGATAGTTCATCATCAAAATTCAATCTCCCGCGTCCTCCTTTCTTTTGGCTTGATTTCTTTTGGTTTGAAACCAAATCAGCCACAATAGCCCCTAACCTCTTCATCTCACCTACAATAGCTTGTTGCCATTCTTTAGAATCAACATCGTTAACGTTGTCCTTTTTAGGTTCGTTAGACATGACAAAATATATAAAGAATGAAAGAAAAGTGAAATCTAGTCTAAAGCAAGAAAAGAAGAAAAAGAAAGTAAAAGAAGTACCTCACAACCGGTTCAATCACTCTTTTATATTATCTTGATAGATCACAAGGATTATCTCGGGTAATATAAATGCCAATGAAGCAAAAGAATGACAAAATAAAGTAGAGCAGAAACTAGAAGCAAAGAAGACTAATATTGTAACGATAACCAAAGTTTAGCACACTAAGAATAGAATAAAAGACGATTTTCGAAGAAGAGACAAATGTTTGAAAGAAATTTTAAGAATGTGTGTTTAGCATGCAAATTCTAGAAAACTTGTAACTTTAGTACAAACAATGAGCCGATTTTTTTTTTTTTTTTCCTTTTTTTTTTCTTTTTTTTTTTCCCTTTTTTTTTTAAACTAGATTGGAATTGATTAACAAATTAAACTTGCACTAATGATTTAGCATGCAAAAAAAAATTGAAGAAATTCACACACATAAATGGGTTGGGCTAGTAAGAATAGAATCCAAAAATAATCAGTTCGCTACAACTAAGAACCTAAATAACTAGATGCAAAGATATGAGGAACTCGATCAATAATTAAAGACTCTAGATTGGGGTAATTTTTTTTTTTTTTTTTAATTTCGACAAACAAAACAAAAACAACAAATTCCTTAAGAGCCAAAGCTCTGATACCAATTGATGTGATATTGGTTATGAAAAAGAGATAATAACCAAATCAACAAGTTTTCCCGATCTATCTTAAGGAATTAATAGAATCAAATAACAAACATAAATTGGTGATAACAAACCAATCCCAAAGAATTAAAGACAATGAAAGGAGATCTGACCTTACACCTTCGAATAATTAAATTGGAACCTGAGTGTTTGGCGATTCACAAGTACCTTACCAAAATACTTGTTCACGATCAAGATAATATTGCAAGAATGATGACCCGGTCTCTCAAGCTCACAATAAAGAATTCAATCCCGGATTGAAAATAATTCCCAAAGGAAAAAAGTTTAATGTATTATTGTCATGGAACCGATTGAACTAAAAGCTCGAGCTTATAGTTAAGGCCCAATCATATATCTTATATTAATCTCCGACACACCCCCACACGCAAATGCCCCTTGGGCTTGCAGCGTGCACAACACAGGCCCATCCCGCCATGTGTTTTTAATTCCACACAATAATGAGGTTGCCGGGACTCGAACCCTCGACCGTTTGGTCCTCGAGGCTCTGATACCATGTCATGGAACCGATTGAACTAAAAGCTCGAGCTTATAGTTAAGGCCCAATCATATATCTTATATTAATCTCCGACAATTATTTGATGGTTAACTTATAAACATGTTTGTATTTGTTCATTGATCTATTATTTTATGACATTTACTCTTTAGTATATAGAAATCAATCATATTTAGTTTAATTTAGATGGAAATTATAATGTACGTAAGTTTCAAGTACGGAAGGTTCTATTGTGCAGAAAAAAATTGGATGGCAAACTATTTTTAACATGAACATTAATGAAATTTTTGGCCGCAAATTTACAAAATAAACAAAAAAAAATTCTGATATAAGTTTTCAAGCAAATAAAACAATAAATTTTCAAGATCGGTGTTTCCATTTTCACGGAAGACTTTAAATTTCTTTCATAAATGTGTAGACATAAAACTTATTTTTTCCAATAAGTTTGAAAAAGAACCTATCAAATCCCTACAAGTCAAATTGAGAGTACAATTTCAAGCTGCATTTAAACTACAACAATGGAAGTTCAATCCTAATTAACTTTTTCTTTTATATGCGACTAAGGTCATCTCCAACCGTGTTCTCTATTTACCCTACTCTATCTTCATTTTTCTCTACTCTATTTTTAAATATAGAGTTGCTACAGTGAAAGTTCTCCAACCATATACTCTATTTTACCCACTCTTTAAAACTTTTATTATTATTATATTCATTTTTCACATAACAATTTTTTTTAAATAAACGTAATATTTATATTCTTTATATTATTAATCAAAATATATCCATTTATTAATTTTTATCATGTTTTATAATTTAATATTTTTATTTTAAACTAAATAATTAAATGATAATTATTAAAATCAATAATTAATAATTCAATTAATTATTATTATTATTAATTTGAAATATAATTTTATAAAATTTGAAAAAATATAAGATTTAACACGAACAAAGAAATACATTAAAAAAATTAAAACATACGTCTAAAAAACACTACAATTAGAAATTAAATAACATGAATACGTCTAAAAAATAATACCTAAATAATAAATATACATGTACAACAAATAAATATACATGAAATTAATATTTAAAATAAAAAAAATATTTAAAACAAATATTATATAAAATAAATACTACATAAAACTAAACAAAACATTTAATGGACTAAGATTAATAAATAAAATAAAATTGAATTTAACAATAGCAAAATAAAAGGATTTAAAAAAATATATATTATTATCTTTGCTTGCGGCATCTTTGCCGCAAGCAAATCCAGCTCCATTGGAGCTAGATTTTCTAAGGGCTCTATAAAAATAGAGAGCCCTTGGAGATGGTCTAAGTGTGTGGAAAAGCGACTGAAATTAATCATTAATCATCGCTCTTCTATACAAACAAATGAGAAAGAATTAACAAACCGTGACGCAAAACAATGTAAAATGAGATCCTTTTGAGTTAAGGTTAATTAAAGAAAAAATAAGAGAATAGCTTCGTTTGTCTTGTTTGGGGCTCTCGGCGATGGTAAACACAGTTGGCTAATATCATTATTAATGACTGTTAGTCATTAATGAAACATATGACCCGTTTATTTTACTTATTGTTTGCTGTTAGAAAAAACTGATTTTCAAAAAGCATAGATTGCTTTTGGAAAATGTTACTTTTCAGGCAAACAGGATATCACTAACTAAACAATTAAAACTCTCATTTTTGTGAAAATATAAACATGAGTATGAAAATAAGCAACCAAACACTCTCATAGAGTCATCAAACTTGTTATCCCAACTCCATTTTGTGTCATATTATCACTAATCAGTAACATATCAAAGATATGTGTATATGAGAGGGAAAAAATTAAAAAAGTTCAAAAAATATTATCTCATGTTTTGCACCAGATAAAAAAATCATGTATACACGATTTTTTTTTAAATAACTTTTTATAAAAAAATCTACATGCCTTTGATCCATTCATGATTAATGAGAACATAACGCCAGGGCCGGCTCGGGACTACTTGAGGCCCTAGGCGAAATATAAAATATGGACCCTTATATACAAGCAAAACTATAAAAATAAATAGATGTATTTAAGTATAATATCATCCTCTCTTGTGGCGGAGGAATACCTTACAACTTTAAAATATATATATATTTATATACATGAAATTACAAATTTAATATTCATCTAAAAATATATATATATTTATATCCATTTAATCTTTCCTGTGACATAGTAGAATGTAAATAATTTTTAATTAACTTTAATTTTGAAAAACTTCTTTCTGCAAATGTAACTATAGAGAACCAGATTAGAATAATTGTAGTTGAGCACAATTGTAAGTGAATATAAAGAAGAACTTGTAGTAGAGAAATTTAATTGTAAAGAACTCAATTTATAAGGACAGATGCATATAAACACCTTATCTTTTCAATTTTTTTTAACGTTAGAAAACTGATAACAATTGAATATGTTTTCTTTTCCAAGTCTGTGATCAAACACAAAAAGAGGAGATTATGATCTACTTACTAGCATTTAGTCAATTGAGTGGGGTTTTATCCTTCCAAAATAATAAAATATCGCAATATTTTGTACTTTCCAATCTCCACATTAATTGAAACTGACAATTGTTTTTTAACTTAAAATCGTATATATGTAGCAAATTTACCTCAGCTCTCTTTTTTACCAATTAATCAAACTAACCTATATATTACTATAATAATATATATGGGGCCTTAATTTTTAGGGCGGCCTAGGCAATCGCCTAGGTTGCCTAGGTTGCCTAGAAGCCCAGCCGGTCCTGCATAACGCACATCTCAAATGAAAATAACGAGATTCGTGACTAGGTAGAGTATAATTATAGTTAGGAATAAAATTGATCCAATTTACAATATTTTTACGCCTTATCCCAAATTTTAAAATTTAGTATCTAATTTCAATAATTGATTTTATAATTAATTAAACTGAGAATCCTAATTAAGAAAAAATTGTTTTGGGCCGTAATGCAATTAATAAAGAATATGATGATGGACTTGAGTCGTACAGTTTAGACTATCCTTTGTGGAAATTTATGGACCTTGTCCAATTGGATCTGTTCACATAACAATTGGAATAATAATAACCTATTTGTTTGAGCTATCATATAAGGTTCCTTTTGGGCTAATTGCCTTCCCACATAGGGAGATTCTGAAATTGCGGAGGCTTGGTTCGATCAAGCCGCGGTGGATCATCTTTTAATTAAAATTTTCTACGTATATATATGTTAGAACTTGAATTCGAAATTTAAATTAAGCGATTTGAAGTCCTTAAACCACTCAAATCAACCCTACTTAGTATCCATATTTTTAATTTTATCAAACTACATAGTTTTAACTTATATAATTATCCTTTAATAACTTACTTATATAATTATTAATTAAATGATAGTTTACTCTTTCATAATTATTAATTAAATGATAGTTTACTCTTTCATAATTAATAACCCACATATTTTCTAATAAGGGTTGGTACGAGTGGTAAGGAGTTGAATCTCTATTTGTTTGGTTTGGAGTAGTGGAATGTTCTGCTTTCGACGGGCTTGACGTTTCATTTAAAACGCACAACACAACATCACAACAAAATCCAAAAAATCAAAACGAGCTCTCTTCTGTTCTTATACTTTGCTTCCCTTCCCTCGAACATTCTTCTTCCTCTAGTGTTTAAGTTTTCTCACATACATACCAAGTTTCCTCATATTTCGATTCACATTTACCAATTTACCAATCCAAGTTTGTATCCAAGATTCCAATGATTCTGCTAGAATGCTTAAATTATTAAGTTCGTTATTGTTTCCAAGTTCATAATTCATTCAAGTTTCCAATTTGCTATTGCTTAATTACAATTTCTCTATGGAATTGTCAAATTTATTTTGTAACTTCCAGCTTTATGTCCTTTCCATTTCTTGTAAAGGGGTGAGGTTCAACAGCATTCCTATGAGGTTCAAGGTGGGCTCTTAGGCTCTGAAGTTCCGACAGTGACAACCACCATCTCCTTAATGGGGGTTTGAGTTTGTTGGTCGGCCATTTTGGGAAGGGCTTTCTGCATATACGAATTGTCACTTGCTCTCCACGCTCATCACACCAAATAATGGAGATGTGAGAACCTGTGATGACACTTTAAAGATTTGACTTCACGTGTGCGGGGAACGGTCCTCGAAAACATTTTGACGCACAAGTCAATAATAATTCTAGATAGAGAACGTCTTAAGTAGTGAGAGAGAAAAAGTAGACAGACCTTCTTATTAGGGATTGCAGGTCTTTATATAGAGCTGTTTGATTGGGTCAGGTTTGCTCCATGAATTTATAGCTGATTTGCGCTTCCTAAACCGGCTCCTCAAAGTGTTTGGGTTAGGTTAAGTGTGCTTGGCCCACATTCTTCGCCAACGATTAATATATACCAACAGATTACTATAAATTAACTACAGTAAAATAAAACCCCTTGGGCATGCATTTAATATAGGGTAAATTTTAAAAAAAACTCATGTGGTTTCACTAATTTTCAGATAAATGACTGTGGTTTACTTTTTGTCAAAACGATGATTGAGGTTTTCAACTTTAGCAAAATAAAGACTTTTTCGATTGATACTATTAAAATTACCCTTGACGACTTCAAAAATAACATATTTTAAGAACTACTAATAGTATAAGCAACTTTAATTCTTCAACTTTTTTATTTGGAGACTATTTAGATGATGTATGGTACAGAGAGAAAGTTAATGTTTAGAGAGAGAAAGTTTCAAAAAAGATGATTTTCGAAAATCGAAAATGTAGTTCCATAACAAATAGGAATATTGAACAACTTTAATTCTTGAAAATTTTTATTTTCAGGTCGTTAAAGATGGTTTTAATAGCATTAATTCAAAAAATTCAACTCCAAAAGGATTTTATTTGAAATTTACCTTTTAATATATGTACGATTAATTTAAACTAGTGATTATACAACTTTCGATTGCAATAAAAAAAAAAAAAAATTGCAATTTAAGTTTTGTGGTACTCTTCTTCGTGGAGTTGAATTTTGACAGGCTATAATGTTAGCTATTCCTATTTCCTACCTCTCTGTCACC
Source organism: Euphorbia lathyris (assembly GCF_963576675.1). Taxonomy (NCBI): domain Eukaryota; kingdom Viridiplantae; phylum Streptophyta; class Magnoliopsida; order Malpighiales; family Euphorbiaceae; genus Euphorbia; species Euphorbia lathyris. The sequence goes on along the minus strand of NC_088911.1, from coordinate 28,809,257 downwards.
TAAAACCCTAAAAATAAAGTAACTCTTATACAAATAAATAAAGAAAACAAAAGATAAAGAGGACAATATTATTTAGTTGAGAAAATTGATTCAACTAGCATCAAAATTAATCAAAATTTTAAAATAGTGACTACCATAGAATGGATTAAAATGATACAATGGGCTGGGCACAGTTCGGTCCAAGTCGGGGATTCATGAATCTCCAGTATTGGATTGAAATTCGGAGATTAATAAAAGAAAATCTCCAGGATTGGATTGAAATAATAAATCTCCAGAATTGAATTGCCCCAAAATTTCAGTCTAGTCCAGTTCGGGGATTCGGAGATTCGGTTCCGGTCCAATCCAATATAATTTTTCAGTGATTCGGATAAATATCTAATAGTTTAAGTCCTAAAAAATAAATTAAAAATTTAATTTACAAGATAATAAAATATAAAATTTTATTATCTTACATTACTTGAAATAATGATATTTTTTTAGAAAGTAAACAACATTTATTAAAAGTTACAGTAAACAACAAGGCTAAAAAAAAACCCCACAAAATCAAAGTATTAAAAGTCACGGTAGACAACAAGGCTAAAAAAACCCACAAAATCAAAGTTACAAAATAACAAATCCATAAAAACAAATAACCTTTAATTCAAAAAAGACAACACTTTATTAGCAAGATCTCTCTAATCATCATCCCAATTTATAATTGAATCTTCTTAACACAACAAATTCCTTATTTTCCAAAGCAAATGTAGTAAAAGCCAAATATCAACCTAAACATATAAAATTTACAATATTAGTGAATCAACAAATGTTAAATTAATTAGTTTTCACTTCAATAAAATTAATCAACACACTAGCAAAAAGTAAAAGAAAAAAAATATGCTTACCAAAGTGAATTTGATTCGGTTAAAAAAACCTTAGATGTCCAATTGAGGATTTTCATGATATTTATTGTAATCTCTATTCTTTTCTTCAGTGATATTTCACAATCACTTGAAGAACAAGATGTCATTGACAATTATGAATTCTTAACAAGTGATCAACAATCTGCTTTTAACAGAGAAGTTGTCCACTTTCTAATTATTCACAGAAGATTTGGATGATCAAATTTCTTTGATTCTTGGTTATCTGATTAAGGGCAGATGGGGTAGGCAATGATAACTGCATTTCTATAGGTTCAATTCATCAATGTCGGTATCTCAGTCACAGATTGATGTTGTCCTCCCTTGGCAGATTAAGCAAAACTTTTTCAACTATAAGACCCTATAATACCCGATTGAACAAGAGGTGATGAGATGGGAAAGGTGTGAGTGGCTGTCTAGAAAATTTTCCATGGCTGAAAAACCAGGTGAATAAAATTTTCCTAATTGATTTTCCATGAGAGGAAGCTTCTGTGAATTAATTAAGAACTATATCTAATACCCTAACATATAAAACTTCAAATATAACACAGAACATATAAAACTTCAAATCTACACAATGTACACAACACAGAGTTTAGAAATTGAAATATAAAAGTTCAGAGTTTAGAAAACTTACCAGAGTTTAGATCGGTAAAAGGTGGAGGTGGCGCTATGCAAGGTGGAGGTGGCAGCGTGCGAGGTGGTAGCAGCGGTGTGCGAGGTGGTAGCGGCGATGGAGTGCAGTGGAGGAGATAGAACCCTAGAAAAAAAAATCGAAGCAGAGAGAATGGGTAAAAGAAGCACGTGATTCTATTTTATAAAATGTTTAAAAATTTTAATATTTAAAACTTCTAATATTTGTTACTTAATTAAATTAAATGGTTAACAAGAAATAGAATTGGTTCAGATGGTTAAGGCGATTAACAATGTTCCATTTGGTTAGGTGTTCTAGGTAAATATTTTTTATTTCATTTTATAAACGGGAATTAATCGGGATAATTTATACGACTATATAATAATGTTATACCTTATTAATAAATTATAAATTTATATTATTGTAATTAGTTTACCAAACCTTACAAAATATATAACTATATATTATATAATATTTCTCCTTATATAAAGTTAATGTATGAAATATAAATTTATTATTGCTAAACTTTCGGTTATTTCAGTTCGGTCCAATCCAATCCAATCCAATCCGGTTATCGGTCCGGTCCTGGATAAATTTCGGTCCAGTTTTTTGACGAAAAGTCAACGGTCCAATCTAGTTCGGTTCTCCAAAAAAAGTCAACGGTCCGGTCCAATTCCGAAGTTTTTTCCTCGGATATTCGATCCGGTCCAGTATCTCCGGGATCCGCGCCCAGCCCTACAATCTACAACAATTTTGATCCTATTTATTGATGCGAGGCAATTTCTACTCATAAAACATAATTTATGAATCGGATTTTTTATTTGAATCTATAAATAAAGAAAATGAAACCTCGATTTATTTTCAACTGACCACTTACTTTTATTATTTATGAGATGTTGTTTGCATTTTCATATATATAAATTGTGTTTTTTCCTTAACCCAATCAAACGATAACGTTTTGCTTTTGAGTAAAAAAAAAAATTAAATCCAACTCATATAAATTAGGGTTCATTTATTACATTTCAAATAGTCAAAATTTGATTTAGTCACTACTAAATCAAATTATTACTATTTTTTACTTTATAAATATATCTAAATTTCTTTAAAAATATTAAAGTACGTAAAGACCTTATTCCAAAATTATAATTTAAATAAGAAAACGGATATCTTACCAAAAAAAATAAGAAAATGGATAGAAGAAATAATAAAAGGGATCGGGCAATTTTGTTTTTTTCTTTTGGTCATTTGAGTGTTTTATAAATAAATAATTACTGGAGGTGAAAAATGGGTAAAAGCAAATGGGTAGGAAAAGACAAGTGAATAAAGTGACGCATATCAATGAACCCAAACTGTCAAAAAATCTTTTCAGTTCATACTCAAGATTTGTGCCGAGTTAAAATTGTAAATGGTCCCAGTGAAAAATTCTGTTGCTGTGTACAAATCAATTTCTTTGTGGTAACAAGGGTGTAAATCAAGGATGGATGAGAATTCACAAACTATTCTAACTCGGTTCGTTTAAAGCTCGATCAAAACTCAATTTATGTAAGATATTAGCTCAAACACATTATCAAGTTGAGTCCGAGTTCTCTTAAACTCAGACTCGAAAATACACTAACATATTTGATTGTTTTTAATTATTATATATATTTCATTAAATTTTAATTCAAAATAATAAATAACTATAGAAAAAATGATAATTAGTCCTTAACCGTAACTCAAAAGAATTATAAACTGGAGACGTCATTTATTCAAAGAGTATGTGAGCTTTATTTTTAATACACTATCTGTTGACTCTATTTGTGTGTGGGTCATGATCATCTGGGATATTTGGATAGGTAGAAACAATTACATTTGGAACAATGTTAAGATGTCTCTAATAGTAGTTTTCCAAATGGCTTGTCTAAGTTTAAAGGAATGACAGGATGCACAAGTCTTGCATCACGGCATAAATGGTCTGACACAAAATTCATTAGTACATAGATGGTGCAGACCTCCTCTCCAGGTTCACAAGTTAAATGTTGATGCTTCTCTAATTCCGAGTTCTGGTTTGTTAGGGGCATAGGTTCTGCTTCGCAATATGAAGACCAGTTCTGTGGTGCGTTTTCTAAGCTTCTCCTAGGCGACTATCAAATCAGAGATGGAGAAACAATGTGTACAAGGGAAACACTGAGTTGGTTAAAATATAAAAGTTTGGAATATGTGAGATTGAATCAGATTTTGCTACGGTAGTTAATCATCTTAGGGAATGACCTTTTAGGTCTGCTTATAATTTTATATTAGAAGAGTGCAAATCTCTGTTAAGTTCTTTAAATAACGTTGGTGTCAATTTCGTTAGTTGTCTACGAATAGTGTAGCCCATGAACTTGCTCGGGTTGTCTACTCTATGTCAGGACTGATGGAATGGTCCTTAAAACTCGATAAATGCGTGATCAGCCAAAGCTCAATCAAAGATCAACTTTGGAAAGACTCCGTTCGAGACATTAATAAACTAATACTGAGTCTACCCAGAACTCGAATATTTATTTATTTATTCCTCCTCCAAAACATGTATTTTTCCATCAATTAATAATTTAAAAAAAAACATGTAATTCTTCTTCTTTATTTTAATTTTTGAAGTCAAACAAACATGTACAATATCAATCATAAGAAATTAGAGAAATGGAAAACATTGACTTCAGTTGGAAAATTAAATAATGATTCGAATTTGGAACCATAGAATAAAAAAGGAAATGGGGTTGTACCAGAGAAGAGAAGCACAATGTAGAGAATATATTCTCTTTCTATCCAAGTCGTTGTTGTCAACTATCCTTTTGAATCCATAGGATTAAACACTGCTCTTTTTAAATATATTTTTCAACGTAGTTATGATTAAAATTTATTTTTTAATAAAGGATTATATTTATTCCTCTAGTTAGGATCATTCCTATTATGACTCAATTGGGTGTAATTGATTTTATTTTATTTTTTAAAATATCAGAAAATGTGGAGAGATTAATAATATATTACAGAAATTTTTTTTTTTACCGAACACAGTAATGAGATGAGTCGTGGATGAGATCGCTCTCTTTAAGACGTTCGTGGAACCGCCTTCAGAAAGTGCAAGCAATCGTATAATCCGGACGCCTCCAAGGTAAACAGCTCACCCAGAAAAAATATAAATTCGTATTGCACATTATGAACTCGGTGAGAATACATGCAAATAATTGCTCAGTTTGATTTCGATTTTTAAAGGAAGCAGAATAAATTTTTTTCAGCGTATGGAAAACGAAAATAATGAAACTATATATATATATAAGAAAAAAAAAGTTGTTGTGTTTACTGGTCTAGTTGAGCAAAAGGTGAGAGTGAAAACAGAGAAGTGGGGAATAGGATAGACTGATTCAAGTGAATCAAATCAAAATATTTGTTGAGGAAGATAAAAATTATTTTAACTGAGTAGTGACATAAGGTCAAACATAGACAAAAGTATCTTACAATTTGAACCTTTGCATAATGAGTATAATTTAGATTATATTAGAGTGACTCGTAGTCGTAAACTCTATATCTGACATTATACCACGCCAAAACCTTTTCAGAGTTTAGTTCAAGTAGTATGTGCATTTATGGTCATGCACATCTATCCCAGTATAATGAATGCTCTAGAGTTTTATTTTAAACTCATAGGAAGCAGCCCCACTTTCATATTCATATAGATGAGTCAATGAGAAGTACTAATGTAAATATGTACTTCAGTCCAAAATGGAGTATATATCTCATTAAGAGTTTTTATTATCTCAACCTAATATCGCTTCAGGAAATTCATACTTCAAATGCATGATCTAACTCGTATTACATCAGAACTTATTATTACCCATTGAACATATTTCTTGGGATCTCCAGTCTATAGCTTGGGTTACCATTATGTGTAAAACATCACTGTAGGGGCTGTTGAAATACAATTTTCCAAAAGTTTTTTTATTCTGACAAAAATAATTTAAATAAGAACCCCAAATTAGTTTAAAAATGAAATCTTACGTTTAAATCAATTTATTATTTACTAACAAGTCTGTTAAGTGTTTTAATGAACTTAAGTGCAAGAAAATTGAATGGGCTTAATAAGCCAAGAAGTCCAGATACCATCTAGAGGCCTCAACAAATTCAGAAGCCCATAAAACAAAACGGATGGACAACTGGTGAAGTACGCGTGTTCCCAAGGCATGCCAAAAAGTATAATGATATAGAGGCCATGTGTAATCCCCCTCATTAGGATCACATGATATCTCACACAATATCAGTTATAGACATGCTTTCAATTCTCAATCATATAAACTTCAATCTCATATAAACTTTACATATTATACATAAGAGAAAGCATTTACAATTTACAATACACGTTTAAGTCATTATCCTACATAGAGGATTTACAAAACAAAAGTACATCATAAGACTCCAAAATGCCTAGATGAGAATGGACTGACACTGCCGGTGCGGCCTTAAGCAAGAAGAACTCCACCTAACCTGTAAAATTTGTTGGCAATGGGTGAGCTGCCTACTCAATAAACATATTACGCATATATATATATACAAAAGTAATATAAAGAGCACAAATCAAAATATATCATCAGTACCAAGTTAGAATTTTCAATAGAAAGATATTCACTTGTTTCACTTAGTATAGTAATATTTATTTTAGAAAGGCCTTGCTATACTTAGACGATATATATAAAATGGTCCTTGGGCCCAATCTGTATCCTGACTCACTAAATTTGGAATACAATCATCTGTGCTACGGAGGAGTTAAACTCAACTCACATACTCATATATCTCAACACATGTGCTTCCGGCTCACAATATTCGGATAGCACTCTCAACTTGGACCATTTCACATATCCATCTAAGCAAGCTCATATTCATTTATAATCCAACCATTATTCAGTTCCAGTATGCGCCCAAGGCTCAACATGCCGTATTTGCTCATAACACTGCAACATACTCAATCATATCACTTTCTTATCAATTATAACGTATCACAAACACTCAAACATTATTCACATCAGATTCAACCACATCTCACACTCAACAAGTTACAAGGCACAATACATTCATACACATATATAAGCAATATGCTTACCGTCGCACTTGGTTCGATCTATTCAACACGATCGGGTGTGCGTTCAATTGCACCTTGCCCTCCTAATGTCACATAACATTTATACAATTAGCCTTAACATAAACTTAATGAAAATATAAACTAATGAATGCTATATGATTTACAAGACACTAACTCCATAAAGTTCATGCAATCTAATCCTTTTGTCTTAGATCATCACATGACCTACTTGCACACATTCTGCCATAACTCTCTCTATATAAATCCAAATGCCCTGTTTCTTGAACCTACTGAAACTAGATATATATGGGTATAACATATCCAAAATTCAAATTAATATCACTTCTACACAATATATGGCATGCAAAATGATTCTGTCTTGTTTCCAGCCAAGAAACAGACTATCCAGATTTGCATGTACCATAATTCACTCAACCTAGCTCACACTAAACACAATGGATTGACAAATCCTTTTACAGGAATATACTTCAAGTAGTTAGAAACACTTTTGTATAAAGAAACTTTCTCAAATTCGGACGCTAAGGTCCTCAAAATGCTACATCAATATAGCTGCCTCACATGACATTCAATTTCGAGGCAGTCATGATCCATCTAGGTTTTCTTCATCTATATATGGAATTAAAGTCCCATATGTTACAGAGGGTTTCATAATAAATATAGGAACATAGTTTATTCTTTATGTATCTTCAAATTCGAACAATATCAATATGAAAAACATGCTCCAAAATGACTGAAAGCAGTACCCTAGATTTCTGTTTAGGGCACTTGATACATATCTTTCATTTGGACAGCCTAAAACCAATTCAAACAATACCAAAACTCAACAAACTCAATCAAAACTCATCCACAACAAATCCTATGATCATACCTAGGTATTTCAGAATCTCAAACTCATAGAAAACAAGCTAAAATAGCATACTAACCTTCAACTTGTGTCTATCACCTAGTATGCTTCCTAACTTGACTTGTTTGGCTTGAAAATGGAAGAAATTGGAAGAGTTTTCTTTGGAGAGTGTTAGGGTATGAAAAATGAAATTTTTCTGAAGCTTTGGTCGAAATTGTGGCTGGAAATGAGGAGGAATGAGTTGTATACATCCTTTTGAAATCAAAGAGGCATACTTTATCTTACTTGAGTGACATCATGCTTTGTGAGGTGCTTACTTACTAAACTTCATTTCCAGCCCTCCATAAGTCTAATTTAATCAATTAAGGACATGTGTATTTATTCATTTAAGTCCAAAATCAATTAACCAATCGTTACATCTTAACGACACACTAATCGCCTCCTAATCGCACGATAATAGCATTATGAATACGAAACTTCTAATGACAATGAGATGAATCTAAATTGTATGTATTCAATCATGAAAACATATATTAATGTGGAAAGACTCATATGTTAGGGTTTTGGGGATGTTACAGTTCTTCCCCCCCCTTAAAGAATTTCGTCCCCGAAATTCACTTACCAGAAACTTCAAATAGGTAAGGATATTGTGTCCTCATATTTTCTTCTACCTCCCAAGTTGCCTCATCAAGTGTTTGATTATGACTCCATCTCACCTTAACCATCGGAATTTCACGGTTTCTGAGTCGTTTCATTTCTCGTCCCAAAATCTCTAAAGGTTGCTCACGAATAGTCAAGTCTGTGTTCACTATTGCAGTCTCAGGTTCAGGAATCATATGACTTGGGTCTGGTCTATATCTTCTTAATACTGAAATGTGAAATACATCATGTATTAAAGATAATTCTGGTGGTAAAGCTAACCTATAAGCCAATGGTCCAACTCTCTCAATGGTCTCATAAGGCCCGATGTATCTTGGATTCAACTTCCCTCTTCTGCCAAAACGAACTATTCCTCTCCATGGGGATATTTTTAAAAACACTTTATCTCCAACTTTATATTCCATCTCCCTTCGGTGCTGATCCACATAAGCTTTTCTGACATTCCTGTGCAGCTTTTAAATACTTCTTTATGACATTGATCTTCTCAACAGTTTCCTGGACTAACTCAGGTCCTTCCAATTGCCTCATTCCTTCAACATCCCAACATATAGGGCTTCTACACGGTCTTCCATATAATGCCTCATAAGGTGCCATGCCTATACTCGAATGATAACCATTATTATAAGCAAACTCTATAAGAGGTAAATGTATATCCCACTCACCTTGGAAATTAAGAACACAAGCTCTCATCATATCCTCTAAAGTCTGAATAGTTCTTTCTGATTGTCCATCTGTCTGTGGATGAAAAGCTGTACTGAAATGCAATTTTGTTCCCAAGGAGTGTTGTAAACTGCCCCAAAATCTAGATGTAAATCTAGGATCACGATCTGAAACAATAAATATAGGTACTCCATGCAGTCTCACAATTTGTTGCACATAAAGTCTAGCCAATTTATCCATCGAGTCTGTTTGTTGAACCGATAGAAAGTGAGCAGATTTCATAAGTCTATCCACTATCACCCATATACTATCGTGTCTACGCCTTATTCTTGGTAATCCCATCACAAAATCCATAGTGATTGTTGGTCCCATGTGATTAGTTCCAAGGGGGGTTAGGAACTAATGTAACTTTTTCGCTAAATAATGCTGTCTTAATTAATTCTTTAAGTTACTTAACTTAGTTTAGGTCAGCACGGCCGAGAAATGTAAGACAGCTTTAGTCAGATGCTGACTAGAACTGTTTTACTTGTGAGTTGGGAATTAACACTTGAGGTCAGCTTCCAACTCAGCACCAAGATTACTCAGTGTCAGCTTTTACAATTTATATCCTGAGCAATTTAATCGGACAACACCTTTATAGATATATTGAGAGAGAGTTAGAAATTACTCAGCACAACTTATCCTGGTTCGGCCTCTCCGCCTACGTCCAGTCCCCAGAGTCCCTCCGGGCTTTTTCAATCCAATACTGAGCTCTTTAAAGGTAGAGCACAAACCGTTTACAAGGCAGTTGAATATGCAAGAGTACCTTCCTCTATTCGTCTACTCAACTCCTACTAAGTGCTGTAACCGAACACCTAGATTTCTCTACCACTGAGTACTTAAAACCGAGTACTCAGCACTACTCTCTCAATTTTACAATTGATACACACTTGTTCTTTCTAGATGAAGAACACTATAGATGATTACAAAATCAATCTAGCTTTTACACAGAAATAGAAGTTTGGTGTAAGATCTTTTTCTTGTTTGAATGTGCTTTGTATCTTTTCTCTTTTTCTCTTGTATTTTTCTTGGCAAAAATTGACGATGATCCAAGCATGAACTTGTCCTTATATAGTTGAGATCTGAATTCACAATCATTTGGATCCGGAATTATTCGTTGGATTCAAACGGCTCTTTCTATCGACATTTTTCTGGTCAGGTCCAGATTTGCAGGCCAATTCTGTCGTCTGAATTTCGCAGGCGTCAGGCTTGTCTTCTTCCCGCAGGTGAGTCTTCTAGTGCCAGTTCGTCTTTTAGCTAACGGACAGTTGACCCATGCACCTCGAAATCGACTCTGTGCGTAATTCGAAGGTTTCTATTATTGGTGCAGACAGTTGTCGGATCTTGTCTTCTAGCAAACGGATCATTCATGCTGTCCTAACGAACACTTAGCTTGACTTTTATTGACGCTGCTTTTGTTCCTTGTTTCTGAGTTACTCTTACTCAGCTTCCGTGGTCAGCTTCGTCTGCAAGCCTTAGTTTAGAGAAGGACTTCTCTTCGTTGATAATGAGTTGCATCTCACTCAGTTTCTTTGGTCAGCTTCATCTTTAAATATTTGTTCTGAAGATGGCTTTTCTTCTGTTATGCTGAGTTGCACTTCACTTAGTTTGTGCTGTGTTCTCATGCTGACTTCGTCCTGTCTTACTTTTTGATTCTGTTTTCATTTATACTTATACTCAACATTGAACAAACATATTAGTACAATTAAATCAAAGCACTTAAATTTAATTGCCCCTTAATCATGGATTAACTTAAATAATTTTGTCAAATCAAAATCATGTGGAAAGGTGTTTCAACAAACTCCCCCATTTTGATGTTGGCAAAATATTTAATTAATGGAACTCAGTTTTGAAATCCCCATGATTGAGTTATTTTTCAATCTTCTGAAGTTACTCCCCCGTAAGGGTTGCATCTATTGACTTAAATTAACTCTAAACCTTCTAAGATTTAATTGAGTAAGATTAAGACATGCTTATACTGACTAAGTTCAATTCTAGACCTTCCAAGATCTAATTCAGATGAGCCTAGGTCAGCTTTCAGAAGAGTTCGAAATTTTGGAACATATTTTTACTCAGTTTGATACATGGATAGTTTAGGTATCAGAGTTTATGGAGGATTATATCAGAGCTTATTAATCATGTATCAGAGCAAATGAAAGGATGTATTAAAGCACATGTGTACTGAGTATATTCCATTTTAATTTTGTTTGTTTGTTCAATTAAGACAGATCAACACATAGCACAAAAAGTAAGTAAGTATCACATAAGATTTGTCAATTTGAATAAAGGATGCATGGATATATATATAGATGGTCAGCATTAACAAAACATAACACGCCAGATAAAATTACAAGTCAAAAGCTACAACTAGCCAATCTATTTCTTCTTGTTGACTTGAGCTTGGTGAGCAGGATTTACTTTGCCTTTCCGTTTGGCGGTTCTTTGTTGCTGACTGTCGGATGCTTCCCCTATTTACTGAGTTCCATCAGCTTGTTCTTTCTCCCCCGTTTTGCCAGCATCAGATGAAGGAGGAAGAAATGTCTCGCGGAGAGCAGCACGAGTGAGTTTTGCGGAGTATGCATGGAGTTGACTCGTACTTTCCCGAAGACCGTTGAAGACAGCCATGCCATCGTCCATTGTAGCAGCAGGGATCCTAATATTAGCACTTAGCATGCTTAGTAGATACTCCTGTGACTTCCCGATCCAAGTGATGGATTCTGTCAGCTTGGCATATGACTGATGGTATATTTTGAGCAGAGCCGAATCATAGAACTGACGTTGGGCATTTGTATAACGGACATGGTTAAGGGTGGCTTAAGAATACTGTAGTATCTCATTTGTCTTGACTTGATCAGTATCCATTTCTTCTTTACTCAAGTTGAGTAGGCGAACAGCTTCGCTAATCTGCTCAATGGAACACTAGGAGGAGGAGGAGACTAATTCACGAGTCCCGGTCAGCTCAGAACATAGCTGGGTAAAGAGTTGATGAACCTCAGCAGAGGTTGCATAAAGTGAGTTCGCAACTGACAAGGTGTTGAGTTGACCCTGGATAGCATTCATGTGATTGACCATTGTCAGCTGGAGTTCAGCCAGCTTCACTATAGATTCTTGCTTGGGTTGTTAAGATTGAAAGGTTGTCATGACACTCATCAAGTCTTTGAGACCTTTGATTTCTGCCAGAAGCTGAGTGACAGAGGATATGTGTTGAGGCTCAACATGGATAGACCCAACAGCATCGGCATGAGATTGGTTAATGTCCTGAAGTATGGATTGAGCTGAGTCGATGATCCTTCTCCTAGACTCAGTTGCATGCAAGTAAGCGTAAGTCCCATCAGGATAATGCTCAGCGGCCGGAATTGGAATAGCACCGGATGGAGGAGGTGTTTGGTGTTGTCCAGAATTAGATGTGCCAGCATGGTCAGCGGCTGGACTTTGATTCAGATTACCAGCAAGAACTGGCTGGTTTTCATTCTGCCTTGAAGAATTTGGAAGAGGTGGATCGGCAGAGATAGTTGTTGGTCCCTTATAACGTGACAGGTTAGTTCCAAGGGGGGGGGATAGGAACTATTTTAGAATTTTGTCCGTTAAGGTTGACTTCTTTTCATATGAAAAGGTTTATATAGCGTCACTAAGTAGATTCAAGACATAAGCTTAGTCAACTTGTGACTAAGTCTGCGTATTTACTTGAGTCAGGAAATAGCACTTAGAGTCTATTCCTGAACTCTGCTTCTTAGTAGACTTAACTCAGCGTGAGTTCTTTACTTAGTCAGTTTTATAGCAAGCAATATATATTAAAGGAGTTTAAGGGTTAGAAAGATATTACTCAGCAGACTTATCCTGGTTCGGCCTCTGCGCCTACGTCCAGTCCCCGGAACTCGTTCCGAGCTTTTTGAATTCTCTACTGAGCTCTTTAAAGGTAGAGCACGAAACCTTTTACAGATAGAAGCTGAGTATAACAAGAGTACCTTCCTCTATACCTCTACTCACTCCTATATCTACTGCTGAGTACTATAACCGAGTACTCAGCCTCTCCTTTCTATCCTTCTAGAAATGATAAAGTGTTTGCCCTAAACAACAATTGCTAAGACACTTTAGATGATTAAAAATCACTCTAGACTTTTACACAATAATATAGAAATTGGTGTAAGGTATTTGCTTTGCTTTTCTCACAGAAACTTCAAGTATGAATTTGGTCAGCGTTTCGACTAATTGAAGATCTGCATCGATTGAAGCAAATGGATGGCCTTTATATAGTGACACTTGAGGCACCTGGTCATTTCGAATTTCGAAATAACCGTTGGAGGGAAACGGCTTCCTGTCGTTGTCACTCTGGGCGTGCTCAGCGTCGTTGGCCAATAGGATTCACGCATCTTCTGTCTTCGTCAGTCCTCGGCAGAATGTTTCGACATTTAAGGAAAAGTCCACGAGACAGCTTCCTGCGCCTTCTGAACTTTTCCCAAAGTAGAAATACTTTGTCTAGAAGTTGAACGTTGTCTGCCGCTGTCCAGACTGCATTGTCGTCCAACTCAGCAGCTTCCACTTGAAGCTTTTGCTTCGAAGGCTTCTCGATCCTTCTTTAGCTGAGTCGTCGTTTTGCTTGATATGGCTTCGTTTTGAACTCTTGGGCCTAATGGTCTTGATGTGTTGACTTGGGCTTGACTTTCACTTTAAGGGCCTTTGGGCTTTTTAATCTTAATGTCTTGTAAACAATTAAACTCAACATTGAACAAACACATTAGTGTAATAAATCAAAGCATTTAAATTTAATGTGTTAGAATATTTTTATCATTACTTAAATAATTTTATCAAATCAAAATCATGTGGAAGGGTGTTTCAACAAACTCCCCCATTTTGATGTTGGCAAAAATATTCAGTCAAGAACTCAGTGTTGAGCTCCCCCATGATTATTGACCTTATCTTACTCAGTATACTCCCCCGTAAGGGTTGAGCGGCTGACTTAGATTTACTTTAAACATTTCAAGTACGTCTAAGGTCAGTTTTTCAGAATTAGGTCAGCTCATGGAACATATTCTATTTAACTCAGTTTATACGGAAGATTTATATATCAGAGAGCGTTGAGTATTTCTTTGTTCAATGTGTTTAAGAAGACATGTAAAAGCGGTCAACATTTTGATCAACACAGCATGCAATCATAAAGCAATGTAAACAAGTAGCACAGTTGATTTAGTGAAGATGCGATTAACTATTCAATACAAAACGTAAGTAAGCATCACATAAGATTGGTTAATTTAAAAAGATAGATGCATCAAAGTTTTGTATTCAGGGTCAGCACAACAAAAGTACACAAGGGAAAGACTATAAGATTTAACAAAAAGACATCTAGTCAGTCCTAGTAAAGCTAAAGCTATTTCTTCTTGTAGTTGAGTTGGGCTTCATGCTATTTAGCTTTACCCTTTCCTTTTTGTCTTTGCTGACTACCTGAAGCTTCTTCTGAATGCTGGGTTCCTTGAGCTTGTACTTTCTCCCCCGTTTTGCCACCATCAGCAGGAGGAGCAATGAAAGTGTCTTCAATGGCAGCTTTAGTTAGGCGTTTAGAGAATGCCTTCAGCTTGTGTGTGCTTGTATTTATGCCATCAAAGATGGGAACACCATCATCCAAAATAGCGCGAGGAATCCTGACATCAGCAGCACTCAGCATACTTAGAACATATGCTTGACCCTTTGCAACCCAGTGTATGCTGTCCGTGAGCATTGCAAAAGCTTGATGAAACATCTTCAGCAAGGACGAATCAAAATACTCACGCTGAGCGTTGGTGTGTCGCACGTGGTTGAAAGTTACGCGAGAGTACTTCAGTATCTCGTTTGTTTTGAGCTGGTCAGTGTCCATCTCTTGCTTGCTTAAGTTTACAGATGCACAGCCTCGCTAATTTGCTCAATGGAGCATTGGGAGGAGGAAGAGAGTTGGTGATTGGTTTTCTCTTGCTCAGTATGAAGCTGGCTGAAGAGATGATGTACTTTGGCAGAAGTGGCATATGTTGAGTTCGCAGCTGACAATTGATGAATCTGCCCTTGCAGTGAGTTCATGTGGTTTACCATGGTCAGCTGGAGTTCGGCCAGCTTCATTATTGAGTCCTGCCTGGGCTGTTGAGATTGTAATGAAGTCATGACACTCAGAAGATCCTTCAGACCTTTGATCTCAGTAAGAAGTTGAGTGATAGACGAAAGCTGAGTAGGCTCAACATTAGTAGACCCAGTGGCATTGGTGTTTGATTGATGAAGATCCTGGATAAGAGCTTGAGCTAAGTCAACGATTCTTCGACCAGACTCAGAGGCATTGAGATAGCTAAAGGATTCATCATTTGTTGGCCCAAACGCCAGAGGAGGAGTAGAACCGAATAGAGGCGTTGTTTGGTTCTGCTCAACATTTGAAGTGCCAGCATTATCAGCTGCTGGTCTTGAGTTAGGATTTCCAGGAGAAACTGACTGGATTGGATTCTGCACTTGGAGTTGTGGAAGTGGAGGATCGGCAGAATGTGTTACTTGCTCAGGGTCAGGCTGAAACTGACTAGATTGTGAAAGCTGAGTAAGTTCAGTGTTCACCTGAGCAGGTAATTCCTTAGCTTGCTCAACGTGTTGAAGAGCGGAATCTTCGAGCACTTGCTCGGCATCATTTTGGCTGGGGAAAGCAGTTAAGTCGGCATGTTCCTTCGGCTGAGAAATAGAGGCTTGATTTTCTTGTTGCTCTGGTTGAGACTCAGGAGGGTTGGAGAAGAACCTAAGATGTACATCTGTAAGGTCAGAGATCTCATCCCTCAGCGGTGAGTCACCCATTAGGTCAATGACGGGTGCTCGAAATGCTTTCTTCTTCCTTAGTCTCTTTAGCTTTGGAGGAGTAGGGTCACAAGGAATGGACTCAATAGAGTCAGTAGGTGAAGCTTCCCTTTGAACATCGGGAGCATTTGCTGTTTGCTCGGTTTCTTCTTCGTCAACCAACTCAGTGTTGATTGGTTCAAGGTGCTCATCATCTGCTGTTTCCTCAGTGTCATCCTGACCACTTTCTTCTTCATCAGACTCATCATCCAGTTCTTCTTCTTTAAACTGTTCATCCTGTTCTCCTTCCTCAAACTGTTCATCCAGTTCTTCTTCCTTGACAAACTGACCACCCAATTGGTCTTGTTCTTCCTGGTCATCTAACTGTTGCTCAGCGTCAATGCCTTGACTCTGTGCATAATGTGAGTTAGGAGGAACGACGACATCAGTCGGAAGTGCATCTATAGGTCTTAACTCAAAATTGAGCTTCTTCTTCTTCCTTAATGGTTGCTCATCAACCTCTCTTTCTTCTGCCTCAGGCTCAGCTTGCCTAGGTCTTTTCTCAGCTGACCTAGATCCACCCTGTCCTTGTTGAATCTTGAGGCTTAGTTCCTCCGCATACAAATTTAAGCTTCTTTGGGGTAGAAGCAACAGCTTTAGAGGTGCTCTGGACAGCCTTCCTCTTTCTTTGAGTTCTTACCTTTCGAGTCATCGCCCCCTCAGCGTTCTAGACAGCTTCTCCTTTGCCTTTCTTCGGCACAATAGGTTGATCATATGCCAAACCGAATAGGGCAGCAGCTGTAATCTCGGTTCCCCAAGTGTGGATTTCCGCAACCATGTCCACGTTGTGATCCTTGAGGATTCGGGTGATAAAAGAGCCTAACCTAAGGGTTCCTGTACTTCGTAGAAACCCACAGATTATGAAGACGGGCATGTTTATCGGTGTGTAGGTCAGCATGTGCCATATAAAACACTGCTCAAAATTGGTTGCTGAGTTGGTGCAGTTGATTTTAGGGAAAAGGAAATTGGTCAGAATGTAATGGGCCATCTTTTGATGCTGACCCATAGAGGTACTCGAGATTTCACCTACATGACCAGCAGGTTTACAGAAGGTGTGAACGTAGTTGGTTTTATCTTGGTCACCTAATTTACGAAGTATAGCTCCTTCGTTTTTCAGTTTGAACAGTGAGGCAAGATACGCAGGGTTGATGAAGATGCCCTTCCCTCGAACATTAGAAGCCAGTTAGTTCCGGTTATCATCGGCGACCTTTAGGTTGGCGTAGAATTCTCTTACCAGCTCAGGGTAAGTAGCATCACGAACTGAGAACAGCTCGGTCCAACCATTATTCTTGATCCACTCACAAAAGGGTTGTTCGGCGTCCACAAATCCCCTTGAAAACCATCGCGAGTGATCAATCTTACACCCCTTCACACTCTCGAAGACCTGAGAGTAGGTGCGTTCCACTACTTTCTTGCCCTTGTCCTTTTTCTGTTGTTTTCCCTTTGAAGAGGTGGCTTGGACAGCTTGAGCTTTCTTGCTCGGCGTTGTGACCTTAGTGTGGTCACGCTGGGTAGGAGATGAGGGATTTTCATTGGAGCGGTTATGGGAGAGACCGGCACCGGAGATATTCAGAGAGACATTAGTCATATTCTCAGAGAAGTTTTGGGAAGTTTGGAAATTTTTAGAGAGAGTAATTGGAATGCCAAAGTTTTCTAAGCGTAAAGAGATAAAAGTGGGAATTCGTCCGCTATTTATAGAGGTATTGAGTTGATCTAACGCGTTGGGTTGTCAATTTGACCTCGAGATTCTCAATCGACAAAGATTCTGGCATTTATGACACATACGGTGCGTGTGTTTTCTAATTATAGCGCCTACGTCATCCTAGGTGACTATTTAATTCGCGTGCTTGCATTAAATTTTGCAACGGATCCTTACTCAGTGTTAGGAATTTCAAGCGTTTAAAATTCTGAGTAGTCAGTGTTATGCAAAGAAGCAGTTCTTATGTTTAGTAGCTCAGCTTAAGATAAACACTCAGCATATATATATATATATATATATATATATATATATATCTACTCAGCAAGCATAAATCATTCATCATGGTAAATCACTCAGCATGCATACTATACTTGGAATTTATTGAAGAGGATTAAACATACCAATGGCTTCTCTACGTATGTTGAATTGCTCACGAGCCAGTGGCTTTGTGAAGATATCAGCAAGCTGCTCATCCGTTGGGACATAGGTCAGCTTGATCTCTCCCTTGAGTATGTAATCTCTGATGAAGTGATGTCTTATGCTGACATGCTTCATCCTGCTGTGTTGGATTGGGTTCTTTGATAAGTCAATGGCACTTTTGTTGTCACATTTGACTTCAATTGTTTTGGTCCGAACGCCATAATCTTCAAGCTGTTGCTTAATCCATAGGACTTGAGCAACACAGCTTCCAGCAGCAACGTACTCAGCTTCAGTGGTTGACAGGGCTACTGACGCCTGCTTCTTGCTGAACCAGGACACAAGACAGCTCCCAAGGAAGTGGCATCCTCCTGAGGTGCTTTTTCGTTCAAGCTTGTCTCGTCCGTAGTCAGCGTTAGTGTATCCAATGAGTGTGAAATCGTGAGTATTGGGATACCACAAACCTGCATTCACTGAGCCTTGCAAATATCTAAGGATTCTTTTTACAGCTATGTAATGAGATTCCTTAGGGTTAGATTGATATCTAGCACAATAACATACAGAGAACTGAATGTCCGGCCTACTAGCAGTTAAGTAAAGTAGAGAACCAATCATACTTCGGTACAATCTGTTGTCTACTGACTTACCATTCTCATCAGCGCAGAGGACAGTGTCAGTGCCCATTGGGGTAGATATTGACTTACAATTCTCAAGTTCATACTTCTTCAATATCTCCTTAGCATACTTGGTTTGACTGATGAAGATGCCATTTTTCCCTTGTTTGATTTGAAGTCTAAGGAAGAAATTGAGTTCTCCCATCAATGACATTTCAAACTCAGTCTGCATCTGCTTACTAAATTCCTTGCACATTGACTCGTTAGTGGCACCAAAAATAATGTCATCAACATATATTTGAGCCAGCAGGGTATCTTTACCCTTTCTCTTAATGAATAAGGTTGTATCAGCTTTACCTCTGACATAATTTCTAGTCAGCAGGAAACTGGTCAGCCTCTCATACCAAGCACGTGGTGCTTGTTTGAGACCATACATAGCCTTTTTGAGCTTATAAACGTGGTTTGGGAATTTAGGATCCTCAAACCCTCGAGGCTGATTAACATAAACTTCCTCGTTTATAACTCCATTAAGGAATGCACTCTTAACATCCATTTGAAACAGTTTAAAGTTCATATAGCTTGCATATGCACATAAAATTCTAATAGCCTCTAGCCTTGCCACTGGGGCAAAGGTCTCACCGTAGTCAATACCTTCTTGCTGACTGTAGCCCTGAGCTACAAGTCTTGCTTTGTTTCTGACCACGTTCCCTTGTTCATCCAGCTTGTTGCGGAAGACCCATCTTGTTCCTATGGTCTTCTGGCTTCTTGGTTTTGGCACTAAGTCCCATAATTCATTTCTTCTGAACTGATCAAGTTCTTCTTGCATTGCATTCATCCAGAATTCATCATACTCATCTTCAGCGAAATTCTTTGGTTCCTGGATTGAGACGAATGCTACGTTGCTGAGGTATCTCCTGAGTTGATTCCTCATCATCAGGGTGTTCTCAGCGGCATCAAGAATGGCACTCTCTGAGTGACCTCTTGGTATTCTAATCTCCTTTGGTAGATTGATGTCCTGTGCTGGTTGTGTTTCAACAATCTCTGCAGGTGTAGATTGGTCAGTGAAAGTAATTTGAGTTCACTTTTACCTTTGGTCAGCCCTTGAGGCAATGACTCAACGGCTGTTTTTTGGTCAGCAAGAGCTGAGTGTGGATCATCCTCAGTCAGCTGCATGTCTCTTCCTGCAGGGTTAGTTTCATCGAACTCAACATGTACTGACTCTTTTAAGACCTGAGTTCGTTTATTGAAAACTCTATATGCTTTACTGTTTGTTGAGTAGCCCAAAAAGATAGCTTCATCAGCTTTAGAGTCAAACTTAGCTAGGCTGTCTTTAGTATTCAAGATAAAGCATTTACAACCAAAGGCACGAAAGTATCCAATGTTGGGCTTTCGTCCTTTCCAAAGTTCGTAGGGGGTCTTCTTTAGTATAGGTCTAACTAGAGCCCTATTAAGAATGTAGCATGCTGTGTTAACAGCTTCTCCCCAAAAGTACTTTGGAAGCCTATGCTCACTCAGCATTGTCCTGGCTATTTCAACCAAGGTTCTGTTTTTCCTTTCAACAACCCCATTTTGTTGAGGCGTTCTAGGAGCAGAAAAATTATGGTAAATGCCGTTGGTTTCACAGAATTCAACAAACTGTTGGTTCTTGAATTCTCCACCATTATCACTTCGGATGTAAGTTAACTTAAGGTCTTTATCATTTTCAAGTTTTCTTACTAAATTTGAAAACGTCTCAAAGGTTTCATCCTTGCTACTTAGCAAGATGATCCATGTGTACCGAGAAAAGTCATCTACAATGACCAAGGAAAATGTTCTTCCACCCAAGCTCAGCGGCTGGACTGGACCGAAGAGATCCAAGTGTAGCAACTCTAATGGACGCTTAGTTGAGACAATGTTTTTACTATGAAAAGATTGTTTGGTTTGTTTTCCAGCTTGGCAAGCGTGGCATAATTGATCTTTTTCAAACTTAAGTTCTGGCAGTCCCTCAACCAATTGCTTTCTTGCTAATTTGGCCAGGAGGTCCATGCTTACATGACCAAGTCTCCTGTGCCATAGCCAGGAATTTTCTTCCTTTGATACTAAGCATACAGTTTTTGAAAACTTCTTTTCTAGGTTCAGCATAAAGACATTATCAATACGAGGGGCAGTTAAAATTAACTCATTTGTTTTACCCTCGAATATT
Source organism: Euphorbia lathyris (assembly GCF_963576675.1). Lineage (NCBI taxonomy): Eukaryota > Viridiplantae > Streptophyta > Magnoliopsida > Malpighiales > Euphorbiaceae > Euphorbia > Euphorbia lathyris. Next base: position 28,788,671 of record NC_088911.1, on the reverse strand, counting down.
TTACATCCAGTGTCATCAAATATAACTTTTCTCCCATTGTCACATAGCTGAGCTACGCTGAGTAAGTTATATTTGAGTCCGCTGACTAGGGAGACTGACTCAATAATAGGATTGCCACCAATGGTTCCTGACCCTACTATCTTACCCTTCTTGTTGTCTCCAAAACTTACACTTCCTCCTCGTTTACGCACAAACGTGATGAACTGAGTTTCATCACCAGTCATATGCCTCGAGCATGCGATGTCAACGTACCACATCTTTGACTTCTCAGCACACCTCAGGCTTACCTGCAATATAACTAGTTGCTTTTAGGTACCCAATTCTTTTTGGGTCCTTGTTTGTTAGGTTCAACAGGTAAAGCATCATATTTCATTTTATGACGACATACTTGGACAGTATGTCCATTCTTTCCACAGAAGTCACAGCTGACCTTCCGTTTAGGATGTCTCACTGACTGGTCAGCACCCCAGTGCTGAGCGTGCCAGCACACCTTTGTGGCGTGTCCTTTCTTCCCACAGAAGTCACACTGGACATTCCGCTGAGGATTCCATCTCTGCTGACTAGTACTTCGGTACACAGTGTTCACAGGAATATTTCTTTTATTCGGAACCTTAAGTTGGTTCTGAATGGATGTGACATCCTTTCTCAGTTTCTTAGAATCTGATTGGACCTCAGAGACAAACTTTTGTATAATTTCTACATTACTATGCAAAGTTGAGTTGTCCTGGAGAAGATATCGAAGGTCACTCAGTTTGACCTCCTCAACCTCATCACATCGCCTGCTGAGTGCTCTAACCTTTTTATTACACTTTTTGACAAGTGTATAGAGGTCACTCAAGGCATTAACCATTTCATTTCTGAGCAAGGGTAGTGATATTACCTCAGTTGAGTGTTCCTCATCGTCAGATGCAATGGAGGGGTCAGTATGCTCAGAAACATATGGCTCAGCAAGTTCGTCAGCCATGAAACAAATCTTTACTGACTCAGTGGCATCAGCTTCTGATGATGAAGACTCATCACTGTCGCTCCAAGTTGCCACCATTGCCTTCTTGCTGTTCTTTCTTTCTTTCCTCAGCGTGGGACAACTTGACTTGATATGGCCAGTTTGATGGCATTTAAAGCATGTAATGGGCTTTGAGCTGTCCTTCTTGTACTTGCTGTCGCTGGACTCAACTTTGTACTTGTCAAACTTCTTGTAAGGCTTCTTAGAATATTTGTCATTCTTTCTGAACAGCCTTTTCATCTTTCTAGTGAACATAGCCATTTCTTCATCATCTGTTGAGCTCCCATCAGTGGAGTCAGCTTTCATGACAAGAGACTTTTGCTTCTTATCTTCAGACTTTTCTTTCACCTCGAAGTTCTTCATTGATATCTCGTGGGTCAGTAGCGAGCCAATGAGTTCATCATACTTGTAGGTGGTTAAGTCTTGAGCTTCCTCAACAATAGTTTTCTTTGTTTGCCAGCTTTTAGGAAGACTCCTAAGAATCTTCTTGACTTGCTCTTCCTCAGTGAAGATCTTTCCAAGTCTCTTGAGCTCGTTGATTATGTTTGTGAACCTTGCGTTCATGTCAGAGATTCCTTCATCATCATTCATTTCAAACAGCTCGTACAACCTCATATGCTGGTTGACCTTGGATTCCTTCACCTTGTTGGTTCCTTCATAGGTGACCTCCAGCTTCTTCCAAATCTCCTGTGCTGACTCACAACCTGAAATCTTGTTGTATTCTGCAGCATCTAAAGCACAGTGAAGCATGTTTATAGCCGAAGCATGATTTTGTAGCTTCTTGAGATCATCCTCTGTCCATTTAGTCTCAGCTTTGACAACCGTTTGGCCATCAATAGTTTCAACAGGAACAAATGGGCCTTGGACTATAGATAGCCATGCACTCATATTTGTTGCCTGAATGAAATTCTTCATTCTATTCTTCCAAAAGGTATAGTTAGTCCCGAAGAATAGAGGAGGCCGAGTTATGGACAGACCCTCAGGTAAAATCTCAGTTGTCAGATTTCCTGGGAGAAACCGAGTGCTGTTCTTAGCCATAGTGGGGATCAGCTCAAGGTAGTTAAACCTTGCACAGTGAGCTTTCAAGCTCTGATACCACTTGTTGGTCCCTTATAACGTGACAGGTTAGTTCCAAAGGGGGGGGGGATAGGAACTATTTTAAAATTTTGTCCGTTAAGGCTGACTTCTTTTCTTATGAAAAGGTTTACACAGCGTCACTAAGTAGATTCAAGACATAATCTTAGTCAACTTGTGACTAAGTCTGCTTCTTTACTTGAGTCAGGAAATAGCACTTAGAGTCTATTCCTGAACTCAGCTTCTTAGTAGACTTAACTCAGCATGAGTTCTTTACTTAGTCAGTTTTATAGCAAGCAATATATATTAAAGGAGTTTAAGGGTTAGAAAGATATTACTCAGCAGACTTATCCTGGTTCGGCCTCTCCGCCTACGTCCAGTCCCCGGAACTCGTTCCGAGCTTTTTGAATTCTCTACTGAGCTCTTTAAAGGTAGAGCACGAAACCTTTTACAGATAGAAGCTGAGTATAACAAGAGTACATTCCTCTATACCTCTACTCACTCCTATATCTACTGCTGAGTACTATAACCGAGTACTCAGCCTCTCCTTTCTATTCTTCTAGAAATGATAAAGTGTTTGCCCTAAACAACAATTGCTAAGACACTTTAGATGATTGAAAATCACTCTAGACTTTTACACAATAATATAGAAATTGGTGTAAGGTATTTGCTTTGCTTTTCTCACAGAAACTTCAAGTATGAATTTGGTCAGCGTTTCGACTAATTGAAGATCTGCATCGATTGAAGCAAATGGATGGCCTTTATATAGTGACACTTGAGGCACCTGGTCATTTCGAATTTCGAAATAACCGTTGGAGGGAAACGGCTTCCTGTCGTTGTCACTCTGGGCGTGCTCAGCGTCGTTGGCCAATAGGATTCACGCATCTTCTGTCTTCGTCAGTCCTCGGCAGAATGTTTCGACATTTAAGGAAAAGTCCACGAGACAGCTTCCTGCGACTTCTGAACTTTTCCCAAAGTAGAAATACTTTGTCTAGAAGTTGAACGTTGTCTGCTGCTGTCCAGACTGCATTGTCGTCCAACTCAGCAGCTTCCACTTGAAGCTTTTTCTTCGAAGGCTTCTCGATCCTTCTTTAGCTGAGTCATCGTTTTGCTTGATACGGCTTCGTTTTGAACTCTTGGGCCGAATGGGATGTGTTGACTTGGGCTTGACTTTCATTTTAAGGGCCTTTGGGCTTTTTAATCGTAATGTCTTGTAAACAATTAAACTCAACATTGAACAAACACATTAGTGTAATAAATCAAAGCATTTAAATTTAATGTGTTAGAATATTTTTATCATTACTTAAATAATTTTGTCAAATCAAAATCATGTGGAAGGGTGTTTCAACAATATTGACCTGCTTAGAGTCAGCTTGAAGTTGAGTTGAGGGTGAAGGTAGATCAGTGCTGACCTGAGCAGGATTTTCCTTTGCTAACTCTTGATTTTGAGCAGCTTGGACTTCGAGCTCTTGCTCGACAGGATTTGGATTCTCAGGAGTCTTGGCTTGTTCCTCAGTTTGAGAAATAGTGGCTTGCTTTTCATTGAGTTTGTCTAAGGTTGGTCGAATGGTATTGCTGAAGAACTGGAACTGGAGTGTGGTAAGGGCAGAGATGGGTTCCCTTAACGGAGAATCGTCCAAAAGATCAATGATAGGAGACTTTTGAGCTTTTCGCTTGAGTCATCTTCCTGTGCTGACTTTTGGAGGAGAAGGATCAGCAGGAATGGAGTCAAGTGATTCAGAAGAGGAATTCAGCTCAAGATCTTCCACAACTATGTCTTTCTCTGTGAACTCAGCATCAACTGTCTTACTCGGCACAGTTGGATTCTCAAACTGCTCAGCTTCAACTTATTTACATAGCTCAACATCATCTGTCCTTTCATCATTAAACGGACCTCCAAGATCACCCAATTCTTCTTCTTGGTCAGCAGGAGTTTTCTCAAGATCAATCTCTTGACTTCTCACAAAGTGTGAGTCTTCAGAGACAACACAGTCAAGAGGTAGTGCATCGATTGGCTTTAACTCAGAAGATTTCTTCTTCTTTTTCTGCAATGGTTGCTCCTGGGTTTCCTCACTTTCTTCTTCAGGCTCAACTTGCCTTTTTCGTTTCTCTGTTGACTTAGGTGCCTCCTGACCTTGCTCAGCAGCAGCTTTACTATGGATGATTCTTAGCTTCTTCGGAGCTGTGTTTACATCTTTTGCGGATTGGTCAGCTTTCCGCTTTTTATCCTGCCTAGTGCGATCAGCAGGTTCCTTGCTTACAACTACTGTCTTTCCTTTCTTGGTCGGCACATCCTGTGCTTCTTCCTCAACATGAACTTCTTCCACATTCTCCTCAACAACCCCCTTTCCTTTCTTAAACTTGAGGGGTTGGTTGTGTGCTAAGCCAAATAGTAGTGCTGCTGTGATCTCAGTACCCCATGACTCAGTTTCACCGACCGTGCTTACCTGATGGTCCTCAAGGATTCTCGTGATGAGGGAGCCCAACCTGAGTTTCCCAGTACTCCGTTGTAATGCACCGACGAGAAAGATGGGCATATTGAGTGGTCGGTAGGTCAGCATGTGCCAGATAAAATTTTGCTCGAAATTTGATGCCGATGAAGCAGAGTTTACCTTAAGGAATATGAAGTTGATCAGGATGTAATGAGCCATTTTTTGATTCTGACCCATACACGTGCTGGCAATTTCTCCCTTGTGGTCATTCGGTTTACAGAATTCAACGGGGTAGTCAAGTTTGGCGTTTGTGGTTCTGAATTCTTTTCCTTTGTTTGGCATCTTTAGCAAAGTTGCTAGATAAGATGGGGTTATCGTGATGTCTTTGACTTTGACCTTGGTGACTAGATGGTCAATATTGTCCTTATCCACTTTGAGGTTCGAATAGAATTCCCTTACTAACCGAGGGTAAGTTTTACCGGAAATAGAAAAGAATTCTGACCACCCGTTTTTGGAGATCCACTCACAGAACGGTTGCTCAGCAGTTAAAAATCTTGGGGAGAACCACCGGCAATGAAGTACCTCACATTTCTTTACGCAGTTGTAAACCTGAACAAATTTCTTAGGTTGCTTGTCTTTCTTTTCTTTCTTCTTTTTCGATGGGGTTGTCTGGTTAGCTTGAGGGTTCTTGCTCGGGGTGTTGACCCTAGATTGGTCATGCTGACCATGATCTTGAGACTCACTGGAAGTCTCTACATATTCCTGCTGAGCAGGAGACGATGGGTTTTCATCGGAGCGATTTTGGTCATAATCGCCGTCAGAGATGTTTTGAGAATCAGACATGATTTTCTCAAGGATTTTAGAGAGGTTTTGGGATTTAAGAGAGAGAGAGAGAGATAGAATGCTAGAAATTTTGAGTGTAAAGAGATACAAGTGGGAATTCGTCCACTGCTTATAGAAGAATCGAGTTGATCTGATACGTTGGTGTAGCCGTTTTACCTCGAGATGATCAATCGACAATAATTCTGGCATTTATGACACAATCGGCGCATGTATTTTCTAGTTATTGCGCCTACGTCATCCTAGGTGGCTATTAATGCGCGTGCTAGCATTTATTATGCATAAGAGTTTTACTCAGTTTCGATAAGCCTAAATGTTTGAGATTCTAGGAAGTCAGTTTTACTTAGAAGGAATGTTCGCGCGCTTAGTAACTCAGCTTGTGTTAATCACTCAGTATATATGTCTACTCAGCATGGAGTGATATAGTTCATATTTAGCTCAGCATGTAATAGTTACTCATATAGCACAACTCACTCAGCATGGTAATCACTCAACATTCAATTTAAACATATAATTTTAGTGAAGAGGATTAGACATACCGATAGCTTCCCTTAGTATGTTAAATTGCTCACGAGTCAGAGGCTTTGTGAAGATATCGGTAAGCTGTTCATCTGTAGGAATGTAGGTCAGCTTGATATCACCCTTGAGTACATGATCCCTTATGAAGTGATGTCTTATGCTGACATGCTTCATCCTGCTGTGTTGAATTGGATTTTTGGATAAGTCAATGGCACTCTTTTTGTCATATTTGACTTCTATTGTTTCTGTTTTTACTCAGCACTCTGATTTACTCAGTGCCAACTTAAACAATTTATATAATGAGCAAATATAGCAAGCAACACATACAGATATATATTGAAAGAGAGTTAGAAATTACTCAGCACGACTTATCCTGGTTTGGCCTCTCCGCCTACGTCCAGTCCCCAGAATCCCTCCGGGCTTTTTAAATCCAATACTGAGCTCTTTAAAGGTAGAGCACAAACCGTTTACAAGACAGTTGGATATGCAAGAGTACCGTCCTCTATTCGTCTACTCAACTCCACTAAGCGCTACAACCCATCATTTAGATTTTCTCTACCACTGAGTACCACACCGAGTGCTCAGCACACTCTCTCAATTTTACAATTGATACAGAATTTGTTCTTTTTCAGACCAAGAACACTTTAGATGATTACAAAAATCACTCTAGCTTTTACACAGAAATAGAAGTTTGGTGTAAGATCTCTTTCTTGTATTGATGTGCTTTTGTATGTATGCTCTTGTACTCCTTTTTTTGTTTTCACAATCGGCAAAGGATCCAAGAATGAACTTGTCCTTTTATAGTTGAAGTCTGAGGCCTAATGATTTGAATCTGGAGTTATCCGTTGGATTCAAACGGCTTTATCTTGAGACATGTTCTGGTCAGCTTCAGTTTTGCAGGCCAATCCTGTCGTCTGAATTCCGCAGGCGTCAGGTTTGTCTTCTTCTCGCAGGTTTCGTCTTTTTGTGCCAGTTTGTCTTTTAGCAAAAGAACAGTTGACCCATGCATCTTGAAATTGGCTTTTGCGTAATTCCAAGGTTTCTATTATTGGTGCAGACAGTTGTCGGATCTTGTCTTTTATCAAACGGATCATTCGCGCTGTCCTGAGGATCACTCAGCTTGACTTTAATAACTGTTGTCTTCGATTGTTGCTAATACAAATACTGAGTTCTTCTTTTACTCAGCTTCCATGGTCAGCTTCGTTCTGCAAGACATAGTTCTCAAGAAGACTTCTCTACTTTTAATACCGAGTTCCGTTCCACTCAGCTTCGTTGATTTGCTTTATTTTTAAGCTTCTGTTCTGAAGATGACTTTTCTTCTATCACGCTGAGTTACACTCCACTCAGCTTGTGCTGTTTTCTTATGCTGTCTTCGTCATGTCTTACTTTTTATTTTTATTTCCATTTATATTTATACTCAACATTGAACAAACATATTAGTACAATTAAATCAAAGTACTTAAATTTAATTGTCCCTTAATCATGGATTATCTTAAATAATTTTGTTAAATCAAAATCATGTGGAAAGGTGTTTCAACAGTGTGCACAAAGAAATTATTGATATTTGCGAAAATTATCAACTCATTTTGTGCAGCTAGCCATAGAAATTGCACATGGTAAGCTTCCCTTTGCCCTCCTTTACTCTTTTATTCGAAGAAAGACCAAATGAAGAATGTATTTTCTTGATGAATGGCATTTATTTCTCCCTAATAACTTGAACAACTGGAGAAGTCTGCTTGACACTTGTGATTTCTTGAGTTGTCTTGTTTGCACTCCACCATCTGAACTTTAAGTCTCTTGCATTTTTTTGTACTGCAGCAAACAACATTGCATTAGGATGTGTCGCAAAGTTTCGAGTTGTATCAGGCTTTTTAGTTTTGTCATCCTTAAGATCATCGATCTCGAGGTCTTGCTTGTTATTATTCTTGACTCTTTCTTCCTTTCCCAATGTGAGATCTACTTTTTTTTAGGTTCTCGAACCGATATTCTAGTAGTGTCTCCAGGCAGTTGTTGGCCCATGCCTTTTGAAAATATCTCGAGTAGTTCAAACTGAAGATCTAAAGGTTCCGGAATCCACGCTCATCGCACCAAACATTGGGTCTGCTCCTACCTTTGAATTTTTTTACAGACTCTTTGTTGACCTGTATTAGGACGGATCTTCTAGATAAACTTTGATGCTAAAGTTAGTAACCAGTGAGAACATAAAGAGTTGCATATAATAAAGAGAGAGAAAGTAGATATTCTATATTTAAGATTCTATAAGTGTGAAAAGTGCAAGTTTTCCTTTAGATTAGGGAGTGAGATTGTTTTGTAAAAAATATACCACGTATCTCTATTTACAAATAGCGAAAACCACAAGTTTTTTTTATATACACTTTTCCCTTTTGTATTTGTTTAGATTTGATCCGCAAAAAAAAAAAAAACTAAAATTTATTCATTAATTTGTTTTAAAAAGTATTTCATTAGTAGATATAGAATTTAATTTGTTGATAATGCTAAGATAAAAAACATTAAATACATTTAGAAATAAGTAACTGAAGTCTTTTCTTTTGTAAAAAAAAAAAGTAACAGAAGTCTAATCCAAGAATTGATCAGGAAAGATTTGATAAGAATCTAAAATTCATTTATATTGATTTGCTTCGCCTGCAACAACTTCAACAAGTAGGTGTCGGCCATTAAGAACTTCAGTTTCCATCACAACACATATTTTAAAAAATCAAATTAAATTTAATTTATATACAATTTATAATAATCATTCGGTCCTCAAAAAGTCAAAACATGGATTTCCTGTTACTCGAAGGGCAGTGAATCAGAAATCGGAAAGACAGTAATTAAGATTAAACGGGGACCACTTATTTACTGTGGGTCATCGCACCACCGAATCATTTCTCTCAGACCAGTCGCTTTTCATTACCCAAACTCAGACTTTAACAGGCTTCTCTCCTGATTTTCCCTTTTCCTTTAATTTCTTAAAAAAAGAAAATAAAACTCTTCCTCTCTTTTTCCCTTTCACTTCTTTTCACAACGGCCAAAACTTTGCTTTTTTCTCACCAGTCGCTGTGTGTAAAGACCAATTAAATCTCTTATTTATCTTTTATATAAAATTAAAGTCGATATAGAATAAAGCTGATTAATAAATAAATAAAGCAAAAATTAATATTTAATTTTTAATTTTTAATTTTCTGTTTTCCACTCCACTTCTAATTGCAAAAAGTCGCCGATTTGCTTTTCTTCTTTACACAATTAAAGCCCGGACAAGCGCCGATTCATTCAACTAAATCTTTGCTGTCTTAAAACGGCAACGTTTCTTCTTTTTCTCTTGTCTGTGTTCGCTGCCTAACATTGGAAAATGAACCCATGGAGAGTGGGGTGGGGCTCTCTTTCAGCATTTTTTGTGAAATGAACAAAATTAAACAGAGTATAAACTCAGATTTCTCAGAACTCGATACCAAAATCTATTCCTCTTCTCTCATATAGAATTTCAGAGATTTTTCGTGAAATTCCAGGTTTTCAATAATACTCCTACACTCTTGTTCATTCTCTTTTTCTTGTTTGGTTGCTGAGAAAATAGAGGCGAGGGGGGAAAAGCACACACATTTGAAACCCCCAAACAAAACCCCCCTATTTTCTCTGCATCTTCTGTTCAATTCAAGCTTTCATCTTGTACATGAAAACTGAGGCTTAACTATTCGAAAAATCAGTTGATCTCTCTTCCTTTTTACTTCTTTAACTTGTGCAAAGTGTCTCTCTTTCTCTTTAATGTTAAGCGTGAAAAGGATGGGTTTTACTTTGGCCGGTCTTTGAAGGGTCGTTTGGTTAGCTCAGCTGTGCTGTCTTTATTTTGTTATTTAAATAATTGTTTATAAAAGTATTATTTGAATGTTTCTATAATGGCGGATTCCACGAAAGTGAGACTGGTGAGATGCCCCAAATGTGAAAACCTTCTGCCGGAGCTCGAGAATTACTCTGTTTACCAGTGCGGAGGTTGTGGCGCTGTTCTCCGAGGTTCGGTTTCCTTAACTTCAATCTTTTCTTTTTTTGTTGTATTGTTCTAGTAGAAAGTGTGGGATAACTCTGGTTTGTATATTGTGGTATCTTTGAAATTCTTCTGAGCTGAATTTCAAATGTTTTCACTGAGTTTTCCTTTTTCAGCAGCTGTTAGTATTTTGATGTCTAAATTAAATGGCTTATTTTCTTTCACAAAATTTTCCCTATGATGCTATATTGCCTAGGTTTGGGATTTCTTTCTCAAATTCAAGAGAGAATGTATTTAGGAAAATGGAAGAACTGTTGATTCTCATGTTTGGTAGAAATTGGTTAAACCTCTTCATATGTTTTTCTGATTTTGAGTGTGGAATTCTTGTTGGAATATAATGCAGCTAAAACTAGAAATCGGGAGACAGATGCTTTGTTGGATGAACCTCAAATTGCTAGAGATACTGCTGAATTGCACAATTCTTTGGAGAGGGGAGTTGTGGAATTGAGTGATACTTCTGATGCTGATATTAAGTCGAACACGGGCTCTTTGAGTTGTGATGAAAAGAATCCTGAGAAGAATGAGTTTGAAGATGATGATGGAAGTAGGAATCAAGCTAAAGCTAATGGTAAATGGGTTGTTGAAAATGATCTTGATATGGACATGAACATAGATATTTTGGATAATGCTGTGGGAAGAGAAATTGGCAACTTGAATTCTGAAACTAGACATACAAGCAAATCTTGGAGATCTGGACAGATGTCAGGGTGGGAATGTGGAGAGAAAGCTGAAGCGGAGGGGTTTCAAAGTGCGACGAAAACCAAGGTTGAAGGTGTGAGATTTTCGACTTCAAACTACCCAGATGAGGGACCGTCTAGTTACAATGTGGATTCTAATTATAGTTATGGTGAGCCGTTGAGGAATCATGGTAAATCTGAACAACACCTTGAAAAGGATCGAGTGGAGCTTCTCAGGAAACTGGATGAGTTAAAGGAACAATTAAGCAGGTCATGTGATGTAGCTGAGAAATCCAAGGAGAAAGCTCCTCTCAATGGAAGGAGGGCTCCTCTAGATCCTTACTCTGGAGCAGATACTTGGTTTCCAGGTGCCTCAACTATGCCCGATCGGGCTTCTATGCAATTTTTCGGTCCTGATAAACATGCTGCCAGACCTCCTTATTCGCATCACTACCCTGATCCGTTTCCTTACACCAACGGACACGAAATGGCTATGCACAATCTTCATCCTGCAGTGCACAATTCAAACCATATTCCTGGATTTGGGGATCCATTTGGAGTCAAAAGAGGTCCGCATCAATTATCTGGTCAATACCACCAACCACCCCGGCAATATTACTCTAGACATTACTTTGATGCTAATTCTGATCCATACAATTCATACGCATCAAATGTGCCTTTTCACCAGCCTTCTTGTTCTTGTTTCCATTGCTATGAGAGGCATCACAGAGTTCCCGCACCAGTTCCAGCCACGAATCTCAGCAATAAAAGGCGTGCTGATGTTTCAACCAATCCCATGTTGTATCAACATGAAAATCCTGGTGAATTTGGCCCATATGTTCACAACTCAAGGGCTCATGTTCCTCCATTTGATGGTCCTCTGTCGTATGCTAGATGGCCAAGTGATCTTAACTCTGATATGGGTCGTTTTGCACACTCTCGTCCTCGGAAAGTGGTCTTAGCCAGTGGTGGTCGATGCTGCCTTCCGGTAGCTGGCGGTGCTCCATTTATGACTTGTTCTAATTGCTTTGAACTGCTGCAAGTTCCTAAAAAAGTGCTGCTTAAGGGGAAGAACCACAAAAAAGTTCGATGTGGTTCCTGTTCTGCAATAATCAATTTTAGTATTGTAAACAAGAAACTTGTTTTCTCTGTGAATACAGTAGCAACTCAAATTCCTGCAGTTGTTGATGATAGCTCTACCGAGCTGATTAAAGAGAGCACTTCATATCCACATGCCTTTATGAGCCGGATGAATGCGAACTTCTCATCTGATGATTATGATACCTCTGGTTATGACTTCCAAACAGTCGACGCCGATCCAATTGCATTATCTGCAGGCCAAGTTTTGAACTCGTTGAAGCATCAAGAGATGAACAGCTTCCACACTTCATCTCCAAGTACCACTGATGATGAAAATAGTCCAGATGCTCTTATTGCGCCAAGAAATGTCGTCAACTCCGTTCAACAGCCAGTTAAAGATAGTCTATCGCCACCACCTGCTGGTTCACCTCTTCAGCATCATTTTGAGTATTCTTCTACTGATCGTGACAATTCTGTGAATAGATTTGGAAAGGGAAACCAAAGTGCTCGCTCGGAGCAAGAAAAAGTGATAGGAACCAAAGCTACCATAAGGCAAAATTCCATGAAAGAGGCATCACTGGCTACTGAGATAGAGGTACCATTCCATGAATACTCTAATACTGGGGTGTCGCAGGAATCTAGTGATGCAAATAGAGAAGATAGTCAATTGAAAATCAACAAAGGGGGTGAATCATTTTTTGCAAATATTATCAAGAAGAGCTTTAAGGATTTTTCCAGATCAAATCAAACAGATGAGCGTGGTAGAAGTAATGTCTCTATAAACGGCCATCTCATACCAGATCGTCTAGTTAAGAAGGCTGAGAAGATTGCTGGACCAGTCCATCCTGGACAATATTGGTGAGTTCGAGTTCACGTTGAAATTTCGAATATTTTTCCAAATTTTTAATGCTGTAATTGTTTATATTGTCCTAGACTTGCTTAAGCTTGAAATATATATGCTTACTTTATGGCACTTTAATTTCATTGATTTGGCTGAAAACGTTTGAAGTATGGATCAGTTTATATTGATAGTTTACTTCTGCTATATTCACAATCCAGGTATGATGTCCGAGCTGGGTTTTGGGGTGTCGTCGGAGGGCCTTGTCTTGGCATAATTCCTGTAAGATGATCAAACTTTCTTTTATATGGTATTATCTAGCTACATGATCAAACTTTCTTTTATATGGTATTATCTAGCTACATTTTTCTTGATTCAAGTTCATAGTATTTACGGAAACAATGGCATTTTCATTGCAGCCATGTATCGAAGAATTCAATTACGCAATGCCAGAAAAGTGTGCTGGAGGAAACACAGGTGTTTATGTAAATGGGAGAGAACTTCATCAAAAGGATTTGGATTTGCTAGCTGGTAGAGGACTTCCAATTGATAGAGACAGATCTTACATACTTGAAATCACTGGAAGAGTGGTAGATGAGGACACTGGTGAAGAGCTAGACAGCCTCGGAAGACTCGCTCCGACGTAAGTGTCCTGTTAACGTCTTTCCTTTGATATTTGCATGCCTGAACATGTGAAAATATGTATCTGAATCCTTGTTTGTGTTTATTAACAGAGTTGAGAAGGTAAAGCATGGATTTGGAATGAAAGTTCCAAAAGCAGCAGTGGGTTCCAAGTGAGACACATAGAAGGATGTGTTGAATGGTAGAGTCTCAAGTGTTAAATGTAAAGCTTGGGTTGCATGTGTTTAATGCTATGATATATTATTTATATTCCCAATTAATAGTGTGACATCTTAAGAACTGGATGTATCTGGTGTTATATAGCAATGATTAATTAATCCCTTTGGGTTTTGGGTACAAAAGCAGAAAGACATGCTCATGGCTTGTCCCGAGTTATGATGAAACATTATTAGACAATAGACATTGTATTAGGATGTTATGTGGGGCAAGGGTCTGGGCTCACCAATTTCCTAGATAGTATTAACATGGTTCCAACCATCTCTCTTTTCATTTCATTTCTTCGTTAATTTTAGGTAACCCTCTACCTATCAAAAATGTTGGTTTTTGATTCCTTATCTATCGTTAGGTAATATTTTGGCCATGATCTAATCTAATACGCTCATTTTTATCCTTTGACCTATTATTTAGTAACATTTGCCTTCTTACCTATTCAAAATTGGTGAAACCTCAACCAGTGTGGATAGTTGAGATTTCACCAATTTTAGATAGACCAGGGGCAAATATTACTTAAATAATAAGCCGGAGAGTAAATACTAACATTTTGAATAGTTTAAGGAGCAAAAGTTTACATGATTATTGATACCCTAAGGATATTCTTAAGACAATATTCTTGACATGTGAATTGATGCTTTTTTTGTCATGCCCGACCTAAAATAACCTCAACCAGTGTGGATAGTTGATAGTTACTTACCTTAGCTATGAATTGAAGAAAATACACCCGTTCAATTCTCCGCTAAATCAGTCTAAGACGTTTCCCCTCCAAACACTTCCGAAAAATTCAGAAACTCTTCGATTAGGATTTCGATCTATGCCTAAGGATGCTATAGTTTAAGTTTCAAGTGATTTGGACGGTCGAATCTCCGTAAATCAAAGAAACGGTGGAGAAACGGCTCAGGAACGAATTGATACGGATAAAAAAGAAAAGAACAGAGAAGGAAGTAAAGAAGAATAGAGAAGATGCTCGAATGTCTGGGATTTATATCCAAATTCGGCAAATATCCCTTTTGGTCCTCCATCTTTATATAATTTTTTACTAATTACCCTAAACTTTTAATTTACACCTAAACCCATCGAATTAACTCAAAATTTTTCCTATAACACCAAATTAATTTCTTACACCCAATAATTATAATATATATTAATGTCTAGATATAAATTCTAGAAATTTAGACACGGACGTGACAATTCTCCCCACATACGGTGCAGGTTGTTCAGCTTGAAGATTAACAGGTCGACGTGGAGGCAATGGTTGTTGTTGTCTTTGGGGTTGGTTAATGGGTGGAACTCTTGCATCTGAGGCTTCACTATCCCCTATGCCCTCAAGATCCCATCCTAACTCTCTTCTTTCCTCATCTCTACCTCTACCTCTACCTCTATTTAGAGGCGGTCGGCCACGCGGTCGTCTTGGATGCATCTATATGATAAAGACACAATTATAATTATATGTAGATATATGCTATGCATGAATGTCATGTGTGCAACACAAGAAATACAAAGAATCACATTATATTACCTATATATCCACTTCTGGATATGGATTAAACCTATGCTCTGATACCAAAATGTCATGCCCGACCTAAAATAAGATCAGATAAGACGGTGAGACATTACCACTGACTTATTATATAAACCAGTAGCAATATCTCTCAAATAAGGAGAAAAATCAAAGCAAAAACGAAATTCTAGTTTAAAGCTAAAATGACCAACATATGTCATTTCCAGCATAACTTTTTCATACGGAGTCTGATTAAGACGATTCAAAAACCCCTGGAAACATAAGATAAAAATAAAGAACTTTCATTTAGGACTCCATGACAAATTCGGCCTATATCTGGTCGAAAAATGCATCACAAGATTCAAGTACGAATCTGATTTTCCAGCATCACCTATACAGACAAGTTATGACTTACTCATAACCCATATCACAGTATTCCACAAATTCTCAACTTCAGCTAATTATATATATCTATATGTAGACAGTACAAACCAAACAAAAGGACACTGCCAAAAACAAGTTCTTCAAGTGTCCGTATACTATCCACATATATGTACATGAACAAAATGGATGCAATACCCTAGAGACGACTTGCACCTCGTAGATGTAACCGAACCTCGCCCTAGGATCGAGTACCCCTCTCGGTACCTTGCACTTCCTCGCCTAAAACAAAACAATAAAAACATTTGGAAAACATGAGATAAAAATCTCAATAAGAAACTATCAGCTATAAAAATCAACTTTACTTAACATAACTACATATATATACATTTATCAAGGATTTAATCAAAACCTCGTAAAATATACTCAAAACTAAAGTTCATAATAGAATCAAGGTATTAAACCAAAAACCAAAAATATATAATCTTGTATCCATTCTTGAGTTCATCCCCTTATAATTCAAATCACAATTCACAACATATACGAGACGTCTCTTAACAGTGCCTATCCCATATGGTCTTACCCAACACTTCTCTGCCATACCCAATAGGTCTTCAGACTGTGTACACAGGCCATATTTCTCACTAAATATGGTCTTTAAAATTAAATCCACCATACCGGACTACTCTCAATGGATACCAAACATTTAATTCCATATATATATATAGATTGAAACCAAAAATATATATATATATATGTATATACTTCACTTGATCATAATCAAGCTCACAAGGGTTCAATTCTCCAAAATATCAATCCTTAATCAAATAAAATTCCAAAGTTATCAATCAACGAAAACCTCAAATCAACATAACCAAGTAAAATCTGTAATTCATATATAAACATAGTTAATAGTTCATTGGAACTATAATTTCACAATAAAAAGCAAGATTGTGAAAAACCTCAATTTTACAAAGTTCCGGCATAACCCTAAAATATCAATTTCTAGAAATTCTTTGATTATATATATATATATATATATATCTATATACATAAAACTCAAAATATAGTTGATAGTTACTTACCTTAGCTATGAATTGAAGAAAATACACCCGTTCAATTCTCCGCTAAATCAGTCTAAGACGTTTCCGCTCCAAACACTTCCGAAATTCAGAAATTCTTCGATTAGGATTTAGATCTATGCCTAAGGATGCTATAGTTTAAGTTTCAAGTGATTTGGACGGTCGAATCTCCGTAAATCAAAGAAACGGTGGAGAAACGGTTCAGGAACGAATTGATACGGATAAAAAAGAAAAGAAACAGAGAAGGAAGTAAAGAAGAATAGAGAAGATGCTCGAATGTCTGGGATTTATATCCCAAATTCAGCAAATATCCCTTTTGGTCCTCCATCTTTATATAATCTTTTACTAATTACCCTAAACTTTTAATTTACACATAAACCCATCGAATTAACTCAAAATTTTTCCTATAACACCAAATTAATTTCTTACACCCAATAATTATAATATATATTAATATCTAGATATAAATTCTAGAAATTTAGACACGGACGTGACATTTTTTTATGATTTGGATCACTCACAAGGATCGTCTGATCCAAATTAAAGAATATCCCATAAAGATGCTTATAGTATCATTTGGTCATGTGGATCAATATCCATCGTTCATTCAAGAATTACGACGAATGAAGGAGAGCCTTTGGATCATGTGAGATGACTATGTAAAGGATGACTGCTATATGGTAGAGCCACATGGATCGATATCCACCATTCGTACCTGAATCAATACGATGAAGGGAGGATAGTCATATGACAGGGCGCATCGCCTTACATCATAACGCTTTGAGGACCTCAAGATCAATCAGATGATGACACTTGTCCGATGAGTAATTAACACATACATTCCCAAAGATTACATCAACTACCTTTGAAGCTATTATATGTAAATAAACTGAGCACCCTAACAAGGTATGTAAGACCATAGTCACTAACATTCTCACTGTCTCAACCCTCCTTTAACTTCTGCTAACTTAAACATCAAAACAGTTATTTCTCCCTCTCTGACCAGTTGTTTCTCCCTTTCAGGCCACTCAGCAGGATACTAGAAGGCAACATATATTAAGCGATATCAATTGGTGCTGTGAGCGTGGATATTACACGAGCTCCCAACAAGCAATGGATCTGATTACTAAAACAATCCTTAGCTACAATCGGTCGAGTTCCAAAATCGATAATCCAGGAGGAAGCAATGGCGGAATCCCAGGCAGATTTTCTACAGGTCTTCCACGACCAATGCCATAAGGAACCCCTGGATCATTAGCACCATAAGTTTGTTGATGAGATTAACACGTAGTTCAACCGTAATCTCACTCATGTTTAGAGGGATATGGACGGAATGAGAGCAACGCACGTGACATAGATGGTAGAAATGAAAGAAAAACTACATGTAGCAGACGAAACCATATGGCGGGCGTACACGGGGAATATCTATGCAATAGGGCATCATTCTTCAAGACATTCAGACCGCCATGCAATGAGCCATCACCAGGGAGAGGATGATCTAGATCCCATGTCCGGATAACATTGTGTGGTATGGTCCAACATTCAGGCATGAGGGCAATCACAATCGAGATCTATCGCTCAAGACTTAGAGGGAGGTGCAAGAGCGGCAACAAGTGGTGGAGCGCATGCGTCGCTCCAGAAATAGGGAAGAGAGGAAGATGAGTGATCCACGAAGTCGCCGCTCGGTAAGAGACAAGCTCGTTTGGTTGACGCTGAGGACCATTTTTTGGTCATTACTCCTTGTGCAGTAGCCTGCACCAGCGCAACCTATTCGGAAGGGATTGTTCTGGCCATTGGGACCACGATAAGAGGGGGAATAACAGAAAGGTTGCCTTGAGTAGCCAGTTGGGATCCACTTGGTTAACAACCGGATACTGAGTCATCGACCCCCCAAACCTACTAGACATCTTCCTTTACATGATCTAAGAGGGGTTGGATGTCCGAAATGGAACTAGAATAGGAAGACGAAGAAGAAGATACTAGAATTATAAGAGGGGGGGGACTCTTTTCCTATTGTTTGGAACACAGAGTCGACCCAGAATGACTTGAGGGATGAATGGAAGGACTTGGGCCACGAAGAGAAAAGTTCGGAGTCACCGAAGATAGAGAAGCATTTGGAGTCGCTGAAGACTTAAAAGCATCCAGAGTCGCCGATCTATAAAAGCGGCCTTCTCTACGGCAGCTTGGGCTATCAGGGTTTTTCGCATAGAAGACATGTTAGCACCTGCACAAAAAGGAACCAGAATAAATCAACGAAGATTAAATAATAAAAAAAGGTTCCTTTAAGAAACTCATCGTATTCATATGTGCTCTCAAAGTACACACTCCCTTCGTCATCCCTAATGAGGAAGGGGATGTCTTCTTAAAGGTGCTCCAAGAAGTCCTTAAGGGTAAAAGTCAGTTTAACGAAAATGAGGAAGTCATTGGCCAATTTTTCATCGACCGTAAGCTCCCTTTTTTGTTTCCACGAAATTCGAAAGGGGGAACCCCTCTGGATATAGGGCACCTTCAAGGGCCTTCCCATCATTATCCCGCATGATCCAGATCTAGAACCAATAGGGCTTAAAGTATTTTACGTTGGAGGATTTGTTCGTAATAAAAGGGTTTTCTCTCCAAACGGTATTTGTTAAACCATACAACGTCATTAGTGGCATGGAAAATAGTGGGGGTCTAGATACTTCGAAAGAGCGACACTGCCATAATAAGCTCTAGATCATCACAAATTTTGACTATGGAAAGGAGGCCGAGTTAGCCATTCATCGTAATTTGGCTAAAGGAAAGATCAAATTCATTCAAGAAAGTCACGACGCTGTCGGCAAGGGAACCTCACCCTTTGCTTTAAGAACATATTGTAAAAGGCTAGATGGCCTTTAGGAACACGGGTAATAACTTGATTATCACCACGGAGCACCGCTCCAGGTTGACGAATTCAGGGTATTTAGCGGTGAGGGTAACTAATGAAAGATTGTTCATGAAGGAAACATGCTCATCGTTTTTAGGTTTTTTCTCTCGAGGTTTTTTAGGTTGGCTAGTACTAGTGTGGTTTGTCGGATCAAGGTTTTTAGGGACCAATTAGATGGACGATAAAAGGCAAAAGAAAGAGAAGTTTGGATAAACTTACTTGGTTGGAGAAACAGAGATCACAAGAAAAAGAAGGGAGCACTAGCAACTCACATAAAAATATCAGAAGAAAATAACACAGGTAAAAGGTATAAAAATGTTGAATGAGAGTATTTATATGAAATTAGGCAATTGAAACAATGGCAACATTACAACGATCCTAATTAAGTTTAACGATGGGGTTGAAGGTTCGAAGAGTTTTAGCCAATCCCAAAAGGAGAGAGAAAGTGATAAGCAGATATCTGACGTTGCGTCTACAGATTGAAGAAGTATAATTTCCTATAGCTAGCTACCTCATGCAAGCACTAGAGAGTAGCATCACATGCTTCATCGAACCGTTGAAAAAAAAGACAAAAATGACTTTACCTTTTTAATTATTCAACCATGCCATTTTACCAAGTCCAACGTGAAAATTGAGCTTAAAGTACTCATATATACCGAGGGGGAACATATGATGCCCTAAGGAATATCATCTATATATTCTTAAGAGAGCATCATTGACACATGGATCGATGCACTCCTTACGATTCTGATCACTCATAGGGACCATCCGATCTAATCTAAAGAATATCCCTTGAAGATGCTTATAGTACCATCTAGCCATGTGGATCAATATCCACTGCTCATCTCAAAATCCGTACGATGAATGGAGGAGAGTCTTTGGATCATGTGAGACGGTTACATAAAGGACAAATGTCATATGGTAGAGCCACATGGATCAATATCCACTGTTCGAATTAGAATCAGTATGATGAAGGGATGAGAGCCTCAGATCAAGAAAGGCGGTTATATAGGATGGCTGTCATATGACAGGGCAATGTCGCCCTACGTCAAAATGGTTTGAGGACCTCAGGACCAATTGAAGGATGACACTTGTCCGATGAGTCATTAGGACACACATTCCTAAATATTAGAACAACTACCCTTAAAACCATTCACAACCAAGTTTGAAACATAAAGTAAGCACCCTAAAGAGGTATGTAAGATCACATTCACAACCATTCTCATTGTCTTCAACTCTCCTTCAATATTTGCTAACTTAAACATCGGAGTGGGTTCGCTAGACTTTAGCCCCTCTCTGACTAGCTGGTTGTCTCTTTCAAGTCACTCAGAAAGATACTACAAGGCAATATATATTGACTGATATCAAAAGATATATGATATAAATAATACAAAAGGCTTAATATATAATTACACACCTAAAACTTAATTTTTTTTTGTTGTTTGACAACTTATATTTGGATTTTTTACATACCTAAATTTATTTATGGGATAAAAACCAAATTTAACTTTAGGATTTTCGGTGATGTGCATATTTGTCCCTAACATTCAAAATTGTCATAATTTAACCGTAACGCTTCCAAACAAGGTCAAAGACAGTCGTACGTTACTTAAAATTTGAAAAGACTGGTTTGACTGTTATATAACTATCACATCGGACTTTCCAAACATTAATTATGTCTAAGATATTTAATGTCTTACTAACACAGTTACAAAAAAAAAAAAAACATGTTGAAATACAAACAACTAAGTTTGACACATGTAAGTTAATCACAATTTTTTTTTTGTCAAATTGTCTTAAATGCTTATTGTGTTACTAATAATAAAAAGATATACAAAACTGTTTCAGTTTATCGAAAAACTTGTTTGGAACGTCAGATGTGACAGTTAAATAAAAGTCAAACCAGTCTTTTCAAATTTTCAGTAACATAACGCTAAAATTGATCTTACTTATCCCTTTATTTGTTTATTTATTGAAGTTTTGACTTCCTAAACTTATTAATTTTGGAATTCTGATTATTGATTTGACAAACTACAATTAAAATTGGCATTACATCCGTTTTGGTCCCCAAACTAAAGCTTTAAAATCAATCAGGACTTTAAACTATCAAAATCATTAATTAAGTCAATGAACTAAGCAAAAATCATCAATTGAGTCTCCATCATATCCTAAAATCAGAAACTGTGTATATTTGATATAAACTATAATAATTTCTTTATTGGTTCAAAATGATTTTAGAGAAAAGTGTTTAAAATTGTTCAACCGAATGATTTTCGATGAGGTCCCAATTGATGATTTTTGTTTAGAATGAGGATTCGATTGATGATTTTTTGTTAGTTCAGAAACCTGATTGATGATTTAATAGTTTAAAGTCTAAATTGACTTTAAAATTAAGGGAGCCAAATGAGTATTATGTCATTAAAATTCATGTGGCACGATTGCTTAAATTTAAAGTGTGTGAAATAAGCAAATAAGGGTGTCATGGTCCAAAATTGACAAAAGTTACCAATTTAAGTGGGATATGATCAAAGTATTGTATCAAATGCTAAAAAATTTACAAGTTTAGGCGTTAATGTGAAATAGTAAAAAATTAAAAATTGAAGTGTGATTAGGGCTGCAATCGAGCCGAGCCGAGTTTTGGCATGTTCAAGCTCGGCTCGTTATAAAATTAACGAGCTCGAGCCCGAGCCGAGCTTGTTATAAAATTAACGAGCCGAGCTTTGGCTTGCTCAACGAACTTGAGCCGAGCTTTGAGCTTGTTTCGAGCCTAAAATCCTCTTTGGACTTCGTTCATTAAGAAAATTATCTAACCATGAATTGTTTGTGAGTAAATCGTTAATTATATTTGTGAAGTTTGCTCGCAAATAACTCTTTAATTGTATACATAAACAAGCTCACAAGTAAAGTTCGTGAATAAATAAACAAGATACTTACAAATAGTTCGTCTATTACTCATTTATTATGTTTGTGAACGAACTCATCTAATAGCAAATGAAATAATATTAAGTTTAGATATTTGTGCACTACACAAAACTATATAGTTTTCTACAAAATTAAAATTTGTTCATAAATGTTTTAATCGAACATGCTCGCGAGATTTCGAGCCGAGCTTTGGCCTGTTCAAGCTCAGCTCGTTTACGAACCGAGCCAGTAAATCATGTTCACGAGCGGCTCGTTTATAAATCGAACCGAGTCGAGCCGATCTTTTATCGAACCGATCACTGAACCGCTCATAAGCGGCTCAGCTCATTTACAGCCCAAAGTGTGATATGCTCAAGTACGGTATCGAACTCTTTCTCTTGTATCTAGTTACTTTAATTATTCAGTAGAACAATAATTTATGATTTAGTTATTCACTAGAGCAATTAAAGTTTGGAAGTTGATCAGTGTTCGGACAGCTACGGAGCTTTTTGTGGTGATTGGTGACAAGGATAGTAATAACTCAGGCCCAGAGGGTAGATAGGGATCTGTGTTGATTAAGGACATTGAGTTGAGTTGGGTCCCCACCCACAACCACAGGCCTTGATGAACTAACTTATCCAAGATTATCCTATACCACCACAAATAAGTATTACTTCACTTCTATTATGGATATTTATTTAGGTTGGATCCCCACTTTGTTTATACTTATACTTATATTACTCTATCCAAAGTTTATGATCGGAATAACTTTATTCTGAAATAGTCTAGAATTAAACCAAAGTTTCTTGTTCTTCAAGGTAGTCGGAAAACTAGCAGGCACATAAATTTGTTACAGGGATACTTAAAAGTATTTGGTTAGACATTTCCTAACTTTTTACAAAAGTAAAGAATATTGTTTTTTTGCAAAAGTAGTTTTTTTTAAAGGTAAACAGTCGTAGCCATAACATCAAATAGTTCCTTTGTTTATTTATACTTGTATTAGGATTGATGTATGGTCAGTTTAATTTCTAATATAAGTACTTCCCTATCAGTTTAATTTCAAATTTGCTCTATTTTTTTTAACAAATTTGAAATGAATTCAGTCAGTGATATTTGTCTTTTGTTCAATAATGTCCACCGAGTGTTTTGGCTCTACTCCACTAATTTATCAATGTAAATAGTAACTAGATTGAAAACCACAAAACAGACACGCATTAAAAACAAAAAACACTATGCTGTATGTATGTATGAATACAAATGGTTAAAAAGATCTGAATTAGGGATTTAGAAGAGCAAACAAAGTATAGAAAATGGATGGAGAAGAAGAAAGAGAATCTCTGAATTCAGAATTATTAATTGTTGACAAGATAACAAAGGAAGAAGCAGTAGAGGAAGTAAAGAAACAGTTATGGCTAGCAGGACCATTAGTAGCAGTCAGTTTATTACAGTACTGTTTACAGATGATATCAGTGATGTTCGTCGGTCATCTTGGTCAATTAAGCCTTTCCGGTGCTTCCATGGCTACTTCTTTTGCTACCGTCACTGGTTTCAGCTTGCTGGTATATTTTTCTATAATCCTTTTTCCATATCATGATTAGAGATACTAAATCTTCAATTTAATTTGGTGAATTTTGATAGTTGGGAATGGCAAGTGCCCTAGATACATACTGTGGGCAATCATATGGGGCAAAGCAGTATTGGATGATGGGGATACATATGCAGAGAGCAATGTTTGTATTGGTAATAGTTAGTATTCCTGTTTCAATCATATGGGCTAATACAGAATCTATTCTAATTGCTTGTGGGCAAGACATTTCAATTTCTGTGGAAGCTGGGATTTATGCTCGTTTTATGATTCCAAGTCTTTTTGCTTATGCACTTCTTCAATGCCTGAACAAATTCCTCCAGACACAGAACATTGTGTTTCCAATGATGATATTTTCAGGAATAACTGCTTTGATTCATGTGTTAGTATGCTGGATACTGGTGTTTAAAAGTGGGTTAGGAAGTAGAGGAGCAGCTTTGGCAAATGATATATCTTATTGGGTAAATGTTATTTTGTTGGGAATGTATGTCAAGTTTTCCCCTTCCTGTTCACAAACATGGAAAGGCTTCTCACTCCAGGCTTTACAACATACCTTTGGTTTCTTGAGGCTTGCTATTCCTTCTGCTCTTATGGTTTGGTAACTTGTTTTATTAGATTGTTTCACTTAAGAGACATGACATGACATGACATTTGTTGAATTTATTCCCTTTTTCTGGACTTGGAACAGCATGGAAATGTGGGCATTTGAATTAATGGTTCTTTTATCTGGTCTTCTTCCTAATCCACAGCTGGAAACATCCGTCCTTTCTATTAGGTGAGTTTCAAAACTATCAATCAAATTGAATAGCTTATTGGATTGAAGTAATTAAAACTTGGCATGGATGTCAGCCTAAATACAGCAGCAACAGCTTGGATGATCCCGTACGGACTGAGCGGTGCTGTAAGGTGAGTTTATATGTATATATATATGTTGAGGTTGAGATTGAGATTGAGATTATAGAATAGAATTGATTTGGAAAGCACAAGACAGCACAAGGGTGTCAAATGAACTAGGAGCAGGAAATTCAAAGAAGGCAAGATTAGCAGTATATGTGGTGGTAATGATGGGAGTAGCAGAAGGGATAATAGTAGGAGGAATACTGATATCAATAAGGAAAGTATGGGGTTATGCTTATTCTAATGAATTACAAGTGATCAAATATGTATCAGTTATGTTGCCTTTTGTTGCTACTTCCAACTTCTTAGATGGGCTCCAATGTGTTCTTTCAGGTTCTTTTCTTACTTTCTTACTTTCATATTTCATGACATGAGATTAATATGGTAGCGGATAGGACGGAGTGGAGGGAGAGAATTTATGTTCCTGACACGACTTGATTTCACGATTTTGTATGATGGTTCATGTGACCCGAATCATTTCGGAACTAAGGCTTTGTTGTTGTTGTATCAGGGAATGCTAGAGGATGTGGATGGCAGAAGATAGGTGCTATTATAAATCTGGGATCTTATTATCTAGTTGGACTTCCATGTTCAATCTTATTTGCTTTTACACTCCACATTGGAGGAAAGGTAAGGTAAAGGTAGTATTAAAGCATAATAATTTCTGAAATTAGTGTGAATGATTAATTTGAAAAAAAGAGCAGGGGCTGTGGCTTGGGATTACATGTGCACTTACCACGCAAGTCTTATGTCTTCTAATCTTTACGATTCGCACTGACTGGGATCAACAGGTATTTACTATAAATTCATTCATTTCATAAACAGGAGGAGGGCTCAAGTATAGAAATATTTGTTGGTTAGTTTTTCAAGTATTTTTCACCTTTTTATCAGGCAAAGAAGGCAACTGAGAGAGTCTACAATGAAGAAATGGTTTCATGAACACACTTTTTGTCAGAATAGCCATCAAAGATAGATGAATCACTTGAGTTTCAGCACAACAATTGCATCTTCTTCACACCATAAATGCATAAACTCCTTTTCTTATTTGGTGTTGATTTAATTGCAGCCAGTATATCATATTGAAAATCCTTAGTAGTATAGAAGAATTATGGATAAGATGCTTTATTTGGGGTTAACTAGATAATTAAGTTAATAAAACCTCCAAACACAAGCTGAGTTACACATGGTTACCACATTCAGATTTGCAATTGAAGATATATTGTGACAATGGTTATAAAGGTTTTAATCTTGACACATAATCTTTATTACAAGCCTATAATGATGCTGATTAGGAAGGATGCAGGGAAACATGGAAGTTAGTTTGAGGATACTCATTAATTTCATGGAAGGTAAAGAAACAAGAAATTATTAGTAAGTCCTCAGCAGAGTTATTTTGTTAGTTGTAGCATAGATTATGTTATGTTATGCTTATACTAGCATATTATTGGTTGATATAATCTATCTATAGCAGACATGAGTAATGCTAAATGAAGTAAATGAAATTCATTTTTCCTCTTTTCCACTCTCTAGTTTCTTGTTTTCAATTTTGTTAGGGATTCATGGGTAAATTATACTCATGGCTACTAAACTTTACCTATTTTAATATTGTGGAATTGCAATTCTTAATGGTATGACCGATGGTGATTAACTTTAACTAATTCCTCAAAATGACCATTAACAGCCTCAAAATGAAAATATTTAAGAATTAAAGTTATTCAAAACAATATTTACTATGAAACCACATTTTTTATTTTCCAAAATCACCTTTTTTGGAGTTTTCTCTCTCTCAAAATTCACCCTATTCCTAACTAAACAATACATAAATGACTTCAAAATGAAAATTTTCAACAATTAAAGTTCCTTGTAATATCATTAAGGTCTTGTTTGATAAAGCACTTAATTACTTAAATTAAAGTGTTCAGCACTTATTTAATTTAAGTGTGTTTGATAACGGTTGTTTCTCCACCACTTAAATTAGTTAATTAAGTTAAAAATCACTTATTTTGGTAAGTCAAAATATTTAACTTAACATTTTAAGTTAAATATTATCAACTAATATTTTTATAAAAGTTATATCATTCAATATTTTCAGCACTTATAATATTCAGCACTTAAAATTCAGTACTTATTTTTTCAGCACTTAATTTTCAGTTTTATCAAACAGCACCTAACTCTTCGAATTTTTTATTTTGAGCCGTTGAGGGGCTACCAGTGTTAAAAATTCTAAAGTTCTATAGCCATATCGTTAAAAATTGAAATTTAGGGACCACAATGTTAAAATGGGTAACATTCAATAGTTAAAAATTGAAATTTAGGGACCACAATGTTAAAATGGGTAACATTCAATGGCCATAGATGTAATTTACCCGGATTTCATAGCAGTTAATTATCAATCTTGTTTATATTTGATATAAATTAAATCATTAATTGTAATTGGAAGTAAAAAAAAAACTTAATACAGTAAAACCTCTATAAATTAATAATGTTGGGACCATGAAATTTTATTAATTTATAGAGTTATTAATTAATCGATAAATTAATAATTATTAATTTATAGAGTGATTTTAAATTTTTTCAAAATAAATTTTAAATTACTATTTAAATAAAGTTTTTGTCTAAAATCAATAAACAAATAAAATTAAATGTGCATTATATAAGTTAATTGAAGTTGGAAGTTCATTGTATTTATGTTAAAAATATTCAATGTATCATAGTTAATGAATTACTATATAAATTTATATGGAGTGTTGTTTCAAATCATACCAAAAATGAGGATGAAGCTGAGGATAATTCAGTACTTTTGAAACCAGTCAAAGTAAAGGAAGCAGTTATAGCATCATCCACTGTTTACCATTTTTTGTTACAATTTGACAAGAATACACCAGAACTTTTGAATGCACTGAGAATAGTTAGAGATGAAATTCAACTAGATTTAAATTTCAAAGAAAAAACAAAATACTATATATTCATATTTTGCTAAAGTATCCTAAGTATATATTTCGCATATGTATTTGAGAAATTATTAATTTATAGAGGTAATAATACAATGTATTTATAAAGGGTTGTTTTGGAAAATTATTATTTTATTAATTTATTAATATTGATCATTTTTTGAACTGGCACAAGTCAGGACCAGAAGAAATTATTATTTTAAAGAGTTTATTAATTTATCGAGTATTAATTTACAGAGGTTTTTACTGTACATATATGTTGCACTTTTGCACTTTGTACTTGACTAAATCACCTCCTAAATTTTAGAAAAGTTTCGAATAACTTCGTATTCTTATCCAATTTGTGTTTAGTAATTCTTATTTTTGTTAAATTACATACAATAATCTCATATTCTTATCACATTGCATTTAATAACGTTAATACTTCAACTGCCTCATGAACTTTTAAAAGTCCCTAATTATTTGTTTATTTGTCATTTTCTTTTTGATAAATCGCGAGGACTTTAACACGTGGTGGAACATATCTCCCATTTTTTGCATCCAACAAATTTTATTAAGAAATATGAGATTATTGAATGCAATTTGACTATCTTGTAAACTTTCAAAAATTCCAAATGACACTATATTCTTGTCCAATAATAATTAGTAACTCTCTATTCTTATTAAATTACATTCAATAACCTTATATTTTTACCTTAAAACTCCAAGTGTCTGTAAACTTTAAAAAATCTTTAATTATTTATCTATTTGATATTTTCTTTTTGACACATGATAAAGATTTTGACACGTGGTGTCTCTTATTTCTGTATCTAATAAATTTTATTGAGAAATATGGGATCATTGAATATAATTAAACAAGAATACATGGTTATTTATAATTTTGAAATTTTAAGAATACAGGTAAGAGCATCTCCAAGAGACTGTTAGTGAACTCTCTAAAAATAATATAAATAATTGACTCTTAGAGTCCGTTTGGTATGCCGTAATGCAATGTAATGTAATCAAGATCGTAATGTAATCAAAGTTGTAATGTAATGGAATGGAATAGTGATTCTATTACCATGGTTGGTTGACAATTATGATGAAATGTAATAACCATTACAATACTTATATTTTTCTAATTAAATATAATCATAAAGTTTTATTTACATAATTAAAATCAACGAAACACATGAAAAACGTGAAAAGCACGAAAAATATGAAAAATCGAATCGAAATCAAATACAAAATTAGATTAACCGAAATCAATAAACTAGTATATAGTTTTTCACTTTTTCATATATTTTTTTTACATTTTTCTCATAATTTCCATTTTCAGCATTTTTCACTGTTTTTTAATTTCCATTTTGCAATATTTTTCGCCGTTTTTCTATTTTCTCCTTTTTTCTGGTTTTTCGTTTTTTTTTCATTTTTCGCATTTTTTCAGTTTTTATTTTTTTTTTTCATTTTTCTCATTTTCAATTTTCATGTTTTTCTACTTTTTGCGTTTTTGACAAGAATGAGAGATAAGATTGAGATGTGAGATTTGAGAAATGAGAGGTTAGATGACAATGTAATGAGAATTCAAGTCATTTTTCTATGTAATTGGAATTACAAG
Source organism: Euphorbia lathyris (assembly GCF_963576675.1). Lineage (NCBI taxonomy): Eukaryota > Viridiplantae > Streptophyta > Magnoliopsida > Malpighiales > Euphorbiaceae > Euphorbia > Euphorbia lathyris. Next base: position 28,759,520 of record NC_088911.1, on the reverse strand, counting down.
ATTTCTGTACAAAATTTAACTCAAAGTTTTCTCATTCCATTATAAAAAAAAAAAATTGTAACATGTAACCAAACATGGTAATGAGTCTTCAATGTAATGGTCATTCCATTACGAAGGTCATTACATCTTACCAAACGAGACCTTAGTGATTTATTTTAAGAGTAGTTAAGATATATCATCTCCAACAATGCTCCTTATATTCACTCTTTATTTATTATTTTATTATTAAAATTATTATTTATTGTTACATTATCAATAGTGTGAGGAGAGAGACTCATTAATAATAAAAAATAAAGTTAAGAGGCACTAAAAAGTGGAGAGAGACTCTCTATTAATAGAGAGGATGGAGATGCTCTTAGTGATTTGAGGAGCCACTAAGAGACTGTTGAAACTGATTTTTTATTTTCTATTTAAATTTTAATTTAAGAGCTAATTTAAAGGCGGTTGGTGATGCTATAAGGTTTTTACCCAAATACAAATAGCAAACTATGTATTAAAAAGAATAAAATAAAATAAACTGTATTGGCCGTCATGCGAATCTTGTTGATAAGGAATATATAATAATAATAATAATAATAAAAAACTGGCTTAAATACACCTACCAACATGCTTCCTCTCGTAAATCTGAAATATTGTTAAATTTGTTTTGTGAAGAAATAGTATTTTATTGAATCACTGTTTCTGAGTTGTCATCGCATCTAACTATAGCCCAATATTTATTATAATATGAATAATATAATTAAAATTATAATATAAAAATATGTGCTGCAGAACATAACACAACCAATAACACTCATTGAAATGTTTGTTTAAATGCCTTTTTTTTTTAATTTGATAAAGAAGATTTTGCAAGTATCTTATTAATTTTTCACAAATTGTGATACTTTAGGAATTATAAAAGAAAAATGCTAAATTTATTAAGAGCCTAAATGATAGGAAGTTTTCAATAGGGTTTCGAACCAACTAGAAGTATACTATATATATATATATATATATATATATATTTATGTTAGTTGTATATTTTATAAGTTTTATTGCTTTTTGTAATATTTCTTTTTTCCATTACGAATCTTGGATTTAGAGTTCGTTTGGCTACTTTTTGTTTATTGGTTGTTGTTTCTATTTACTGGTTGCCTTTGAAAAATGCTGTTTTTCCAAAAAGCAGATATTCTCTGTTTTTGTAAAAAACTATTTTTCAGCTGTAAAAAGCAAATAAGGAATGTCTAACCAAACACTTAAAACTCTGCTTTTTAAATTGAAAAGATAAACAGGAGGTGAAAAATAGATAAATAAACAGCTCTGTAGTCTGTATGCAATATTTTATACCAAGGGATTATTTTTTTTTTACCACATCGAAAGAGTGGTAATGAAAGTTGTAAGAAATGTGTAAGGAGAAATACAGATTTTGGGGTTGCCAGCGTTATTGTGGTTCACAGATTTTAGTCAAGCTATAGTAAAAATGTGTGAAAGGGACCCACATGAGAGCATATAGGAAATGGTCAGCAAATAAATATGACATCTAATATCTAAGGTGGGAGGAGAAGGACATAGCATAGCATGTGCATTACAGATCTCATTTGCTTTCTTCCATTTTGTCCCTATTTATTTAACATGATTTCTTTTCCATTATATATGTTTTAATTATTATATTTTGTTTCCTACAAAAACAAAACAAAAAAAAATAACGAAAAAAAATAATACTCCTTTAAGAAAAATAAAACAATACTCAGACCTTTAATCTTTTCGATTTTTAATTTGACATGTGAAGCTCACTCGATAGTATACACATAAGGAATCAACAGATTCCCTGAAGACAGTTTGGATATTCAGAATAGTTCATTAGAATCGCCTATATAACCGTAGAAAACTCTCGTGGAAGGATACAGTTATACGGCATGTTATCGAGGAGGATGAGTCAATGGATCACGTTTCTGAAACAAGATTTGATTGATTGGAGGATTTCTTACTTGATTCGGATGTAGAAGATGGAGAGGAAGATGACCCTAGATACCCTACAATCCTCCTAAACACAAAGGAGAAACGCTCACTTTGGAAAAAGTGGATAATATCCCTTATTCTCACTGTTTTAGGTAAAAGGATTGGATTCAATTATTTTGCCCAGCGAATCACTGCCCAATGAGCCAAAAAAGGCAAGGTTAGAATAATTGATTTGGAAAACGATTACTATGTGATTAAATTTACTAGCCCTGATGATTATGAGGATGTTATCAATGAGGGACCTTATATTATTTCGAACCATTGTTTAGCTATTAGGCCATGGATTCCTAATTTCAATCCTTTTGATAATGAAGTTAAAAAGATCCTTACGTGGGTTAGGTTTTTCGGCCTTGCCATTGAATAATACAATGAGGGGTTCATGACAAAGTTGGGTGGTTATGCAGGAAAAGTCCATCATGTTGACAAAGCTAAAATTGGGGTAGAAAGGGGGAAATTCGCTAGAGTGTGCATTGAAGTTGACTTATCTAAACCGCTTCTATCGAAGTACATGCTTCCTTGGTCAGTGTACCGTATAGAGTATGAAAGGCTTCATAATATATGCTATGAATGTGGTATGTATGGTCATGTGTTTGATGGTTGTCCGGCAAAGAAGAAGCTTGATGATGGCAAGAATGCTCCAACTGAGAGTGCCAAGGTTATATCGGGTCGGTATGAAGTGCTTAATGATTATGGACCTTGGATGGTGGCCAAACGGACAACTCGAAGACGCACTACAAAAGCGCCCATTACTGGTGAGCCTTCGAGGGACACTCTCAAACGAAATGATGTTACTGCTAATTGCTTGGCGAAGGAGAGCAAGCTTATTGAGACTAATTATGTTGAAACTAAGAGTGTAGCTTCTGCTCGAGGTTTGCTGCATTGGGTCAACTTGGTATAGATCAGCAGAATTTGGTCTCCCTCGTTACACAAAAGGAAGACCCCACACTTTAAGAACCTATCTCCAAAATTCTGAATCAGCCTGTCACATTGGTTGAGAATGTGAATCCGTTGTTTGAACCCTCTGATACTATGTATACAGAAATGAGGGACAGTCGAGTTTGGAGGGAGGGGGGAATGAGACTTTGAGGGAGCCATTTGGCATCCGAAAGAAGACCCAATTTCAGCAGCAAAGGCATTTAAACAAGAGGTTTCAATGTGCAACAAAAGAGTATTTGGGCACATTATTAACAAAAAGAGATGTCTTCTTAACAGGATTGCATGGCTTCAAAAAAGAATTGAGCAAACTTACGATGATAATAGTTCTCTTTTTCTTCGCTCCCTCCAACGAGAATTGGAGACTGTCTTGATTCAAGAGGAGCTCATTTGGTTCCAAAAATCAAGAAAAGCATGGATCACAGACGGAGATAAGAATTTTAAGTATTTTCACATATTTACCATTATTCGAAGATAAAGAAACCTCATTGAAGCTATTAAAACTCCTTAGGGGGACTAGTTATATGAAGACTCTGACATTAAAAACCTTGCTGTGAATTTCTATAGTGACCTCTTCAAATCTGATGCGAATTGTGGTACTCCGTTACTTACTAATCATTGCTTTCCTACCATTCCTGCTTCAGATGGTGCTCATGTGGTTGGTCCCGTGTCAACATCATATATTAAAGAAGTTATTTTTGGGATTGGGCCAACTAAAGCTCTTGGGTCAGACGACCTCCCAGCTTGTTTTTATCAGAGGCATTGGCATGACATGAAAGATGGGGTTTGTAGTTTCGTGAGTGGCATTTTCTCAAGGTTTCACAATATTTCAGAGGTGAATGACAATCTTCTCATTCTTATTCCTAAAGTTGAGAATCTGACTTATTTTACTCAGATGAGGCCTGTTAGTCTTTGCAATATGATTTACAAGTCGGTGATAAAGATTATTGCTAACCGGATCTGGCATATACTACTGATTCTTATTAGTCAGAATCAGTCGAGTTTTGTTGTAGGAAGACAGATGGTTGATAACATCGTTATTTCTCAAAAGATGGTGCGCTCCATGCGTATAAAGAAAGGAAAAAAAGGCCTTATTGCTCTGAAGCTCGATTTAGAAAAAGCATATGACAGATTGGATTGGTATTTCCTTGTAGATACTATTAAGCTTGCTGGTTTTCCTCTGGCCTAGTGTGAGATTATTAGAAAGTTTATTTCTACAGTTTCCACGAGAGTTCTTCTTAACGGGGATATGTCTGATCCTTTTATTCCATCTAGAGGGATAAGACAAGGAGACCCAATGTCTCTGTATCTCTTTGTTCTAGCTATGGAAAGGCTAGCCCACCTCATCTAGGATGCTATTGCCGATAAGAGACTTCGTCCAATGAAAATTGGCCAAGCTTGCCCACATATCACCTACCTATTTTTTTGCACGTGATGTTCTCTTTTTCTTAGAAGGAGATGAGGAGCAACTTAGCACTCTTATGGATATCTTGAAGACATTTTGTTCAACTTCTCTCCTCCTTTCTTCCATCTTCTTCAAAGTTCATCTCCATTTTCTTTCTTCTTTTCTTCTTTCTTTCATCTTTTCCTTACTTTTCTCCTAATTCCTTTCTAACCGGATCTATCCCGAGGTCTTCCTTCTTCCTCCTCCTATCTATGTTTTAGATTTGCATTTTCTTAGTTTTGTAACTTTAGTTGGTTTGAAATCTATTACTTTTTTGAAGTTCTTTTCGTTAGATCTACATCTACTAGCCATACTTCTATCTTTTATCCTTGTTTCGGTTTTAGCACAAGCGGAAAAGATTTATTTTATCCGTAGATCTATAGATCTGCATGGTTGCACAATAGAAACGGACTCAGATCCGATTGTCCGGAAGAGTTTGAAGGATGAAGAACGGATTGTAGCAGTATTTCAACGAGATTCGACTTTCAAGGAGTATATGGTTTCTAGTTTCTTTGTATTGTTTCTATCTTTAATGGTTTTTATTACTCATTGTAGTCTTTTTTCTTTCTGTAATGGATCTTGTACTGGCACTAGCCTATATGGGTATGAGGTTTTATTCCTCCTTTTTTATGTATCGGTATCTCTGAACTTACTTATCTAATGAAATGATACCTACTATTTTATATAAAAAAAGACATTTTGTTCAGCTTCTGGCCAAAAGTTTAATGTTAAAAAACCTCAGCTGTTATGTTAAAAGAATATGTCACCCTGGCCTATGTAAAAAGCTTAGTAATAATACTGGCATTCCTCTTACAACTTCCTTGGGGAAATACCTTGGTGTTCCCATTTTTAGTGGCCGGGTGTCCAAATCGCCTTTCAAGGATCTTTTTTACTCTATGAATTCCAAATTTCATCTTGGAAAGTTAACTCTTTATCTTTTGCAGGTAGGATGGCCCTGATCCAGTTTATTACTAATTCTACGATGAACCATCCCATGCATTCTAACTTGTTGCTTAGCAATGTTCTACATAGTCTTGACAAACTGAACCACCATTTTTTATGGGGTGGAACTGAGGAGGTGAAAAAAAATTCATTTATTACGTTGGGAGAAGGTTTGTTGTCCAAAACATGCAGGAGGGGTTGAGATTAGAAACTTTCTAGAGGATTATTTTGAATTATTCGGTTTTTTCGGTTCGGTTTGGAACCGATGCACATCCCTAACTATGATACTTTAATACTATTTGGTAAAAAGTTTTTTAAGGTAAAATTAGAGATTTGAGCCACTTTAGATGTTATTTAATAGTGATATCTGGCGAAGAGATGTTTGAAAAAGCTTACTTGGTCTAAAAATTTAATTTTGATAAAGTAGTTTTACGATCTTTTTCAATTAGCTTATTACTCCATCTTTTTTAAGGACATTTTTACTCCTAATTACTACATTTTAACCCAAATAAAGGGTTTGTCATATCATTATTTATCATTTTACACAAACAAGTAAGTTTTACCGAACAAGTTACACAATCGGCTAGTCAAATCAACTAATAAAATAATAATCAGATAAGAGTTAACAACTATTTTGCAAAGAGAACCTATATAATGTATTAACTTAATTTATTAAATTAAAATTTTTTATAAAAAATAATTGTGAAAATGTTTTTTCCAAATAAATAAATAATGCATGAGTTCTTATCTTTTTTCAACTGAATAAAATAATTACGACAAAAGCTGTTGTACTGCTTTAAACAAACAAAGGGTGTGTGCAGTGCAGGCAAACGGAGCTCCTTCATAATCATATTAATAAATAATTAACAGCTGCTAATCACCTTCTTACTAACCACTAATCCTTTCTTCTTAAAACGCCGTTTTCTTTGTTCTGTTGTCTTCTCTTCTCTTTCTCTCACATCAACATACTTCCTTCGCCTCCTTTTCTCACACTAAAATGGCGAAGGAAATGAGGTCTGATTTAAACTCATTTTCCTTTTTCTCTTTAACCAAACACAATCATCTCTTCATCAAGTTCGCAATCTCATTTTTTCTATTAGGTCTCGTTTTCCGTCTTCTTACCTCCGATTCAATTCGCTTCTCTTCCGTCGTTGAAAACCCTCCCGCAACTCAAACGGACTCTCCGCTGCTTGATTCTTTGCCTTTTCAACAACCGGTTCAATCTTCAAATTCTAATTACTTTTCGGATAATCAAAACCAAACTATCCAGACTCACGGTATGTGATAATTCAATTTTGCTCTATTTTCTCGTTTTTCAGCAGATGTGTCTGATTTGTTGTGTATTGAAATTTGTTGCAGATGAATGTGATTTGTTTGCCGGAGATTGGATACCGGACCCGAAGGGTCCGGTTTATACTAATCGGAGTTGTCTAATAATTGAAGGACATCAAAACTGTATGAAAAATGGAAGGCCTGATTCAGGGTATCTATACTGGAGGTGGAAACCGCTTGGGTGTGATTTGGCCAAGTTTAATCCTAACAAATTTCTTAATCTGATGAGGAATAAATCATGGGCGTTCATTGGTGATTCAATTTCTCGTAATCACGTTCAGTCATTACTTTGCATTCTTTCTCAGGTAAATTTCAAGCTTCAATCAAAATTCTAAAGTTTGTCTCTGATTTTTGGTTACATATGTGGCTGTTTGGTTTGGTGGTGGAGATGGCAAAACTAACCAAACACCCGAAACACAGTCCAACAGAGTAACCAAACACTATGTTACATATGGTCCAGTTCAGGTCAAATCTATATTTATTTATTTTTACTCGCAGGACTATAAGATATAATTCAGTCAATCCTGTGTGGGATTCAATTCATGTCACCATCTTTAATGATGGGATCGTTACAATTTAAGTGGCCTAATCATTTATTTGAGCCTCTTTTAACATCAGGATTCTAATTGTCTAAGTTCTATTACCAGTTTGGAGTAGAAGCCAAGTTTGATTTGAAAATAATAAAGGCTTCAGATTTAGCCTTACCCACCTTTATCTTTGAAAGTAAGCCTATTTATTATTTGGTACTTAAAATCTTGTCATTTATTTCTTCAAAAAAAAAAAATCTTGTCATTTATAACATTTTTTTTTTTGATAGGTGACATTTAACCAATTTGGAATAAAAAGTTAATTGATTTGATAATTATTGTCACATGACATATGACATGTTACATAAAAAAAAGGATTAAATATCGCCTATAGAATTGGCTTAATACATTAAAAGCTTCAAAAAGTTTAATTGGCCGGTTGAATTTACACGGCGTTTTGCTAGTCTCATCAACTTGTTTAAAATAATATATTGGCTACCTGAATTTGTTTAAAGTGACTCATTGATCCCTGAACTCGTTTACAGTAAAGTGGTATACATTGCAATATCTAAATCCGAAAAAGAATTCAAAAATTTGAAAATAAACGCCTAATTCGTGATTTTAAGTCTTTAAAACAAATTAACTTTTTATTTTGTATTTTTATGATATTGTTATAGATTTAGGAAATTAATTATGATACTTTAAACAAGTTTAGGGACTAATGAGACAACATATGTATAATTTTTTGAGATCAATCAACCTTTTAGAACAAGTTCAAGGAGTTACTGATATTAATAGACTATAGAATTTTTCATGTTATCAAATGATTGAGAGCAAATGACATGATTTTATGTAACACAAGGGCCAAATAGAAATTTAATTCTAATATATTTGTGTCATGTTCATTGCTTGAAGAAAATTATTAATTTTCCTATTTTAACATTTCCTTGATTATTCAACTATACATAAGAGTGCTGCAAGATTTTTAGGGTAAGTCCTGATTACTTCTAGTACATTCGGTGGCAATTCATATATAAGTGGGTCATGTTCTTCTCACATTAGTTATTACCTAGTGCTATGTTATGTGAGTGAATTTTAATTAAAAAAAAAATTGACCTCAACCTATTTAATAAGTTCCTAATTCGCTTATATTATGGTCAGTTGTGTAATGTATCCGTATGTTTTGTACAACCTTACTATGTTTTTTTAAAGCCTAATGCTTTTCCAGCCCTCTTAATTTGTTCAATTGGTCATTTTACCCCTTCAACTCATTGAATGTTCTATTATCCCCTTAACTCCATAGAAATGATATTTCCCACCCCCTTAACTTGTCCAAATTAGTCATTTTATCCCTCCTCAACTCATCGAATTTCCTATTTACCACCTTAACTCCATAAAAGTGGTATTTCTCACTCCTTATGACCATATTTACCCTCTTAGTTCTATAAAAGTGGTATTTCTTACCCTTTTATAGTGCAAAATTAATAACACTTATTCAAATGAGTTTGAAAATATATATTTTTAATATCAACTTTTTATTTTGTTTTAATTTGATAATTATATAAATCTTTCATGTGTTTATTATAATAATATTGTATTATAATAATTAGATAATCAAAATTTAACTAGCAAAAAAAGTTAAAAAGAGAAAGAATGAATAAAAGATACAAATAACAAGAACTTTTTGATAAAAAAAACAAGAACATTAATATAAACAAGTTAAAGACATTATATGTAGGGAAAAGTATCAAAATAGGCCTATGAATTTGGGGAAGTATCAATTTAGGTTCCACGTACAAAATAGCACCAATATAGGTTTAACGTTTAAAAAATGTATCAATTTAGGCCTCAATGACGGATTGTAAGGGAAATACCACTTTTATGGAGTTAAGGGGGTAAATAGGACATTCTATGAGTTTGGGAGGGGGTAAATGGACAAGTTGAGGGGGTGGAAAATACCACTTTTATGAAGTTAAGAGGGTAAATAGGATATTCTATGAGTTGGGGGATAAATGGATAAGTTGAGGGGGTAAGAAATACCACTTTTATGGAATTAAGAGGGTAAATAGGATATTCGATAAGTTGAGGGGTAAAATAACCAATTTGGACAAATTAAAGAGGCTGGAAGAGTATTAGACTTTTTTTTAATGATGACATGTAAAAGTAAGAGAGATTCAAATCATGTTGATGATAATTATGATTTTATTGTTCCTTAATAAAATATAAAAATATAAAAGAATATAATAATAATTTTATATATTCATATGATTTTCGAGTTATTAAGTTAATTTTAAAACAATTTAAAATTTATATGTCAATTTCGTATTAATTAAAAAATGATCCATTACTTATTTAATAAACACTAATTCAATAAATTTGTATTGGATTTGTATAGCGTATATAACTAGACCTGGCAATTGTCGTGTTCGAGTCGTGTTCGTGTCGTGTCATTTCGGGTTCGTGTCAAAAAGAGTAAATCCAAACCCAACCCAAAAACTTTCGTGTCAAAGTCGTGTTAACCTATTCGGGTTAGTGTCGATTTCGTGTCGTGTTTTCGGGTTACATGTAATTTTGTTATGCATATATATTAATAATAACTCTTAAAAATATAAGAAGATATGGTACTGTTTTTAAACATTTTTAGATTAGTTTGTTAACAATAATTATCGAAAAGTTCAATAATATCATGTTAGAGGATCATGTAATGTGTTTATAACAATTTAAGAAATTCAAATCAATATTTGTAACTAATAATTATAATTTTATTATCTTTATTAATAAAATCACATAAAAAACACGAGAGAATATAACAATAATTTTCAATATCCGTGTCATTTCGTGTCGTTTTCGGGTTCACATATCAACACTAACCCAACCCACAAATTAGCGTGTCAATTTCGTGTCAACCCAAAAATGACCTATTACCTATTAAGCTCAACACTAACACTAAAAATCCGTGTCGTGTTCGTGTCGTGTAATCGGGTCGTGTGTCATTTTGCCACCTCTATATATAACTGCCACCTCTACTTGGACACAACGGCTTAAACAGGTGAAGAGTTTAGGTAAAAAGTATCATTAGGTCTCTAATCTTTTTTTTTTGTTTATTAAGTCATTGATGTTTTATTTGGATACATTAAACCTCTGATGATTTATTTTTGATCCTATTAAGTTATTGCCTACCAAATTAGTAAGTTATGAAAAGATATTATTAATTTCATCTGAATTTGAAATTATATATATAAAAAAATTACAGTTTGGATTAAGGTTGTTACAGTTTTTCTATAGTCACATTACAAATCTAAAACTACTTTCAAGCAGTGAATAGATACAAATTTCGAATGCATGTCCAATAAATAACACTTTGTTAACCGAATTTTATGTTTAAAATTGATTCTTTGGGTCATCAAGAGCTTAATGGGACCAAAATTAAATGATTAGGAGTTTAATGTATTCAAATAAAAGATCAAAGACTTAATGAACCAAAAAATGAAAGAGGAAGGGTCTAATGATTATTTTTGCCAAGAATTTAAGACACAACGGCTTAAATTGTTAATCAACAATCAATCTTGATTTCATTTTCTAATACAGCTGGGTTAGAGAGCACTCTTTTGGCAGGTTCTAATGTCTCTTTCCATGCTGGTGTACCTACCTCACATTATTATGCTCATTTTAATCTTTATGTCTTATCAAGAATGGGTGCATTATCCTTGTTGTTTAGTTCATTTTAATCTAATTATCTGTATCAATACTCAACAAGCTGTAATTTGTTAAATTGTTATACCCTTTAGTACATTATCCTTTCTATACAGGGTTGGTTGGGTCCTGAACCATAAATTGAAATTTTAGACCCATATGATTGGCCATTTACTAAAAATGTGTAATGGATGTAGTATGGCCTACCACTATCAGAATGTCTCATCTCTGATCTAACTGTCTGCATTCCATATGTTGCCATCTAAAAAAAAGTATGTTTTCTGATTGGGATTTTCCAAAATAGTTTGATAGAATGGACAATAAATGATGGGCTGTTTTATAGGTGGAAGAGGCCATTGAGGTTTATCATGATAAGGAATACAGATCGAAAAGATGGAACTTTCCAGTCCACAACTTCACTCTTTCAGTCATTTGGACCCCATTCCTACTCAAAGCAGACATTTTTGAAGACCAAAATGGAGTTTCATCTTCAGAAATCCAGTTACATCTAGATAAACTTGATACCATATGGACTGATCAATACAGCAACTATGATTATGTAGTAATTTCTGGTGGCAAATGGTTTCTCAAAACTGCTATATATCATGAGAACAACACTGTTACAGGATGCCATTATTGCCCTGGAAAGAACTTGACTGATCTAGGATTTGACTATGCGTATCGCAAAGCGATAGGCTTGATCTTGGACTTCATGGTTCAGTCTGATCACAAAGCTTTCATTTTCTTGAGGACAACAACACCAGACCACTTTGAGAATGGAGAATGGTTTAGTGGAGGTACTTGCAATAGAACAGTACCTTTCAGAGAAGGTGAGATTCAGATGGTGGATGTAGATGATATAATGAGACGGATTGAATTGGAAGAGTTTGAGAAAGCTGCTGCATTAGGATCTGAGAAGGGTGTAATTTTGAAGCTACTTGATACAACTCGGTTATCGTTGCTGCGACCGGATGGGCATCCGGGACCATATAGGCAGTTTCACCCATTTGCAGAGAATAAGAATGCTAAAGTTCAAAATGACTGTTTACATTGGTGCTTACCAGGGCCAATAGACTCTTGGAATGATTTGGTGATGCAGATGTTATCCGATGGCAGATAACAGTGATTATTATTTCAATTCTTTGAAATTGTATTATGATTATTATATTATTTCACCCTACTTATTTATACAACCCATCTCTTAGCTAGATACAATCTGCTACCCTTCTTTAGTGAAGTATACAACAATTACCTGTAAATTTTATACAAATAATATGGATGACAGTGAAAGTAAGGTATTTTCTCACTTTTCTTAGAGTTCAACAAAACTTAACATGCTCTCAGGCCTTAAGATAAGATCATAAGGGGGACTAGAGTTCTTGATTCTTGATTATGAATAGAGAAAGACATGTAATCTACGCCAAGTTAATACTAAATGATCATTGAATGAGATATTTAGTGCCTGTTAGGTTCATTTATAGCTTTTTTTTTTACTTCAAACTGTAGAGAATGCAATATAAAGCGTTCGGCTAAAATTGAAAACAACTGTAAACAGCTACGGAAGGAAAATCAGTTAAAACAACAAAAAGCAAAACCAAACAGACCCTTAATTATAATCTCCTTTACAATTTCATAGGCAAATTGCACAATTCTGAGTGGATCTAAAATAGTTTTATGGGGGTAAGCGAAAGTGACACAAGACATAAGCTTGCAAAAATTGAACAATTGTAGCTGCAATCATTTCCTCTTTCGTTATACTCACCACTCTACATCAACCCTATAACATCAAAGACCCCAGATTTGCTTAATTTTTCGAATAGCAATTGCTCAATTATGGTAAACCAAACCAACCTATAAAATAAAACTTGATGACAACAAAATCAAAGGCCAAATTATTATAAAGTGACATACAATTATTAATAGAGCTCTCTTCCAAACTGCAGTTTTGGCCAAAACATATGCAACTACAGACCACCAGAAAATCTTACATCACATTCACAATGGCTTTCTCCTTGCTTCCTGTCTATTTGGTTGATGGTGACGAAACTGGCTTCCTTTGCTCTGGTTTAAGGAATCGATCCTGCAATTCCCGAATATATTATAATATGTTAGAATGAGTATGACTACACACTGTCGTGATCATCAATTTATGAAATCATCCAGCATAAATGATTTCTTCAACAAAAGCAAGAAAAACAGATAAGCATATTCCGAAACAACAACTTTGAAAGCATTGTTATTGAAGGCGCAAGGGGGTCCTAGATAGAGGTGGCAATTTTGAGTTTCGTGTCAAAATCGTGTTATCTCATATATATGTTCCATATGGTTATATACAGTATAAATGTTAGAAAGTGATAATTGTGTCAGGCGTGTCGTGCCAGTCCTAGAGCCTAGGCACAAGGCTCAGATGCGCGCCTGAGCAACACAAAGCACACTAAGGAAAAATAATACGGTTCCCTTGTATAAGTCATTCTAGGGTATATCACACAAATTAAAAAATACAATTAATATAGAGTCAAATTAATGAATTTACATTGGTTAACTAAAAAATAATTCCATGGTTGGGGAATAAGAATTGGAATGTTCAAAAACACATGGACAACACTAAAAATTTAATGGTTGTACCGAAAAACTAAACTAAAAATTCTTGGAAAACTAGAATTACTTATATTTGGAGAAAAAACTAATTTGCTAGAATGACTTATATAAGGGAATGGAGGGAGTATATAAAATCCTAAATAACAATAATTAACATTTCTAAAATGCAACAAATAGTCAAATACTAAAGCATATCCAATTATCCATAATCTTAATCACAAAATGCATGAAATAAACTCCAAATTAACTAGTAACTCTTCAATAATCATACTTCATAATAAAAATTCTAAATCTGAAAACAAAATTGAACCAAATCCTAAGTTATTTAATTAATAGTCTAATAACTAATTATCGCCAAGACTAAAGTCTCCATTTGCGATATTCCTGTACTCTTCAAAATAGAGCAGCGTTTTTCTGTTCTTTGTGATATTTCTGCTGTCAAAATCTTCTCTCCTTTTTCATCTATTTCTTTTTCATTCTAATTTAATTTCAGCTGTAGATTACATAAGTAAGAAAGAGCGGAGATTAAAACATCCTATTTTAACTTGAACCCTGAGAAAAACTGTGTAGCTTCTAAAATTGCACCTTGCTTGACACACCTTTGGCAAGGCGCTAGGATTAGAAAGGTGTCAGGCACAGACCTCTTGAACAGAGGCCACCTTTTGGCTTCTCAGACGACATGCTTTGACCTTAGCGCCAGGTGTGCCTTTGATAACTATGTTCAAAAGCCATGAAAACAAATTGATAACATCTAGACTATGACATAGAAAAGGATAACAAAAGCTTGACTTCGATGATCTAAAATCCTTAAATGACAAATGCAGTGTTTCCATTGGAGTACGGAACATATAACATCTTATATTCTGCAAATTTGACACCAAGACTTGACAAGAGGTTGTAGATCACAGCGATAGAAATTGCAAAAGTCTCCTATCAATTAATGTTGGCTTGAGTAGGAAGGGTCTAGTACTTAAGTTACGTTTCAAGTTCAATTCCTGCAGCAAACTTGAAAGAAGAGCCACCTAAAGGATTTCTAATCGTGCTCCAACTGATTAATCGAATCCATCTACCACTACCAAAACTTTGCAAATGTCTCCTAAAAGAATTCTTGGTCGATTTCTTTTATTTTTGCACTTACGTGGGGCAGACAGAACATCACAAGAGTCACAATGAAGAAAGATGCAATTCATGAACACAAAATGGAAAGAGATTCGACTCAACAATCTCTATCCCTTAGCTGCTCATAAACAAGGAGTGAAATCTCAAGTTGCAGGCATACAACACATGTTCATTCGTCACAAACACTCTGAAAACGACAGATCATATCTCTTTTTTTCTTTGATAATGACAGATCATATCAATCACAACACTATATTCACATGATGATTTCCAATTACAGGCACCTCTCCCCAACCCAAAAATTAAAATCTATTAGGGTTCAATCGAGTCAAAATTTTAGTAATCAGCGATTCCACATCGAAAATCATGTATAGTAAAACTACATAAACTCCGAAAGTACATAAACAAGGATCGATAACAGTTCCCTAGAATCTGTTATCTATTCGGAGCTCAATGCAATCGAACAGGGAAAGATCTAACACCGAAGAATCTCTTCTCGTTATCGAAGTATTTTTTCGATTCATCGAAGAAAATTCGACTTCCTAAATTATGTGGCAAATTAAGGGATTGAAAATCGAAAGAAAAGAGGAGAGTTTACGTTTTCGACGAAGATAAAGTTGGCAACGACAATCGTAGCCACGACACCGCCGACGACAGCCATGGGACCGGTTAACAGACTCCATCTTCGGTATATCATCTTTTCCGTCTCTGGTTTCAGCTCTCTTCCTCCTTGATGCCAATAACAGCCGATAGACAAAGAAACCCTTGAATTTAGGCCCAATTTCAGTACTTATGTTATATGACTGGGCTTTTAATTACCCAACAAAATCAATTAATTTAGGGCCAATTACAACACTATCATAATTAGATAAATTCTATGGCTACTTTATTTTGCAACAAAGTAATCATACTTTCTTTTAGTATCCAATAGTATTTGAACATGTGTTAATTAAAATTATATTAATTAAAATTAATAAAAAATGTAACCTGTTATAACAGGTAATATTTAATTATGGAAATTTTAAAGATTATTAATTATAAGGTAAATAATATATAAGTCCCTCTATTTTAATTTAATTATTATTTAGTTATTATATGTTAATAATACACTATTAAGTCCTTAATTTTAACTCAATTCAACAGTTTAGTCCCTTATAAAGGATTAATCTGTTCAATAATTTAAAAATTTAAGTGATAAAACTGTTGATCAAAATAAAAAATCAGAACTAAACAATAAATTTTAAAATACGATAACTGAACAATATGTTAGATATTTAACATAGGAACTGATAAAATAAAAGATTTACGTAAAACTCTATTTTAACAAGGTTTATGAATTTTTTTCTCCTAAATAAAAAATGTTATGTAAATTTAGTCAAGCTATACGTAAATTATCTAAAAATAAAAGATTTATGTAAAGTTCAAAAGTTTTACATAAAACTCCAATTTTCATAAGCTTTGTAGATTTTTTCTCCCAAAATAACAAGGTTACGTAAATTTATTCAAACCTTACGTAAATTATGTCAAAAAAATAAAAGATTTACGTAAATTTCATAGGTTTTACGTAAAACTCTATTTTCACAAGATTTGTGAATTTTTTTCTCCTAAAATAAAAAGATTACGTAAATTTAGTCAAACTATACGTATATTATATTTAAAAATAAAAGATTTACGTAAAGTTCAAAGGTTTTACGTAAAATTCTAATTTTCACAAGGTTTGTGGATTTTTTCTCCTAAAATAACAAGGTTACGTAAATTTAGTCAAACCTTACATAAATTATGTCTAAAAATAAAAGATTTACGTAAAATTCATAGGTTTTACATAAAACTCTATTTTCACAAGGTTTGTGAATTTTTTTCTCCTAAAATAAAAAGGTAACATAAATTTAGTAAAACTATACGTAAATTATATCTAAAAATAAAAGATTTACGTAAAGTTCAACGGTTTTACGGTAAAACTCTAATTTTCACAAGGTTTGTAGATTTTTTCTACTAAAGTAAAAGGATTACGTAGATTTAGTCAAACCTTACGTAAATTATGTCTAAAAATAAAAGATTTACATAAAATTCATAGGTTTTACGTAAAACTCTATTTTCATAAGGTTTGTGAATTTTTTTCTCCTAAAATAAAAAGGTAACGTAAATTTAGTCAAACTATACGTAAATTATATCTAAAACTAAAAGATTTACGTAAAGTTCAACGGTTTTACGGTAAAACTCTAATTTTCACAAGGTTTGTAGATTTTTTCTACTAAAGTAAAAGGATTACGTAGATTTAGTCAAACCTTACGTAAATTATGTCTAAAAATAAAAGATTTACATAAAATTCATAGGTTTTACGTAAAACTCTATTTTCATAAGGTTTGTGAATTTTTTTCTCCTAAAATAAAAAGGTAACGTAAATTTAGTCAAACTATACGTAAATTATATCTAAAACTAAAAGATTTACGTAAAGTTCAAAGGTTTTACGTAAAACTCTAATTTTCACAATATTTGTGGTTTTTCATTCTATAATAACAAGGTTACGTTAATTATGTCCAACTTTATGCAATTTATGTCAAAAAAAAAAAAGATTTACGTAAAATTTATAGGTTTTATGTAAAACTCTACTTTCACAAGGTTTGTGAATTTTTTTCTCCTAAATAAAAAAGGTTACGTAATTTTAGTCAAACGATACGTAAATTATATATAAAAATAAAAGATTGACATAAAGTTCAAAGGTTTTATGTAAAACTCAAATTTTCACAAGTTTTGTAGATTTTTTCTCCTAAAATAAAAAGGTTACGTAAATTTATCAGACCTTACGTAAATTATGTCAAAAAATAAAAGATTTACGTAAAATTCATAGGTTTTACGTAAAACTCTATTTTCACAAGGTTTGTGATTTTTTTTCTTAAAATAAAAGGTTACGTAAATTTAGTCAAACTATACGTAAATTATATCTAAAAATAAAAGATTTACATAAAGTTCAAAGGTTTTACGTAAAACTATAATTTTCACAAGATTTATGGATTTTTCTCCTAAAGTAAAAGGGTTACGTAAATTTAGAAAAACCTTACGTAAATTATGTCTAAAAATAAAAGATTTAAGTAAACTTCAGAGGTTTTACGTAAAACTCTATTTTCACAAGGTTCATGAATTTTTTCTTCTAAATAAAAAAGGTTACGTAAACTTAGTCAAACTATACGTAAATTATATCTAAAATAAAAGATTTACATAAAGTTCAAAGGTTTTACGTAAAACTCTCATTTTCACAACGTTTGTGGATTTTTCATCCTATAAAAACAAGGTTATGTAAATTATGTCCAACTTTATGTAATTTATGTCAAAAAATAAAAGATTTACGTAAAATTCATAGGTTTTACGTAAAACTCTACTTTCACAAGGTTTGTGAATTTTTTTCTCCTAAATAAAAAAGGTTATGTAATTTTAGTCAAACTATACGTAAATTCTATATAAAAATAAAAGATTTACGTAAAGTTTAAAGATTTTACGTAAAACTCCAATTTTCACAAGCTTTGTAGATGTTTTCTCCTAAAATAACAAGGCTACGTAAATTTAGTCAAACCTTACGTAAATTTAGTCAAACCTTACATAAATTATGTCAAAAAATAAAAGATTTACATAAAATTCATAGTTTTTACGTAAAACTCTATTTTCACAAGGTTTGTGAATTTTTCTCCTAAATAAAAAAGGTTACAAAAATTTAGTCAAAATATACGTAAATTATATCTAAAAATAAAAGATTTACATAAAGTTCAAAGGTTTTACGTAAAACTCCAATTTTCACAAGGTTTGTGGATTTTTTTTCCTAAAATAACAAGGTTACGTAAATTTCGTCAAACCTTACATAAATTATGTATAAAAATAAAAGATTTACGTAAAATTCATAGGTTTTACGTAAAACTCTATTTTCACAAGATTGTTTCTCCTAAACTAAAATGGTTACGTAAATTTAGTCAAACCTTACGTAAATTATGTCTAAAAATAAAAGATTTACGTAAAACTCTATTTTCACAAGGTTTGTGAATTTTTTTCTCCTAAAATAAAAATGTTACATAAATTTAGTCAAACTATACGTAAATTATATCTAAAAATAAAATATTTACGTAAAGTTCAAAGGTTTTACGTAAAACTCTAATTTTCACAATGTTTGTGAACTTTTCTCCTAAAGTAAAAGGGTTACGTAAATTTAGTCAAACCTTACGTAAATTATGTCTAAAAATAAAAGATTTACGTAAAATTCATAGGTTTTACGTAAAACTCTATTTTTACAAGGTTTGTGAATTAATCAGTCAAACTATACGTAAATTATATCTAAAAATAAAATATTTACGTAAAGTTCAAAGGTTTTACGTAAAACTCTAATTTTCACAATGTTTATTGATGTTTCTCCTAAAGTAAAAGGGTTACATAAATTTAGTCAAACCTTACGTAAAATTCATAGGTTTTACGTAAAACTCTATTTTCAAAAGGTTTGTGAATTTTTTTCTCCTAAAATAAAAAGGTTGCCTAAATTTAGTCAAAGTATACTTAAATTATGTCTAAAAATAAAATATTTACGTAAAGTTCAAAGGTATTACGTAAAACTCCATTTTTCACAAGATTTATGGATTTTTCTCATAAAATAAAAGGGTTACGTAAATTTAGTCAAACCTTACATAAATTATATCTAAAAATAAAAGATTTGCGTAAAATCTAAATTTTTTACAGAAAACTTTATATTTCACAAGGTTTCTGTATTTTATCTCCTAAAATAACAAGGTTACGTAAATTTAGTCTAACTTTACGTAAATTATGTCTAAAAATAAAAGATTTACGTAAAGTTCAAATATTTTACGTAAAACTCTATTTTTCACAAGGTTTCTGGATTTTATTTCCTAAAGTAACAAGATTACGTAAATTTAGTCAAACTTTACGTAAATTATATCTAAAAATCAATGATTTACGTAAAGTTTAAAAGTTTTATGTAAAACTCAATTTTTCACAAGGTTTGTGAATTTTTTTATCCTAAAATAAGAAGGTTATATAAATTTAGTCAAACTATACGTAAATTATATCTAAAAATAAAAGATTTATTTAAAGTTCAAAGGTTTTACATAAAACTCTATTTTTCACAATGTTTGTGAATTTTTCTCCTAAAGTAAAAGGTTTACGTAAATTTAGTCAACCTTATGTAAATTATGTCTAAAAATAAAAGATTTACGTAAAATTCACAGGTTTTACGTAAAACTCTATTTTCACAAGGTTTGTCAATTTTTTCCGCCTAAACTAAAAAGATTACGTAAATTTAGTCAAACTCTACGAAAATTATATCGAAATATAAAAGATTTACGTTAAGTTCAAAGGTTTTATGTGTAAAACTCTAATTTTCACAAGGTTTGTGGATTTTTTCTCCTAAAATAACAAGGTTACGTAAATTATGTCCAACTTAACGTCATTTATATCAAAATATAAAAGATTTACGTAAAATTCATAGGTTTTACGTAAAACTCTATTTTCACAAGGTTTGTGAATTTTTTTCTCCTAAAATAAAAATGTTATATAAATTTAGTCAAACTATACGTAAATTATATCTAAAAATAAAATATTTACGTAAAGTTCAAAGGTTTTATGTAAAACTCTAACTTTCACAATGGTTGTGGATTTTTCTCGTAAAGTAAAAGGGTTACGTAAATTTAGTCAAACCTTACGTAAATTATGTCTAAAAATAAAAGCTTTACGTAAAATTCATAGGCTTTACGTAAAACTCTATTTTCACAAGGTTTGTGAATTTTTTCCCCCCTAAAATAAAAAGATTACGTAATTTAGTCAAACTATACATAATTATATCTAAAAATAAAAGATTTACGTTAATTTCAAAGGTTTTATGTAAAACTCTATTTTCACAAGGTTTCTATTTAACGTTCATAATTTGCTTTTTACGTAAATAAAATCTAACAATAGAGGATAAGTTCAGTTTTGCCTGAAACTTGATTTTTCGCAAAGTTGGTGGATTTACATGAATTACTTCTGATAATATAGGATTTAAATTTTACATGAAATTAATGATTTTTTTGGATAATAATAAATACTAATAATTTACTAAAATTAAGTATGATTTCATGTGAATAATGTGTAAACTGAATTATTTTTGGTAAAATTTAAAGGTTTTAAGTGATTTTTTCCATAATTAGTGATTTCACTTTTTGGTTTTATACTTTTGAAGCTAGTTTATGAATTTTTGCCAACATTAGTAATTTTTTTTCTTTTAACAGTTTAAGCCAATTTGTGAGTGGGATGAGAATAACAACCTATCAAACTCCAATAAAAAAAAAATCGAAGCATTAGTGGGGAAGGAAGAGTAATTGAGGAAGGAGGTTAATTAAAAAAAAAATTGTAACCGGATGAAACAGTTACCAATTTAAAACTAATTGAATCAATCATTACTATATTTTATTCTAGTATCAAATCAATGGTGATCACAGCAACGTAAATTTTACTTTGTTTACAACAAAATAACAGTAGCCCACACCTCATAATTAACTACAAAATTATAATTAAGTCATATTACCAAACTTAATTCTTAATATGTCATTATTTTCTATATATTATGATTTTACACCATAATTTAAAAATTCTAGACTCCAATTCATATATCATAAACCCTAAAAAATATATTCTAGACTTCTAATTTATAAATTCTAATCCTTAAAATATATTAAAAATACTGATTTTACTAGTTTGATATAATCCAAAATTATGACTTGATATAGTTATAAATAATTTCTAAAAGATGAATTTCTATATAATTTTCTCATTAATTTATGTCCAATTCAGGCCTAATCAATGAATCCATCAAGTTAGCTAAACAGCAACCGCACGGGCCGGCCTGGGATTAAGTCAGGGTAAGTTACACAATGATCAAGTTAATTACAGATGTCTCAAACTTACAACTAAACTTCAAATTTGTCAAATTTTGAAAATAATAAACTATTTTATCATATAACCAACGCATCCCTTAAAATTAGAAGTATATATAATTATTATTAAAACATTAAATTAAATGAAAAACATCAAAATTTGAACACTGATTTCTTTTAAAAAAAAAAAATTGTACACCGATCTTCACTTCTTTTCCGAGGTAGGAATGAGAATCCAAAATATAAATTAAAACAGTTCTTTTTTTTTTTATTCATTTTCTGAAATTCATGTACTGTGAAAAGTTACTATAAGATTAAAGATTTAAAGCAATATTCATTTCATTGCAGAAAAAAAAAACTGATTAAAGAGAACTGTATTTTCATTTTAGACTGATAATAAACTATTCCCTTCAACTGATTAAGAAGAACTGTATTTTCATCTTCTTGGTTTATTTTGAATCCAAATTCAGATTCATGTTTTGTGTTTTTTAAAGAATTGCACAATTTAATTTTAAAAATGACAGAAAATTAAAAAAAAAACTGACTTTTGCAAACCTTTTCAATTCAATTTACATGAAATTCAGAAAAGTGTGTTCATAGTTTGAAAATTTTCATGGCTGAAGCATAGCTTACTTAACAAGGTTTTTTTTGCGATTCCTTCTTTATTTTCACGATTCATTACAATTTTTGGTTTTTTCTGTTTTTTTTAATGGGTTGTTTAGGAACTATGGATTCCTTCTCTGTTGAAATAGCTTCAGAAATCATTTGATGGCTAAATTTTCAAACAAGAACACCTTTACAAAAAGAAATCTAGAATATATGTGAAGAAGACAGTCAAATTCATAAACATCAAAAATAAAAAACGCAAACAAAGAACGCAGAAGAAAAAAGTAATAGATAGTGGCTTGAATATAGATTTGAGTAATGAGTTTAGAATAAATAATTAATAATTTAATGTTATATAACTGCAATTTGACAAAATTAGAATTAAAATACATACAATGATAATATTAGAAAAAAGTGAATAGTTAATTATAAAATAAATTTTAAAGATGATTTATAGTGTAATTTCCTCATTAAGTCAGAGATGTGTTGGTCTAGGACCCAAAGCTAGAGAGAGACCAAAAATATGCTAGGTCTATATGTATATATATGGGACTATAAAAAAAATATACACATATTAATATTATTTTAAAAGATCAAAATAATTGATATTTTAAACTTAAAAAAATATTTAGTAAACATAATAATATCTACTTTATAATGAAATATATTTTCATGGTGCCTTCTATGCTTACTTTGTTTTTGATAAAGTAAGATTTATTTTGTTTTTTCTATTATTGGATGAGCTTACTTTGTCAAAGTTCATCACCCATCCAATGATGGAAAAAAAAAAAAAGTAATATATTGAAATTTTTGAGGGACAATTTTTTTAATAAGGACCTTATTTGTTTTGCCTATGACTTAAATTGTCACTTTACTACTTTTGTTTTGCAGCTACTTTTTGTTTTTGTTTTTCTTTTAACAAAAATATTGATAATTATAATTGAAAACAAACAACTCCAAAAATATCACTTTCTTAAATCACATTCAGATAAATGGAATAATACCACAAGATATGCCCAAAGAGAAAACGTAATTTTTTCACACATTATTATATAAAAAATTCATTTAATAAAAACCAAGGGAAAAGTTAAAAAAAAAAAAAAAACTGTAACTTCGTACTTTAACATATATTTTTTTTTTTAAAAGAATGCGTATTTTATTAACTTGCCAAATCGGCCGAAAGAATATCAAAAAGGAACGGAGATAGATAATTCCACTCTCCACGAACAGACTCTGATACAACCGCTCGTGCTAAGCAGTGAGCTGCTGAATTTGCTGAACGCTTTACAAAAGAGATGGTGACTAGGTCTAACTCTTGAATTAACTCTAAACAAAAAGAAATAACATCAAATAAATATGAATTGTGAGAGGTGTTGGATTGTAACTCCTGAATAACAGAAAGGCAGTCAGTGCGAACTTCTATTTTGCTTAATCCTGCTGATTTGATCCAGGATAATGCCTCTTTAAGTGCCATCGCTTCAGCCAGTTTCGGATCATACATTCCTATCAATGCCCCGTGATACGCATACAAGCAGTCGCCTTCTCTGTTGCGCAGAATGAAGCCCACCGAGCAGTGACCTGTTTCTTTGAAAATCCCTGCATCCACGTTACAGGCTAGAAACCCCTCTGCAGGACGAATCCACTTGATCGGTGAATGCAAGCTTTGGCTGTTGACTTGTTGGTGTATTTCCTGGGCTGCCTTCCAATTCTGAATCTCCTGTTTTATCTGGAATAAAATCTATGTTGGGCTAGACCTGTGATCTTTCCAAACTACCTCATTTCTGTTTTTCCATATATACCAGATTACTACCGCCATACCGCTGGCCTCCTTAACACCCCCTTCTGACAACTTTGATCCAAACCATTCCAGGAAATTGTCTACTTGAGATACTCTCTGGTCTCGGAAAAATATCTCCCATATCTGTCTTGATAGGCTGCAGACCGCGAACAGAAGTTGTTCCGTCTCATTTAGGATTTTGCAAACCGGGCATATGTTAGGATGATTACTATGACGCACTTCAAGATTACTCATTGTCGGTAGGCATTGTGAGAAGAGCCTCCAGATGCAGTTTCGAATTTTGGGTGCAACTTCCAGATTCCACAGATGGTTCCATTTTAATATCGGCTGCAAGGCGTTAACCGGATGTTCTTCATTTGCTAGCTTATAACCGCTTCTGACTGAATATATTCCTTTTACATCAGGTCCCCATAGCCAGCCATCCTCCTGAGGCCTCAATCTCCTTGGTATCGACATGATAAGTCTCTGATCCCTCTGGTTGAAGCCTATCTGAATCATGTTTTTATTCCAATTGCCGTCCTCCTCCAAAATGTCATGTACCATTCCAGTTGGAAAGAGAGAGCTAATCGGACTTGTGATTCTCGGATTCATTGGGTCAGGTAGCCATGGGCTGTCCCAGATTGAGATTGATCGACCATTGCCAACTTTGCACCTGATACCTTTCATAATTAAATCCCTCCCCGCCAGCAAGCTGCGCCACACGTATGACGGATTATGGCCTAAACCAGCTTCCTGAAAGTTACTACGAGGATAATATCTCGCTTTGAGAACTCGGGCCAGTAGTGAATTAGGCTCCTGAATGATGCGCCGACCTTGCTTAGCTAAAAGTGCTGTATTGAAGTGTCTTAAGTTGCGAAACCCCATTCCCCCTTGGCTTTTTGGGATGCAAAGACGATTCCATTGTTGCCAGTGAATGCCCGAGTTAGAATCACCTGATGCTCTCCACCAGAACCGATTTAACATTTTATTGACCTCATCACAGAACTATTCTGTCATCAGAAAGACACTCATGATGTATGTAGGAATCGACTGTAGAACTGCTTTGATAAGAATTTCCTTACCCGCGCGGGAAAGGAACTTTTCTTTCCAATTGTTGATGCGGTTCCAAATCCTGTCTTTGAGATACCCAAATGCTTGCGATTTGCTTCTTCCTACAATGATTGGCGCCCCTAGATACATGCCAAGATCTTCCACTTCTGTGACTTCCAGCAGATTAGTTACCGTTTGCTTAGCCTCCGCCGGCGACCCTTTGCTGAACAGCAAAGCAGACTTCTGATAATTTATTTTTTGTCCAGACGCAGCTTCATATTCTTTCAAACATTGAAGAATGGTTTCAGCCTCAGCCCGTTTAGCTTTGAAAAAAAGAAAAATATCGTCTGCAAAAAATAAGTGTGAGATTCGGGGAGCCGATCTAGCCACTGAACACCCATGTACTAAGCCTGCTCTCTCCTTATTTTTTAGTAAAGCGAATAACCCCTCTGCACAAATTAGGAATAGAAATGGGGAGATTGGATCACCCTGACGAAGCCCGCGTGATGGGGTAATCTTACTCCCGGTTTGTCCGTTATTCAACACCTTGTAAGTGACAATTGTAACACAGGCCATCATCCAATTGATCCATTGGGGGTGAAAGTTCATTTTCAGGAGCATGCTGTGCAGAAATCCCCATTCAACCCTGTCATAGGCTTTGCTCATGTCTAGTTTGAGCGCTGCCATTCCTGTGCCCTTGGATAGCTTCAGTTTGTGAATCAATTCATATGCTACAATGATGTTGTCAGTTATGGATCTACCAGATAGAAAGGCGCTTTGATTATCAGAGATAACTTTGGGCCGAATCTTTTTGAACCGATTAGCTAGCATTTTTGAGATAATTTTAAAAATCACGTTGCACAAAGCTATAGGGCGAAGATCTGTTACCCGAGTTACATCTTGTTTCTTAGGTATGAGCACAATGAGAGTTTCATTCAGTTGTGGTGGTACAGTGGATGAGTTGATGATGTTCAAGCAAGCAGAGACTACATCAGGACCTACAATGCTCCAGAATCTTTGGTAGAAAGCAGGATTTAGGCCGTCAGGCCCCGAACTTTTGTCTGGATGCATCGCAAAGCATGCAAGTCTAACCTCCTCAGCATTGAAGGGCCGAACCAAGCATCTGTTATCTTCTTCTGATACTTCTGTAGTAATGCTGTCAAGAACCGTTGCTGCCTCGCTGCCTTTACTTGTGAAAATGTCTTTGAAGTATTCATCCACCAGTTCCTCGAGCTCGTTGCCCCGACTACATCTGATACCATCATCATTGATCAACTCGGATACTGTGTTGTGACGTCTTCCGGCCGATGCATATTCGTGGAAATACCGTGTGTTAGTGTCTCCGTCTCTGAGCCAAAATAACTTGGCCCTTTGACGCCAAAAGTTTTCCTGCTGTGCCAGTGCTCTGTTATACGCCACTGTAGCCTGTCGGAACATGGCTATACCATATTCATCTGTACGATATTTGCACCTTTCGACCTGTCCTCTTAAACTCGTTATAGCTCGGCTGAGGTTTCCTTGGCATGTTCTGCTCCATCTTTGCAATGCCGTTGTACATTCCTCAATTTTCCGTTCAATTGAACTTCCATCTGTCTGATTCCATGTCTGCTCTACCACTGCTCTGCACTGTTCGTCCCGTAACCATGTATTTTCAAATTGAAATCTTCTCGGATGGGTAACTCTAATCCACGCTTTGATTTCCAGCATAATGGCTGAGTGATCGGAGCAGGTTATAGTCAGATTGTGTAAGCTTGCATTTGGGAATTGCTCCTTCCATAGCCGAGTGATAAGAGCACGATCCAGGCATTCCTCGATCCAGTGTGCTGTACCTCTACCAGTTTCCCATGTAAAGGGATATCCTTGCATCGCCATACTGAATAGTCCACATTCCTCTACTGTCTGCTGAAAACCATCGAGTAATCGATTTGGATGCCTGTTACCCCCCTTTTTCTCAGTATGTCTCAATAGGTCGTTGAAATCACTGATACAACACCATGGCTGATTTGACGAAAGGGCTAACGACCAGAGTAAATCCCAGGATTCCCTTCTTCTGCTCCGCTCCGGGAAACCGTAGAAGCCTGTTATTCTCCAACTTGGTAGTTGGTTGATTGAGACTTGTGTGTCGATAAAATTGTCTGATGAGGCTATGATATTCACTGCTGCTTCCTTCTTCCATAGGAAGGCGAGACCCCCTCCCAAACCTCTACTGTCTATGGCAAACCAATTGTCAAAACCAAGTTTCCTGCATATTGACCTTATTCTCTCTTTAGCCACCTTTGTTTCCATAAGGAAAAGAAACATAGGCTTGTGGACACGCACCAAGTCCCTTAGGACGTTTACTGTCTGTGGATTGCCCAGGCCATGGTAGTTCCAGCTAATAAGGCTCATGATCCCTGACGGGCCTGATTCTCAGGTCCCGTCTCATTCCCGTTTTTGAACTGTACGGTGCAGTCTGTATCTACTTCCATATTGCCTCTGATTATCCTCTTCCTCTTTGGATCAATGCTAACTCCTTCCTCCGAGTAGCCAAAGCCTGTCGTTTGTGGTTTTGGTGCACCGGAAAGAATGCCAAAGACTCGGCTTCCACTTGCAGATGTACCATCCACGGCCCCCGCTTCACTATCAGGTTCGCTGAAAGCATCTTCAAATTCCTCCATAGGCTTTCTAAGCCATGCTCTACCATTCGGATTGCTTGGCTTTCATAACGGAGCCCTCAGGAAGCTGCCAAATCTCCTTTCAGATGGGTTATCCGGGTTGTCATACAAACCACTGCAAAATTTATCTGCATGCCCAATTATTCCGCAGTAGAAGCAAAACTGTGGAAGACGCTCATATTTGAAAGTAATCCAGAACCTCGGGCCTCCCATTCGCTGTACAAATTGGCCAAGTTTGAGGCTTCTTCTCGTGTCAATAGTTACCTTGATCCTCAAGTAACTTCTTCTTAAACCTGAAAAAAATTTTGGATCAGATTCGATGAAGCAGCCTAGATTGTCCCCCAGTGCCTTACATGCTGCTTCTGTCTGGAAGTCGATGGGCAGATCAAATATTTGTGTCCAGATAATTAGATTGTTCAGTTCTACTTGTGAGGCCTGTTCCGAGGTGCTTAACTGCTGTACTATCATCACATTCGGGTTGAAGGTCCATGGTCCGTTGTTCAAAACCCTAGCCATGTCAAGTTCGTGATAGAACTGAAATAAATATCTCCCTCCTACTTCTGTTTCTGTCGCCGTGACGCCTTTCACCGGCCTCCAGATAGATGCTAGGGTTGTTTGCATAGAGTCGAAGTGGATAGTCCGTGCCGATAGGAATTGTCCTATGACGAAGAACTTTGGTGCGATATCTGTAGGGAGGAGGGTTTCATCTTCGAAAATTAAACCTGGTTCTTCCGTTTCGTCTATTTGTAGGTTTGCGTATTTGTTGGTTATGGTATTGTTATCTTCCATAGTGGCTTGTGAAGAGCTTGTGCAGTATGGAGAAGGTGGATATTGTTTTCTGGTTATGCGGCTAGGGTGTGGTTTGTGATAGACAAGCTTGAAAACTGAACTAGGGATTAGGGCATCTCACATGGAGAAGACGGGATAAACTCCAATAGGAGAGACTTTTTTGAAGTTTAATTACCTTCTGTTTTCGTAACTAGGATCATTATCTAAGATATGATATGACTAAACTAAATTAAGAAAGTACTTTAGAAAGAGAGAAGGGTTTAGAAAGCTCTAACTTTTATTACACAAAGAGTATTTTACAATGGGAGTAAATGATGTACTTTAACATATTTGATGACAGCTTTAAAAAAAAAAACATATTTCATCTTTAGAAAAAAAAATGTGATTTCGTATTTTAGCAATTTAAGGATTATGAGATTTTTTTCGTCAAAAAATATATGAAACTTTTTTATGACAAAATCAAAACTATAATTTTCAATGTTAGTATTAAAGTATTAGATGAAAACTATAATAATATCATAAAAGAATAAGAAAACCTTTAAATTAAAATGTTAAGTATTTATTTAATTAAGTATATTTGATAAGAATTATTTTTTTACCATTTAAATTAGTTAATTAAGTTAAAAGTCACTTATTTTGATAAGTTAAAATATTTAATGTAACAATTTAAGTTAAACATTATCAACTAATATTTTTATATTCATCACTTATTTTTAGTATTTATGATACAGTTACATCATTTAGTACTTTCAACATTTATTATATTCAACACTTAAAATTCAGTACTTATTTTTTCAGGATTTAATTTTCAGTGTTATCAAACAACAACTAAGTGTTGAAAGTAGTTGGCCCATAAAATAAAATTTTATTTTCAAAGTTTATGTACATAAAAAAAAGTATAGAATAAATTTAACATATAATTCGAGGAATAGCAAGTCATACGTCGTGTGAGCTGCAAAACGTGCCGGTAAGACCCTTTAAACACTCTACATGACGTGTGGCAATTTCTACACGATGTATAAAGTGCAGTCTGAACTCTCTGGCCAAAATAAGTTAATTCACACGATGTGTGGAACATAAAATAACAAATTTCAAGAGCGTGTAAAGAAGCCACACGTCATGTGGCATAGATTTTCACTAGCTCTCTACGCATGGTTCGGCAATACGGGATGATCGGGCACACCAACTAGTACCAACTCGGAGCAACGGTTCACACTTGAAGTCTGACACATCATTTACATACGTGCACAAGTCATCCACAACCCATTATTCACTAACCCAAGAAAATAGGACGAGTGAGATGAAATGGCAAAAAAGTGGAGCAAAAATAGGAATTGAGGATTATGGGCATTTTGAGAGTTATTTAGGGAGATGTGGACAACATGCACATCAACCACATTTTGAAAAAAAAAATCTATAAATATGACCAAAATCTTCCATTCCAAACCTCAGTCAACAATCCAAAAATACATACACTATTTCAAATTTTCCTAAGGCTCTAGATTTGTTCTTCATAATTTCCAACTTTATTTTCATTCCACAAACTCTTTTCTAGCCTCATTTCCCATCCCAAGTATAAAAGTTAACAATTCCATAGATTAAAGTTCACTAAAATTAGAATATGTTCCGTTTTTTACACTTTCTAGCCATCACTTTGTGTTCATGTTTCCGACCATTTTAAGTTCGTTTTTGCTCTCGATTTTTACATAAAATCATTTTTTACTCCCTGAAATCCACTTTAGCCTTTTTTTGATTGATTCCGTGTTTGAAAACCTGTTTTATGAGCTATTCATTGCATCCTAAATCATTTTACA
This sequence comes from Euphorbia lathyris, assembly GCF_963576675.1. Lineage (NCBI taxonomy): Eukaryota > Viridiplantae > Streptophyta > Magnoliopsida > Malpighiales > Euphorbiaceae > Euphorbia > Euphorbia lathyris. The sequence continues at coordinate 28,729,342 of NC_088911.1, read as the reverse complement.
TATTGTGCTCGACTTTTATACATTATGTCTACCTATTTTATTTTTACATTCCCGAGCCTTTTCAGTTCGTTTATGTCCCCGATTTTTATACAAAATCATTCTTGACTTTCTGAACTTTACTTTAGCCTTTTGTTTTACCATATTCCATGTCTGAAAGCTCACATACGAGCCATCCAAAGTCAGACTAAATTCTGACCCAAATCTGCCTAAATTCTCCTCTACCCTTTTTCAATCCGTGCAATACCGTTCAAATCAGAAACCCACATCCTTTGAAGTACTCATAGTGTTTGCAGATCTAAAGCCGACATTAGCTCAACGCCTTCTCGAGATAGCTAATTGTGGCTCCAAGTATATCGTTTTTTAATTTCCAATTTCATTTCCTTTATTGTAATTATTGCAATTCAATTCCAACTCATGTTATTGATTTTGATTTAGCTATATGTTGATATATAAATTATTTCGATTGTAATTGTCTGTCTTTGAACATCCGTATTTAGACCTTTTTTACATCAATAAAATACCACTTTTCACCAAATCTCATGTCAATTTCGCACTTTTATTTTCCTTTACTTACTCATCATTCACTTACTCGCAAATAGCTTTACATAATCTCTCAAAGTTTCTATAACGGCGGTAGGAACCCAAGATGGACTTTTTCAAACCTTGCGTTTTCAATTATATTTCAAGTTTCGGCACGCAAATCCATAAGCTTAATCGTCCATATTAATTGAGAATTAAATTATTTGGCACGAAACCATAAGTGACAACGTTGAACCCATGATTATGTAGAATAAAAGACTGATAGAGGTGGAGTTGAAAGTCTTTTAACCGGCTTTGCCTTTAGCCCCAACGGGCCTTAGCATTTGGTTCGAGTTAGCATTATTCGAAAATATAGCTAATAAAAGTATTAAATGATGTAAGTATGATAATTTTTAAAAGTAAGTATTGAATAAATTTTTTTAAAATTAAATATTTAAATTTATTAAAATAAATGGATTTTAATTTGATTGAATATTTTATGTGGTTAAAAAAATTGTATTTATTAAACACATTTAAAATAAATGAATGCTTAAAATATTTAATTAGGCCTTGTTTGGATGATGGTATTTTAAAGTAAAGTAAGGTAGGGTAAGGTAAGTGAAGTGAATGAAATAATTTGTTGTGTTTGGATAGAAGGTAAGGTAAGTGATGGTTTAATAATGTAATTGTGTTTGGTTTGATGGTAAGGTAAGGTAAGTTATATACAAAATTACTTTTATATCTAAATAATGTCTTATTTTAAAATAAAATATAGAGGGTAATTTTGGAAAAGAAAAATCTGTCACCTCCCTACCCTCCAATTTGGGGTGTAAAGAAAATCACCCAAATTTCACATCACCTACCCTCACTTACTATTACATTCAATTACACCTCAAAACAAACAAGATTAGCTACCCTCACTTACCCTCACTTACTTTAAAATACCTCCATCCAAACAAGCTCTTAAGTGATTTTTTTTATTATTATTATCAAACGATGTCTTATATACGTATACGGTGCACATTGCATGATTAAACCCCAAAAATGTGCATTGGGCTTGGTTTTAATCTTAGAGTTAAAAACCCCCCCTCCACTAAAATTATTTTTTAACTATTACCATATTGAGAATAATCAACGGTGTTGTTAAACCCAGTCCCATTTTCCCACCTCTAGCCCCGTGAAAGGACGAAAATGCCCTTTCATGGGTTTTGGGAGGGGAAAAGCTATTTTTTTTGCCAATTCGACACGCGGGCGTGTGGCCATCACGCCTCACCTCGCGGTCGGACGTGATAGCCTCACGCCTCACCGCGCGGTCGGCCGTGACAGCCACACGTAAATAGTTCGTTAAACCCGTAAATAGTCTGTTAAACCCGTAAATATGCGGTTAAACCCGTAACTACAGAATTGTACTTAAAACCAAAAAATAATATAAGTTAATTAATAAATATTATTAATCACAACATATAAAACTAATATAATCTAGTCCAAGCCTCTCTCCTTTCAGTGTATAGATTCTCCAAGTGACGAACACTCTGATGACAAAATAATCGCCATTGGGTGGCAATGGGAGGCACTAGAAACGAAGGATGTAAATAAAGACGTATGTAGTGACGATAACTCCCCAAATGATAAATCACAATCTCTCGCTCAGGTGGTCTTCCATCGTCCGAACGCATCGGCAGTATAGTGCAACATCCTAATTGTTCTGTAGTAAAGAGGAAAATTACTGCGTTCAATACAGATGCAGCAGCAAATAAGTCATCCGGACTCACCATCCAGTGGGACTCACCACAACCCGCTCCTGCCCATTTAATACGTGTGAGGGCAGCATCAAATCCGTTCTCGTACACTGGCGCATACAGATCACGGTTTGCCCGCATCTCAATCTCTATAAGCACTCTCATCAGCTTCCACTCCTCTTGGTTATAGGTGATTGCATCGGCTAAAACACGAAATCCACAGTTACCATCTGCTACAACATCATGGAATCTAGTAATAAATGGTACGATGAGACCTTGAACCCGATGTAAATGGTGGTAACTGGCGATATCCGCATCAAATCCGACTGAAAATATTAATATATGAAATTTATCAATAAAAATATATTTACTTTAACTTCAACATATATATAAATGAAATAAAATATACCCGGCATCTGGCTGTTATGCACAGATGAGGATGAAGAACGGCCTCGACTACGACTACTCCTCGAACCTGAGGACCGTGCTCGACCTCGTGGTGACTGATTGTACTCCCATGCACTCGGATTTCGTTTTGTTGATGAATTTCCCTTTGGTCTACCCATAACAGTGTCTTTGACCTCAGGTTCTTTAAAGCCACTTTGTTCCGGGTATATCTGATCATGAATGTACATCGATATGCTACGCACCATTGAAGGATCTAATTTTTCAACCTTTTCCACAAGAGATTGAAAAAATCGGTGATCCTCAGACCCGTCAGCATATATTGGAGCAGTAACTGGTATGTCACTCAACCCTTCAAACGCAAGAGATCTCCAAAAAGGATGGATGCGGTCAATACGGACCGATTCATTTGTGTCAATATATATGTTTTAAGCTCACATGCACACGGAATGCCATGAGTCATGGGCAACAAGCATCCGCATTCAGTTACCACATCCATACTCAATCCGTGCATACGCTTGAGCTCATCATTTAGTTTAGCCAAGCAGTAATGTGAAACGTGTAAGTCGAGATACGTGAAAGGTTCTCCACAGTGATTCACCGCAGATCTTCTTCTCGAGTCCTCGAGTGAGTATCTGATTATATACAATGACGGATTACAAAACTAATGTATTAAATTTTAAAAGATTAAAGCAAATAACAGAATAAATGTCTTACTTGATCGCCTCGATCTGAGCCTCAATGTCCTTATGCACCTTCGCCCACACTGTATCAAGTGCACCAGTAGATGAATTCAACCACTGTTTCAACTGTGCATGTGAACTCTCCACTCGACAGGTTGTGGTGTTTCTTAAGTGCAACACCTTATTCGTCCATGCTCGACAAAACTTCTCTTTATGCACTAGCCACGTGGTCTCCACGTACTGAATCACACCAGGCCAGTTGCCAGTAGTATTCTTCATGGCTACCACTGCCGCCTCATATTCAGCTTCTGTCGGGGCTTCAATTATACGTTTCCATTTGGAATTTTTAAAAATTTCACCAAACTTCTTCATTCCACTCAACTTGCCAACTCTATCCTCCACATCTTTATTAATATGCCATGTGCACAATAAATGATGAGAATGAGGAAATACCTCACGAACCGGCCGCATCAGTCCTAACTCCCGGTCTGTAGCAATGACTGTCGGATGCACATCAGGTTGGAGCAAAAGCTTCAATTTTTGTAACACCCACATGTAACTACCCTCGGTTTCATCCTTCACGATTGCATAGGCGATCAAGAAGTTTTTGTTAGAAGGCGTCATTCCAATGATTTCAAAGAATGGCATCTTATACTTGTTTGTTTTATATGTTGAATCCATACCAACAAACAAGTAATAAGATCGGAACAGTGTGATCGATGTTGGATGTGCCATAAATAAGTGAGTCACGACATTGCTGCCCGGCACCGCTTACGTCCAATGTATATAGTCCTTATCTATAGTAAGCCGATAAAACTGACCGATTACATCCCGACCCTCAAAGCTCTCAGTCCTGATTTTCTCCCTATAGTTATAGATATGTCTTTGTGTCGGGCAATCCTCCAGATGTTTTTCTTTGATTGCAGCAAAAATAGCACAAGGCTTAGCTTGAGCTGAACTTATTTCATGAACAAGTTTTTTTGGAAGCCGGGCTTAGTCCGCTCATCTGTCTGTAGCCCTGACGATATATAGCCAACTGATGACAGTGCTGCCCTCTATCTCCAGGAATCCCATTCACTCCCCAACCGCCCAATTCAGCGATTTCCATAACCTTTATCTGGAATTTGCAACCACAATACTTTGTTTTTATATTCTTCCTTAGTATAACATCCATATCCACATCCTTTTTCCTTTTATAATTCTTAACACCACGAGCACATTTAACCAATATCCACTTTGACTTGCGCCCCGTCTTGTGCGACGTTGTGGTTAACTCAAACCCGATCCCAATTGCCATCTGTTTTGCCCAGTTAACAGCTTCATGATGTGTTTGACATGTTTGTTTGGGAAAAAACTGCGAGCAGTAATCTACGCCATTTCCGTCAAATTCTTCCCACGAAACATCCTGTAAATGATTAATAACGAACATTACATTCCAAAACGTGACATTTCTACAGCGTTTCAGTGTCTAAACCCGAAAAACAAACACAAATATGATCGGGCGTGTGGGCATCACGCCCCACCACATGGTGGGGCGTATGAGTATCACGCCTCACCACATGGTGGGGCGTATGAACATCACGCCCCACCACATGGTGGGACGTGATACTCATACGCCCCACCATGTGGTGGGGCGTGATGCCTACACGCCCGAGTGGCGAACCAGAATTTTTTTCCCAAATCAAATTACAGAAATGCAAGGAAGTTAAATCGGAAAAATACCTCGAATTCAGACGTAGCGTCACTCCCGTCTACTCTCGGTGATAACGGATTGTCTTCCATCAAACGTGTTGTCTTTGATTCGGATGAAAATGTATTTGGGAGACTTTGAGAGAGTTTGGGAGGGATTCAAATTTTCAGTTTTTGTTCAAAGGGCGGTTAGATCTTTTTCGGGGGCTGGAAGTGTGAATATGGGGTTGGGTTTAGTAACCCACATAATCAATTTTAGAGTTTAACTCCAAATTGCACCCTAGCTCAACAACCGGACAATGGATAATGCCCTTGCCTTTGGGTATGAAATGTCGTTACACTCTAGGTTATCCGTAACGATTTCTAAGAGGGGTGGATTTGTCATGCAGTTATCATCTATCTTTCGGGAGTATAATTTATACTTCCAACATATAAGTAAGGAAATGTCTTCAATCGGAGCAAAACAATCATTTCGATTTGGGTATGGCAAAAAAAAATATATCATGATCTAAAGAATTCGTGTTTTAGCATGAGTTGAAAAAAATCTTTTATATATATATATAGCTTGTTTTTGCTTTTATAGATACCAATTAAGGGTTAAAATGATTTCTGAAGTCAGCAAACATGATTATTTTAATTTTAGATATCAATACAGTCTTGAAGTATATTTCAAATACAACCAATTGGAATACCTACAAATTTATTAAATTTTAATTAATTTATTTTTAACTTAATGGCTTAATATATCATTTGTCCTCGGAACTTGTTCAAAAAACTTGATTGGCTCTCTAAATTTTTAAAGTGCCCCGATAACCCCTCAACTTGTATAAAATATTCAGACAACCCCCTCAACTTGCTTAAAATATAATAAATTAGTCACTCAGTTGTAAAAAATTAAGATGCATGCGAAAAATATGTTGCATGATTCTTAAAATTTTATTATATAATTTACAAAATAGATTAAAACATATTAAAAAAAGTTCTTACTTAGTCAATTGTAAGACTTGTCTTCTTTAATATTGGAACCGAATACCCTAATCTTGGTTGTTTTACTTTTTCAAGACGCGTGCAATGCACATTTTGTATGTAACTTAATTTTTTACAACCGGATGATTAATTGATAACATTTTATGCAAGTTGATGGGGCTATCTGAACATTTTCATGGGCCAATCAAATTTTTTAAACAAATTCAAGGGGCAAATGATGTATTAAGCCGTTCTTAATTAAACAATCCAAATTTGGCTCTTCCATATAGTGTTATTGGATCCATGATTCACTACGGAAGATGGTTGTGGTGGTCCTTGTGATTTATAGGTGCTGAATTAATATTTTTTTGAATGCTTTTATGTAAAAAAAAAACAAAACCATGTATACATTTCTATAAAAAAAATTAGCTCGACAAACCAGTGGCGCTTAAATCTCCCTATATCCGTCCTTGATTGGATGAGACAACTTTGATGTGTTAAATCCTATGAAGCACCGATACTTTTCGGAGGTCAACATACGCGTATCTGATACTCCGAGTATAGGGACACGACAGGATACGTATGGGACACGGCTGAGAAGTATCCCCTTTTTTCTTTTCTTTTTTAAATTAGGAGATACGTGGGGACACGCCGGGGATACTTTAGTTTTTTTAGCAAAACTTAGAAAGTACAGGGGTTTTTAAAAAAAACTTAGAAAATATAAAGATTAAAATTAGATAACCCTACCCACTAGTACATACAGACACAAAATTGCGATTCAACCCTAAAAAACTGAAATTGAAAATCTTTATGTGAGCGATACGATACCCTAAAAAATTGAAATTCCTAAATTAGTTGTCTTCTTCCCTCATCTAGTCGACTTCGACTATTGATTTCTTCTGTGCAAATTCAAGTAGTTTTAAATATTAAATGTTTATTTGATACGGATCAGATTTATCTGAAAACGTGACGTGTTAGTTTTAATCGTAAACTAACAAAGATCAACAACTTATCTAGCTAAACTAGAAGGAGTGGATCCCAATTCATGGACTAAATCCATAGGAATAACAAAATCCCCATTGTTGAAGGATAAACCTTAACAAAGCTTCTTGAAGAAGAGTTTTAATTTGATTGATAAAAAGTTAAAGAAGAATTACAAGAAAGAGATGAATTTATATCATCTCAAAAACCCTACTTGCCTAATTACATAAAGGGTAAAGAGCTTAGCTAATTAGAACATAAAGATAAGGGGTAAATAGGGTAAAGATAAGTGGAGGGGGTTGATTTGGAGGAGGGGGAGGAGCTGAGGGACCAAAGGTGTAAATAACCAGGAAGCTAGAGTAAGGAGCAAGTTCTTGAAAAGTGCAAGTACACGGGGCGTATCCAAAAGTACGCGGGGCGTACTTTGGCTGATGAGCCATACTCTGGATCAGTAGCCATTTTACACGGGGTATACTTAGAAATACGCGGGGCGTACTTTGGTTGATGAGCCATTCTCTGGATCAGTAGCCATTTTACACGGGGCGTACTCAGAAATACGCGAGGCGTACTTTGGCTGTTGAACTCTTCTCCGGATCAAACCCACAAGTACGCAGGGCGTGTTTTCTTCCACGCGAAGCATGCCCAATCCGAGCCCTGCATATGTGACCTTCCCGACCTTCTCCGGATCAATCCCAAATACACGCGGAGCGTGTCCAAGTACACGCGGGGCGTGTCTGAGCAGATGTGTTGTATTGTTTTGGCCTCTTTACTCGCTTGTTGCTCGCACTTGGTTCTTCCTCCGACTTCCTTCGCCCAGACTCGATCCTAGGGAAATATGCCCCTCATCATTCACTCTCTCTTAAAAAAGAACTTGACCCCAAGTTGCTTGATATATATTGGTGAGACGTGTTCGATGTGAATGAACCCAAGCCCTCAAATCGAACCAAGGTGTTGTTCGAGATGAATTCAAGGAGTCCACTCCAAATATTACCGGACTCACCCTCTCCTCACGAGCTTTTCCCCATACCTCAACAAGTGCTTCACCCCGGACTTCATCTTCCGTGGTGCTCACCTCCCAATCTCCACCAATATCGGATGTTCTACCAACATCAAATGGTATGTCTTGGCGAAGCTTGTCAAACCACTTCCCATTGAATGCTTGGATGGTCTTCCAACGCCCCTCATTTGGTTGCACGGACCACCCATAGACCCTCTTGATCTCTCCATCACGAACTTGAGGAATCAACACAACCTTCTTCCACTCATGGCCTACCTCGAATGGAATATCCCGATGACACATATCAACCCAACTAGAATCAATCTCACAAGTATTCTTCAAAACCCCAACATGATCTTGAGTCGAATATGCCCGGATCTAAATGTACCTCACGCCATCAACCCGGATGCTAGGCTCAACCTCCACTCGCACATAGCCAACTTCACATGACATGTCCCGACGCCATATATCAACCCAAATTGGAGCGATCCCTTGAGTACTCTTCACAACCCAAACATGACTTTGAATTGAATATGCACGGACTTTGCTATCACTCATTCCACTAACTTGGCTATCATGCTCATTATCTCCTTGCCCATGGCCCACATCAAACGGAATATCTCGGCGACACTCGTCAACCCACATCATAGTGAACCCAAGTACACATATAGTAGCTCCATCCTCACCTTGGGTTAACAATCCCGGAACTTCAAGACTTGCTACCTTACTAACTTGGCCCTCAATCCCCAAGTCTTGAATTTCTTCTACCTTCTCAACATCTCTCGGGCGGCTATCCCCATTCCTCAAAGACTTCACAAACCCCACTCTCTTCATCACAAGATCGCTTCTCATTGACTCCTCATAGGGTTGATGCTTCTTCAACAAGCACCACATATACCCCCACATATACATAGCAATAAAGCACAAAATAATGAGTTGCGAGTTTACCAAGTCTTGATCTCTTTCCATCCGTTCTATGTTCCCCGGGAAGCCATTCCCCTTCAATGGACAATCATCAAAGCCCACAACAAAATCACCCCTCATGGTTCCATCATAGGGAAGGTCCTCCCTCAATATAAAGCTCCCATTTCTCTCAACAAGATCACCTCTCATGGGCTCCTCATAGGGAAGGTTCTCCCTCAACATAGAGCTCACACTTCCCACAACAAGATCATCTCCTATAAGCTCATCATCGGGAAGGTCCTCCCTCAACATACACATCCAAGATTCCAACGCAAATATCTCAATAAAGCATAAAAGAATAAGTTCAGATTTTACCCAATAAGTGACTCGATTCTTTTGTATGTGGCATGTGCTAGGCATCTCGATGCTATCAATAGGCTTCATAGAGCAACCTTCCTCCTCCTCTCTAGAGATCAGCTCACTATATGTAGAGCTAGGTGCACTATCTCCCGGATCCCATGCTATGTCATGTGGTAGCTTCCTCAAAGGTGGAAGTCCTTTAGGAAGCCCTTTAGGTGGCTCGTTGAAAAACACGTGCTTGTCACCCTTGAGCATCGGCTCTACTTCACCGCTTCCAACTTTGCTACTCCCCGTCTCAACTTCATTCCCCTCTTGGGATTTGACTTCATTAGGAGAGTGGCTAGCTATTTCAGCCATGGAACCCAAATCAAGATGACTCAATGTCTCACCCGTTCCACCAATGCACCCATTCACATTCAACTCCCGAGTTGGACAATCTCCCAAAGTGGTCTCCATTTTCTTACTATGAGAACTCTTCAAAGGTATAAGGACATATCGGATTCCGCCTTTGCGTATGGTGTAGGTGTTGCTTCTTCCCGCATGTGAGGCATCACAATCAAATTGCCATGGCCTACCAAGTAGCACATCACAAGCACCCATCTCCACAACATCACACATAGCTTCATCCCCATAAGCTCCAATAGTGAAAGGAACCTTACACCAATGAGTAACTTGAAGCTTTTCCACCTCGTTGACCCAACCAAGGCGGTAAGGTCTAGGATGTGGCTCGGGAACCAACCCAAACGAACCGACTAATGATATTCACTTGGCTTCCTCCGTCGATCACCATCTCACACTTCTTCCCACGAACTAAGCATCGAGTTCTAAATAATCGATGACGTTGGCTAGGCTCTTCTTCACTAGGCATTGGAACCCGAGTCACCAAATACACATTGTGCTCATTGCCATCATCATCAACTTTATAGGTGTCTTCATACTCAACACTTCCCGACTCATCCTCAACTTGGAACCGATTTTCTTCATCATCACAAGCATCTTCATTTCGGTTCCACCCAACATTTCCCGACTCATAGTCATCTCAGAACCGACCATCATCATGCTCATAAGTATCTTCGTTCCGACCCCACTCTACATTTTCCGTCTCATGGTCATCTCGGAGCCGACCCTCACCATACTCATAAGTGCCTTCATTTCGGTCCCACTCTACATTCCCCAACTCATCATCATGATGGAACCTACCTCCACCATACTCATAGATATCTTCGTTATAGGACCGTTCAACAGCCTCCAACTCATCATCATAATGGAATCTACCTTCATTATCTTCGTAGGGAGCCCCGTGTCGATCCCACTCAACACACCGACGCCCATTCTCATCATAGTAGACCCAATCTCCGTCTTCCTCATAAGCGGTCCCATATTGGTTCCACTCAATCCGTTGACATTCATCCTCCTCATGGTAAACTCTACCATCTTCATCATAATCAAACTCATATGCACTATGACAAAGTTCACCTTCCTCACATATTTCATCTTCAGAAGCATGCTCTCTCTCTCTTCAACCTCATCCTCGAATTCGCCTTCATAATAATCACACTCCTCATGTCTTACTAGCTCATTCTCGGATTGGTTCTCCTCTTCAGCAATTCCATCTTCTAACTCCTCTTCTTCATGGTTGTATTCAAATTCAATTTCATCTTCATCCACGATCCGTCTTTTCCCATGACCTCTCGTTTCCTCACACTCCTCTTCACAATTCGAACCGACAAACTCACGTGCCAAGCCATCCGACTCAAAAGACATGCTACAACCCAATATGGTAGAACCACCAACATCTCTCCTATCTCCATAGCCATCAATCTCCACACATAAATGAATTTCACCATGCTCCTCAAAGAGATTAACAAGCCCAAACTCCTTCTCCCCCTCTTCAAGACAAATATCCTTAATGTCCTTAAGCATACATATGTGGCTATGCCTAAGGGGCATTTCATCAAACACTTGGGGGGTACCCTTCTCAACATGGGTTTCCTCAAAACTTCCACCTCTCAATTCCCACTCCTCCTCATTCACACATACATTTAAATTCTCATCAACAATTTCATTAACAATAAATCCACAATGAGAACTTAAATCCACTTCAACATCACAAACAACCAAATCATCACTAATAATAGGCATACCCACAACTTCCACATCAAGATTTGAAAGCTTTGGATTTACCTCCTCCTTGTGTAAAATGGGACAGATTTGGGATGAATCTTTAGGAGGTGAAATAGTGGTTTCTCCATCTCTTTTCCGTTGGGCTCGATGTTGTCGTATTCTACTATTTCGGGTTCCCCTTTGGAGTCTCTCCATTTCTTCTTGCTCCAAGTTCTCTCTTGTCTTTCTCAACATTTCGGCATATTGGAGCCTCATCTCCATTGTCTCGGCTTCAAGACGTTCCTTTAAGGCTTATAAGTAACTCGGTTGAATCGTTGTTGAAAGAAGTCTCCGTTCAAGGAAAACGATCGGCTCTGATACCAACTGATACAGATCGGATTTATCTGAAAACGTGACGTGTTAGTTTTAATCGTAAACTAACAAAGATCAACAACTTATCTAGCTAAACTAGAAGGAGTGGATCCCAATTCATGGACTAAATCCATAGGAATAACAAAATCCCCATTGTTGAAGGATAAACCTTAACAAAGCTTCTTGAAGAAGAGTTTTAATTTGATTAATAAAAATTTAAAGAAGAATTACAAGAAAGAGATGAATTTATATCATCTCAAAAACCCTACTTGCCTAATTACATAAAGGGTAAAGAGCTTAGCTAATTAGAACATAAAGATAAGGGGTAAATGGGGTAAAGATAAGTGGAAGGGGTTGATTTGGAGGAGGGGGAGGAGCTGAGGGACCAAAGGTGTAAATAACCAGGAAGCTAGAGTAAGGAGCAAGTTCTTGAAAAGTGCAAGTACACGGGGCATATCCAAAAGTACGCGGGGTGTACTTTGGTTGATGAGCCATTCTCTGGATCAGTAGCCATTTTACACGGGACGTACTCAGAAATACGCGGGGCGTACTTTGGCTGATGAGCCATTCTCTGGATCAGTAGCCATTTTACACGGGGCGTACTTTGGCTGTTGAACTCTTCTCCGGATCAAACCCACAAGTACGCAGGGCATGCTTTCTTCCATGCGGAGCGTGCCCTACATATGTGACCTTCCCGACCTTCTCCGGATCAATCCCAAATACACGCGGAGCGTGTCCAAGTACACGCGGGGCGTGTCTGAGCAGATGTGTTGTATTGTTTTGGCCTCTTTACTCGCTTGTTGCTCGCACTTGGTTCTTCCTCCGACTTCCCTCGCTCGGACTCGATCCTAGGGAAATATGTGTTGTGTTGTTTTGGCCTCTTTAATATTATAGATGTTATTTGTGGTTTTATAATGAAATAATAATAATACACAAAAAACAAAGTCTATTAGAAATTGGAAGTTTCATAGTGAGGTGATTAGAGAACAAAATTGATTATATAGCTGATGAATTGAAGATGAAATAATAATACTGTTTAATATTCTTTGGGATTGGAGTGGGATTAAAGAAATGAGAGATAAATTATAAATTTTTATTAGGATTGATGGGTGAGAGATAATTATAAAAAGACTCTGAGATAAATTAGGAATTTGATGTCTAACATTTTTATTAGGAAATTTGGAAAGAATCTGAGATAAATTAGAGGATTTGGAAACTATTTAGTAATGATGCCCATGTTTTTAATCAAGTATAATTTTTTTTTTAATTTAATTTGATGCCAACATTTTAAATTTGAAAAGACTAATTTGGAAAGAATCTAATGTCAATCAAGTATATTTTTTAAAATTTAATTAAGTATAGTTTAAAAGTATATAATAATACTAATATATTATTATAATGGGCCCCTCTCATCCTTGGGCCCTGGGCAGGCGCCCCTTCAGCCCATGCTCAGGGACGGGCCTGCGAGTAGGGGACACGGCGGGGATACGACGGGATATGTATGAGACACACCTGGAAAGTATCCCCTTTTTTCTTTTTTCTTTTTAAATTAGGGGATACGCGGGAACACACTGGAGATACTTTAGGGTTTTTTTTAAAAAACTTAGAAAGTATAGGGGTTTTTAAAAAAAAAATTAGAAAATATAAAGATTAAAATTAAATAACCCGACCCACTAGTATATAAAGGCACAAAATTGCGAGTGAACCCTAAAAAACTGAAATTGAACATCTTTGTGTGAGCGATACGGTACCCTAAAAAATTGAAATTCCTAAATTTGTTGTCTTCTTCCCTCATCTGGCCAACCTTGACTATCGATTTCTTCAATGTAAATTCAAGTAGTTTTAAATATTAAATGTTTTTTTTTATGAATTAATGACTTATTAGTTAATATTATAGATGTTATTTGTGGTTTTATAATGACTTGTGAGCAATTAACCCATTTTTGTTCCTGTTCCAGTTCTGCCATGAAGTGGATGTTCGTCAGGTTCTGGAGAATGGACCTTGGACTTTTGATAACAAAATTCTCATCATGTATAGACTGAAAGAAGGTGATGTTCCTGCATCCATTCAGTTATTTTTTCTTGATGTCTGGATTCAAGCGTATAATCTACCCCATGGTTTCATGTCGGAACGTGTTGCTATGATTATCGGTAATTATATGGGTGCTTTCCTTAGTTCCGACCCAAATAATTTTCAGGGTATCTGGCGTGATTATATGAGAATCAGAGTTAGAATTGATGTTCAAAAGCCTCTGCTGCGTAGAATGAAGATGAAGAGGACAACAGGGGATTGGTTTTGGGTGGATTTCAAATTTGAAAGAATAAAAAAGTTCTGTTTCGTATGTGGTATGTTAGATCATATAGAGATCTCATGTGCTAAATTATATGAATCTGCAACTGGAGAGGTGATCAGGCCATATGGACAACATATGCTTGCCCAGTTTGGTAGGAAGCAACCGAACAAAGGTGTTAAATGGTTGATTACTGATGTCAATCAAGTTCGTGAAGGAGGATTGCCAGTTTCTGGAGCAATGAGTATGGCCGATGGTAGCGGTACTTTGAATTTAGAGAGTGGTGGTGATCTTGGAGGAAGTGGAGGAGAAAATGTAGGAGTTGGAAATATGGCAATTGATATTAACGGGGGAAAAAAGGATCCAGCAGTGTCGGTAGAATCTGTGGCTATTAATGATAGTGTTGGCTGTAAGAAAGGGGATGAGGGTGTAGTTATTGCAGATCCCAAACGTAGGCGGAGAGAAGGAAAGGACGATGAGGGGGATGGGGGTGTTTCCATTGTTAACATTATTGTGGGCTCAAAAAATGGGTCAGAGGCGGGACCTGCTGGACAGGCCCACCAATAGCAATGAGTATTCTAGCGTGGAACTGTCGTGGGCTGGGCAACCCACGGTCAGTTGGTGTGTTGGTTGATCTTGTCCGCTGTTATAAGCCATTTTTAGTTTTTCTGTCTAAAACTCGTATTTGTTATAGTAGGTTGGATGCTTTGAGGAGGAGATTGGGTTTTACAGGTTGTGTGGGGGTAGACAGTGTGGGTCGAAGTGGAGGTTTGGGCCTTTTTTGGAGGGATTTGAATGTGGTTAATGTTCTAGAACTTAATAAGAATTTTATTGATGTTGAGTTGGAGTTAAGTGTGGAAGAAAGATGGCGCTTTACTGGCTTTTACGGGATATCAGAAAGAAATAGAAGAAGAGAGTCATGGGATTTGCTAAGGCATCTTGCTTCTACTTCTAATCTTCCATGGTGTTGCATGGGAGATTTTAACGATTTATTGTTATCTGATAAGAAGAGAGGCCGCATTCCACATCCGCAATGGCTACTTAATGGTTTTCAAAGTGCAGTTACAGATTGTGGTCTTGTGGATATTGGAGCTTTTGGTCACCCGTTTACGTGGGAAAGAGGACGTGGTTCTGTTGATTGGGTTGAGGAGCGATTGGATCGGATGCTTAATTCTATTCATTGGCTTGATCTCTTTCCACATGCTAAGGTAATGAATTTAAATTCATCATCTTCTGATCATCTTCCCATTCTTTTAATGCTCCATTCTAGCTGCCGTCGTATATGGGTGCGAAAGTTTCGGTTTGAGAATGTCCTCCTTTCCGATTTGAAGTGTCGTCAGATTGTTGAATCTGTTTGGGGAGAGAGGAATCTAATTGATGTTCAATCAAAGATAAAGGTTTGTGGGGAAGTGTTGCGGAATTGGGGAGATGAGTATGTCAAAAACTTGAAGGCAAGATTGAATATTGCTAAGGGTGATGTAGCTGCGCTAAGGGGTAGACGTGATGAGAGGGGCATTTTGTTATTTAATTCTAGACAGGAGGAATATTTTTCTATTTTGGGAGCTTTGGAGGTTTATTGGAAACAAAGAGCTAAGGCTCATTGGCTTCGTGAAGGGGATGCCAATACTAAGTTCTTTCATTCTTTTGCCACAGGTCGGAAGAAAATTAACAAAATTGAGAAGCTTAGGGATGGTAATGGTGTCTGGCAGGGGTGGGATGGTAATTTGGATAATGGTATTGTTGGTTACTTTCAACAGCTTTTCACATCAGCAAATTCTTTTTCTATGGAGGTTTTGGATTGTGTTTCTGAAAAGGTTTCTTCGAAGGATAATGCTGTGTTAATTCAACCTGTTTCGACAGAGGAAGTGTACAAGGCTGTCAAAAGCATGCATCCTGATAAAGCCCCGGGACCTGATGGACCGAATCCTGCTTTTTATCAATCTTTTTGGGATTTAGTCGGAGTGGATGTTGTGAAGGTTTGTCAAGATTTCTTTAATTCTGGTGTGCTGCCTGATGGGGTAAATAATACCAATATTATTCTTATCCCTAAAAAAGAAAATCCTGAGGTTTTGACTGACTTTCGTCCTATTGCTTTTTGCAATGTGCTGTACAAAATTGTGGCTAAACTATTGGCTAATCGATTGCAACCGCTTTTGAATGGTATTGTGTCAGAATCACAAAGTGCATTTGTGCCTGGTCACTTAGTCACTGATAATATTCTTATTGCTCTCGAATTAACTCATTATCTGAAGCGAAAGACTCAAGGGAGAGAAGGTACTGCTGCTTTAAAAATAGACATGAGTAAAGCTTATGATCGTCTTGAGTGGAGCTTTATTAGAGCGATGCTGGTCAGATTTGGGTTTTGTGAGAGGTGGGTGAATTTGGTCTTAATTTGTATCAGTACTGTGCAGTATCAAATTGTTTCAAGTGATCATGAGGTTGGTCCTGTAATTCCTACTTGTGGTGTGAGACAAGGAGACCCTTTGTCACCATATCTCTTTATCCTTTGTGCGGAAGGATTAAGTTCTCTAATACGGTATAAAGAGCGACAAGCTTTATGGCAGGGCTGCAAGATTTCTAGAAATGCTCCAATTATTAGTCATTTGTTTTTCGCGGATGACTGTTATCTCTTCTTCAAAGCTTCTGAGGCTAACTGCAAAGTTGTTCAATAGGTGCTGAATGAGTATGAGCTTGCTTCTGGACAGGTGGTTAATTTCACTAAATCTGCAATCCTATTTGGGAGGAATGTTGGATCTGATATGAAAAGTCTCATTTGTAACATTTTGGAGGTCCCTCAAACTTCTAATCAAGGAAAGTATCTCGGGTTGCCTTCAATGATTGGAAGAAGTAAAAAGGAAGTGTTACGATTTATAAAGGATAGAGCTTGGAAAAGGATACAATCGTGGCATACTAAATTATTATCTAGAGGAGGGAAAGAAGTTCTTCTAAAAACAGTTCTACAGGCTATGCCAAATTTTGCTATGAATGTCTTTCTGCTGCCCTTAGGAGTCTGTCAGGAACTGGAAAGAATGTTTAATGCGTTCTGGTGGAGTGGAAGTGGTAAGGGGATTAAATGGATGAGTTGGGAGAGATTGAGTAGGCCTAAATCGGTTGGGGGTCTTGGGTTTAAGAAGCTTCATGAATTCAATCTAGCTATGCTTGGAAAGCAAGGTTGGCGAATGATTACTGAACCTGGTGCTTTGGTCACAAGGCTGTTTAAGGCAAAGTATTTTCGAAACTGTGATTTTTTACAAGCTGATAAAGGAAATAATCCAAGCTTCGTTTGGAGTAGCTTATGGGCTGCTCGTGGTTTGTTGGAGAAAGGTTGTAGACGCCGGGTTGGGGATGGGAATTCTATTAAAATTGGAGTTGATCCTTGGGTGCCTGCTGGTGTTTCTGGGCGTATTTCATCGGTGTTACCTGAGCATATTATGAATGCTCCTGTTTCATCGTTATTTCAACCCAATTGTCGAAGATGGGATATTGGAGTTGTGCGGGATTTATTTAACGAGGAAGACCAGAATAATATATTAAGTATTCCTTTATCTGCTTTTGTGGATTCAAGTGTCTGGTATTGGAAGGAGGAGGCTAATGGTAGCTATTCGGTCAAAAGCTCATATCGAAGCATAACTTGGGTTGTGGAGGATACATTTTCAGATGTGTGGAAGTCTATTTGGAATCTAAGGATACCGGCAAAGGTGAGGAATTTTTTGTGGCGTGTCTGCAATGATATAATTCCTACTGCTGATTCACTTTTGAGAAGGTATATCCCTATTGATGCTAATTGTGTTTTTTGTGAAGCTAGAATGGAATCTGTGATGCATTTATTTCATTTTTGTCCATTTATAAACACAATTTGGAATATGGCGAGTTTGGGAAATCCTATATTAAGGAATGATATTACAATGAAGGAGTTAATTAGATTGGTGTTTGCTAGTTTGAATTTGGAAAAGAGATGTTTATGGGCAATGATTATTTGGGTTGTATGGTTTGGAAGAAATAAATTGGTATGTGATAGGGGTCAAAAACCCCTATCTTTGGGTACGGTTTTAGGACGGGTTTTAGTGTTATTTAGTTAATAAGCGAGCAATTCTCGTATTTAAATGCTTTTGTGTGAGTTAGTTAGAAATTGGAAATGTTTTATTTACTTTTCGCTGTTTAGGCTCATTTTGTGATCAATTTAGGCAAATACGGTCAAATTGGCATGCATCTAATAATTCCGTTATCTTTCGAAGCTAATTGATCCGTCAAAAGTCGCACCAAACGAAGCGTTTGCTCAAATAAGCGATTGGCGGGTCAATTTAGCCTTTGGACTAATGTTGTTTGGAGTTTTTGTGAATGTGCAGGGATAAGTTTGGGCAAAAAGACACGTTATTGGCATTTCGGCGACCGCGCGGGAGCGCATCGGGCTAGACTGCTCGACGAACTGGCCTATTTTAGGCCAGCTCGCCGAGCTGGCCATGCCGGCTCATCGAACAGGCCCTTAGGGGCCTGCTCGTACAAGCTGGCGCGGCCAGCTGGCCTTCACAGGCCAGCTCGCCGAGCAGGCTGTGCCTGCTCGCGGCGAGCAGTGCCTGCTCGCCGAGCAGACCTGCGGGAATTGGTCAAAAAGACCAATTCTTCCCCCACGATGCCACGATGGACCCCACAATTTCCTACACGCATAAGGACACCAATTAGGTCAAGAAGAGGGTCCGAACCGCGTCTATAAATAGGATTTTTCCAATGTAAATTAGTATCTTTTATCTTTGTAATTTTCTTAGCTTTTCATCTTGAGAAATCCTCTCCACCTCCTCCATATCCTTCAAACCTCCATTGAAGACACCTCCGAAGCTCCGTTCACCGAGGATTGCTTAAGCTCCATCCTTAAGTCCTAGGAAGACGCCTGCATTGGTAGACAGGTTCCTTGAAAGGGATTTTTCTTCTTTTATATTCTGTCTAGCCTCTGATACATGTTATGAACCCTAGGCTCATTGTAACTTCGTGACAATACTTTCATCTTTGATATATATTATAGTTCTTGTTCATTCAATTGTTTTAATGCTTTAATCTTTGTCTTACGCTTTGTCTGATTGGTTTAACTCATTCGATAATCCCAAAATCAAGTTGGCACATATTGCGAGCTGAATCTGACCTAGTCAGTGCCTATAGGATTGACGACCCTATAGAAGATTAAGCCCAAATTGCTGAGCCTTAGAGCTAGTTTCGGCCTTACAAGGGAATCACGAACTAGGGACTTTAGGAGGATAGGTCGGGTTAATCGCCTCGGACACAAGTGACTTAGGTTTTAATTCAATTGCTTAAACAATCTATTTTCATTATCATCGTATCCCTTCATGTTCCTTCGGATAATTGCATTGGTAAAAGATCACTTAGGAGTAGTTTAACTTAACTAGGGGTAGAGTAACTTAATTAGGCGTAGAATAACTTAGTTAGAATCCGATAACTTAGCTAGGAGTAGTATAATTCAACCTAGGAGTAGATTAACTTAAGAAAAACCAACTCAAAACCCCCTAAGCCTAGATAACACCTGAAACCAAGTAACTCGATACTTACAGAAATAAATCCTGTGGACGATAACCTGGACTTAAACAGAAATTTATTACTTGATAACGACGGGGTACACTTATCCCTAAGATCGGCCTCACTCCACAACCGCGTGAGGCCGCGTTAAGTTTTTGGCGCCGTTGCCGGGGATTTATTTCTTCTGCAATATCGAACCAAAGGTTGATTTGTTAGTTTAGGCATTCATTGTGAATACCTTTGTTAATATCATTTATACTTGTATATATATACTTGTTTATAATAACTATACTTGTCTATACTTGTACTCGTTCATATCATTGTCTATATATATACTTGTTTATATCATACTTGCTTATATTTGACTATAACTTATACTTGCATATACAAATACTTGTTGATATACTATTACTTCAATTCTGTAACATTACTTGTACTTATAAAATCGTTCTTCCAGCGATTATGGACAACAGAGCTTCAAATCCGCCCATGAACGATCTCAACACAAAAATGGATTTTCTTGTGGCTTCATACAGCCGTGATAGCCAACCAAGGACACCATTTTACGAGAGATGTGGCCAGAATCACCCCGGTGAGGTATGCCACGTCAACTACTACGTACCTAGAGGTGAGAATGTAAGTTACTTGGGTAATCATCAAAGGCAAACAGAGTGTTCAGAAGGAATAATGACCCTCTTAAGAGAGATATCCGTCCGACTGGCAGCCAACGAGGAGGCATGCAGGACCCTGAGCAACCAGCTTGCCGCAATCAGACAATAAGAAAGGGAATGCCAAGAGGCGTTCCTCTTACAAGAGGAGGCAATTCAAGCCATCGCCCTAAGGAGCGGCAAGGAAGTGGACACACTCGTGGCACCTCCATCGCAAACACATCTGTCACCTCAGGTAAGTAGGGAACCGGAAGTGGTAAGCAACCCCGGTCCCGCATCTGAAACTCCAGCTCCTGAAATAGCTGTAGAAAAAGTAGTTAGGCCTTATGCACCAAAGCTGCCATTTCCTCAGAAACAGAAAAAGGCCAACTTAGATAAGAAATTTGCTCGGTTTTCGGAAATCCTTAGTAGATTAGAAATCAATATTCCATTAATGGAAGCACTAGAGGAAATGCCAAACTATGCAAAATTTCTTAAAGACATGTTGTCGAAGAAGAAAAAGTTTGGGGAAAACGAGATAGTGGCCTTAACAGAGCAATGCTCGGCCATAATCACCCATAAATTGCCCCCCAAACTTAAAGATCAAGGGAGTTTTACCATCCCGTGTAGGATAGGCAACATGCACATAGATAGGGCATTATGCGATTTAGGAGCAAGTATTAATCTTATGCCTTTATCAATTTTCAGGAAGTTGGGACTCGGAGAGCCTAAACCAACAAACATGACACTGCAGCTGGCGGATAGGTCGATCGCACGGCCTAGAGGCATAGTTGAAGATGTATTGGTGAAGGTGGACAAACTGATCTTCCCGGTCGATTTTATGGTCCTCGACATGGAAGAAGATGACTCCGTCCCCATTCTTCTTGGGAGACCGTTCCTTGCAACCGGTAGGACACTGATAGACGTCTATGGAGGTAAATTGGTCCTAAGGGTGCAGGACGAAGAGGTAACATTTAACGTTTACGAGTCTATGAAATTTCCTCAAGAACGCTCCAAAAGTTGTAACTTTGTAGATGCGCTAATAGATGAATGTATTGAGGAAGTTGACCTTAACATGAGAAATACCTCTTTAGAACTCGGTCTAGGTGGTGAGGAATGTGAAAACTCGAATGAACCATTTGAAGACCTCCCACCTGAAAAATGTTATTGGGTTAAGGGTAGAAAAGAGGATCTTGATCGTGAGATCAAACCTAAACCCAAAACCTCGTTAGAGGAACCTCCGGAATTGGAGCTTAAGCCCTTGTCCAACAATCTGAAATATGTTTTTCTTCAACCTCCCACAGATTTACCCATTATTATTTCTTCTTTGTTGACAGTTGAACAGGAAGAAAAATTGGTGGAGGTGCTGATGCAACATAAAGGGGCCTTTGGATGGTCAATCCACGACATCAAAGGCATCGACCCCAAAATCTGCACGCATAGGATTTTTCTTGAGGAAGAGATCAAGCCATCTGCCCAACCTCAACGACGGCTCAACCCTAACATGAAAGAGGTGGTAAAAGCTGAGGTTATAAAACTCCTCGATGCAGGTATCATCTTTCCGATTTCTGATAGCCAATGGGTAAGCCCGGTTCAATGCGTGCCCAAGAAAGGGGGAACAACGGTGATGGAAAATGAAAAAGGGGAATTAATCCCAACTAGAAAAGTTACGGGTTGGCGTGTATGCATAGATTATAGGAAATTAAACGAGGCCACCCGTAAAGACCACTTTCCATTACCATTTATTGATCAAATGTTGGAACGGTTGGCAGGGCATGAATTTTTCTGTACTTTAGATGGGCTATCCGGTTATATGCAAATTCCCGTGGACCCTTTGGACCAAGAGAAAACCACATTCACTTGTCCCTACGGGACTTTTGCATATAGACGGATGCCTTTCGGATTATGTAACGCCCCTGCCATATTCCAACGCTGTATGATGGCTATGTTTTCTGACATGGTCGAAGAGTTCCTAGAAATTTTCATGGATGATTTTAATGTTGTAGGACCTACTTTCGACCAATGTCTTGAAAACTTGGACCGAGTCTTAGAACGTTGTGAAGACAAAAACTTGGCACTCAATTGGGAAAAGTGCCAGTTTATGGTCCAAAACTGCATAGTGTTAGGACACAAGGTGTCGGGAAATGGCATTGAGGTCGATCCGGCAAAAATTGAGGTGATTGAAAAACTGCCACCTCCTACCAATGTAAAATTGGTTAGGAGCTTTTTAGGACATACGGGGTTTTATAGACGGTTCATAAAAGACTTTTCAAAAATCACTAAACCCCTCACTCAATTATTACTAAAAGATGCTGATTTTAATTTCAATGAAGAATGTATGTCTGCATTTAAATTATTGAAAAAGAAATTAATCGAAGCACCTGTTATGGTAAGCCCGGATTGGTCCATTCCCTTTGAATTGATGTGTGATGCCAGTGATCTGGCTGTAGGAGCCTGTCTTGGGCAGAGGGTGGATAAAATTTTTCGCCCAATCTTCTATGCTAGCAAAACCTTAAATGATGCACATCAGAATTATTCAATAACTGAAAAGGAATTGCTAGCCGTAGTTTTTGCCTTTGACAAATTTAGATCTTATTTGGTGCTATCTAAGGTAATTGTTTTTACTGACCATGCAGCCTTGAGATATCTGATGAGCAAGCAGGATGCAAAACCTAGGCTAATCCGTTGGATTTTACTACTCCAAGAATTTGACATCGAGATCAGAGACAAGAAAGGGGTGGAAAACGTGATAGCGGACCACCTATCCAGGTTAGAGTCAGATCAGCAATCCTTAGAGCATGAGGCAATCAAGGAGGTATTCCCGGATGAAACGTTATATTCGGTAAAAACTCTCCCCTGGTTTGCAGACATCGCGAACTACAAAGTCGGTAACATTCTTCCTCTTGATTTAGATGCGAACAAAAGACGTAAGTTTTTGTTTGAAAGCAAACAATATTTTTGGGAAGAACCTTATTTATTTCGATTCTGCACTGATGGCATGATTAGGAGATGTATACCTGAGGAGGAGGTAGAGTCCGTGATTAACATGTGCCACTCTAGGGAACCAGGCGGCCACTTTGGACCAGATAGGACAGTGGCAAAAATCCTCCAAAGTGGGCTTTGGTGGCCACAAATGCATAGTGATGTCAATAGTTATCTTAAATACTGTGATGCATGTCAGATAGTAGGGAATATCTCTAGGAGAAATGAGATGCTTCAACAAGGCATACTCGTCTGTGAGCTATTTGATGTTTGGGGCATAGACTTTATGGGACCTTTCCCTATGTCACACACCAACCAATACATTCTTGTCGCGGTTGATTATGTCTCTAAATGGGTAGAGGCCGAAGCCTTACCCACAAACGATGCTCGAGTAGTGATAAAATTCCTGAGAAAGAATATCTTTGCTAGATTTGGAACCCCCCGGACTATCATTAGTGATGGGGGATCCCATTTCTGCAATAAACAGTTTGACACGTTGCTCCAAAAGTATGGCGTAGCCCATAGGGTCGCAACACCTTACCATCCTCAGACGAGTGGTCAGGTAGAAGTGTCAAACAAAGAGCTAAAACGTATTCTTGAGAAAACGGTGGGGAATGCTAGAAAAGATTGGAGTCTTAAACTGGACGATGCTCTTTGGGCATACCGGACAGCATTCAAGACTCCCATAGGAATGTCCCCCTACCGTTTAGTTTTCGGGAAATCTTGTCATTTGCCTGTTGAATTAGAACACAAAGTTTATTGGGCTCTGAAATTTCTAAACTTTGACCCTAAACTTTTAGGTGACCTACGGTTAACACAACTACATGAACTGGATGAGCTCCGATATAACTCTTACGAGAATGCCAAGCTGTACAAAGAACGAACCAAGAGGGTGCACGATAAAAGAGTACAGCGGAAAACCTTCCAAAAAGGCGACCAAGTACTGCTTTATAACTCCCGATTGAGATTCTTCCCTGGCAAGCTCAAGAGTAGATGGTATGGACCATTCTCAGTTCTTGGCGCACATCCCTCCAGTATGGTTGAGATTATGTTGAATGATGGAACCACCCAGAAAGTAAATGGACATCGACTCAAACTTTATCTCGGTAAAGACACTTCGGGTGTCCAAATCCTCCGTCTTCAAGACGCCAAAAACTTGACGCGGCCTCACGCGGTTGTGGAGTGAGGCCGATCTTAGGGATAAGTGTACCCCGTCGTTATCAAGTAATAAATTTCTGGTTAAGTCCAGGTTATCGTCCACAGGATTTATTTCTGCAAGTATCGAGTTACTTGGTTTCAGGTGTTATCTAGGCTTAGGGGGTTTTGAGTTGGTTTTTCTTAAGTTAATCTACTCCTAGGTTGAATTATACTACTCCTAGCTAAGTTATCGGATTCTAACTAAGTTATTCTACGCCTAATTAAGTTACTCTACCCCTAGTTAAGTTAAACTACTCCTAAGTGATCTTTTACCAATGCAATTATCCAAAGGAACATGAAGGGATACGATGATAATGAAAATAGATTGTTTAAGCAATTGAATTAAAACCTAAGTCACTTGTGTCCGAGGCGATTAACCCGACCTATCCTCTTAAAGTCCCTAGTTCGTGATTCCCTTGTAAGGCCGAAACTAGCTCTAAGGCTCAGCAATTTGGGCTTAATCTTCTATAGGGTCGTCAATCCTATAGGCACTGACTAGGTCAGATTCAGCTCGCAATATGTGCCAACTTGATTTTGGGATTATCGAATGAGTTAAACCAATCAGACAAAGCGTAAGACAAAGATTAAAGCATTAAAACAATTGAATGAACAAGAACTATAATATATATCAAAGATGAAAGTATTGTCACGAAGTTACAATGAGCCTAGGGTTCATAACATGTATCAGAGGCTAGACAGAATATAAAAGAAGAAAAATCCCTTTCAAGGAACCTGTCTACCAATGCAGGCGTCTTCCTAGGACTTAAGGATGGAGCTTGAGCAATCCTCGGTGAACGGAGCTTCGGAGGTGTCTTCAATGGAGGTTTGAAGGATATGGAGGAGGTGGAGAGGATTTCTCAAGATGAAAAGCTAAGAAAATTACAAAGATAAAAGATACTAATTTACATTGGAAAAATCCTATTTATAGACGCGGTTCGGACCCTCTTCTTGACCTAATTGGTGTCCTTATGCGTGTAGGAAGTCGTGGGGTCCATCGTGGCATCGTGGGGGCGGAATTGGTCTTTTTGACCAATTCCCGCAGGTCTGCTCGGCGAGCAGGCATTGCCTGCTCGGCGAGCAGGCCACCAGAGGGCCTGCTCGACGAGCTGGTCGCGCCAGCTTGTACGAGCAGGCCCCTAAGGGCCTGTTCGATGAGCCGGCATGGCCAGCTCGGCGAGCTGGCCTAAAATAGGCCAGTTTGTCGAGCAGTCTAGCCCGATGTGCTCCCGCGCGGTCGCCGAAATGCCAATAACGTGTCTTTTCGCCCGAACTTATCCCTGCGCATGCACAAAAACTCCAAACAACATTAGTCCAAAGGCTAAATTGACCCGCCAATCGCTTATTTGAGCAAACGCTTCGTTTGGTGCGACTTTTAACGAATCAATTAGCTTCGAAAGATAACGGAATTATTAGATGCATGCCAATTTGGCCGTATTTGCCTAAATTGATCACAAAATGAGCCTAAACAGCGAAAAGTAAATAAAACATTTCCAATTTCTAATTAACTCACACAAAAGCATTTAAATGCGAGAATTGCTCGCTTATTAACTAAATAACACTAAAACCCGTCCTAAAACCGTACCCAAAGATAGGGGTTTTTGACCCCTATCAAACCTCCTCGCACTTAAAACTTTACTTGTCCCCAAGTAAACTAAAAAACTAAACCCGTAATCACAAACAAGCTAGAAGACCTCCCGGTTTGACTAGGTGTTTGACATAATTTCGAGCATCTGTAATCACATGCATTCGGAAATACAAAGTAGAGACACGATATCCAAAAGCCGCATTTCAATTATCATAGGTCATGTGTTTTAAGCAAAAGGACACATGTTCAATTAAACGAGCTTGAGGGGATCGCCAAGTAAAACCCCTCACCATAGGTAGTTCATGAATATTATTTTTGTTTTTTTGTAATGACTTCATGAATATGATTTGTGATTTATATATTTATGTATCTTAAATTTTTTATTATAAATAATATATATTATTAATTATATATAAAATTTATTGTATCCCTTCCGTATCCGTATCTCATATTTTTAGAAATACCGTTTGCCGTATCCGTATGCGTACCCGTACTTGTGCTTCATTGGTTAAATAAAATAGGGTAATTAATTTATTAGTCCCTATATTTTGACAAAACACATTGTTTAGTCCCAATATTTTCAAAAATACACGGTAAAGTCCCTAACATTTTTCTCGATGAACTGTTTAGTCCCTAACGTTTTTCTCGGTGAACTGTTTAGTCCTTGCCGTTAGACACTCATGAAGATTCTGTTAGTCAATTTGGATTTGCGTTTTTCTTTTCCTTTCTTTTAAACTCTATTGCATCTGAAATCAACTTTGCGTGTTCTTC
Source organism: Euphorbia lathyris (assembly GCF_963576675.1). Classification (NCBI taxonomy): domain Eukaryota; kingdom Viridiplantae; phylum Streptophyta; class Magnoliopsida; order Malpighiales; family Euphorbiaceae; genus Euphorbia; species Euphorbia lathyris. Next base: position 28,702,629 of record NC_088911.1, on the reverse strand, counting down.
TTCTTGATTTTGTTCTTAATCGTTCAAATTCGTAAGCATTGGGTCTGTTCTTTTTCTTGTTCTCCATACAAATAGCTTCTTCTTCTAAATTAGATTTCCTCTTCTGAAATTTGAAGGTAAATAGTAAAGGGCAATTTCTGAATTCATAAACGGTAAAAAATCTAACAAACAGATGGAAAGACTAAACAGTTCACTGAGGAAAAGGTTATGGACCTTACCATGTGTTTTTTAAAATATAGGGACTAAATAGTGTGTTTTATCAAAATATAAGGACTAATAAATTAATTACCCAATAAAATAAGAAACGCAAATATATAAAAGAAAAATGGTGGTGTTTAATGTGAGAAAAAGAGTAGAAGAATATGGAAGGATCTATTAATAATAGAGGTATTGAAGAGGACACCTTATCTAAAAATGATAGCATCATTATATGATCATGGAGCCGTCATTGTATTCAAAGCTACCATTTCTGACCAAACTCCTTTTTTTATTTACTTTTATTGCATGCATTCTCATTCTTCTAACTTCCAACGTTCAACAAAAGAAAAAAAAATACTTATGATGACATAGCTATATACAAACTAATTAATTTTCTTCCCTTCAACAAAAATATTTCAATGATCTTATTCCTTTATTTTTATTTTTATTTTTCGTCTAAATTAATAATATTGTTCGTACGTAATCAATGTCATAAGAGATTCCATTATATGATGTCTTGTTTTCTTTTTTAATTTTTTGATAATTTGACTAGCCAATTGATCATTGTAGAAGATAATTTCTTTTATTGTTAATCACTGAATATTCTATACTATATATACCTGCAGATCCTTAATTAATTACGGGGATAGGAGACAAAAAAAAATATCTCTAATATTTAGTAAAATACTGAACCCTTAATAATTAAAATAGTATAAACATCGATTCATTTATAAATTCTGTTATTTTTTGCTGTACATATATGTCGTTTTATAGTTTATATATAATAAATTACAGATAGGTATATACATATATACATGAAAAAAATAATTTATTTCGTGTTTTGCATTTATGTTGAATAAAAATAATAATTAAAATCTAAATTAGAAAAACATTAAAATAAACTTTTTAGAACCAATTAGTATGCCATTAAAGCAGAATATAGGAATAAAATATCTGTTTTTTTAATAATTTCTTAAATTGGCCCAAACTTCCAAGTATAAAATTGTACTATCAACACAATTACGTGTTTTAGAGGATTTTTTAAACCACGGTCAAACTTCGGTGGTACCTTTTGGTTGAACTTACATGGTTGTCATAACTGGATTTGTCGAAAAACAAAAAACGATAAAGAGTCAATAATTAGAGATTCAGCCACAGTTCATTCTTTTGAAAAATAATATTTTTACTTACATTTAACTTTAGAACATTGTAAAAATATTTAACTATATTAATAAAAAAATTGACTAATAAAAATATTTTTTTGTATCAATTTATTTGAACAGTTCTTTTATATCAATTAATAATTATTAGAGATATCAAATTTATATGATTTTGGATAGTCATGCCATGGGTCTTCATAGCCGCAACCTTATTAAAGCTATTAAGAGGCTTAGTCCCTCATTTGATATCCTTGAGTTCAGCCACATTTTCTGGGAGCATAACCGTGTTGCAGATCACTTGGCGGCGGCAGGCCATGAGGGGGTGTTAGGTGTTTCTACCCTTACCGTTCCCCCTATCGCTCGTTCTCCTCTTCTTTTAGAGGATAGGATTGGGGTTAGCTTTCCTAGGCTAATCCCGGTGTAGTTGCTTGTTTTGTTTTGCTTTCCTTTCCTTTTCTACAAAAAAAAAAAGATCAAATTTATTAAATTCAATATGATAAATTAAAATTATAATAAGATTTAATATATATAAAAATAAAAATGAAAAATATACTTTTTAAAATAAATAGTTATTATGGCATCCGGGTTCTACAGACTGGGATGTTGGTATTCTAAATATGGTTCTCAACGAGGAAGACGTGGAGGCGGTTTTGCGGTTACCTGGAGGAGATTTGAGCAGGCCAGATGTCTTGAGATGGCATTTTGATCCGAAAGGCTGCTATTCCGTTAAATCGGGATGCAGATTAATATTTAATCATATTGTTTCAGATTCTTTTATAAGGGAGCAAAGGGATCAGTGGTCCCATTTGTGGAGCTTGAAGCTGCCTCCGCATGTGAAGCATTTTCTTTGGAAGTTAGGCACCGATATACTGCCGACTTGCGATCACCTTGTTCGGAAGGGTCTTGATGTCTATAACGTCTGCACGATTTGTTGAGAATACGGTGAGCACAACCTGCACATCTTTGTTGATTGTCCCTACGCCACTGAGTGCTGTAGAGCAGCCTCAATTATTCTTGATATCCCGCCGATTGATAGTTTCTCAGAATGGTTCGACTTGTTGTTGAACCGTCACTCTGAATCGGTATTAGGAAGAGCATGCATAATTTTATGGAGTATTTGGAGGCATAAGAATTGCAGGGTCTGGGATCGTCCCGTTATGCTGACTGCTGTTGTTGTTCGTCATGCGGTGGATTTTTTATATCAGTATCTTGCAGCACAATCACTCTTGAGTATTGATCCGGCGACTCCACATAGCACCCGTCGTGTTTTGACGTGGCAGCCCCCTCCGATAGGATACACTAAGGTTAATATTGATGCTGCTGTGTTCACTGAGTCACGTCAGATTGGTATGGGGGCTGTCGCACGAGATTCCCAAGGAACATTTATATGGTGTTCGATGAACACGAAGATCAGTACTGTTAGTCCTACGCTTGCAGAAGCTTTGAGTCTGAAAGAAGTTCTTTCTTGGATGCTTATTCATTTTAACTTTGCTGTGATAATTGAGATGGATTCGAGGATTGTGGTTGATGCCATGTTGAAGGAAGCTGAGTCCTTCACTGCAGGGCCGTCTCTAGGGGGAGGCTGCCTAGGCGACCGCCTAGGGCCTCCGACTTACGGGGGCCTCCGATCGGAATTTTTTAAATTTGATAATTATTAAAACAATTATGCTTAAAAGGTATATAATTTTAATTATATAACAAAAGATATGACTAGGCTGAATGGTAAAGACATAGTTGAGATGTTTTTAAAGGTGAGAGTTTGATTCCCTGGATTAACATTTTTTGTTCACATTTTCTCTTATTTTTTCTTTCTTTCTTTGACAACACGGATGTATAAATTATTACTTTGTTATTGTAGTTATTTTTTTATTTTTCTATAAATCATAACATGAAATTCACTTATGAATTACAATTTGTAATTTGGTGCAAAATGTTATTTAGACTTTGATTTATTTAAAATTTTAATATTTGGCCACTAATTTATTATTTGATCACATTTAGACCATAAACTATTTAAATTGATGAAATTTCATTCAATTTTGATGATTCCTTGGATCAACATTTATTGGTTCATTTTTTCTCTTCTTTTTTTTTCTTTCTTTTGACAACACCTGTACTGATTTTTTCTGAACTTTTTTTCATATTTGGAAACAATGTATAAACTATTATTTTATTATTGTAGTGATTTTTAAATTTTTTATTTTTTAATTACAGGATGAAATGCACTTATAAATTACAATTTGTAATTTGGTATAAAATGTTATTTAGACTCTGATTTAATTTTTTATTTTTTTTATAAATTACAAGATGAAATTCACTTATGAATTACAATTAATTTGGTGCAAAATGTTATTTAGACTCTGATTTATTTAAAATTTTAATATTTGGCCACTAATTTATTATTTGACACATTTAGACCATAAACTATTTAAATTGATAAAATTTCACTCAATTTTGATGATTCCTTGGATCAACATTTATTGGTTCATTTTTTCTCTTATTTTTTCTTTCTTTTGACAACACCTGTACTGATTTTTTCTGAACTTTTTTTTTTATATTTGGAAACAATATATAAACTATTATTTTGTTATTGTAGTGATTTTTAAATTTTTTATTTTTTTAATTACAAGACGAAATGCACTTATAAATTATAATTTGTAATTTGGTATAAAATGTTATTTAGATTCTGATTTATTTAAAATTTTAATATTTGTCCACTAATTTATCATTTGGTCACATTTGGACCATATGTTATTCAAATTGATGAAATTCTACTTAATTTTGATGAAGCCTTGATAAAATTGTTTCCTTATGATATGTACTGATATTTTGACATATGGGCTTGACATGCCGTATGTTTTAAAGTTGATTTACCCAAATAATTAATGAGATTAAAACAAAAAAACAAATCTCTAAACTAAAATTTATCAAGTCTAGTTATCAAAATATCATCATATGTCAATAATTCTATTAAGTTTCCATCCAAATTGGATTGAAATTTCACTAATTGGGATAGTTCAGTGGCCAAATGGTAAAATTTTGGATAGATCAAGCGTCAAATGACAGATTCCTTAAATCAATCCATGTCCAAATAGTGATTTAATCCTGTAATTCATAATAAATACGCGACTCAACCAATTTTTAATCTCGAAAATAAATTCTTCTCTTTCTTTCCATAGAATCTTGCGATTAGGTTCGAGTTCAGCAGTCCAAGATCAATTTTCAGAAATTAATACTTTGTCGTCTGCTTGCTTCTCGCATGACTGGTGAGAAGAAACTTGATTTTAAATATATAAAATAAAACTCGATTTTACATGTACAAAAGCAAGAAAAATAATAATTTCTTAGCTTTATGTTATTATTATATGACTTGAATTATAGTTAATAATTTATTGATTTTACTATTTAATATTTATTATTTCTAAAATAATATTAGATTTAGATATGAAAAAAATGCACAGTACGCCTAGGGCCTCCAAAATGCTGGAGACGGCCCTGCTTCACTGAGTTTGATTTAGTTATTTCGCAGTGTAAAGAACTAGTCCAACAAATTGAAGTTGCTAGTTTCTCTTTTGATTATAGGCAAGTGAACGGTGTTGCTCATGTTTTGGCTCGAGTGTCTTGTTCTTATGCTAGCCTGTCTTTTTGTTTTTTTAGGTCCCGGATATTATCCGACATTTGTTGATTAACGATATTTTTGTTACAAATTCTTAATAAAGATGGTATTATTGGTTAAAAAAATAAGTAGTTATTATTTTTTTGAGAAAATAATAGTAATTATTAGTATTATTAACATGTAAAATTATATGGTATATATTTTATAATTCAACAGTAATTTATTAGATTTATATATTTTATACTATGTATGTTTAAATTTTTTTTATAGAAATTGGAACGAGATAGAATTTGGACGGGCTGATTATGTATGTTTAAATATTAATTAAATTTTATTAATATTAAAAACATAAAATAATTTCTGTGTAACATCTATTGAAACATAAAATAATAAAAAATCAATATGTAATAACATTTTAAGTATTTAATTTGGAAAACAAATTATAGATTTCTTAATTGTTGATAGAAATCACAAATTAAACACTAAACTAGTGGTTGATTATCCTTCTTTGTAGTTAAAAACTCCATGTCCAACTCCCCTGCCTACCAAAAGTTTACTTTCTAATTAAATATCAAAAAATATGAATAGTGAATCATAACCCAGTTAGACTTTTCAATCTGAATCGGTTCAACTGGTTCATGATTAACTCGGCTGATTTGAACAAATTCAAATGGATATTTAGCTCTAATCGCACTGAAATAGTGACTTGTTTGGGTCGAAACCCTTAATCATTTGTCTCTTACAATTCTTCAACCGGTCTGATTTTGATAATCACATAATACCTTTAACCTTTTGCCTCTTCTCATTTTTTAACCCGTCCGATTTTGATAATCACTTAAGACAACAAACAATTACTCCAATAATAGCATAATTTAACTAAGCACAAATTCAAAGATGAATTTTTTCTTTCTATCATATATAAAATATTACAATAAGTCTAAATTTGTTCCTATCGTTTTTTAAAAAAGTGTAAATTTGCTCTTAAAATACGAAATTATACATATTTATCTCTAATATTTCCAAACAATACCAGTCTTGCTCATACTTAACACATTTTTTGAACAAGCTAGTTACATTTATTTAACTAACATATATGACTTTCAAATAAGTTTTATCTGCAAACTAAAGTAGTTTCCATGAATTTTGGTGGATTGCTTATAATTGTTTTAATAACACGGAAAACATTTTGACAATTTCTTTTGTAATTAACTTATCGTATTTTAACAAATTATTTGTAATTATGTTAGTAACAAAGTAAATATTTTAGATATAATTGATGTTTGGAAGGTCCATTATGACATTTAAATAATAGTCAATATTATTGTTTTGGTGCCTTCTATGGTTACTTTGTTTTTGACAAAGTACCATTACTTGGTGTGTTTTCACCATTGGATGATAGAGTATAAAATTAATCTAATGGTGAAAACACACAAAGTAAGACTTACTTTATAAAAAACAAAGTAACCATAGCTTTTACCTATTGTTTTTATGTATGATCTTATTTAAAAATATTAAATAAATTTATGTCATTTTATATATTAAAAATAAAATATATAAAATAAATTTATAATTCTCCAAAGAATATTGATAGGGGCAAATTTTGATATTTTCCTTCAAATATATACGCTTAATAGAAAGAGAAAAAAGAAGAAGAAAAAAACGTGTGGAGGGTTTGACTTGTCAATATTGAATTAAATGAAAACCAATACTTTGGAAGAATTAAAGAATAGAAAATAAAAGAATATTCTAAACGAACTGAACATATTATAACAAGTACGGACCGATCCCAAAAAGTATTTGAAATTCATATTATTTGGAACGTGCATGCTGCTTAATATAATGTTGATTTTTATACACAAGATTCAAAAAAGCTTAGCTCTGACTAAATTTTATACATAATTACTCTAATAAGTTCACATTGTTAATGTTAATTATTAGTATTTTTTTTGAAAGGTTGTTAATGGTAATTATTAATTTATGATTACTTAGTTATATGCTTGATTTTAATAGTATGAGAAAATTTAATTTTTGAATAATGTAGAAAGATATATTATTTTGGTAAATTATGTTTTTTAATAGTTTTGAATATAAATAAGTTTTGTGTTCTTCAGACAACTAGCATAATTCCCGCTGTTGTACAACATGAAAAAGTATTTTGTTATTCGGTGGCACCACTCATCGGTCGTCACCTCACTACGTCATAAGCTCTCTTTCTTCCCGTCTCCCTTATACAATCCGTGTAAATTGGCCGACTTGCTCTTCAAGGTAAGTCCATCCCTTTTTGGGCACATTTATCTGGTACGCGTCTATGGATCTACAAAACATAATTTATAGATAAATTTACATTTGAAAAACTATCTATATATTATGTTAAGTCTTAATTTTGATTTATGTCAAACTAATAAAATCATTACTTTTAATCTATTTTAAGAATTGGAGTTTATAAATTATGGGTCTAAGATATATTGTCTAGGGTTTAGGATTTATGAATTGGAGTTTAGAATTTTTAAATTATGGTGTAAAAACATACTTTATTTATTATATAGGGAAAATAATGACATATTCAGAATTAAGTTTACCAATCTGATTTAGTTGTAAATTTATAGTTAATTATGATATTCATGTAACTAACCCTAGTTTATACGATAGGCCTATGTATTCAATCATATTTGGCCCAATAAATCACTTAAGCACATGTTATGTCCTAACTTTTATATGCACAATTTACACCACATTAGTCGGCATCGACATTTTTTATTGATACGCGGTCGCTCTTTGGATCATTTCTTAGGTTTCGTTTGTTTTGATGTGTGTGAGGCCTCCTTGCACTTAGGACAACCATGGATGATATGGCGTCCGTTGGAACATATCATAGACCCGTGGCGGCTTGAGCAGTTGATGGATGCCTCCTTTGCCCGAAGCTGACCTTGTACTCGTTTTATCTCGACGATATGTTCTCCTCTTAACTCGTCGACAATTTTGACGAATGTTTTCACATTATATATGAGCATTTTGGTAATGTCATCGAGAAATTTTCTTCTCTCTAGACCGAGTTCACTCGTTGATCCAACTCGGGGTTATGACATGGAAGGGAATAAGCTTTTCGTTAGAATATTGTGGCATCTTGAGCTCTTATGGAGATTTAGTATTCAGAAGAGGGGGTCTTTATTGGAGGGTCAAGGTCAGGGAAGAGCTAGAAGGAGGTGTTGTATTTTTCATATGAGTCGTGTGGGTGTTATGTACACACTCACCGTACCAATTTGATGTGAGAGAACTTAGGAAGGATATGTTGGAATATGGTTTAAGGTCAAAATACCTTATAAAAAGACATAAAAAGAGTCAACAGAGGGCCGAGATCCGGTGAACTCACTCTAATGACTAATTTAGCAGAGTTTGAGGATGAAGATACGAGAATAGCAAAATTCTAGGGTTTAAAAGATGAGATACCTTGGTTGCACAACTTCATTTTCTATTTATAGGGTTTTGGGGATATTTCTAAGAAATACTGATCTTTGTACCCTGGCTGCCTCTCTTTACACATATGGGTAAGGTATTGGGAGTACGTTACCTGGCGGGACCACTTTGATTTGGCTCGTGCTAACTGCAAATCAGGATAACATCTACTTCATTTGTCCACGTGTTCATGTGGTTACCTTTTAATCATTTGTTTCTAAATCCGAGTGATATGTCCATATTATGTGTTTAATTATTTAATTATTATCAATATCCTATTATTTGAATAATTTATTTTAGAAAAATATAACCACCCGAAGCTTTTATCTTTTAATTTTTATACTTTTATGTTGTTAATTTTTAATTTAACAAATTAAATCATTAATTTATCAATTATAATTATAAAGTTAATCAAGACTCATTTTATATTATTCTCTCCTTCGTGAGACGTGCATGAGATAACCTCCTTTGTGAGACGCCCTAGTTTTCTCATCCTTGCGACGGCGCCGGTGTCTTGCCATGGACGTAAGTTTGGCAAAGCTTTCCCTAAGCCTGGATGAAGATGATGCTGTGGACTTGGTGCCTGAGTGTGCATCAGATGAAACTCCCCTGAATGAATTCTGCCTGGTGGGACGTTTTCTCACTGACCAGGTAATCAAATTTACGGTTATAAAACACCGTATGGCTGGAGTGTGGAGGCCGGGGAAGGGTCTGACCATTCGAGATATAGGCAATGGCCTATTCCTGTTTCAGTTCTTCCACCAACTTGACCTAAAACGTGTCCTTGGAGGCGGCCCTTGGACGTTTGACGGCTACTTCCTCCTGTTGTACCACTTGCAAGAAGGAGATATTCCGTCTGCGGTTCCGCTTCATCAGGTCCCTATATGGGTCCAAATCCATGACATTCCCCTGGGGTATATGTCGACTACTGTGGGAACTTTGCTTGGGAACTTTGTGGGGTCTTTTGCAGAATATGACAGTAAGAATAACTTGGGAGGCTGGAGGAGTTATATGCGCGTTCGTGTGAATGTGGATGTCTGTGTTCCCCTAAAACGTTGGAAGAAGATCAGACTGAAGAATGGAACGTGGAGTGTGGTTCAGTTCAAATATGAAGTTCCGAGTGCCTGTGCAATTTGCTATGTTTGTGGCTTACTGGGCCACAACGACACCCATTGTCCTGCCCGGTTTAACCACGCTGAGGGGGAAGCCCCCCAGGAATGGGGACGCTGGATTAGGGCAGAGAGGAGGTTAGGCTTTGGAAGTGGCGAGAAGTGGTTACGTGAGGATGGGGCGTCGGGTAGCTCGAAGGGACCGGGGCCGGAAGCCGAAGTACAGCCGCCTAATGAGAAAGAGGGGAGCAAGCGCTCGAGCGACACTGCTACAGGGGCACCAGCCATGACTATGTACGTGGTGAACAATCATAATGTGTGTATGGGGGCTCGTATCTTGGAGGAGCAAGGCGGGCAGGAGATGAGCATGAAGGAAGATTCCAAACTAGAAATCAGTGAGGAAAAGAATAGGAAGAGGGTTATGCTTGAGAAGGAACAGGGGATGAATTCCGGAGCTTCTACATTCACTCAATATGCAGAAGGTTCCGTCCAACCAGAAATTGAGAATATATCGGCCGGGTCCATGATGGAGCCCCTCCGCCCGTAATGATAAGTGTTGCGTGGAACTACCGTGGACTTGGCAATCCACGGGCAGTACGTGCATTGAAGAACCTTGTTCTGTCCTGCAGGCCAGCTTTTATTTTTCTTATGGAAACTCTAGTTCATTCAAATAAAATTGAGGAGATTAAATGTAATCTTGGCTTTCATTCTTGTTTTGCTGTTGATAGGGAGGGTCGTAGTGGTGGTTTGGCCCTCCTCTGGATTAATAAAGTTGATATTTCTGTTTTGAGCTATTCTTCGTCTCATATTGATTTTTCCATTTCATCTCAATTTGCACCGTTGTGGCGTTGTACGGGATATTATGGTCAGTCGAATCATGCTAACCGACACCTATCGTGGGACCTACTTCGTCAGTTACGTGACAAATCTAACCTTCCGTGGTGTGTGTTTGAAGATTGCAATGACCTCCTTTTTGTGTCTAACAAGAGAGGAGGGCCCCCCCACCCTGAATGGCTGTACCGGGGGTTTAGAGAGGCAGTGACGTTTTGTGGTCTGGAGGATATTCCACTCTAAGGTCACGGTTTCACGTGGGAGAAAGGGCGAGGAACTGATAGGTTCGTGGAGGAACGGCTGGATAGATGTCTAGTAAATCAGAATTGGCTATCACTATTCCCGGGGGCTTCGCTGTGCGGTTTAATCACCGGGGTATCCGACCATGTGCCGATTGAGCTTAAGCTCCATAATGACCAGCGTAGACAATGCAGATATAAATTTCGAGTCGAAAACAGTTGGTTCCGTGAGGTTGTCTTCCTTCGGTCAGTGCGACAGGACTGGGCCGAGTCTAATGGTAAGGACTTTCTCGAGAGGCTCTATAGTAGTATTGCTGTTATGCGCAATTGGGACGACGATCACCTTATGCAATATAAGAGGGACATCAATCAATTCAAGCAGCTCATCTCGACGCTGTTACCCGCAACGGACCAGGTATCAGTAGATGAGGTGAAAAGGCTTAAAGGAGAACTCAATTCTTTACTACAGGGGGAGGAAGAGTATTGACGCCAGAGATCTAGAGTCCTTTGGCTAAAGAGTGGGGATAAAAACAGCAGGTACTTCCACAGTGCGGCCTCGTCTAGGCGGCGGCAAAATACTATTGATAGACTTCAGCGAGATGACGGCACGTGGGCAGAATCACAAACTGCAATGGTAGAGGTGGCTCGTGACTATTTCGAGTCGGTGTTTTGTATGACGGAGGTGAGTCCCCCGCTGCAACTTGATGTTTTATCAGCCCGGGTTACACCGGAAATGAATGCTGGGCTGTTGGGCCCCTTTACTGTGGATGAATTTAAGGTGGCTGTCTTCTCTATGCACCCGGATAAGGCTCCTGGCCCAGATGGCCTCAACCCAGCTTACTTTCAGAAATTCTGGCCACAGATAGGACCCGATATTTTTGCCAGCTGCAGCCAATGGTTCACAACAGGTCAGTTCCCCGCTCACCTATTTGATACTACTGTGGTATTAATCCCTAAGAATGATACACTATCATCTATGAAGGATCTCCGTCCGATCTCCTTGTGTAACGTGCTGTATAAAATCATGGCGAAGGTAATTGCTAACCGTCTAAAATCTATTCTGCCTGAGATAATTTCAATTGAGCAGTCGGCTTTTATACCCGATCGGGCTATCTGTGATAATGTGATTGTTGCGTTTGAACTTATCCATACTATGCGAAGGCGCTGTAAAGCAAAGCAGGGGGATGTGGCGTTTAAAATTGACATTAGCAAGGCATATGACAGAATGAAGTGGCCATACCTCCGTGCAGTTCTGGTAAGGTTGGGATTTGATAGCAAATTCATAGAATGGATCATGTTGTGCGTTACATCGGTTCAGTATCAGGTTGTAATCAATGGAGAGGAGATTGGCCCAATTACACCGAACCGTGGTCTCCGCCAAGGGGACCCCTTGTCACCATACCTGTTCATTCTATGTGCAGAGGGCTTACCGGCATTACTAAAAAAGGCTGAAGGGGATGGTTTATTACATGGGTGTAAAGCTAGTAGAGCGGGTCCGCGCATATCGCACTTGTTCTTCGCTGACGGTAGCCTATTCTTCTTCAGGGCATCGCGGGATGAGTGTCTTGTAATGAAAAACATCCTATTGGAATATGAGCACATGTCAGGTCAGGCTGTGAATTTGCAGAAGTCAGGGGTCTTATTCAGTGCAAATGTACCTCCCCATCTTAAGACGGAGCTCCAAACCATTTTGCAGGTGCACTCTCCGCTTAACACAGGCCGCTACTTGGGGTTGCCCTCTCTGATTGGTCGCCGTAAAAGAGCGGTCTTTAGCTACCTCTGGGAGCGTATGTGGAATAGATTACATAGTTGGAAAGGTAGATTTCTGTCCCAGGTTGACAAAGAGGTCCTCCTGAAGTCAGTAGCGCAGGCTATCCCAGCTTACTGTATGAGCATCTTCCTCCTCCCTCTGTCTCTTTGTGAGGAGCTGCAGCGTATGATGAACGCATTCTGGTGGGGGTCGAATGGTGATAGGAAACGAATCCATTGGGCCTCGTGGGAGCGTATGTGTCTCAGAAAGGAGGACGGTGGTTTGGGGTTCCGGCACCTCCGCACTTTTAACATCGCACTGTTGGGTAAACAGGCTTGGCAATTGATCTCTGGTACGAATACTCTTGCTAATAAGGTTCTCAAAGCTAAATACTTCCAGGAAGGGACTTTCTTAATGGCTCATTTGGGTAACAACCCGAGCCTAGTATGGTGGAGTATCTGGAATGCCAAAGCTTGTGTATCCGAAGGGTGTAGGTGGCGAATCGGAAAAGGTGATATGGTTGGCGTATGGGAGCACCCTTGGATTGTTAACGATGAGGGGTTTAGACCTCGCACAGCGGCTCCTAGGGGTCTGGAGGGGTTGTGGGTTGTGGACTTAAAGGCACCGGACACAGGAGAGTAGGATATAGAGAAGCTGCGGAATATTTTCAGCGACGAGGATGTCGTCGATATCTTGAGAGTGGCGGCATGGAACGCTGACGGAGAGGATCGTCTCCTTTGGCACCACGAGAAACATGGGAGGTACAGTGTGCGGTCGGGCTATAGAGTGGCGTTTCGTCAGCTCTTTGGGGCCACAGGTCACTCTCACCGAAGCATGTGGCAGACTCTTTGGCGGCTTAACATCCCACCGAAAGTGAAGAATCTGGTTTGGAGGGCCTGCTCTGCAATCCTTCCGCTTCAGGAGAACCTGCTTCTGAAAGGTGTTCAAGTTGAGAATAAATGCTTAATGTGCACAGAGGTGGGAGAGCATGGCTGTCATGTTTTCGTTGATTGCCCCTTCGCGGTCTCCTGTTGGAACACGTCTGGTATTGTGCAGGTGGGGTTGGAGAGAGCAAGTGTTTTGGACTGGCTCCTGGCCATGTTTGAGAACGCAAACGATTCTGCGGAACAGGCTCGAGTCTGTATTGTCATGTGGGAGATCTGGACACAGCGGAATAATTGCCTATGGAACAAACTCCTCGTCCCGGCACACGTCTGTATCCCACGCGGCTTACAGTGGCTCCGTGAATTTCAGGCGGCAAATTGCACATCCCAGATAACTTCAGCTGTCAGGTGAGCGCCTGCTGATTCTCGGTGGGTTCCTCCTCCTGCCGGTAGACTTAAAATCAACATTGATGTTGCGGTTAGGCCCCAAGGATCGGCTATGGGTTTGGGTTAGTCTGCCGGAACTCGGTTGGAGAGGTCATAACATGTTGGTCGAAGACAAGGGCGGGCTGCTGGGCTGTACCAACGGCAGAGGCTTTCGGGTTGAAGGAAGCTTTGAGCTGGATTAAAAAAGCTGCAGGATTGTGTGATGCTTTAGTCGAGATGGATGCTAAGATCGTCACTGATGCATTCCGTAGCAGGTCGAATGATATGTCCGAATTTGGTATGATAATCAAGTCATGTTGGGTGCTGGCGCAGGAATGTGTCAGCGTATCAGTGTCCTTCATCCCCCGTCAGGCTAATAGTGTAGCGGATATGCTAGCTAAATCTTCTTTTCTTTGGCATAGGCCTATGTTCTGGGACTCAACACCTCAATTTGTGAGATCTATAGTTGAGTCGGATGTTCTTATTTTTCCTCATTAATTGAATTCATTCTTTCCCGTCAAAAAAAAAAGACTCATTTTATATTATTTAAAATTATAAAATTTTAACATATCATTTCCCCATTTAGAAGACAAATTAAATATAATATATATTTATTTTTGTTTACAATTGTGAAAAAAATACAAGGTATAAGGCACATAAAATAGTATATCATGCATATTTTTATTTTATTGTAATTTAATGTTCATAAGAGCTCAATGTATAAGAAGTTGAAGATATCGAAAATATTCCCCTTCATTTTTAGGCGAAAAATCCTATGAATGGAACTAGAAGAAGGGTCTGAAATGAGGAATTTACAGGCGGCAGGTCAATTGTAAAATGAATTTAATAACTTCCCATTACTTTCTGATTTGATCATTTTTTATGCAAAATGGTTAATTTTAAAACAATTTGTTATCTGCACGTCTACTTCATACATATCTATGATCACTGTCTGTTTCTACTATAGAAATGTTTTCCATTTCCTAAATTCATTGATATATGTATAGAAGCAGAATCAAGATGCGGGAAAAAGTTGAAAGATTTTTTTGTTGCTTTGATTTGGAGGGGATTTTATAACAGGTCCCGGTTTTCCATGTAAAATAAGGACCTTCAATACAAATGTTGCCAAGTGTCTATAAATTATTCCAAATCAGCAATTTAAAAACCTCAAATTAGATAAGAAAAAACGTTTTTTATCATCTCTTTTCATTATTTCACAGAAACCCTTTTTTGGCCGTTCCATCTTCTTCCTCTGCACATCAGTTCTCACTCAACTTGTTTAGCCATTCTTTCCGTCAAGAAAAATCTGCGATTTTCTCTTTTTGGAACGGCTTAAATTCTTCCTTTCCCCTTCTTTCTCTGTTCCTTCAACCTACGCTGACAACTGTATCTGTCTCAATAATTAATTTAGTTTTAAACCCAAATAATTAATTTTGTTGGGATCTAATAAAAATTAAGTCTTGAAACGGAGATCATATCAGAAAAATAAAATCAGTAACACAACAATTGCTGGTTCAATAGTAGTGTTTTTTTTTTAAAATTTAGTTTACAAATAGGAAAAGATCTAGTGTTAAATCTGAGTTTTCCAAATAAAAAACATATGTTGTACTGGTGAACTGGTGAACAAACGGCGCCTGGACAGAAGAGAAGGATGGAGATTGACGACGTGATCGGCAAATATAAAGAGAGGCGGTTGGAGGACGGTGATTCTTTCTGTCCTTAATTATTTCTAGGCATCGTGTTTTTTAAAGAGTACACGTGTCAAAATTCTAGTGGAAGGTCCTCATATGAGTTGGAATACCGGGTTCCTCCTATAAAATCCCGATTTGGAGATAAGTGAGGCATGAGATAAAATAGAAAAATGATTAAAGTGAGATTCGGAGCTGATACCTCACTCACTCCAATACTAAAATCAATAGAATTTTAATGAAGAAGATAAAAAAAAGGTGAAACTCGAGTAGAAAGGATGAAATATCTTAGCTGTATTATCTTCCTTCTTTATTTACAAGGCTCACATGATCCTTTGGAAAAGCCTTGATTTTCTTGCCTTGATGTTCGAGACATATGTTAAAGATAAAGTTAGAAATATATCATATGGTGAGACCATATGGATTTGGTATGTGCTAACCTTAAGCTGAGCAAATCTAGATGGTTGTTTTTAGCCTTGAGTACGTCGGTTCCATTGGTCCACATGGCTGATGCGGTTTCTTCATTATCATTACTATTGGTTGGGATGTATAATTAGTACATGTAACATAGTCAGTTATTTTCTCTTCGGCATATGAAGTTCTTTTGGACTTTTGATGAGTTTTCCTTTGTTAGGGGTCAACGGATTGAAGCTTTGTCTGATATGTCTCATTTCTTTAGGACCGAATGGTCCAGACTTATGTTGTTGCGTGAGCTTTTCATTATGGTTCGACGGGTGAAAGGCTATTGGTTTGTTGTAGAGGCTCTTAGCTTTTAGCTCTGATGTGGATATGATAGGACTATGTGTGAACCATATTGCCTTTAAAGTATACATTTGATTGGATGAAATTTTGAGGGAAGGCTAAAGGGTTAGGGATGACGTGCGTTAAGGTGATGGATATTTTAAATCAATCAAAGATTTTTGTGAATGGTCATCACGTGTCCCTCATTCTACCGACGGTTAGATTTGAGGACAGCGAACAACTTATTTTTTGAATTTAAATGGATTTTAAATAGGAGTTTCTTAATCTCCATGCTTTGTAATGATGATATTGGGAATGATTTATTTTCATAGGCCTCGTGATCTATAAAAAGGAAGGTGGTTCATACCCATTTTTATTCCTCATTCAAACCTATCGTATATGTTTTTTTGCTCTTAAGAGTTTATAAGCTCTCATCATTCTGCATTACTTTGCTTTTTTATCTTTCTTCTTTTTCTATTTGATTTTTACTCATGGAACCTTTGGATTGAAAGAATTCTCGTTCTCCCCAATCCTCTAAGTCGTAAGAAGAGAACTATGAGACTAAAGTTGTTCTTTAACTAGTGAGGCAAACCACAGTCTAAAAAGTAAACCCAAATATTTGCAATCAACCCTTGTGGCTTCGCGAAAAGGAGGTTTGATATGAATCCAAAAGTTCATATTTTAAGCACCTTAATGTCTTATTTTATTAAGTAATTCAACAGTTCATTAATATATTCAAGTATCATATCTTCATTACGTGCTTTATTTTATTTTTCAGGTACTTAAGAATGATTTAGGATAAACTTGTTCCTAAGAATTCAAAACAACCAAGTTTTTGAAGAAAGCTGAAATTCCAATTTGCACGAGCTTGTAATTTCCAGATTTTACATAAAGTCATAGATGCTTCACCAAACAATTTCCTTCCCGGATCCTAAAGGTGATATCATTTCAGAAACATTTTAGAAGACTGGGCTTCTCCCAAAAGTTGCATCTTCTTCCCCCAAAAGACATGTCCTTCTATAAAAGATGTCTTGAAAAGTCATATCCTTATGGAGGGGTGTCTTTCATTTCATTGATTAAAAGAAGCCAAATTCAGAATCAGAGATAGAGATTACATTTGAGAATTGTTACCCCGAGGTTGAATTGGCGACCAGAGATCAAACCAAGAACCGATGCAATCTCGATATTTTGCCAATTTTTTTTTTAATTTTTTCTTTGTAATAAATCTGTCTAAAATAAAAATAAATCTGTTTAAATGATTTTTTAATTAAACCTTCATTTATAAAATAATTTAGCAAAAAGTAAGCTGGTGCAAGGGATCTCATTTTGGTGTGTCATTCGCGTCGCCCACATCGTGGACGTGCGCCCTTAACCTGATGGTGTTACAACTGCATCCCCAGCGCGTGAGATAGTCTTTCTCCTAGTAATTGGTTAAAGGCTTGTAAAAACCATTTGCTTATAAACTAATTAAAATTCTCATATTCTTTCCTATATGGGATGCTAATTATTAATTTCCTTTTATCTTTTTCTAAACCATTTCAAGTGGTTCACTTTGATTATCAATTTCTCAGATCATCACTTGTCCGTTTTAAGTTTATAATATACCGTTAAAAAGATTTCATGATACAAAATACGTTGACATATTTCAAGTTATTCTAAACTCAATTTATAAGTTATATATTTAAGTCTCAAGTTGACAAAAAATAATAAACCAAAAATTATTTATAATTTGTGTTAGATATATATAATTTATAAGAATAATTTGAAATTAATTATATATATATATATATATATATATATATTTATTTATTATATCATTTGGTCCGACCAATCCGAGTCATCTGGTCCGATCAAATGACACATGATCTATCTATAAATCCGGTTTAGTGTTCAATACGATTCTGATACATTATTTATACTTATCATTTATATTCCTATTTCACATAGGATTATAGTCCCATTAAAATTAAATACTACCCAATTAGAGGGTGTTTGTTTCAGCTTTTCGGAGGAGCGTTTAGCGAGCGTTCGGTTGGGTTTCTCTAACCGCAGCATTTAGCATTTTCTCTGGAAACTGCAGCTTTTGGAGCGATTCACGAAAAGCTCCTATTTGGAACTTTTTATAAACAGCTGTTTGTAGTTAGTTGTTATTGACAAAATTATCCTTCTCAATTCTACAAAAATATGTTTATTCTTTAACATTATTTATATTTCTACAATATAATTACCGGAAAAACAAAGTTTTGTTGCGTTCAATAAATTTTTTTATTTTTTATATAGATTATTTTTATTAATTTGTGTAACCCCCCAACATTTATAGGTATGAGCAATTTTACCCTTAACGTCTAAAATGGTGCAATTATACCTCTAATTTTGGCAGCCAAAAGCAATTTTACCCATAACATTGACAAGTTGAGTCAATTTGAGAAATAATTTATCAAACTATCTTCTTGGTCATGAATATTGTCATCTACACTTCACATGTGCATGATTTTATCATCGTTAGTAACAGATCACAAACATATGATTATACGTGATTTTTTTAAGAAAATAAAAAATATATATTATCTTTTGTATGAGTTGGACGAAAAAAAATTCTAATATTTAATCGAATTTATAAATATTAATTTTCAATTTTACTATTAAATCACAAAAAAAATATGAAATCTCTATGTTTTCTAATAATATCTGAAATCGACTCAACTTGCCAATGTTAGAGGTAAAATTGCTCTTAGCTGTCAACGTTATTGGTAAAATTGTACCATTTTAGACATTAAGAGTAAAATTATTCCTAGTTGTAAACGTTATGGGCATTTTTTCACATTTTTCCTTTTATAATTTCATCGTTGATTAATTTAAAACATGTCCATTTTAGACATTTTAAATCCGAACAGCAACAGTTCAATATAATTTTACCAAACATTAATAATTAAACAGTTAATAACAAATAGCTATCAGCAACAGCTAACAGCTTACTGCAACTGCAAACAGCTAACAGCAACTGCAACAACTATTAGCTAACAGCTGAACCAAACAAGCCCTTAGTTACAAAACTAGCAACAATTATCAATTTATCATCTGTCTATTAATTACTAAGAAAAATGAAATCCAAACAAACAAATAACCCCAAAATGCCTGATAAGCTAAGCCTTACGTTGGTTCTGACATCACCCACCACACCATCTTCCTATTTCCATATATAGAGCACACCCTTTTAGAATTCCTTCTTTTCCCTCTACAATTTTTAAAACAACTGTATACAATACCCCCAAATTAACTATCCAATTTTTTTTATAAATGATCCCGTATCCTAAATCGACAGTCCAGACTAATCCAAATGACAGTCCAGACTAATCCAAATTCGAGCCGATCAATTTTTAATTTTAAAATTTAAACCGTAATTAAATAATTAAGCTGATAAATAAGTTCCACACTTGTGTTTCTGATGATATCAATCCAAATTTTCAATTCCACTATTTCCATTCCATCCCTAAAATAACACAAATATACAGTTAAAAGTCCTATTTTCATGAATTAATTATTAGTACCTACGATTGCAACCCCAACTTCTATAATCTATTTAAGTAGCCATATCTTCTCTTTTATTCCCTATCTACCACACAACTCTCTTTCCATGGCTCAACAACCCTCTTCTACTCACATAGCGATTCTACCGAGTCCCGGTATGGGTCATCTCATCCCACTCGTTGAGTTAGCCAAACGACTCGTTCATAAACACAATCTCTCAATCACTTTTATTATCCCAACCAATTGTCCCCCTTCCGATGCTCAGAAATCCGTCCTACAATCTCTTCCCGGAAAAATTACGTCGACATTTCTAGCTCCGGTCGACTTATCGGACATCCCCGACGACGCCGATATTGAAACAATTATTTCACTTACAGTAGCTCGATCGCTCTCTCCTCTCCGAAACATGTTAAAATCACTGAAAAACGTTGTCGCTTTGGTTGTTGATCTTTTCGGTACGGACGCTTTTGATATCGCTCGTGAATTCAACATTTTGCCGTACATTTTCTTCCCGTCCACAGCTATGGCGTTGTCTTTGTTCTTGTATCTGCCGAAACTCGACGAAAGCGTTTCGTGTGAGTATCGGGAGGTTGAAGAACCGATAAAAATCCCGGGTTGTATACCGATACACGGCAAGGATTTGCTCGACCCGGTTCAGAATCGGAAAAGTGATGCTTATAAATGGGTTCTTCATCATTCAAAGAGATATAAATTAGCTGAAGGAATCATGGCGAATAGTTTCATGGAGTTAGAAGGAGGAGCCATAAAAGCAATTCAAAACAATGAACCCGGAAACCCGAACCGGAAACCAGAGGTCTACCCGGTTGGACCGCTGGTTAACATGGATAGAGCTGAGGGCGAGTCGGAGTGTCTGAAATGGTTAGACCAGCAACCACTCGGGTCGGTTCTCTACGTGTCATTCGGAAGTGGTGGGACCCTTTTACATGATCAGATAAATGAATTAGCTTTAGGTTTGGAAATGAGTGATCAAAGATTTTTATGGGTTGTAAAAAGCCCTAGTGACGGAATAGCAAACGCAGCGTTTTTTAGTGTAGAAAGTCGAAAAGACCCTCTTGATTTTTTACCAAAAGGGTTCGTAGATAGAACCAAAGGGAGGGGTTTGGTTGTGCCATCATGGGCACCACAGGCCCAGGTTCTAAGCCACGGATCGACCGGTGGGTTTTTAACTCACTGCGGATGGAATTCGACGCTTGAGAGTGTCGTTAACGGTGTACCTCTAATTGCTTGGCCGCTCTACGCGGAGCAAAAAATGAATGCGGTTATGTTAACCGATGATATAAAAATCGCCCTGAGACCGAAACGAGAGGGGGAAAAGGGCATAATTGGAAGAGAGGAAATAGCAAACGTTGTAAGAACTCTTATGGAAGGTGAAGATGGGAAAAGAGTTAGAAATAAGATTAAGGATTTAAAAGATGCAGCTGGTTATGTTCTTAGTGAAAAAGGATCATCTACTAAGGCTATTTCAGATTTGGTTCACAAGTGGCAAAATCATCAATTTAGTTTAATTTAATTTGAAAATAATCTTCTTTTTGGAGATTTGATGCATTAATCATTTCCTACTTTACACTGCTTTTTGCCTTTTTTTTCTTTTTAGTCCTTTTTGTATTTTTTAAGGTTTATAATTTGGTTGTAAACACATATGGATGTATATAATATAATGAATAATATGAATATTAATTGCAAATATGATTAATAAATAGATGTCTCAAATTTGGAAAAGAAGAATTAAGTTTTTTCTGTTG
Source organism: Euphorbia lathyris (assembly GCF_963576675.1). NCBI lineage: Eukaryota > Viridiplantae > Streptophyta > Magnoliopsida > Malpighiales > Euphorbiaceae > Euphorbia > Euphorbia lathyris. Next base: position 28,681,243 of record NC_088911.1, on the reverse strand, counting down.
AGTTTTTTTTTTTTTTTCTTAACAGAGTGTCCTATATTAAAAAGTATGAGATAGTGTGGTAAAAAGTAAATTTGGATGAACTTATATTTTTCTCTTTATATAGTATTATTCCCGGGTACAATGCATTTGAGAACATTTAGATTCAGGATGGAAACTGTATAAATTATGCAAGTAAAAAGTTACATGAGATGCCTTTTTGACAAAGTACATGTGCAATATATTAACAAAGTATTTGTTTCGGTTTTTTGGAACAATTTTTAGTGTTTTACTCCAAACCGCAAAAAAATACAGTGTTTGGTTAGATTAAATAATAACAACATTTAGTTTTTTTTAATGGAAACAATTGCTTTTCGGAGTTTTTCTTTTAGAAATGTTATGAACAACTATTTGTAGTTATTTGATGATATTGTAAAATTATCTTTTTTATTTGTACAAAACATGTTTCTTATCATTGACGAAAAAATAAGATTTTGTTATGTTTAATAAAATATTATTTTAAATTATTTTTTATTTAATTTATTTATTAATTTGTGTAATTAGTTTTATTTTATAATTTATTTGTTCATTAATTTAAAGCATACTCGTATTCGCATTAGACATTTTACATACTAACAGCAACAGTTCAATATCATTTTACCAAACATTATGAGTTAAACGACGAATAACAAACAGCTAGCAACAATAAATAATTTAAAACAAACAACTAACAAGAATAACAATAACTATTAGCTAACTGTTGAACCAAACAAATTATAAGTCTCATCATTTATTTTGGATAATATTAAGCTTTTCTTTATCAAATCATTAATTGTAAATATCTAATTCAATTAAAAAATCGTTATTTATTTATGTTTAAAATTATGCATATAAAAAACTGTTTGTATGTTAAGAATAAAAGTTTTAAACACAAGTGAAATGAAAAACATTTTATTAACCGAGGTTTATGTTCAAACCTTATTTTTAGAGTCGTCAAAGATTTAATGTGAATGAAAAGAAAAGATTAGAGATTTATGTGTTTAAATAAAAAAATCAAAGACTTCTGCGTGTCAAAATACATTCACATATATATATATATATATATGTTATACTATTTATCTATTGTTTTTGTATAGGGTAAATTACACCTATGGTCATTATACTTTATTCATTTTCACTGGTTGACCACACTTTCTATCATTATAACTACTAAGCTTTAATTAACAAATCAAAATGACTTTTAACAATCTCAAAATGAAAATATTTAAAAATTAAAGTTCTTTAAAATGACATTCATGAAATCATATTTTTTATTTTCTAAAATCACCATTTTTTGGAGTTTTCTATCTAAAAGTTCACTTTCTCTCCTAACCAAACAACACCTTAATGACCTAAAAATGAAAATTTTGAAGAATTGAAATTGCTTAGAATATCATCAATTCTTAATTTTTTTTTTATTATTTTTAAGTCGTCGATAGTTATTTTGAGACGTTGATTGAAGTTTAGTGATCATAGTGTTAGAAAGTTTAAAATGACCTTATGTTACGTTTGGAAATTTATTAACCATATCGTGAAAATGAAAAAAAGTAAAGTAGACATAGGTATAATTTACTTTTTTTTTTTCCATGTGGTTTTTAAGGTCAAGAATTTGTTCATTTATATTGACAACTAGTTTTTGACCCGTGCGATGCACGGATTCATCTTAATATATAAATATTAACAAAAATATAATTAATAATTACAATTAATGATATAAAAAAGGAGGAAGTGACACCTCAGCTCCATCGTTACTGTTTTATATTATATATAGATATGCAAAGAAATAGAGAGATTTTAGGGACTAATTTAAATTATGTAGAACTTTTAGATATAGATATGCAGAGAATTAGAGAGATTTTAGGGATTAATTTAAATTCTGTAGAACTCTTAGATATAGTACGGATAAAATAATCTTTTTATAAATAAATATAATAATATAACTCAAGTTAATATATTATATTTTATATTATATTTTTTATCAGTAAAAAAGGAGGGAGTGACACCTCAGCTCCATCGTTACTGTTTTATATTATATATAGATATGCAGAGAATTAGAGAGATTTTAGGGATTAATTTAAATTGGGTGTTGTTAAACCCAGCCCCAATTTCCCACCCCTAGCCCCGTGGAAGGACGAAATTACCCTTTCATAGGTTTTGGGGTGGAAAAAGCTATTTTTTTCTCTCTCGATGCACGGGCGTATGGACATCACGCCTCACCTCATGGTGGGGCGTATGAAGATCACGCCTTCCCATGTGGTCAGGCGTGATAGGCCTACGCCTCACCGTGTGGTCGGACGTGGAACTATCACGTCCGACCACACGGTGAGGCGTAGGGCTATCACGCCCGACCACACGGGAAGGCGTGATCTTCACACGCCCGTGTATCGAGAGAGCAAAAAAAATAGCTTATGTATCCCGTAAATAGGCCGTTAAACCCGTAAATAGTCCGTTAAGCTCATAACTACATAAATGTACTTAACAAAAAAAAATTAAAAACATAAAAATTAAAATAAACATTAATAAACATAAACATTTATAAACGTAATAGAGTAAATTTAATATCTACAACAAAAAGTGTTTAAATGTATGAATGTGTACAACAAAAAATCAGCTCGCCCGACGCCACGCATCCATAAACTCATCCATCTCCCTCTTAATGCGTGGAACATCCTCGTCAGATCGGTGGGTAGCCGATAGTTGGGTGACACGCCACAACCAGCTAACCCACTGCAAAAAAAAAAGTAATAAATAAATATTAAAAATTAAACACATATAAACTAATACTAAATAATAATATTAAATAATAATAAACTTACAAATTCGCTGTTGGTATAAAATACCTCTGCCGCCGTCATACGATCCAACTGCCCCGAAAGGTATCTAGTCGGGCGATCGTCTTGCCTGGTACCCCGACCTCCCATCTCAGTGCACGGGCATGGTCAGCTGGGATCAGGTGAGCTCCTCTATGCGGCCGGAAAACCAGAAAATACTCATATATCCATGCCTGCAGTAGGGTCAAACATCCGCATATACCTGAGCAGTCTCCTCTGCTCGCTATCCCCAGCTGCCGGTACAACATGGCTAGTGTGGCAGACCCCCATGATAGTCCAGCTGCCCCGCTGACACCGCTGTAAACCTCATGAAGATGGACCGGCCTAATCCTATCTCCACTCTTGTCAACAAACAGAGTGGATCCAAGCATAAGCCACATCCACGCTGTGGCCCGAGTAGCGTCATCCCTACCCTCAGCGAGTAGCCCCTGTACAGCCCCAACAAATACACCTCCACCTGCCCATAAATGACTAGTCGGCAACAGAAGCTCAGCCTGACTCACCCCAAACATCATCATGCACATGGCATGAAGCGAGTCAGTAGGGGGAGACTCGGACACCATCGGACCGTCGATCAGGATCCGAAGAATCTGCCACACATCATGCAGTTGGATAGTCATCTCACCGAACGGCATGTGGAAGGAGTTCGTATCGGGCTGCCACCGCTCCACGAACGCAGTTAATAGCGGAGTGTCGAGGTTCCTGAACATGGCACGTGGAAGGTGAGACAAACCAGTCCTCTCGATCATCTCCCTCAGCTGTAAAATGACACATATACAATTTATACAATTACAGAATGTTTTGTATGTTTATAGTTAAAAATACGAATTACAATAAATGTTGACACACTATATTATTCTTACCTCGGGTGACGCACCAGAAAACCACTGACACAAATCTCGGCATGCTGATGATCTGTTGTAGCATGTCAGAAACGACCGAATCTCTCCTCCCAACATCCGTGAGGCAACATGTCCTAGAAAACTAGGAATCACGGAACCATCAACGGGACCACCAGCAACCGGTGCAGTAACTACCCAGCTCTCGTCCTCACTACCTTTGGGACGTTTGCTTGTCCCTGATAATTATAAAATTATACAAAATTATACTAGATTATACTAAATTATACTAAAAAGATACTAAAAAATACTAAATTATACTAAATTATACTAAATTATACTAAAATTATACTAAATTATACTAAAATTATACTAAAAAATACTAAATTATACTAAATTATACTAAAATTATACTAAATTATACTAAAATTATACTAAAAAATACTAAATTATACTAAATTATACTAAAAAATACTAAATTATACTAAAATTATACTAAAAAATACTAAATTATACTAAAAAAATACTAAATTATACTAAAATTATACTAAAAAATACTAAATTATATTAAATTATACTAAAATTATACTAAATTATACTAAAATTATACTAAATTATACTAAAATTATACTAAAAATTATACTAAAAAATACCTGTACTCGCAAAACGACCTCCTACGCGCTGGGTCGGCTGCTCATCGCTTTCCTCAACCTCGCGATCATGTGCAACAGCGGACTGTCGCACTGCCCGGGCTACCACATCCAGGTAGTCCTGAAAAGAATCGCCATCGGGCTCTCTGTCATCAAAATCAGTCGCCCCCTCTGAGCCATGAATATCGGCCTGATCCGCAATCGGCCCCCTCCTCAACTGCTCCGTCGCAGCCCCTCTCCGCCTACGACCAGAAATATCTATACCATGCAATCTCGTATGCCGTGGTGTATCATCCTCGTCGTCCATATCTAGACGACGAGCAGATGACGGAATGGATTTCCCACCCCTAGTAGGCCGCTCTGTCTACAAAAAAAAATTACACTAAATTAATAAAATTGTAAATAATGTAAATTATACTAAATTTATAAAATTATGCTAAAATACTACTAAACTAATAAAATTATAATATAGTTATTCTCAATTTATACTAAATTATACTAAAATTACACTAAATTACTAAAATGTTTACTATAATTAAACTAATATTACACTAAATTTTAAAAAATATTAATTTTTATTAAAAAAGGGGGCGTAAGGGAATCACGTCCGAACCATTGGTCGGGCGTATGCACATCACGCCCTATCAGTGGTTAGGGCGTATGAGCATCACGCCCTACCATTGGTTCGGGCATGTGGCTATCACGCCCGAACCACTGGTCGGGCGTGATACTCATACGCCCGAACCGCAGATCGGGCGTGATACTCATACGCCCGACTGCGATTCCGGCCGAAATTTTTAAACATTACAACAGATCCAAAACGATCCATAAATCAATGAAATAAAGCGGTAAATCGTACCATTTTAGCTTTTTCTTTACGGTTTCTATCACCATCCATGATTCGGCTCACTAATTTGTCCGGATTTGAGCAAAAATCGTTTCGGCTTCTTGAGAGGTTTTGGGTTTTTTGAAATTTAGTGCAAAGGGTATTTCGGTCTATTCACGGGGCTAGAAGTGTAAAATTAGGGTTGGGTTTAGTAAATCACTTTAAATTCTGTAGAACTCTTAGATATAATACGGATAAAATAATCTTTTTATAAATAAATATAATAATATAACTAAAGTTAATATATTATATTTTTTATTATATTTTTTATCAGTAAAAAAGGAGGAAGTGACACCTCAGCTCCATCGTTACTGTTTTATATAGAATATAGATATGCAGAGAATTAGAGGGATTTTAGGGATTAATTTAAATTATGTAGAACTTTTAGATATAGATATGCAGGGAATTAGAGATATTTTAGGGATTAATTTAAATTATGTATAACTTTTAGATATAAATATGCAAAGAATTAGAGAGATTTTAGGGATTAATTTAAATTATGTAGATCTCTTAGATATAGTACAGATAAAATAATCTTTTTATAAATAAATATAATAATATAACTAAAGTTAATATATTATATTTTATATTATATTTTTTATCAGTAAAAAAGGAGGAAGTGACACCCCAGCTTCATCGTTACTGTTTTATATTATATATAGATATGTAGAGAATTAGAGAGATTTTAGGGAGTAATTTTAATTATGTAGAACTTTTAGATATAGATATGCAGGGAATTAGAGATATTTTAGGGATTAATTTAAATTATGTATAACTTTTAGATATAGATATGCAGAGAATTAGAGAGATTTTAGGGATTAATTTAAATTATGTAGATCTCTTAGATATAGTACAGATAAAATAATCTTTTTATAAATAAATATAATAATATAACTAAAGTTAATATATTATATTTTATATTATATTTTTTATCAGTAAAAAAGGAGGAAGTGACACCTCAGCTACATCGTTACTGTTTTATATTATATATAGATATGCAGAGAATTACAGAGATTTTAGGGACTAATTTAAATTATGTAGAACTTTTAGATATAGATATGCAGAGAATTAGAGAGATTTTAGGGATTAATTTAAATTATGTAGAACTCTTAAATATAGTACGGATAAAATAATCTTTTTATAAATAAATATAATAATATAACTAAAGTTAATATATTATATTTTTTATCAGTAAAAAAGGAGGAAGTGACACCTCAGCTCCATCGTTACTGTTTTATATTATATATAGATATAGATTTCTTTTTTCTTTTTTACCTCCGAATTATGAATGCCAATGTGTACAGATTACGAAGGTAACTTCAAGTTTAATGGCTTACTTGAATAATATATAAAACAATTTAATACGAAAAATAAAGTACGAGTACACTCTTGGATACTCTTTACTCCACCATATTATATATATCATATTCATGTATGAATGTAATTGTAATGTAATTATATGTTTTATTTAGAACTTGAAGTGTTTAAGTTTTGGAATTGTTAACGAGACTCTTTTAGCACCATTCACGAAGGACGAGTTCCGCAATGCTCTTTTCGAAATGCATCTACACAAAATGTTGGGGCTTGATGGATTTAATTCGGTTTTTTTACAGAAATTTTGGGACGCAATTAGTGATGATATCTTTAATGCGGGTCGTGTGTGGTAAATCAAGGTAAATTTCAACTTGGACTCAATAATACAATTATCACCTTAATTCCAAAGTTTGCTTACCTTTGTTCCATGAAAGATATCACACTTATTGCTTTGTATAATGTGATTTTTAAAATTGTCTCTAAAGTGTTTGCAAATAGATTAAAGATCATTCTTCCTGATATAATCTCGTAAAACTAATACAATTTTATCAGAGGTCGGTCTATACATGATAATGTCTTGATTGCTTTTGGGAGCATTCATAGTATGAAACATAATGTTAGTGAGAAGAAGAGGGATGTGGCGCTGAAACTAGATATTGGCAAAGCTTACGATCGATGGAGTGGATTTTTATCTTAAGAAAGTGATGTTGAAATTGGGGTTCGCTGGTATGTGGGTGCGTCTCATTATAATGTGTGTCTCCTCAGTACAATACGTGGTAAAGGTTAAAAATCAATTGGTTGGCCCGATTATACCACAGAGGGGTCTTCGGTAGGGGACTCGTTATCCCCTTACATGTTCTTACTTTGTGTAGAGAGCCTTTCGGCCTTTTGCTTATATGCGTGGTAAATGCAATTTATCACTATGCCATTTTCCCTTTCACATGACACAAGATACATGATAGATATTTGTTTTCGTGTCGTCTGAATATTTTTCGTGACAGTATTTTAACTCTATGTCATCTGAAGGCGAAATAAAAAATGCGCTCGATTCTCAGATGACGTTACGATTATAGAATCCTGTCATCCAAAGAAAACGCGCGTTTTTGTTAAATTTCACTTATTCATCAGATGACACCTGAAATAAATGACTGTCATTGTATACGGAAAACAAAAAAAGCGGCACACGAAATTTCACTTACGCGGCCATATACCAAATTTAGCCGCTGGATGGTTTGACTGAAATTTCAGCTCGTATATAAACCCTGTATCTTACCCAAAACCCCATTTTCTAGGTTACGCAATCTTGATCCTCTCACATCTCTCTCCATCTCCATGGTTGATTCATGCAATCAGTGAGCTCCAAACACGGTACTGGTATCTATTGAATTTCATTGTTCCTCTCATCCGATTTACTTTTGTGTATGTCGATTTCAGCAGCTGGAATAAGGATCTATTGATTTTCAGACCTATCATTGAAAGGGTTAGATCTCTCGCTTAGATACACTGATTTTATTGTATTCATTGTTAGATTCACCGCTGAAAAGCTTAGGTCTTTATCTTTTTTTAACCTAGGGCAATACAGTGCCGGTTGCTGAAGATGTTCTGATTTCTTTTTATTTGAACATAATATTTGCAGGGATAGTAAGAATGCTACATGCGAAGGCTGACTGAAGAGATTGTGAATCAGTTCTTGCGTTTAGCATATGGGAAGATTTCTTTAACTTATTGAGTATATATTGTTGTTATGTTGGTTTGAACTGATTGGTTGCATGTATGACGTTGTTGTGGGTGGTGCTGATGAGATAGGTTTGCAATATATCTTCCACTTGGCTTGTTATCTGAATGAGTATGTGTATGTATATGAAGCATGTTGGCTTATTCATGCTTGATGTTCTGCTTAGGAAGCTAGAAGTGATTGAGTATGTTTGATGTACTGTTTAGGAACATAGAACTCATTGATTTAGGAAACTAGCCTGATTTTGAGTATATATATATATATTGTTATGTGGGTTTGAACTGAACGATTACATATATGTATGATGTTGTAGGTGATGATGAAATGATTGATATGAACTGATTGGTTAGATATAACTGGTTAGGAAGCTAGGACTCATAGAGTTTATGTATGAATGATTATTATGCATGTGGCTGATTAGGCATACTCTAAAGCTTTGAATGTTCATTGTGATTGGCAATACTCTTACACCTATGAGTTATACTGCTAGAAGTGATTGATATGTGTATGTCTATGAAACATGGCTTGTTTGATGTTCTGTTTAGGAAGCTAGACTGATTGAGTATGTGTACGAATGTTCATCTGGGCATGTAGCTGATTAGTTACATGTATGATGTTATTGTGATTGGCCATACTCTTATGCTATGAATGTTCATTGAGTGAAATAATGTTCATGCCTACAACATATGGTTTGTGAAACATAGTCACACTATGCCATTTTCCCTTTCACATGACACAAGATACATGACAAACAGTTGTTTTCGTGTCGTCTGAATATTTTTCGTGACAGTATTTTAACTGTATGTCATCTGAAAGCGAAATAAAAAATGCGCTCGATTCTCAGATGACATTACGATTACATAATCCTGTCATCCAAAGAAAACGCGCGTTTTCGTTAAATTTCACTTACTCAACAGATGACACTTATAATAAATGAATGTCATTGTTTGCCGAAAACAAAAAAACGGCAAATGAAATTTCACTTACGCGGTCAATCCCCAAATTTTAGGCGCTCTGGTTTGACTAAAATTTTCAGCTGATATATAAAACCTCTATCTAATCCTAAACCCCATTTTAGGTTACGTAAGAGCTTCATCCCTCTCATCCCTCTCTATCGCCATGGCTGATTTGGGCATGCAATCACTGGGTGAGCTATAAACACGGTACTGGTAAGTATCTATTGATTGGCATTGGTCCTTGCTCTCTCTTTTCCTCATCCGATTTACTTTTGTGTATGTCGATTTCAGCAGCTGGAATAAGGATCTATTGATTTTCAAAGCTATGATTTAAAGGGTTAGATCTCTCGCTTAGATACTGATTTTATTGTATTCATTGTTAGATTCACCGATGAAATTCTTGGGTCATTATCTTTTTTAACCTAGGGTAATACATTGCCGGTTGCTGAAGATGTTCTGATTTCTTTTTATTTGAACATAATATTTGCAGGGATAGTAAGAATGCTACATGCGAAGGCTGACTAAAGAGATTGTCAATCGGTTCATGCCTTTAGCATATGGGGAGATTTCTTTAACTTACTGAATATATATTAATGTTAAGTTGGTTTGAACTGATTGGTCATGCTTTTAGAAGTGCTTGTGTATGTTTGATGTACTGTTTTGGAATCTAGAACTCATTGATTTAGGAAACTAGCCTGATTTAGTAGATATATATTGTTTGATGTACTGTTTTGGAACCTAGGACTCATAGAGTTCATGTATGAATGATCATTAAGCATGTTCCTGATTAGGCATACTCTAAAGCTTTGAATGTTCTTTGAGATTGACACTACTCTTACACCTATGAGTCATACTACTAGAAGTGATTGAGTATGTGTATGTGTATGTAACATGTTTATGTATGATGTTCTATTGATGTTTATGTTTGAGGTTCTGTATGAGTATGTGTACGATTGTTCATTTGGGCATATAGCTTATTAATCATGCATCAAGTATTAGAGGAACATTGTAAAAGGGCGATTGAGCATGTGGCTGATTAGGCATACTCTAAAGCTTTGAATGTTCATTGTGATTGGCACTACTCTTACACCTATACTGCTAGAAGTGATTGAGTATGTGTATGTGTATGAAACATGTTTATGTATGATGTTCTGTTGATGTTTATGTTTGAGGTTCTGTATGAGTATGTAGCCGATTGTTCATTTGGGCATGTAGCTTATTAATCGTGCATCAAGTATTAGAGGAACATTGTAAAAGGGTCATTGAGCATGTGGCTGATTAGGCATACTCTAAAGCTTTGAATGTTCATTGTGATTGACACTACTCTTACACCTATACTGCTAGAAGTGATTGAGTATGTGTATGTGTATGAAACATGTTTATGTATGATGTTCTGTTGATGTTTATGTTTGAGGTTCTGTATGAGTATGTAGCCGATTGTTCATTTGGACATGTAGCTTATTAATCATGCATCAAATATTAGAGGAACATTGTAAAAGGGTCATTGAGCATGTGACTGATTAGGCATACTCTAAAGCTTTGAATGCTCATTGTGATTAACATTACTCTTACACCTATGAGTTATACTGCTACAAGTGATTAAGTATGTGTATGTGTATGAAACATGTTTATGTATGATGTTCTGTTGATGTTTATGTTTGAGGTTCTGTATGAGTATGTAGCTTATTAATCATGCATCAAGTATTAGAGGAACATTGTAAAAGGGTCATTGAGCATGTATGAAGCATGTATTAAAAGGTAAATTTAGGCTAATTGATATCACCATTCTCTTTTTTATTTGAACATGACCTATGATGATAAGTAAGGAATAAGTTGTATGTTTGTTATAGCATGTTCACTTGAATAAGTTGTCTACTTGTTATAGCATGTTAGACATACTCCTAAATCTCCATTACTATGTATCATGTCACTTGGCTTGTTATGCTTATGGAAAAGTGTTTAACATGGTGATGAAGTTGTATGATTCTAACAACACAAGTTTATGACTAAGCTTGTGGTGACAGTATCATACACTTCATCACCATGCTAACTTCATCATGAACTGTACAATCCAAGTGGTAGGTACGTAGTGGTGGCTTTATCATGCTATGAGAACAAGTTTTAGATATGCATGAATAAGTTGTCTATTTGTTATAACATGTTAGACATACTCTTAAAGCTGAAAATGTTATGAAACCATTCAGGATGGTGATGAGATAAGTTTACAATATACCTTCCACTTGGCTTGTTATCTGATTGAAACCATTCAGGATGTTGATGGGTTTTCGATGCTATCAGCATAAGTTATGAACTTGATATTATGTTTAGGAAGGTAGCTGATCATGCATACTCTTAAAGATGAAAATGATGAACTTGCCTGATTCTTTTCTATTTTAACATGAGTTATGCTGATGAGACATATGTTGGCTTGTTTTATGTTCTGTTTATGAAGTAACTGATTCAAGAATAGACATATGTTTCATATCAATTTAGCATGTTATGTGTTAGGAAGTAGAACTGATTCAATTTAATAGACATAAACGAATAAATTGACTACTTTGTTATAGCATGTTATCATCCACTTGAATATACATATATATGTCTACTTGAATAAGTTGTCTACTTTGTATTGCCTATCAAAAAAGGATAGCGTGCAAGGGGGGCATTATGATGTGACGTGCGAATAGCATACAAGGGGGGGGGGGGGGGGCGTGATGCGCGATTAGAAAGGAGATTTTGATGCTAAAGAAACACTGGAGCTGGATGGATGGAGTGGAGTACTAGAGGGGCATGGAGCCAACATTGAAGATCAGATTGATTACCAAGTAGATTTGTAATCAGTAATCATTATGTTCTTCAAGATTGGCTCTATGCCCATCCAGTAGTCCACACCATCCAGCTCCAGTGTTTCTTTAGCATCAAAATCTCCTTGCTTCAAGAATGTGCAAATGGTAAACAAGGATATCGGGATGATGGGGAACCATCAGAGTTAAAGGGCGTCAAATACTAGAGGGGCATAGAGCCAATATTGAAGATCAGATTGATTACCAAGTACATTTGTAATCAGTAATCATTCTGTTCTTCAAGATTGGCTCTATGCCCATACAGTAGTCGAGACCATCTAACTCAATGGTTGCCCAGCATCCAAATTTCCTTGCTATTCGCACATCACGCCCCCCTTGTACGCTATTTGCACGTCACATCATAATGCCCCCCTTGCTTGCTATTTGCACATCATATATCCATTGCATGCACTTCAGTCCATCTCCTTGCAGTTGCTACATAACCTGCCCTGTTGCTGATGTATCGTTCAGCAATTCGCTCTCGGTCAGGAAATGGCTCCTCAATGAAGGGCTTTACCAGCAGTCCATAAATATTCCACAGCAGCTATAAAATGCATAGATAAATTAAATTAGACCCCAAACATGAATAGATAAATTTACGGGTAAAAAATACATAGATTTACATCTTACCGTGGCAATACTATGGGCAGGGCGATCAAGTAGATGGGGCATAGAAACATGCCCCAAGGGACCGATATTAGGATGGTAAATTTTGGTCCTGAATATTACCTGCAAACAATAGTAATATCATGAATGTATTTACAAAGATATGAACTGATTTATGTGTGTTAACAAGTTTATGCATGTTCTTACAACTGGAGGTGTGGAGGGGAAATCGACAAGGAAGTCCATTTGGACTATGAATACACCTCCTTCATAAGGGGTGTTTAGAGGGCCATTCATCACGACAGTCCATTGCTGCCGGTCAGGACCATGTATATTGACAAGCCACCTAGGTGCCTCGTATCGAAGTTGTTCAATCTGAAACCCAACATTACGATAGAGGTTCCTTCTATTCCTGCTCGACATAACAATCTTTAAGTATAGTGTTACATTGGGTGACTATTGAGAATTGGTAAACGCTTCCTATTTATAATGTGGGTGGGTAAGTGAAGGGTCTCAGAATGGAGAAAGGGTAAATTGAGATTAATTAGGTCTATCTGTATACGGTGTGTAATTAATGAGCATCATCAATTGGTTTTGCAGATACCAAGACTTTGGGGATTCTAGGAGATGATGACTTAGATATGCTTCAGTTCAAGTTGGATTTGGCTTTCCAATCAACACCACCACGCCTCTGACTATATATACAGATTTGGAGATGTACATTAATTGCTTATATTTTTTTATCATCAGACATTCATTCAGTTATTTTGTGTAGTTCAAATGTAACCAGATTATGAGCATTAGTCTCCAGTAAAATTAAAATCATTGATATACAGAAATTCTTGTTCATTTGATAATTATTGTTCATTTCCAGAATCATTCGAAGAAGAAGGCAAGGAGTGACATTTACGTTTAAAAAAATATCATCTAAACGACAATAAAAAGACATTAAATTAAAAGAATATGTCATCTAAAACAAATCTCTTGACATGATTGATTAAGACCTATGCCATCTGATATAAGTTACTACGACAGAAATTATTATAAAAACTATCACCGCGAATACCAATATGCCAATTTCCCATATAGCGACTTGACATTTTTAATTATTAGTATGTCATGTGATGACATTAAAAGTGACGTTAATAAATAAAAAGATGCATCGTAATAATTTTCATATGACAGTACGAGACTAGGCTGATGTCATGTATAGTATCTTCAAATGACAGAACCTAACCGTCGTCTGAAGATGCAATAGACGGCAGCGAGCCCTGTGATAGATTTATATCTCGCGGGACGACGGTTTTTAACCGTCGTCTGAAGGGGGTTTAGCGTAGTGTCATATGGTCAACGTAAATCTTCATTACTATGTATCATGTCACTTGGCTTGTTATGCTTATGGAAAAATATTTTACATGGTGATGAAGTTGTATGATTCTAACAACATAAGTTTATGACTAAGCTTGTGGTGACAGTATCATACACTTCATCATCATGCTAACTTCATCATGAACTGTACAATCCAAGTGGCAGGTACATAGTGGTGGCTTTAGGCGGGTACATGCACGAATAAATTGTCTACTTGATATTCTGTTTAGGAAGGTAGCTGATTAGGCAAACTCTTAAAGCTGAAAATGATGAACTTGCCTGATTCCTTTCTATTTTAACATGAGTTATGCTGATGAGATATGTTTATAATATATCTTCCACTTCTTTTCTTATCTGATTGAAACCATTCAGAATGGTGATGGGTTTTTGATGCTATCAGCATAAGTTATGAACTTGTGGCTAGAGCATCGCAGACTTCATCATTGTGCTCACTTTGGCATGTAAAGGGTTATTTATGTGCATTGCTATTAATGTTCATTTTGGCATGTAGATATGAATGTATATGTGTCTATGTATGAAGCATGTTGGCTTGTTTTATGTTCTGTTTAGGAAGTAGAACTGATTCAGGAATAGACATATGTTTCATATCAATTTATCATGTTATGTGTTACTTAAATATACATATGTTGGGAAGTAGAACTGATTCAGGAATAGACATATGTATTAAGCATGTTGGCATGTAGCATGTTATGTGTCACTTAAATATACATATGTTTCATATCAATTTAGGAATAGACATAAACGAATAAGTTGACTACTTGTTATAGCATGTTATGCGTCACTTGAATATACATATATATGTCTACTTGAATAAGTTGTCTACTTTGTATTGCCTATCAAAAAAGGATAGCGTGCAAGGGGGGCATTATGATGTGACGTGCGAATAACGTACAAGGGGGGCGTGATGCGCGAAAGGAGATTTGGATGCTAAAGAAACACTAGAGCTGGATGGATGGAGTGGAATACTGGAGGGGCATGGAGCCAACATTGAAGATCAGATTGATTACCAAGTAGATTTGTAATCAGTAATCATTCTGTTCTTCAAGAATGGCTCTATGCCCATCTAGTAGTCCACACCATCCAGCTCAGTGTTTCTTTCTCATCCAAATCTCCTTTAAATGTGCAGATGGTAACCAAGGATATCTGGATGATGGAGAACCATTAGAGTTAAATGGCGTCGAATACTGGAGGGGCATGGAGCCAACATTGAATATCAGATTGATTACCAAGTACATTTGTAATCAGTAATCATTCTGTTCTTCAAGATTGGCTCTATGCCCATCCATTAGTCCACACCATCCAACTCAATGGTTGTCCAACATCCAAATCTCCTTGCTATTTGCACATCACGCCCCCCCTTATACGCTATTCGCACGTCACATCATAATGCCCCCTTGCTTGCTATTTGCACATCATATATCCCCTGCATGCTCTTCAGTCCATCTCCTAGCAGTTGCTACATAACCTGCCCTGTTGCTGATGTATCGTTCAGCAATTCGCTCTCGGCCAGGAAATGGCCCCTCAATGAAGGGCTCTACCAGCAGTCCATAAATATTTCACAGCAGCTATAAAATGCATAGATAAATTAAATTAGACCCCAAACATGAGTAGATAAACTAGACCCCAAACATGAATAAATAAATTAGACCCCAAATGCATAGATTTATAGCATCATCTTACCGTGGTAATACTATGAGAAGGGCGATCAAGTAGCTGGGGCATAGATACATGCCCCAAGGGACCGATATTAGGATGATAAATTTTAGTCCTGAATATTGCGAACAATAGTAATGTCATGAGTGTATTTGCATATATATGAACTGGTTTCCGTGTGTTAATAAGTTCATGCATATTC
This sequence comes from Euphorbia lathyris, assembly GCF_963576675.1. NCBI lineage: Eukaryota > Viridiplantae > Streptophyta > Magnoliopsida > Malpighiales > Euphorbiaceae > Euphorbia > Euphorbia lathyris. Next base: position 28,665,324 of record NC_088911.1, on the reverse strand, counting down.
TTACAACTGGAGGTGTGGAGGGGAAATAGACAGGGAAGTCCATGTGGACTATGAATACACCTCCTTCATAAGGGGTGTTTGGAGGGCCCTTCATCATGGCAGTCCATTGCTGACGGTCAGGACCTGCATATATATTGACAAGCCACCTGGGTGCCTCAGACCAGAATCGAGAAATCTACGACTCAACACAACGATAGAGGTTCCTTATACGTCTATCCATGCTCGATATAACTAGAGTAAGTATAGTGTTGGGTTATGGACTCTTGAGAATTGTTAAACGCTTCATATTTATAATGTGGGTGGGTAAGTGAAGGGTCTCAGAATGGAGAAAGGGTAAAACGAGATTAATTAGGTCTATCTGTATACAGTACGTAATTAATGAGCATCATCAATTGGTTTTGTAGATATCAAGACTTTGGGGATTCTAGGCAATGATGACTTAGATATGCATGCAGATCAAGTTGGATTTGGCTTCTAATCAACACCACCACGCCTCTTGAAAGATTGACGTATTGACAGATTTGGAGATGTACATTACTTATTGTTTTTACCTTATTACATTCAGAAATTTGTCTAGTTTAAGTGTAAACAAATTATGAGCATTAGTCTCCAATAAATTTAAAATCATTGATATACAGAAATTTTTGTTCATTTGATTATTGTTCATTACCAGCTTCATTCGAAGAAGAAGGCAAAGAGTGACATTACGGTTAAAAAAATATCATCTAAACAACAATAAAAAGACATTAAAATAAAAGAGTCTATCATCTAAAATAAATCTATTGACATGATTGATTAAGACCTATGCCATCTGATACAAGTTACTACGACAAAAATTATTATAAAAATGTCACCGCGAATACCAATATGCCAATTTCCCATATAACTACTTGACATTTTTAATTATTAGTATGTCATGTGATGACATTAAAGGTGACATTAATAAATAAAAAGATACATCGTAACAATATTCATATGACAGTACACAACTAGGCTGATGCCATGTATAGTATCTTCAAATGACAGAACCTAACTGTCATCTGAAGGTGCAACAGACGGCATCGAGCCCTGTGATAGATTTATATCTCGCGGGATGACGGTTTTTAACCGTCGTCTGAAGGGGGTTTTGGTGTAGTGTATATCTGATTAATTGAGGGTTTTTTTACTCGTTTAGGAGTCAAAAGAAGTTATACTCTATCTCTATTTCTTATAAATTGTCTTATCTTTGCATCTGTTTACGTCTGCTTGCTCTCTACTAGGAAAAGAGAATAGTCAAATTAGAGTGAGGAAGAGTGTCACGAGGAGAAGCTAACATGGGGAGAAGGATGTCTCCTTTTCAAGGTTGATGTAATAATTTACAAACCACCATTCAAATGTTGTCTTATTTTGGTACATTGGAAATTTGAACAATTGTTTTATTAAAGCAGGCTATTTGGCTGCTTCTGATTTTTGTCTGCATATGGCGGGTTGCTCACCATCTGCTTGCTCTCTATTAGGAGAAGAGAACAGTCAAACCAGAGTGAGGACAGGTGTCACGAGGAGAGGCTAACATGGGGAGAAGGATTCCTCATTTTCAAGGTTGATGTAATAATTTAGAAACCACTATTCATATGCTGTCTTATTTTGGTATATTGAAATTTCAACAATTGTTTTATTAGAGCAGGCTGTTTGGGTGCTTCTGACTTTTATCTGCATATGGTAGGTTGTTTTGTTTTATCAGCCAGACTGTCCTTAGATGCTAATTTTTAGGCTTTTATTTTGTTTTTGTTATTTTATTATTTTATTGTGCTTTACATAGCTCCATTTTGGGATGTTGTATGGATAATCTTATCATTGTATTTTTGGATCTGAATACTTTTGGATCTAACGATTACTATCTATTTTCCATTTCAAGTGTTATCTTTATCTATTATTATGTCCTATTATGAGTGTGAGTGAGTAGTCACTCTACATATTGAATCCAGCCTTAGGCTGGTGAGTGCAAGTAATTTATCCTTTAATTTCGATGAAAATATCATTAGAAGATTGCTTAATGGGTTCTTAATGCATTATAGGCTTAGCTAACCTATACATTAGTCAACTAATTACGATGAGGTTCAAATTATGAGATGGAAATATCATTAAGCACATATTGATTAGGACTAGAGACATGATTAACAATATGTCAAAAGTTTATAGTTTATGTTAAAATGCTTTCTTAATCTTTATGCTTAAAATACGTATAGACTCAAAGAGGCTTAGTTTGCATGTTTCTAAAGAATCTTAGGAACAAGGGACACTTGAGTCAAGTGAGAATAATGAAAGATACCTTGGATCTATGTTCTTAATATCATATATTAGGGAGAAATTTTCTTACTCACTGTCTGTCTGGATGCGTTTCTAGCCTATTCTTTAACATTTTCTTTAACCTTAATTTGCTTTGCATGCTTATAAATAGTTTAGAAATATTGATTCTTCTTTTTATGCTTAGTTTAGCTATTCAAACACAAATTTTAAGTCAACCAACCTCCCTTCTAAGAATCTGACTGTTCTATTTAAATATCAGTGACTTTTGCTTGTTTTTATGGCGACGATAATTTACTAACACTTTATTACTTATACCTAGTGCACTTGCTAGTGTCACGTCTTTTAGGAACAACAATGCAGAACGTAGCAGTTATCCATGGTTACAGGGTTGGTCGAGGCGCACCTCTGATTATGCTTCTCCTCTTTGAAAATGATGCATTCTTGTTCTTTCAGGCTAATATTGCTGCGCGCGAAGCTTTAGAGAGGATACTCCTCAACTACAAGCAGGCTTCATGGCAACTTATTAACTTCAAAAGGTCAAGTTTGATGTGTAGTAGCAATGTGCCTCAGGAGCTTTCAGTTGTAGTATCTTCTATTCTGCGTGTAACGACCCGGTCCGAAGAGGGTGGCGCCGAGGTAGAAGGGCTGAGCAAGGAGTGGCCCTAAAGGATGGCGATGGGGGAAGGAATGAACTGAATCCCACATCGAAAATGGAGAGGGAGTGATTGGGATTAGTAAGGTATGAATCCAATACATGCAGACGCGTTTTAAAGCCGTGAGGCCCAATATGTTGGAATTGGGCCAAAGCGGACAATATCTACATGGTATTGGGACAGGGTGTTACAATTGGTATCAGAGCCAGGTTCTCCACGTATGATGTGTGGTTCAGGGACGAACCAGGCAGAAGTTGGTAGGCCTGTAACGACCCGGTCCGGAGAGGGTGGCACCGCGGTAGAAGGCCTGAGCAAGGAGCGGCCCTAAGGGATGGCGATGGGGGCAAGAATGAGCTAAATCCCACATCGGAAATGGAGAAGGAGTGATTGGGTCTTATTAGTAAGATGTGAACCCAATACATGCAGACGCGTTTTAAAGCCGTGAGGCCCAATGTGTTGGAATTGGGCCAAAGCGGACAATATCTACATGGTATTGGGACAGGGTGTTACACTGCGGGTCATGAATTTGATGGGCACTGGTAAGTACCTATGGCTTCCATCTATGGTGGGGAGGAACAAGAAGTTGATATTTTCTCACTTCAAGGAACGATTGTGGTAGAAACTACAAAAATGGAGGGGTAAAACTATCTCCAAAAACGGGTCGGGCAACTTTGATTCATTCAGCAAGACAAGTAGTTCCTATTTACTTCATGAGTGTCTTTCTATTGTCTATCTCTACAGTTGATGAACTTCAGAAGATTTTAAATTCCTTTTAGCAGGGTAATAAAAAGTCCGGTGAATGGAGCTTAAATTGGTTATCTTGAGAGAAATTATTCCCTAAACAATGTAGGGGTTGAGTTTCCATAATTTCATTGCTTTCAATTTAGCTATGTTGAGAAAACAATGATGGAGATTCTTAACGGATCCCACTACTCTTACTAGTAAGGTTTTTAAAGTTAAATATTACCCTAAAGTGGATTTTCCTAGCGCTCATTTAGGGCATTCACCAAGTTATATTTGGAGAAGTATTTGGAGTTCCTATCTAGTTATTCAAGAAAATATAAAATGGAAAATCGGGAATGGACATTCTATTAGTGTTTGGCAAAATATGTGGCTTTGGGATGAAGGTAATCTTCCTATTCAAACTCCAATGATCGAGGTTTAGAGGCTTTTAAGGTGTGTGATCTATTTATCCCTAATTCTCTAGGTTGGGATGTGGAATTGATGGAGGAGCTGTTTGTAGCAAGGGACACCAAAGAAATGCTAAGTATACTGACTCGTTAGTGTGATAAGGACGAGTTGTTACTATGGTGCATTAACTCCACCGGGGTTTATTCTATCCGTAACGCCTATCATCTTGCTATTTCTATGGAAGCAGCATCGAATTAGTGGAAAATTCCAGGAGCATGACATAAACAGGGGGCTGAAGTTCCTAATAAGGTTCGATATTTTATGTGGAATCCAATGCATAGTGTGCTACCGACTATGGAAAATCTTTTTCAACGAGGTTTGGACGTGGGGAGTCGATATGTCAATTGCAATGGTGATTTTAAGGAAGAGATGTTCAATCGAATAATTTTTTTTCTGGGGACTCAATTGATGATTTTTTCTTAGAATGGTAACTCAATTGATAATATTTACTTAGTTTATGAACTTGATTGATGATTTTGATATTTTAAGGTCTTAATTAACTTTCAAGCTTTAGTTTGGAGACCCAAATAAGTATTTTTTTTTAAATCTAATCATAATAACAAATTTTAGAATATATATATAAAAAGTAGGTAAGAAAGCTAGGTGAGGTGAGGGCACTATATATTGCAATAAAGAAGGAAATGGAAAGAAGCCAAAAAAGAGTGGACCCAATGAGTATGAAATTTGGTTAAATTAAAAAAGATGTCATTAGCATTAATTAGGATTAATTGTAGTAGGTGGCATAGGTACCACAACCACAACTATTTAATTTTACTTTCCTTGAATTTATTATATAAAATGTCACAAATTTAAAAATATTATGAAGCCATTAAGGAGATGGAAGAAAATATGGAGTGGAGTGGAGTGGGTGACTACAACCTTAATTAGATGTTGGTCTAGATATAGTTGTCAATTTTTGGGTGTAGAAACAATGTCATGTGATCTTTTTTAATTTGGACTTCTAGAAAATAAATGAGAGGACTAAGTCAAATAAATTTTCAAATATTTCCACCACTAGTTTTTTTTTTTTTTAGAGAAAAATTTCCACCACTAGTTAATCTCACAATATCAGTTGAATTTTATGATTTAAAATAATTTCACATTATAATTTAATTATTTAGAGATTATATTCATTGTCTTTTTGGAAGAATTATATTCAATGTTTTATTTCTAATTAAGTATTTTTTTATTTAATCTAAATATTAAAAATAATAAAATGTGAAAATAAATATTTTGAATTCTACTGAAAGTAAAACGATTTCATATTACAACTATGTCAAGTCATAATTTTATATTATGTCAAACTAGTAAAATCAGTACTTTAAATATATTTTAAGGATTAAAATTTATAAATTAAAAGTCTAGAATATATTTTCTAGGATTTATGATTTATGAATTGGAATCTAAAATTTTTAAATTATAGTGTAAAATCATAATATATAGAGAATAATGACATATTAAGAATTAAGTTTAGTGATATGATTTAATTATAATTTTATACTTAATTATGATATTCATGTATTTGACCCAAAAATAAATCTAAATTTTGGTTTTTGTTTTTGAGGATAGTGGTATTTTTGTGATAAAATGGTACTCATGATTTTAGATGTTAAGAAAAAAAAAGTTGGAGAAAATAAAAAGAAAAGCACATGAGAAAATAAAATTCAAAATCATAATCTAGATGAAATTGATGACATGACCGTAAATATTTATGTCTAATCAATTTATTGTCATGTAACTCATTTAGAGAAAATAAAAAGAAAAGCACATGAGAAAATAAAATTCAAAATCATAATCTAGATGAAATTTATTATCTCCTCTCAAATTTTCAGTAAAAATGTCTGAGTTGAAGTTATTTGTAAAAATAATGAAATGAAATATTTAGACAAATAAAAATGATTGAATGAAAATTTTCTTTCAATTTTAACAGTGTTATTATTATCCTTCAAAAAAAAAAAAAAACAGTGTTATTATTATTATTTTTTGTTTACATTGAAAATCAAAGTACTACTTTATCATACAAATACCACAATTCTTGAAGTGTCAAAACATGAAACCACATATTTTTATTTTAACTTATCAATTAAATTTATATTAATTATATATATTATATAAATGATTGTGAATACGGGGTTTTTTTTTTTTTTTACCCTAATGATGAAATTCAGGTTACATGTGCTCGGTATATTGCAGGTGGGTCACATGTCGCTCCGAACGGGATCAAAGGCCAAAACCCAAAATTAGTTCTCTCAATCTTAGAGCTTAAAGTAATATATATCCCATTTCTAGCCTAACACACTTTTCCGGGCTTAATTTTGAGATCAAACGAAGATGTTATGATCATTCGAAATTTTCCGAACGGAAGCTCCGGACGGTCGTTGAGCCATATCTTTTGATCGGGTCATTTTTAGCCTTCGACTATAAAATATGAAATATCTGTATCGTCGGACGAATCCAACAGTATAAGAATTGTCGAATTTGGAGGTTGGGAATTTTATTTTCAGAAACCAGAATGATCTAGGGCTAGTTTATGAGCAAATCTGCCCCTAATTGACCTATACCCGATCGGGGACACCCAGAACTGTCATAGGGGGGAGGTTCATTTTGAGAAAAAAAGTTAGAAAGATAGAGAGAGAAAGAAGTGTGAGAAAGTTGTTGAGAGTTCTTTATCTTCATCTTCTTCACACACCAATCACCCAAAAACACATTTAAATCAATTCCAAATCATACCAAATTGTGGGGAATCACCCCAAATCATCTTAAAACATCATTTAAGATCAGAATTGAGAGTTTAGAGAGAGATTTCTAAAGAGAGAAACACTTGAAAGTGAGTGAAAGTCAGTGAAAACCACCATTTCCCTCATTGGTTCTTCGGGTAGTCACCCAATTCTACATCCTAATCCTTCCAATAGGCAAGGAAAGATATTAATTCAATCAATTAAGTTCTGTTTGGGTCAAATTCCACCACTTTGGGAATTTGATCTCGGGTTTTGGTTGATGTTCCATTTGTCTGCGTTCGTGAGTCTACCTCTACACCAAATCGGATTATAGCGCCAAAGGTAACGCTTTGAAAAGTTTAAAAGCCTTCCATTTACTGTGCTAATTGATTTCATTTCGATTTGTTTCACTGTAGTTACTGGCATTTGAATTACAGGAATCTATAACTTTTTGTTTAGTTCAATGACTAATCTGTAATTTTCAGTAAGTTCGGGGACTAAACTGTAATTTTTTATTTTCGTTAAATTTATATTTATTTAGGCTTAATTAGGTGTATAAACACTCAAACACGTAAAATGTGATTAATTACAGGTTTAGGAGTATTTTTGGAATAAATATTAATATGTTAGAATAGACAGATTTAGTTCACGAGTTTAAATACATGCTGATGTGATTAGACAATAGTATCTTAATGAGTCCTAATTGACCGAGGCCGGTGTCGTAGTTAAATTCGAAAGACGGGTCACAATGTCCCGTAGCTAATGTTTATCTGTTTGCAGATTTAATAGATTTATTTTCTAGAGCTAGATCTGATGTATTAGGACTATTTGTGTCATTTGTGAAATTGATGTAATAATTTTATCTTTTCAGTATTTATTTATTGCTTTCGAACGTTAAACATTTAAATGAAATTGGATTAGAAATATAAATGATATTCTAATAGAAGTCAAGTCTACGTATTTATTAATCAAACCCTTTAACTGTTTCACGAACCTATCTCTAAAGAGATGGCATGTTGTGAGCCCGTGTTCCATCTAATATTTTTACATGTTCCCGAACATTAAAACTCGGGTGGCGACTCTGAAATAATTAATGTAACCTCAAAATATGATAAAAGGGTTAGAAAATAGTCAAACGAATGCATACACCGGAAGGGACACGCCTGGTATTGTCCTTAAAAACAGTAAGTGACGGTGTTATGTAAAAACGGAATCCCATTTACCGTAATAGGGTAATCGGATTCCACGCTGCTCACAACGATATTAAGTTAAAATTGGATTATCCTTGAGAGAGAGAAAAATATAGTGTTTTCTTCTTAAAAAATGATGTATAAATTATAGAGTTACGTCTAAAACTTTATCATGCACTTTTATTAATTATTTATGCTATTAGACATTTGTTTTTTTCTTCTAAAACAGAAAGACTTTTGTTTTAAAATCTCACGTAAAAGATTATTCTAGTTTTGATAGTTCTATTCTCTGTGTTCTGGAATTTGCTCTTTGCTCTTTTAAGTATATGGATGCACATGTTTAGTGCTAATAAACTTTTAAATTTTGATTTTTTATAAATCCAACTTATCAATTCGAAACTCATTTGATATATATCTTGTATGAAAATTCTCTTCTTGATTAATTAATGAGTAAAAGAAGAATCCAGTTGAAAGAGTTAAGAGAAGAAGATTAAAATAGAAAAAAGGGCCTAATATATAAATAACCCCCTAAACTTATCCAAATGTTGTAACTGTCTTCTCCGAACTTTCAATTGTAACAATTTACCCCTCAAACTTGTTCAATTGTAAAACATAACCCCAAATTGCTGACTGCAATTGAAGAAACGCGTAAAATACAAAAGCTGCAACGCTCGTGGAGTGTGATAATCAGATATTTGACGTGATATGAATCTGGAGAAACATTTTTACGGTTGCTTCAAGTACGAGGTAAAAAAATTCTCAATTTAGGGTTATGTTTTACAATATTGGACAAGTTTAAGGGGTAAGTTGTTACAATTGAAAGTTGGAGGGGACAATTGCAATATTTAGACAACTTCAGGGGTTATTTGTCTATTAGGCCTAGAAAAATGAACTACAAAAGAAGCGAGGAAGAAGAATTTAACACTTTAATTTATATAGGTTTGTATTAGTGATATTTTTATAGTAATACAGTAAAACCTCTATATAGGAATACGTTTGGGACCGGACAATTTGTATAACAATTGGGAGGTTATTCTTATATAGAGTTTGGTACCCAAAAAAAAAATTCAACACTTAAAGTTTATAAATTTAACAACAATAAGAACTCTCTAATTTTTATTATTCAAAAAGTAATTATGCAACGTTGTTTGAAATTGGTTTATATACACAATGTACAATAGAATAGATTAATAAAACAAATTAATGTTTAGCATATCAAGTCTACGAGTTTTATTTCCAATACCTAAAGAATTGGAAGAGTTTTGAGTTTAGTTTCCAATACATAAAGAAAAGAGTTTTATGAGAAAATGGTAAGAATTTATAGTTAAAGTTGGAATTTGTGTGCCAACTCATATTTAATCTCAATAATTTTTAAATTTTTTAATAAATTTTGTTTAAATCCTTAATACATATATACATTATTTACATAATTATTCCTATATAGAGGTATAGTTTCTAAATGTGTGACTTGGATTATGTATAACAATTAACATTTGGGAGGTTATTCTTATTTATAACCGGCCCAAGTTGGGACCGAAATTTTTTATAACAAATTGGAGGTTATTCTTATATAGAGTATTCCTATATAGAGGTTTTACTGTATATTAATTTTCAATCTTGAACATATGTGGATAATGGATATGGACGTAAATTTTCAAAATAAAATTAAATGTTGTTAGAGTAATAAATAAAATAATGTGCATAAACTTGGATTCTAGAAACGAAACAATTGAGTGAAGATTCAAGGACTGGAAAAAAAAATTCATTTTAGTCCCTAGTTTCACTTGTAAAAAAAATTTAAGTAGCTTAACAAAATTTCTAAGAAAATGAAAATCAACACAAAGATTCTTTAGTTTTTCTTCTCTTTATTGATTTATTATAAATCTTTTGATTATAAGTAATGAGAAATAAGCATGAAATTACACGATAATAACTCAATTATGTAAAGAATTTGAACGTACATAATGTGAATTGCAAGAAATTGTAAAGAAATCAAATTGTAAAATAAGTACATAATAAAATAGAATGACAAAGTTGCCGTTGAGGTGTGAATCAGAGATGTCAGAAATCATTGATGAATAGCTTCGAAATGGATCAATGAGATGTCACTTTTAATGAATGGATCGAAATAGGATATAATATTTTAGGAGTGCAAATGAAATTTGCCAATTTACAGATATGATATCCAACAAAACCAATATTGAATAAAATTGCGTTATTTTTAGAAATGATTGAAAAACAGAAGTTATTGATCACCGATGAAAACAAAAAGTAGAATTCGAAGAATGAATGTTAGGAATGCTGATAAAATAGAAAGTACTAGAAACAATAAGTTCAGTTTGTTCTAAATAAATTTCAGAAAGGGATTTGACAAAAAATCTCTTAGACAAGGGTGGATTTTGAATGAAATCTAAATTAATAAAAAAACTTGATTCTAAGTGGAATAGATGAACTGAATTGATAAAAAAAGCTTGGAAATATATGATATAAATCATTTATAAATGGAAAATGAAGAAAAATGGAAGTTCTCGTGTTTTGAGTTTATCAGTTGAAGCTTGAAATAGAGTAAAGGAATGACAATGGCAAACTTCGAAAATAAGAAATAATCCAATTCAACTGAGCTTAAATAAATAGATTAGAATTGGAACTGAATGATATAAAACTTATGATTACTTACTATGACTTAGAAGTATCTTGTTAATGAAATAAAGATTCTTGTTCATTGATCAATTTTGCATTAGCACTTCTAACTAGGTGGATGTCCGTACTTCTAAAAACAAATATACAATGTATACCTTCTGAAAAAGATACAGAGCCAAAAAAGACACGAATGAAAAACTAACCTATCTTATAGCCTCATCGAAAAGTGATGAGTTAATAAAATCCTACTTGTTCTCTGAGTTACCTCAAAATATGAAAGGGTTTCCCTGCACTCAGCTCAGAACCATATACCTTTTCGTTGCCAGACTACCATCAATTCTATCAAATGATTTTTGTGTTTTTCATTTTTTTCCTTATTCGTCCGAGTTTTAATAATATACTTCTCATTTAAAAAAATATTTATCATTTTTAATTTCTTCAACTTCATTTTTCAAGTATTTTTGGAGTAACAATATGTTAAAACGGAATAAAAAACTCTTTCAAAATATCTCTTTTTTGTTCTCTAACGAAATCTCACCCGCCTTTTATCTTTAAGGAGAAAGAAAGAAACTTATCTTCATTCTATCTCATCTCATCTATATTTTTATTGTCATACTTTTTTATGGTTATGGATTTGTAGAAAATATTGGATTTTCATTCAATGTGTGATATGTTTTCTTATTTTAGGTTTTTTTTTGCTTGCCATTTGTGGGTTCATATTAACTTTAGTATAAATGGAATGATATATGAGGTTTGATTTATCTTTTTTTATTGTATTTTTATTTTAAAGGAATGATATATACTTTTATAAGAGAAATAATGTGTTAAAACAATATTATATTGAATTATAGAAAAAAGATATGTTAAATAAGAGAAATTATCCTATATATTCGATATATCATATCATTCATATACCAGATCAATAATTTAATATCACGTTATATATTTTAGCAATGAGTACTTAGAGCATCTTTAAAACACTTACTCTCTAAAATAATAGGAACAATTTATATATAGATGAGCTATATGCTTTAAGTAGTTACATTAAAACCTTCTAGAAGCTTTTATAAGAAAAAACCAAAACCTTCTAGAAACATATGTTTGATGTGAGCTAGTGTCCACTACTGAATTATAAGATTCCAGATGAAAGTTGGACTTGGCATCATAAAATTGCAACTACTCACCTAATCATTTTAACTAAATTCCACCTGCATTTGCATTTAAATTCTCCACTACTGAACTTTAATATTACTGGATAACAAAAATTTAATTTCAATACTAACAGTGTGTATATATATAATTCTTAAAATTTGCTTTCCAAAATAATATTATTTCGCGATGATTAATTATTAGAAGCGTAAACTCAAATTGTCATCATAATTGTATTATATTATCAACAACAACACCTTAGTCTCGAAATGATTTGGGATCGGCTAATAATTGTTTTATATTATCATATAAATAAAATTATCGTATCAAATGATTATCTCTATAAGTTAAATCATTGCATTAGAAATTTTTAATTTTTTTATATGAAGCGAGTTGTGACAAGAAATAAAATAGTTGTTTGTATCCTAGATCACCGCGTCACTCCGATCACTTATCAATCTCAGCAAAGAAATCGATATTGCTATTACATTTAAACCAATACGCTATTAGAGCAATTTAATAATTGATATGTTAGGATTAATTGGATATGGATCTAATTAATCCGATCCGTCCGAAATGGAACGGGTCAAGCTCATTTTAAGAGATGGAGAATTAGGGTTTTAGCTTTTTATAAATAGGTTTAACCCTAATCACCACATAATATAATAAGAAAGGTTGAAAGGTTGCCTCCTCCTTCCTTCTGCACCTCCTCTCTCTCTCATTCATATTCTGTGGATTATTCAGTCTTTCTGACTAACGCTATATGGTTACCTGTTACCGGTGGTACAAGATCGTGGTGCTTAGATCCGCTACCGCTATTCTGTAAGATCTACAGGTTCTGCTATTCAACAAGGTATACTTAAACCCGTATATTTTAAATGGATTAATTGCCGTTAATACTTTCAATCTGAAAGAAGAACTCGAATACTGAAAATGTTAACTGAATCTCGAAAATTAACTGAACAGTAGTCATTATAGAAAAGCACTGAAATCAATTAGTGGAAAGCCTCGACAAAGGGCAAATAATGTTTAAAAAAAGTTGTAAAATGAATAATTATATAATCATCCCACCATAGTTTTTGCTGTTTATATTTTGTTTTGGTGGATAATGAAAAGGGGTATGATTGAGGAATCATATGGAGTCAAAATAAAGTTTTGGATAATTATTGTCGCTTTAACAATATTCAAATGGGATAATTATATCTTCATGTCCTCACATTTATCTCGTAGAATAGTACCATACCATCCTAACATATTACAATAATTTGATTAATGATTTTCTTCTCTAAAAAAACATTATTTAATGATTTTCAGGTAATAATTTTATTTTATCTCATCTAATTATTCACCCATGCAAAACATCCAAAAATTATACTACTATGCGATAGGTACATAGTGTTAAATATGATTAAATAAAAAAAAAAAACAAACGAACCTAGAAAAATATATGGACAGTAAATAGAAATTAAATTGGTGGGTTCCTCCGGAAGCAGGATGGGTTAAATTTTATAGTGATGGTGCAAGCAAGGGGAACCTAGGACTTACTTTGGCTGGAGGGATCCTACGTGATGAGCATGATCAGTGGTTAGGATGTGTGGCGGTGAATCTTGATTTTTGCACTGCAGTTCTGGCAGAACTATGGGGTTTGTATTTTGGCCTCAAGTACGCATGGGCTAGGCATTACTGCAAGGTAGTTTTCGAAATGGACTCTTTGGTAGTAATTCGGCTTGTTAGTCATGAGTGGTTCAATGGCGTCGTTTTTCTTGGCTTATTATGGCGTGTCGTGATCTATATGACAGAGATTAGGAGGTGCGGCTCGTTCATATCCTACGGGAAAGGAACAGAGCAGCTGATTGGATGGCAAACTACGTATGGAGTTTGAGTTTAGGTCTTCACGAGTGTGATGCGCCTCCTGCAGGCATCCATGACATTCTTTTTCTGATTTTTGTGGGTCCGGGCTTCCCAGAATGACCCGTCTTTAATGGTCGGTCTGTTTTTGGTGTTTTCTTGGGGTTAGCCCCTCCATTGTAACAAAAAAAAAGTAAATAGAAATCAAAAGAACAAAGTTTAGATAAATCTAAGGCATGTATTAGTAGTCTCCTTAAGACAGATTTCGTCGTTATTGATGATCATCTTCTAGGATATAATAGATTACGCACGCTTACTCTTACCGTATATCGATTCGTTATCACCGGAGTAGAAAAATAAGAACAATATAAACAAACAGAGATCAGAAAAAAATCTTAGAGAATAATTTTATCAAACAACTTTTTTTAGGATTTGAACTTTTACAGTTCCATTTTGCATACATAGAACTCGAAAGGACATGCCTTTTCACGAACAAACACAACTGTTCACGAATGAATACACTATTCATAAAAGAAGGTGTTTGTTGGTATTTAAATTAATTATATAATGTATTCAATTTTATCCAACATAAAGGACCGTCTTAAATTTGTGTCTTGTGTTAAATTTTGAGATAAGGTGTAAATATATCTTTAACTTGATAATGAAGGGTAATTTTATTTTTAAAGCTGGCAGGTAATAGCAATTTTATCCTAATGTTGGTAAATTAAATCAATTTTAGACATTATTATAAAATACATATATTTTGTTCTTATTATATACAAATTGTCTATAAATTGGTTCTAAAAAAATATTTCACATTTTTTTGTAATTTAATAATAGAATTGGAGATAATATTTTTAATTCGATAAAACATTTGAATTTCTTTTGTCCAACTCGTACAAATTACAATATAATTTTTTACTTTAAAAAAAATTCATGTCTTTTCATATGAGTGTAACATGTTACTAATGAATGATAACATGACGCACGTGTGAAATGTAGATGAAACGATTCATAATTGAGAATATAGGTTGATGAATTATTTCTTAAATTGACGAAACTTGTGAATGTTGTGACTAAATTTGCTCTTTACTATCAACAATGGAAGTAGAATTGCACTATTTTAGATGTTAGAAGTAAAATTGTTTTTTTTTTTGAAACCAAGCAAAATGGTATTAAGAAATCAAAGAAGATTCATTACAAACTATAGAAACCAAGAAATCAGGGATAGAAAAATCACTAAAGAAACTAGCATTGGACTGAGCATGCCTAGCCATAGCATGAGTCGCTCCATTTGCTAATCTCGAGATGAAGGTCATAGAATAATCTGAACGTCTAAGTAGAATCTGTCTGATATCATCAATAACCACACCCACCTCTAAGCGATCTGAAGCAGTACCAAGTAATTTGTCTATAACAACCTTTGCATCGCTCTCAACGATCACATTACTAACGTGCTTAGACTCACACCAATCCAAAGCACTCTGAATTGCAATAGCTTCAGCAAGAGGGACAAAAATAACACCCACCCTAACACTACTAAAGCAAGCCAAAAACTTACCCGAATGATCTCTGAGGACTGCCCCTGCGCCATACCGATCCACGTCTGCGAACAAAGATGCATCCACATTACACTTAGCAAATCCCATCGGCGGCCTCTGCCATTGACCCTCAACCGCACTTCCATGTCTCCTCGCCTCCCTACCGACTCTAGTATTGGCCGCCTGCCATTCCACCACCATCACATTTGCCCATCAAACCACCCCCTCAACGCCTTCACCTTGGGAATTCCAAAGAGTCATGTTTTTATTTTCCCAAATAGCCCAAAGCAAAGCAACTATCTTAACCACCAAATCTGCGGAAGCCGTCCTAACCATTTCTAGAGCCCAATCCTCCACCCACTCCCACTCGACCCCTAGACCCGTAAGCCCCGCCTTCTACTAGCACACTCTAGCAATCTCACATCCTGGGAACAAATGCCATCCATGCTCAACGTCAGCCTTACACACCACACAATCAATTGGGACCGGAATTTGCCTATGTGACAGACAAAGCCGCAAAGGCAAAACTCTAGCACAAAACCGCCACAAGAATAGAGGAATTTTAGGTGGAATATCTAGCCTCCAAATCTTCTGCCATCCCAAATGCTGTGCAGTACTCGAGTGGTGAGAAGCTAACCTCCTATATCCTGATTTGACCGAATAGGATCCATTAGAATTAAAATGCCATAGAATCGTGTCATCTCTATTGCTGAACGACACCACCATGTTAAGAATACACTCCCCTTCCCCCGGGTCGAACCATCGTTCAATCTCTCCCTTATCCTAAAGACGGGTACCTAGAATAAAGAGATCTGACACAACCGCAAGCTGATTCTCTTCCGTGCAAGCTGACTCGATCATTCTCTTCTCATCATTAATGAGCCAAGGATCTTTCCAAATGGAAATCTAATCACCCCGCCCAATTCTCCACCTTACTCCATCTTCAATGACCTGCAAGGAACACCAAATACTTCTCCAAACTAAACTTGTGTTATACCCAACTGAGAAGATAAAAAAGACTTGTGAGGATAATATTGAGCGTTGAATAAATGGCTCACAAGCGACATAGGGTTCTCAAGCAGCTTCCATCCTTATTTCCCTAAGAGAGCAAGATTAAAATCATGGAGATTTCTGAACCCCAATCCACCCTTATCCTTACAGACACACAACTTGTCCCAACTACACCAGTGAATCCTCCTAGCTCCATTGTCATTCGTTCCCCACCAAAAGGAATTCATCATTTTCTGTAGCTCATCACATAAAGACTTAGGTAACATAAAAGTACTCATACAAAACATATAAAGGGATTGAGCTACAGATCTTAATAAAACCTCTTTACCAACATTGGATAGGAAACGATAAGACCAACATTTGAATCTTTTAAGCAACCTTTCTTTTAAAAAGCTAAAAATAGCTTTTTTTAGACCTTCTAATTAGAGAAGGGAGCCCCAAATACCTACCCATGTCAAAAGGAAGGTGAATCCCCAAAATTCCTTTCACCAACTCCTGACACTCAATAGAAATATTAGCACTGAAGAAAATGCCAGACTTCTAACGGTTAACTGCTTGACTCGGCATAAACTCATAAGACTGAAGAATGTTGGCCACCACCCTACACTCAGCTTCAGTTGCCTTAAAAAAACAACATACTATCATCTGCAAAAAAAACAAATGAGAAATAGAAGGAGCTGATGGACAAATTCGACACCCAGTTACAGATCCTTCAGATTCAGCCTTTGAAATAAGTGTTGGTCCTGTGTAATCTGAGAATTAGTTCCAAAGGGGGGGGGGGGTTAGGAACTATTTAAAAAAATTTCTCTTTAAGCTGACTTTCTTTTTCGATCTAAGGTTTTTCACTTAGTCGTTTAACACAGTGGTGCTGAGTAAGATCAGAGGAAACTTTAGTTAATTGGTAACTAAGGCTGCTTCTAACGTTGAGTCAGGAGATAACACTAAAGTCTATTCCTGAACTCAGTCCTCAAGTCACACAACTCAGTACATGTATATTTTAGCGTTTTACTAGGCACAGTTCAAAGCAAGCAAATAAGGAGTTAAGAGTTAGAAAATGTTACTCAGTAGATTTATCCTGGTTCGGCATCCTGCTTACGTCCAGTCCTCGGGATCCTTCCGATCTTTAATCCACTACTGAGCTCTTTCAGGTAGAGCACAAACCTCTTACAATAGTCAGTGAGTATATAGAGTACCTTCCTCTATATCCTATACCCAATACTATTTCTACCACTGAGTGTTATAACCGAGCAACTCAGTATCTCCTTCTAATCTCTAGAAATGATAAAGATTTTTTCTAAATACACAGAACACTTTATATGTTCTTACAATCTAGACTTTTACACAAAATGAGAGTGAGTGTAAGATTTCTTTGCTTTGCTTTGGCACAAAACTTCAAGTAGCAATTTGCTCAGCGTTTTGACTTGTGAAGATCTGCATTGAATAAAGCAAATGACAGGCCTATTTATAGTGACATCTGAGGCACCGGTTATTTTGAATTTCAAAATAAGCGTTGGAGGGAAACGGCTTGCTGTCGCTTTCACTTGTTAGTACTCAGTGTCTTCGGCCAATGAGAACGTTGCCTTTTTTGTCTGATTCAGGTATCAGGTACTTCCAGTCGGTAAGCATCAGATTGTATCTCTACTTATGGTAAAGTCTTCTAGACAGCTTTCTGTGATGTCTGAATATTTCCCAAAGTGGAATAGCTTTGTCTCGAAGTTGTTCAGGTCAACTGCTGGCCTGTCTTCTATCCGTTCGACTCAGCAGCTTCGGTGTGAAGTTGTTAGAATGGCTTCTGGATCCTTCTTCCTGCTGGGTCGTATTCTTCAAGTGGCTTGGATCTGTTGACTTGGGCTTTGACCTTCTCTTGTGGGATTTTGGGCCTTGGTCTTTAATGTCTTTTAATTCTTATTAATTAAACACTCAACATTGAACAAACACATTAGTAATAAATAAATCAAAACATTTAAATTTAATGTGTTGGAATATTTTATCATAGGGATTTAAATCTAATTTAAACAATTTTGTCAAATCAAAATCATTATGGAAATGTGTTTCAACAAACTCCCCCATTTTGATGTTGGCAAAAATATTAAATTAGGAACTCAGTGTTGAGCTCCCCTGTGATTGTTGACATTTCCTTAACTTCTGAATTCTCCCCCATAAGGATTGGACTACTGACTTAGCTTTACTTTAAACATTTTAAGGTTTAATCAAGTAAGGCTGAGTTCAAGGTCAGAAGTAGGTCAGTATTGAGAACATATTTACTTTACTCAGTTCTGATACTCGTTGAATGGATTCTTTCAAAAGAGTTCAATTATCAGAGTTGGAGATGTACTGAGTTAGTTAAAGGTTACTGAGTGGAGTTACTCAGTGGCTTATACTTGTATAAATTTTATGTTCTTTATTTGTTCAATGATAGACATTATGAGAATGATCAAGATAAGTTCAACATAGCAATTAGAGACTTAAGCAATTTAAATATAGACAGAGTATTAAATCAACACATGGTATGTGAAAGATGAGTTCTCATATATATAACATAGCAAGCAAGTAAGCACAACAATAATATGTTCAACACAAAAACAAGAAGATCTAAGTCGCTAGACTAAAGGGTCTATCTATTTTGTGTTGTAGGAGACTTGATTAGGTTTTCTAGGTTGTTGTGAGGTTCCTTGTTGCTGTGGTTTTGGGGCAGTGGAAGTGGAGTGAGTTTGTTGCTGTTGAGTTCCTTGTTCAGTAGTGGAACGACTCATTTGATCTTCCTTAGCCTTTCCCTTTTCTTTCTCCCCCTTTTTGCCAGCATCAGAACTAGGTCCAGAGGTAGAAGGGATAAGTTGACCAGCTGCAACAGCATGAGAGAGTTGCTGTGAATACAATAGTAAAGCACTCATACTGTCATTGAGTCCATTGAAGACTAACACTCCAGCGTCCATATTAGATGTGGGTACACTATTCTTTGCACTCAGGTTACTAAGCATAAATTGGATTGCCTTTGCTTGCCAGGATAGAGTGTTGGTGAGCTTGGTAAAGGACTACTCGTGTAGTCTCAGTATTTAGCTGTCATAATTATGATGCTATTTGGTTTGATGTTGGACATGCCCAAATGTATCTCTTGCAAAGTTGAAGATGGTAGAGGTCTTCTTTTATTCAGTCTTCATCGCTTCACGATTGATGTTGAGTAGCCGGATGGCTTCAGCAACTTGCTCAATGGTGCATTCGGATGAAGATGTGATAGAATTCTGAGCCTTAGTGAGCTCAGTAGTCATCTGCTGAAAGTGTTGAGTCACTTCAGCGGATGTGGCAACAGTAGAACTTGCAGCTGAGATGGCCGTAATTTTTCCTTGAAGGGAATCCATGTGTTAGACCATCAACAGTTGTAGTTCAGCCATTCTATCAGTGAATGCCTTGTTGTTTTGCTGAGAGATTAAAGCAGTCAGTGCATGCATGAGATCTTTAAGACTCTTGAGTTCACTCAGAAGTTGCATGACTTCGTTCAGTGGAGTAGGCTCAGCAGAAGGTGTGACAAAAGTGGTGGCTTGAGACTTGTTCATGTCATTGACTAGGGCAAAGGCAGAGTATATAATCTTTTGCCTAGTCTCAGTGGCATTGAGGAAGGATAGTGGTTCTTGGCCAGTATCTTCATTGCCCATGGAAGTCTCAGGGGCTTGTTCCTTGTCTGTTCCAGAAGATTGATTTGGATTGGAAGGTTGTTAGACATGAGTTGGAGAGTCAGTGTGTGCTTGCTCAGTGTTGGAAGCGTTGGCAGCAGCAGCAGAGGACTCGGGTACTATCTACTCAGTATTGGAAGTAGATGGAGCAGCATCCAAGTTTATCACTTGCTCAGAAGGAGATTGATTTAGAGCAGGTGTTTCTTCAATTACTTGCTCGGTAGAGGGTTGAGCAGTAGTTGCATCAAGCACTGTCTCAAGTGATTGGAAGGAAGCTGTTAAGCCCAAAATATACCTAAAATATCATATATAAATACATTAAATTTATATTGAAATCGTGCTAATTATATTCATTTAGAGTACTTTTACGTCTTTATTTACTTCTTTGATGCAAGGTACTTAATTATTTGGTTAAATCCAAATAGGAGCTAAAACGGAGCTAAAACGGAGTTAAAACGGAGGAAAAACCTAAATTACGTGCCAAGAATACGTATCAATCAGGAGACCGACTCAAATAAGACAAGAAGCAGCCGAGAGACGGGGAAGAAAGCCCCTGTCGCGACTGAGATTTTTAGAATCTCAGTCGCGACATACGAACACCAGTCGCCGGAAAATCGAAGTCTTCAGCTCGCCCCTTCACCCCCTATCGCGACTGAGATTCTCGGAATCTCATATGAGACAGCGAAGAATTCTGCACAGATTTCACATGTTTAATTCTAAAAAACGCGTCTGTTCGTTTGGATAAAAGCGACCCTTCACCAGCGGATATGACCCTTCATTTACAACCCTTCACCAACTATAAATAAGTGATCCATTTCAAGAAATCGTAGTTGGCTAAGTTAGAAGAGTTAGAGAAATTAGAGAGTTATTATGTTGAGTTTCTGATTCAGAAAGAGTCAGAAAGTTAGATTTCAATTCTGTATAAACAAACTTGATGTACACAAGTTGTTATTAGATTAGTTATAAACACAGTAGTATTAGTTTAGTTTCAAAGGTTGATCAGAGACAAGTTTTCATTCTGGTAGTGGACTAACCAGTCTCTATTCCGAAGATTCAGCGAGAAGAACTAACGGCTGAAGCGCAAAGAGGTCTGACAAGCCTACGGAGTTTGAGGGAAAGATTGACAACCCGGATCTCAAAGTTTTCGTTAAAATGCTATCCATGTTTCTTCTTCTCTGTTAACTTGTGAAGATTCACAATTCACTAATAATATATTTATTTTATTCAATACATTCTTCCTGTTGTTATTTTGATATTGTTCTGACAAAATGATTTTCAAAATGATAAATTGGTGTTTTTATTAAAACGTTTTATACAATCATATTTATAAAGAAACTTTGTTGAACACTTGAAAGAATTAGTTTTTACGGATGATATGATCGTGACCGCGGCTTATCGGATATAAAATACTAATTTGATTAAGGTAGGAATCTGCTCCGATCCAGAGAGATTTCTACGGTTCAAAGCCATTTAATTGCATAAATTCTTGTATTATTACATGTTCATAATCTTACCAAAGTTATAGTTGCTTTCTTTGCTTAATAAAAATAAGTTTTATACCTTCTATTTATTCCAAATACGGAAGCATCTGTCTTGTAATCAAAATCTCAAGACAGAATTGTTCTCTAAATTCAATATAATATTCTCATCTAATCCTAATTTATCCGAACCAATACCATCAATTAAACGATTTTCTTTAGTTAGACCTAAAAACGTGAATAAAACTGAATTAAATAAGTTTTTAGTTAAAAAGCGTTCCCTGTGGGTTCGATATCTTTTATTACTACAAGCGTATACCGTGCACTTGCGGAAATCGCTCAACAAGTTTTTGGCGCCGTTGCCGGGGAACGCCAAAATTTTTAACAAAAATTTAGATTTTTCGTGTTTTATTTCGAATCTAGGTTTAAACATACTTATTTTAACTTTTGCAATTTATTAATTTTAATTTACTAATTTATTTATTTTTCAAATTCTGTTTTGTAGGTAGTTTCGGTTCGTGCAAGATTTCAGGTTCATGCGCAGTTCTCGAAGTTCAGGCATTGTACCAGACCCTATAGACCCAGAAATTGAAAAAACCATTAGAAAGAACAAGAAAAACAAGAAAAACAAAAATAAGACTCTAGTAAAAACACATACCGAGCCGGAAAAAAAGGCAAACCCACCAACACTTATGGATTACGCTAGGCCAGGTGTGGCCGATGTAACCAATAGTGTAGTTAGACCCAGAATCACCGCAAACCAATTTGAAATTAAGCCAACTTTGCTTAATATGTTGCAAAATAATATAACATTTTACGGGTTACCTAACGAAAATCCTAACACCCATTTAACAAATTTTCTTGAAATTTGTGACACTTTTAAAATACCAGATGTGACTGCGAAAGCAATCAAACTTCGCCTTTTTCCTTTCACTTTGAAGGATAGAGCGAAAGAGTGGTTAACTTCAATGCCAGCCGCAACTTTTGAAACTTGGGAACAATTAGCCCAAGCTTTTTTATCAAAATATTTTCCTTTAGCAAAAACCGCAAAAGTCATAAAAGAGTTAACATCTTTTTCTCAAAATGATAATTAGACTCTTTATGAGACTTGGGAACGTTTTAAAGAACTT
This sequence comes from Euphorbia lathyris, assembly GCF_963576675.1. NCBI lineage: Eukaryota > Viridiplantae > Streptophyta > Magnoliopsida > Malpighiales > Euphorbiaceae > Euphorbia > Euphorbia lathyris. The sequence goes on along the minus strand of NC_088911.1, from coordinate 28,642,822 downwards.
CAACGTTTATGCCCACACCACCAATTACCCGTTGAACTTTTAATGCGAACATTTTACAATGGACTAAATCCTACAACTAGAAGCTCATTAGATGCCATGTCGGTAGGGCTATTTATGAAGAAAACATCAGCCCAAGCAAGAGAACTTTTGGAGGAAATGGCAATCAATAGCAGTATGTGGCCCGCGGAACGTGGACATATACCGGTTGCAAAACCATCATCCTCAACCACATCATCAGTTAAAGGTATAGTGGAACTTGATCCAGTCGCGATGTTACAAGCCCAATTTTCTGCTTTATCGCACAAAATTGATAGGTTTATTGCACCGTGCGATACCAATGGTAATCCAATCCAAACGGATGTGGATTATGAAAATATGAGTGAGATCGAACAGGTAAATTTTGTCCAAGGACAAAACCAAACTAATAATCCTTATTCCTCTACTTATAATTCTGGATGGAGGAATCATCCTAACTTTAACTGGAAATATAATAATAATGCAAATGCTAATCAAAATCGTACTAGTAATTATCAAAATCAGTCAAGAGATACGATTAGCACTTTATCTTCTAAAATTGACAAATTCATAGATGCTATCAGTGGAAAAATAAGTAATCACGACGATGGTTTTAAACGGATCGAAAATAAATTCGATCAGCTTATTAAAAACCACTCATCTAGCATCCATAATTTGGAGGTCCAAATTGTTCAACTTGCTAAATCAATTCCATCCCGAAAAGAGGGAAGTCTTCCCAGCCATACGGAAGAAAATCCGAAAGAGCAGGTAAAGGCTATCACTCTTCGTTCAAGGAAAAATTATCTAGGTCCGGAAATGCCCGGAGATGCAACATTACCAGGAACTGATTTACCAAAGTCCAAAGAAGATATTTTAAACACAAAAAGTTCACCAATTGACTCAAGTACAAAAACATTTGTATCCAAACCACCTTTTCCGCACAAAGTTCGAAATAAGGACTATGACAAACAACTCTTAACATTTTTAGATAAACTTAAAAATTTGCACATTAATTTGACGTTCATGGATGCAATTACGCAAATTCCTAACTATGGTAAGTTTTTAAAGGATTTAATTTCAAAGAAAATCAGTTGGGAAGGAATTTCATCCATTTCGTTAACTGAAGATTGTAGTTCAATTGTGTCAAGTAATTTTCCCACTAAACTCAAGGATCCCAGATGTTTTACTATTCCGTGTAAGTTGGGAGATATTGAATTCCCAAGTTGTCTTTGTGATTTAGAAGCAAGTATAAACTTAATGCCGTTGTCTATTTTTAACAAGTTAGGTTTAGAAGTAGATATCAAACGTACCAATATGGTTTTGCAATTAGCGGATCAAACCACTAAGAGACCTTATGGTATAATTGAAGATGTTTTAGTCAAAGTCGATAAATTTATTTTTCCTATCGATTTTGTTATATTAGATTTTGCATATGACGTTAATTGTCCACTAATTTTTGGTAGACCGTTTATGAACACAGGACGTGCTCTAGTTGATGTGTCGGAAGGGAAAGTAGTTTTGAGGATAGGAGAAGATAAGATCGAGTTTAATATGAACAAAGCGATGAAATATCCTATGGAGGAATTCGCTTGTATGAAACTTGATTTAGTTGAAGAATATGTCAATGACGTTATTCAAAGAGAAGAAATAATAGAACCTATAATGGGTGAGGAATTAGAAGATAAGGACCCAGAGCCTTTGATTCGAGAAGATGGACCAGTTCCGCCTTCGATTGTAATACCCCCTAAATTAGAACTTAAAGAATTACCCAGTCATTTGAGGTACGCTTTATTAGGCAAAGGCGATTCTCTACCTATAATTATCTCTAACAAGTTAACAAATGATCAAAAAGAAAAATTGAAAAAAGTTGTTAGAAATAGGATAGGAAGTATGGGATGGCAAATTTCAGACTTAAAAGGAATTAATCCTAGTATCGTAATGCATAGAATTCACTTAGAAGAAGATAAGCCACCTAAAGCGGATAGGTAAAGACGCTTAAATCCGAACATGAAAGAAGTAGTAAAAAATGAGATTACTAAACTTTTAGACAATGGAATCATTTATCCGATCTCGGATAGTGAATGGGTTAGTCCAATCCATTGTGTACCTAAAAAGGGAGGCATAACTGTTGTAAGGAATGACGAAGGTGAATTAATACCTACGAGAACCACCACCGGTTGGAGGGTTTGTATAGACTATAGGAACCTAAACAAAGCAACTAGGAAAGATCATTTTCCTCTACCTTTCATTGATCAAATGATCGAAAGGATAGCCGGTCATGCATTTTATTGTTTCCTAGACGGTTATTCCAGATTCTTTCAAATTTATATTTACCCGGATGACCAAGACAAAACAACCTTCACGTGTCCTTATGGAACATTTGCATATAGGAGAATGCCCTTTGGTCTATGTAATGCACCAACAACATTTCAACGATGTATGACAGCAATATTTAATGATTTCATTGAAGATATAATGGAAGTTTTCATGGATGATTTTTCAGTTTATGGAGATTCTTTCGATGCATGTTTACAGAACTTAGATAAAGTATTGTCTAGATGTGAAGAAACGAATTTAGTATTAAATTGGGAAAAATGTCACTTCATGGTAGACGAAGGAATTGTTTTAGGTCATAAGATATCTGAAAAAGGTTTAGAAGTGGATCGAGCAAAGACTTCAGTTATAGAAAAATTACCCCCACCAACTACTGTTAAGGGAGTGAGATCATTTTTAGGTCATGCAGGTTTTTACAGAAGGTTTATAAAGAACTTTTCTGTAATCTCCAAACCACTTACTAATTTGCTTATGAAAGATTCGACTTTTTTGATTTTAATGAGGATTGTTTACAAGCTTTCAATACATTGAAAACAGCCTTAGTCAGTACACCTATAATGTCGAAACCCGATTGGAATTTACCTTTAGAAATTATGTGCGATTCAAGTGATTTAGCTGTAGGATGTGTATTAGGTCAAAGGAAGGATAAGAAACTTCATGTTATATATTATGCGAGTCACACATTGTCCGGTGCACAGTTAAATTACACCACAACTGAAAAAGAAATGCTAGCGGTAGTTTTTGCATGTGATAAGTTTAGATCATACCTGTTAGGATCTAAAGTCATCATTTATACAGATCATGTAGCTTTAAGATATTTATTTGCTAAAAAAGATGCAAAACCGCGTCTTATTAGATGGGTCTTATTATTGCAAGAATTTGACATAGAGATTAAAGATAAAAAGGGAGTTGAAAACCTTGTCGCCGATCATCTATCAAGACTTGAAGATGAAAACGGTCCCATCGGTGAAACATTAGGTATTCGAGATGATTTCCCCGATGAATATCTCATGCAAGTACAAAGTGTTATAGCACCATGGTATGCGGATATAGCCAATTACTTAGCTGCACATGTTGTGCCAGATGGATTAAATTCTCAGCAAAGGAAGAAATTCTTTTCGGAAGTTAAAAAATATTTTTGAGAAGATCCATTTTTGTTCAAAACATGCGGCGATGGAATGCTTAGGAGATGTGTTAGTGAGTTTGAATATGACTCTATAATGTTGGAATGTCATGCAAGCGCTTATGGAGGTCATAACAGCGTAAGCAAAATAGTAGCTAGAATATTAGAATGCGGATTCTTTTGGCCTACCCTGTTTAAAGACGTCCGTTCATTTATTATCCGTTGTGATAAGTGTCAAAGAACCGAGAATTTAGGAAGGAAAGATGAGATGCCTCTCACGAACATGTTGGAAGTTGAAATCTTCGACGTGTGGGGAATCGATTTCATGGGTCCTTTTCCTACTTCTTTTGGCAAAAATTATATATTAGTAGCCGTAGATTATGTTTCAAAGTGGGTTGAAGCAATTGCAACCCCGACAAATGATTCTAAGGTAGTTGTTAAGTTTTTAAATGAAATATTCTGTCGATTTGGAATCCCTAGAGTTATGGTAAGCGATGGAGGTACTCATTTCGTCAATAGAAGCTTTGAGTCGCTTATGAGGAAATACGGAGTACACCACCGTGTATCTACGCCATACCATCCTCAAACGAATGGTCAAGCGGAAATATCAAATAGAGAACTCAAATGGATACTTGAGAAAACAGTTTCGTCTTCTAGAAGAGACTGGGCACATAAACTTAACGATGCGTTATGAGCATACCGTACTGCATTTGAAACACCTATAGGAATGACACCTTATAGATTAGTCTATGGCAAAGCTTGTCATTTTCCATTAGAGTTAGAACATAAAGCATATTGGGCTATAAAAACCCTTAATTATGATTTGCAAAGCGCAGGAAAAAAGAGTTTGTTCGACTTAAACGAGTTGGATGAATTACGCTATTTATCCTACGAAAATGCAAGGGTTTATAAGGAAAAAGTTAAAAAGTGGCATGATGCCAGAATCAAAATTAAAAGCTTTAATGTTGGGGATAAAGTTTTACTTTTTAATTCCAGATTAAAGTTATTTCCAAGTAAACTCAAGTCTAGATGGAGTGGACCATTTTTGGTTGTTAAAACATTTGATTATGGAGCTTTAGAGCTAGAAAAGTCCAATGGCGATCGATTTAAGGTTAATGGTAATCGATGCAAAATTTATTACGAAGGAGCTCCAATTCAAGCAATTGAATTCATGGACGAATTCTATGAAAATTAATTTATTTAGTTTTCATATTTTTAAATTTTTAGTTTTTCTTATTATATGTTCATAATTTTTTATTTTCTTTCTTTTTAATTTAATTTATTTTTTTTAGGTTAATTTATTTTTGTTTTTATTTTTATTTACTTTTATTTTTGAATTTGTGTACAAATAAGGTTTTGTAAAATTAAATTCTAATCTAGTCATGTTTTGAAAATTTTCATTAAGTGTTAAGTGTTTTTGAAAATATATATCCAGAAATCTCAGTTGAGATTCCGGAAATCTCAGTTGAGATTTCTATATTTTAACATTTTGAAATAACTGTAAGGGATTACAGACATCTGATTTCAAAAATTCTGTCAGTTAAATCCAAGAGGTATCATTTTGACATCTTTTATTTTTAAACAGACACAACCTTTCACTTATGTATCTTCAGATTTCCGAATTTCTTTCTTCAATTCTCAAATCCTACAGACACCATCTTATTTCACAAACATGACCAAATCTCTGAAAAATGTTAGGAAGAACACTTCTGCTCGAAGCAAGAGAGTTGATATCTCTTCTCGCTATGGAGCATGGTTTCCAATCTACAATTATGACGAAGGGAAACGTTATTTGCAGTTTAGATATGCACAATTCTGTGGCATGTTGTATCTGGATGAGTTCCTGAACGAAGAACTCGGGATAAGCGATGACATGAATTGCTATCTGACAAATTTGGGATGGACCAAGTTTGCTTCCATGAAGTTTCCTATAATTGGGAATTGGGTTCTAGAGTTTCTGTCTACCGTTCGGTTCATCAATAAGAGGCGTGTTCGTCTCAGTTTTCATTGTGAAGGGAAGATATTCACTTTTCGATATCCTGAACTTCATAATTGGTTTGGTTTTCCGCCACGGGACACCACTCCACATCATCCTGCAGAGATATGACTTCTACAGATATCTGGAGAATGTTGACAGGATTTTGGAGATTCAATCCACGTCTTGCCTACAACAAATCAATAAATTCTAACTCCATGCTATTTCTCCACAAATTTCTCTGTCATAGTCTATTTGGTCGAGTCCGAAGCAGTGTCGTCCAGGATACTGATTTGTATGTGCTAGGTGATATTTTCCAAGGTAACACAGTTGATTCCTCAAAGATTTTGATGGAGGGATTAGTTGCCGCTTCCCGTTCGAAGAATCGGACAATTGGGTTTGGAAATATTATATGTGGAATAATCCTAGGAACCAAAGGATCAGTTTCTGTTCCTTGGACTGACAAGAAACCATTTCCCATAATGAATTACGAGTTTCTGGAAAATGAGGGACTTGTGAAAAGAGAGTTTCGTTCTGGTCCAAAATTTCTTTCTCCTACAGAAAGAGAAATCTTCATTCAAGCGAAGATTGACCGGGCCACTGTTCGTCGTATTCCAATTCCTAGGGATACTATTTGAGTTTATGTTGTTTGTTTGTAAATAGTGTATATATGTTTGTTGTTTTTATGTAAATATGTACTAAGGTATTTTATTGTATTTCTTTTCATTATGATTAAATAAAGTGCATTAATTCTTTAATTCATTTCTTTTATTTAAGGAACAACCTTTGGTTTTCCTTTAATTTAATGTTTCAGTTTTGTTTATCTCAGTTTCAGGAATTAAAATTAGCGTTAATGTCACTTAATTACAAGAGGAATTGAATTAGTCATGTTAAATTTGTCAATAACAGTCCAATTTTTACCCAGAAATTCCAGAATCTCAGTTGAGATTCTGAAATCTCAGTTGAGACAGCAAAAGAGCAATTTTCAGCAAAAATCCGCCCCCTAGCAAGCTTGCTGTCGCAAGTCGCGACACGCGACTTGAGTGACGGGATTTGGATGGTTTTTTTTGCATTTAATCCTACTCCTACTCTAATTCACTACCTATTACTCTATCCTAATCAATACCTACTACTTACACCTATTTATATCACCTCTATTTACACCAATCACTCATCTTTTACTCTTCCCAACACAAAGATTCACTCACCTTCCCCATAAATCTTTACCCTATTCATCTTCTTCTTCCCTAAATCACCACCATTATCTTTTACTCTTCCTTTCATTCTTTCAAATTTCTTCATCTCTTTCACCAAATTTCACAAACAACAATGCCTAGACAAAAGACTGTTGCTAACAAAACCAAAGCCTCCGAGATCACTAGATTACGTGTTCAATATGGAGCACCGTTCGATATTGCGACGGAGGCCGAAGGATGAAGTTTCGCCATTTTTCTAACAGCGAAGTGGTGTTCGTCGACATGCCTTTCCTTGACACCGAAACGGTAAACATATTTTCTTTTACCGACCGTATTGATGAATATCTATCCGTTCTTGGTTGGACAAGATTTGCTAGTATGCGTTTTCCTAGTAATAAATCGCATATTTTGGAATTTTTGGTCACTCTAACTTATGATAAGAAGAAAGCTATTATCTCTTTTCGAAATAATGGGATTCGTTTTGAAGTCGGGTATGCAGCAATGAACCGATGGTTTGGTTTTCCTACTCAGAATTTTTATTCCAAACCAAAGACTTTTAATGCACACACGGTTTGGCACACTTTAACCGGCCTAGATGTTTTTCATCCGAAGAACACTTCTAGTAAGTTACTTAAGGATAATTGTATCTTTTTCTTTCACAAGTTTTTATCCTTTTCTTTATTTGGTCGGGTTGAAAGTTCAAAGGTTCAAGTCCGTGATTTGTTTGTATTGGATAGTATTTTTAAGAATTTGACCATTGATAGTATTGAGATGATATTTACTAATTTAGTTCGAGCTTCCAAGTCGCGTAATAAGCAAGTGCTAATGGGTAATTTAATTACCGGCATTGTTTTGGGTGCTCGGGGTGAATTAGCGGATTATCAAAATATGCCTCATGTTGGTTTACCTTCCTTGGATATCACGGCACTTCAAAGAGCCAATTTATTGAAGAAATTGGGACCACCCGCATTTATCTCATACGAGGATCGTACGAGACGTGTTTTTGCTACCTTGGGTGGTGAAGCTTCAAGTTCTCAAGGTTTAGGTGCCCAAGATGATGATGAAGAAGATAATGAGGAATTTGATGAAGAGGAGGAGGAGGACAATGTTGATGTTAATACCAACGAGCAAGCAAATGTGGAACCGAATGTTGAAGAACAAGTTGGTTGGCAACGTGTTTTGACACAAATGAACGAGCATAACCGTCACATGAATTTGCGGTTAGATGAAGTCGTTGCCAACAATACCGAAATGAGTTCGAGGATAAACACGGTGGATGCCAATATCACTACATTGAGACGTGAGCACAAATCTACTCGTCGCCGGTTGCTATCTTTCTTCCGACGCCATGGAGTTGAGACTACGCCTTCTCCACCGAGTTCACCTTGATAGGTTTTATCCTTTCTATCTTTTACCTCATTTTCGTTATTATGTTTTATTCGGTTCGGTACAATATTTTTAATTATGTTTGGTACAATATTTTTAATTATGTTTGGTACAATTATTTTTATTATTCTGTTTGAATGTTATCGTACTATATTTTTTCTAATTCGTATGGTTTATTTCGTACTATTTTTCGTGTTTTATCGCCTTTTGCACCAATGAGGACATGGTCCAAATTAAGTACGAATGAATGCATCGAATGAGAATGAATGTTATTTATTTAAAGTATAAATGCATATTGTTATTCAATTTTAAGTAAAGTATATAATGCAACATTTTTCAAAAACAATTGCAACATTTTTATATAAAGTGCAACATTTTTCAGAAATAATAGCAATTTTCCATAAACGTAAAATTTTTGTTAACTATATATTTCGTATGTTTCAAACACTTTAACTTTCAAAAATAATGTTAAACATATTTTAAGGTTATCATTATTGGTAGAAATAATATTTCTATACGGGTAATATTTTTTGCAAATATTTTTACAAATCTCCGATACGATTTTATCAAAAATGTCTTGAGTAAATGTATATAAGTAAAACTTCTTTAGTTTCAAATCTCTATTTTATATCATGAATTCATGATAAATATAAATCTTATTTTCAATTTTCAAATTAGGTTTATAGGCATAAATCAAACTAACAACTTTAGCTTTTTAGCTCGGTATGATTTTCGTCTTACATTAAAAACCAATTGAAGTTTTTAAGGAAACTTTAGCCATAATACATGTTGAATTTCAAGTCAATATAGGATGAATGTGCTATTTTTCTTTTCCCAATTTATAATTTTCATTTTTATAACTCATTTTAATTAAATCAAGTAGTCATATTCTTAACTTTTGGCCACGATTGAGACCAACCTTATCACAATCGAGGTATGAAAGGGAAGAACATTAAATACCGTTTACTTTTAGCCACGATTGCGACCACCCTTATCACGGTCGAGGTATGAAAGGAACGTTAGAAATTAAAGCAAAATTAAACGTGTTTAAAGTTTTAAGTAACGATTGCGCCCACCCATGACATGGTCGGTACCTCTTAAACGAACACAAAAGCAAATTAATTCATATAAAGTCACGGACGAGACCACCCTTATCACGGGCGTGACTAAGTAAAAATATCAAACCTAAGTCCTTAATAAATCTATATTTGTAATAGTTTAGGTTTGGGAAAGGAAATTTTGTGCTTTGAAATGCCTTGAGACGAAAGATTCAAAAACATGCGTGCTTACACCGTCCCGAATACTTCAATATAAAAATTGAGATACAAGACGAATGATATATCTCTTTTACACTAGCTAGTTTGATACTTTGCGTATAAATTTACCATGAAAGTTTATCTTTTCGGTTTAACTAATTCAAAAAGGAATATATGGATATATGTTCTATTTATAAAGAGATTGATTAAAGAATAAATTCAGTAAAATTTTGCTCGGGACTAGCAAAAGCTTAAGTGTGGGAGTTTGTTAAGCCCAAAATATACCTAAAATATCATATATAAATACATTAAATTTACATTGAAATCGTGCTAATTGTATTCATTTAGAGTACTTTTACGTCTTTATTTACTTCTTTGATGCAAGGTACTTAATTATTTGGTTAAATCCAAATAGGAGCTAAAACGGAGCTAAAATGGAGCTAAAACGGAGGAAAAACGGAGGAAAAACCTAAATTACGTGCCAAGAATATGTATCAATCAGGAGACCGACTCAAAGAAGACAAGAAGCATTCGAGAGACGGGGAAGAAAGCCCCTGTCGTGACTGAGATTTTCAGAATCTCAGTCGCGACATACGAACACCAGTCGCCGGAAAATCGAAGTCTTCAGCTCGCCCCTTCACCCCCTGTCGCGACTGAGATTCTCAAAATCTCATATGAGATAGCGAAGAATTCTGCACAGATTTCACATGTTTAATTCTAAAAAATGCGTCTGTTCGTTTGGATAAAAGCGACCCTTCACCAGCGGATATGACCCTTCATTTACAACCCTTCACCAACTATAAATAAGTGATCCATTTCAAGAAATCGTAGTTGGCTAAGTTAGAAGAGTTAGAGAAATCAGAGAGTTATTATGTTGAGTTTCTGATTCAGAAAGAGTCAGAAAGTTAGATTTCAATTCTGTATAAACAAACTTGATGTACACAAGTTGTTATTATATTAGTTATAAACACAGTAGTATTAGTTTAGTTTCAAAGGTTGATCAGAGACAAGTTTTCATTCTGGTAGTGGACTGACCAGTCTCTATTCTGAAGATTCAGCGAGAAGAACTAACGGCTGAAGCGCAAAGAGGTCTGACAAGCCTACGGAGTTTGAGGGAAAGATTGACAACCCGGATCTCAAAGTTTTCGTTAAAATGCTATCCATGTTTCTTCTTCTCTGTTAACTTGTGAAGATTCACAATTCACTAATAATATATTTATTTTATTCAATACATTCTTCCTGTTGTTATTTTGATATTGTTCTGACAAAATGATTTTCAAAATGATAAATTGGTGTTTTTATTAAAACGTTTTATACAATCATATTTATAAAGAAACTTTGTTGAACACTTGAAAGAATTAGTTTTTACGGATGATATGATCGTGACCGCGGCTTATCGGATATAAAATACTAATTTGATTAAGGTAGGAATCTGCTCCGATCCAGAGAGATTTCTACGGTTCAAAGCCATTTAATTGCATAAATTCTTGTATTATTACATGTTCATAATCTTACCAAAGTTATAGTTGCTTTCTTTGCTTAATAAAAATAAGTTTTATACCTTCTATTTATTCCAAATACGGAAGCATCTGTCTTGTAATCAAAATCTCAAGACAGAATTGTTCTCTAAATTCAATATAATATTCTCATCTAATCCTAATTTATCCGAACCAATACCATCAATTAAACGATTTTCTTTAGTTAAACCTAAAGACGTGAATAAAACTGAATTAAATAAGTTTTTAGTTAAAAAGCGTTCCATGTGGGTTCGATATCTTTTATTACTACAAGCGTATACCGTGCACTTGCGGAAATCGCTCAACAGAAGCAGTTTCTGATTGCTGAGCAGATAGTTCCTTCTTAGAAGCTCATATTCCTCCACCTTCAAACCGCTCTCCAGCAGCTAAGGTTTCCTCCTTAGGAGTTCATATTCCTTCACCTTCAATCTGCTCCTTAGTGTGGATTGGTTCAGTTATTGGCTCAGTAGAGGAAGGAATAGAGGAGGCAGTAGGGGCTTGCTGTTCCGGAGCAAAGGTTGTAACTAGAGTTTCCTCAGCAGCTACTCCTTGTGTTTTGAGGAAATAAGAATCCTCAGGAACAACAAAGTCCAGTGGTGGTGGAGTTAAGCCCTTAACCCTTATTGTAGTCTTCTTCTTCAGAGGTTGATCATCCTCAGGGAGATCATCGGTGGCAGCTCTTTTCTGAGGTTGCTTAGCAGATGTTGGCTCAGAGTCATGTGATGAAACTCTGACCTTTTTAGTTGCTTCCTTAGGAGATTTAGCCAAAGGTGCTTTAGACACTTTAGCCTTTCTTTTCTTCCCCTTACTGGGTTGGTCATCTTCAGTACCTTGAGCAGACTCGCCTTTCTTGTTCTTAGGCACTTGGGGTATGCTTTGTTTGAGACTGTTGAGAATCTTAGCAGTGATCTCAGTTCCCACTTCACTGACTTCCTTTTCAAAGCTTACCTTGTGGTCAGCAAGGATGGCCGTGATCAGTGAGCCCATCTTGAGTTGTCCAGTGCTCCGTTGAAACATGTCGATCAAGAAGACATGCATGTTTAAGGGTTTCTTTTCCAACATGTGCCAAATGAAACACTGCTCAAAGTTTGAGGCAGATGTTGTGGGATTGACCTTAGGCAAAAGAAAATTGGTTAGGATGTAGTGAGCCCGACGTTGAGGCTGGGAGAGAGAAGTTGCAGCGAATTCACCGAAAAAACCTTTCGGCTTACAGTATTCCTTGTCATACTTAAGGTCTTTTTCATCTCCCACTATTCGAAGCTTAGTGCCCTTAACTTTCAGGTTCAATAACCTAACCAATTAGGTTGGGGTGATGATAATTTTGGTGCCCTTTACTAAGCTCACCATGAAGTCAATATCATCTTCAGCAATCTGAAGGTTGCGGTAGAACTCAGTGACAAGTGCTGGATAAGTGGTTCTAGGCAGTCCAAAAAGTGTTTCCCAACCATTTTTAGCAATCCACTTGCAGAATGGCTCAGCGGTCTTAACGAATTCAGGTGAGAAGAACCGTGAGATATGAACCTTGGGGTCCACCAGCTTCTCATATGTTAGGCAGAATGTTCATTCTTTAGGTGCTTTGTTCTTCTTCTCATTTGATTTAGAGGACTCAGCAGGCTGAATTTGTTCATGTTGCTCCGGAATGCTAGCTTCAGCCATGACTTGATCATGTTGGCCATGAATGGACTAATGCTCAGAGGAGTACTCATAGTCCAGTTGTTGTTCATCCTCTACTAAGGAGGGGTTAATATCAGAGGATATGTCCTCATACGATTCTATTCAGTTGGAAGAGGTTCATTCAGAAGACATGGTGTTCTTCGAGTTCTTGAGGATTTCCAGAAAGAGAATGGGATTTGAGAGAGAGCGAGAGTGAATAGTGCGAATTTCAAGCGTAAATAAGAATGGGGTAAAAACGCTCCACTATTTATAGTCGGTAGGATGTGATGGGATAGGCCAATGTAAACGGTGGGAATTTGAACCACTCGGGGTTATTAACTTGACATTTAATGCTAATTACGGCGCATGGTTCCCTAATGATGATTGCCTATGTCATCATAGTCACTACTCTAGTACGCGTGCAAACCCTAGAACGTCTATTCAGTGTTATCACAAAGCATGCAAAACAGTTTTATCACTCAGCATAGTACACATAGAATTTATTGAAGAGGATTAAACATACCGATGGCTTCTCTCAGTATGCTGAACTGCTCATGAGCCAGTGGCTTCGTGAAGATATCAGCAAGCTTCTCATCCGTTGGGACATAGGTCATTTTGATCTCACCCTTGAGTACATGATCTCTGATGAAGTGATGCTTTATGCTGACATGGTTCATCCTGTTGTGCTGGATTGGATTCTTTGATAAGTCAATGACACTCTTGTTGTCACATTTGACTTCAATTATTTTCGTTTTAACTCCATATGCATCCAACTGTTGCTTGATCCAAAGTACTTGGGCAACACAACTTCCAGCAGCAATGTACTCGGCCTCAGTGGTTGACAGGGCTACTAATGATTGCTTCTTACTGAACTAAGATACAAGACTGTTTCCGAGAAAGTGACATCCTCCTGAGGTACTTTTTTATTCCAGCTTGTCTCGTCCATAGTCAGTATCAGTGTATCCAATGAGTGTGAACTCAGCAGTATTGGGATACCATAGACCTGCATTTACTAAGCCTTGCAAATATCTAAGGATTCTTTTTATAGCTACGTAGTGAGATTCCTTAGGGTTAGTTTGATATCTAGCACAGTAACATACTGAGAACTGAATATCTGGCCTACTTGCCGTAAGATAGACTAAAGAGCCAATCATACCTCGGTACAACTTACTGTCTACTGACTTACCATTTTCATCGGCAGAGAGGACAGTGTCAGTGCCCATTGGGGTGGATATTGACTTATAGTTGTCCATTTCATACTTCTTCAATATTTCCTTCGCATATTTTTAGTTTGGCTGATAAAGATACCATTCTTGCCTTGCTTGATTTGAAGTCCAAGGAAGAAGTTGAGTTCTCCCATCATAGACATTTCAAACTCAGTTTGCATTTGCTTACTAAATTCCTTGCAAAGAGTCTCATTAGTAGCACCAAATATAATGTCATCAACGTAAATTTATGCCAGTAGGGTATCCTTACCCTTTTTCTTTATAAATAAGGTTGTATCGGCTTTTCCCCTGACATAATTTCTGGTCAGCAGAAAGCTTGTTAATCATTCATACCAAGCACGTGGTGCTTGTTTTAAACCATATAGAGTCTTATTGAGCTTATAAACGTGGTTTGGGAATTTTGGATTCTCAAACCCTGGAGGTTGATTAACATATACCTCCTCATTTATAACTCCGTTTAAAAATGCACTTTTGACATCCATTTGAAACAGTTTAAAATTCATAAAACTTGCATAGACACACAGTATTCTAATAGCTTCTAGCCTTGCCACTGGGGCAAAGGTCTCACCATAATTAATACATTCCTGCTGACTGTAGCCTTGAGAAATGAGTCTTGCTTTGTTCCTCACAACATTTCCTTGCTCATCAAGTTTGTTGCGGAAGACCCATCTTGTTCCTATTGTCTTCTGACTTTGCGGATGTGGCACCAGATCCCAAACTTCATTCCTTCTGAATTGGTCAAGCTCCTCTTGCATTGCACCCATCCAGAATTCATCGTTCTCAGCTTTTGAAAAGTTCTTTGGTTCCAGAACTGAGACGAAAGCTAAGTTGCTGAGGTACCTCCTGAGTTGATTCCTTGTCATGAGGTGATTCTCAGCAGCATCGAGAATGTTGCTTTTTATGGTAAAATTAGAGAGTTGAGTCACTTTAGAGGTTTTGACTAGTCAATAATCAAATCTTTAATAGTGGTGTTTGGTGAATAGATGTTTGAAAAAGCTTATTAGATCCAAAAAGCTAATTTTGAAAAAGTTGGTTTTATGAGCTTTTTCGAATAAGTTACTGCTCCATCTCTTTTGAATGATATTTTTATCTCTCGTTACTACCATTTACTTCAAATAAAGGTTTTACCTTGTCATTATTTGTGATTTTACAAAACCAGTTATTAACAATTAGCTAAGTTTCACCAAACAAATTTACAGAATTAGCTAGTCAAATGAGTTAACCAAAAAGGTAATCAGCTAGTCAAATCAGCTAACAATTATTTGCTAAAAATAACCAATATGTCACTATTTTCTGTATATGACAAATAAAGTGTGTTTTTATACTATAATTTATAAATTCTAGATTCCGATTCATAAATCCTAAATCTTAAAAAAAAAAAAAATATCCTAGATCTCTAACTTATAAAGGCAAAAAGCAACATTAGGTCCTTAATCTTTCATTTTATGGTTCATTAAGCTCTTCATCTTTTATTTGGATACATTAAGCCCCTGATCAATTATTTTTGGTCTCATTAAGTCCTTGATGACCTAATTAGTAAGTTGTGAACATAAAATTCAGTTAACAGACTGTTATTCATTGTACCTGCATTCGAAATTTGTATTTTTTTAACTGTTTGAAAGCAGTTTCGGATGTGTAATGTATCTATAGGAAAATTGTACAAATCTTAATTCAAACTTTAAAAAATATTTTTTTAATAATTTCAAATACAGATAAAGTTAATAACGTATTTTTAAGGGAATTAGATGTTCACAACTCACTAATTTGGTCATTAAAAACGTAATGAGATCAAAAATAAATAATCAGAGGCTTAATGTATCCAAATAAAAGATTAAGGGCTTAATGAATAAAAAAATAAAAGATCAAGAGTTTAATAATGTTTTTTTCCATTTATAAATTCTATTGCTTAAAATATATTAAAAATAATGATTTAGTTAGCTTCCAATCATTCAAATTACTAGTTATATAATTGTATAATTGTAGATAAGTTTTTAAAATTTAATTTCTATATAGATTTCACAATATATTTTTTTTTTTGGTAATCTAAAGTTTTTTTGGTTGGGTTTGTGATCTAAGACCAATGGTTAGATGCAATTATGGAAATCGAAAATTTATTCTTTAAGATTGGGCTGGGCCCCAGCATTCTGAATTCAAATATGCAAAGTGGCCTGGCGATTTGCCTATTTTAAAACTGGACTGGTTACACACAAAAAAAAAAAAGGAAATTACATCACACGTCATAATTTAAATTTATTTTACATTTAACAAGGTATTGTTTCTGTATTTAATCAGTATTGAATATTTTTTTCCAAACACATCAGAAATTCATGTTTTTATTTTTATTTTGTCAAATATCAGTTATTGTTTTAAAAAGCAGTTGTTGTTTTAAAAATGGTGTTTTACTCAGACATTTTGGTTTTCAAATGGAAGATTTCCAGATTTATAATCTGAATCAAAAAGAACAGCAATGAACAAATTTTAAATTACTAAACTTTATCTCATTGGAAGATTCCGGCTTTCAGCATAGGAATCTTCACATGGACCTTAATGAGCAAGTGAATTTGCTCATTCATCGTTAGATATAGACTTATTAAATCTAAGTCTCACGATGCTTTGAATCTCCACCTTAGGATTCTAATAAGCCTAGATCTAACGGTAAATGAGTAAATTCTACATGCTCATTAAGGTGCATGCGATCAAGACTGCTCTCAAGCAATGCTGCACCATCCTTATTTTCATGCTTTTATTTCCGATTTTTTTCTTTTTTAAAGTTATCCCTTAAAAGAACTCAAGTGATACAAATTCAGTTACAAATTGACATTTTAAGAATTATGTTTTAGAGTCTGAGATATTTATAAAAATTTTAAATGAATTAAGACTATTGTGTAACTTACCCCAAAAAAATCATATTAATTATAAAAATTACAGTTTCAAAATATGTTATTAATTTTTATATATTATAAAATAAGTATATTCTTTTTAATAAAAAAAACAATACATTAATGAAACAGATCATGACAAAATTGTAACAATAAATCAGAAACAGAACTCATTAATAAAGTAAAAAATGAAGGGCAAGTGGATAAACGAGAAGACTGTGATAACACATGTGCCATGCCATTCGCTTGCCCCTGTATCCATTTGACTGGGTAAGAGTCATTTGAGTTAGCATCGATTGTATTTGAATAATTTTATCCCCAAATTCTGAATCATCAACAGAATTAGAATTTATTGCATCAATCACTTGTTTAGCATCAGATTCAAAAACCACATTCCTTCTTCCATCAGCTTCGAGCCATTTCATAGCCTGTAATAGAGCTTCGGCCTCACATTCTCGTATTGTCGGACAACATAACAGACCCGAACATCTCCCCATTACAAACTGCCTCCGTGCATCTCGTACTGCTGCTCCCATCCCTGCACGACCATCAGCGTTAAAACATGCGGCATCAACACAACACGAGAGAAAACCTTCCGATGGCGGGTGCCAAGCCGTGCAACCAGCAGATGAAATATTTCCTGCTACTTTATTTCCGATCTGTTGTTCCCCCGTACCAGTCTGATTCCTCAAGGCATTTGCTTCTGACCAATCATTAAGTACTGTGCAAACTTGAGCCACTAAAAGATATATCTTAGACTTCTAATTTATAAATCTTAACCATTAAAATATATTAAAAGTAATAATTTTTTTAGTTGGACATTATTTAAATAATCATTTGATATAGTTGTAAATAACTTTTAAAAACGGTATCTTTATATAAATTTCTTTTCGAATTTTTTGATAGATATGTTGATTTTTGGTTCTAATATATTATTTAGTAACATTTATCTCGATACCTATTCAAAATATTTATTTTTATTTACTAATCTATTATTTAGTAATATTTACCTCTTACTTTATCTAAAATTATTATAGCTCCGTGGTTATTATTTAATAACATTTACCTCTTATCCTATTCAAAATTGTTAACATCGTTGGTTGAGATTTTAATAATTTTGAATAAGCTATAAGGCAAATTTAATAAATAACAAGTCAGGTAAAAGTTAAATCAAGACCAAAAACCAATATTTTAAATAGGTTAAGATTAAAAATCAATAATTTGAATAGATTAATTACCAAAGGGATAAGGTATAAAATACTTCTAACATCTACAGGTAGGAACAATTTTACTTTTAGTGTCTAAATGGTACAATTTTACCTCAAACTTTAGCCGTCAAGATCAATTCTATCTTTAACATGACCACTGGCGGAGCCAAGACTCAAACTTCGGGGGGGCTCCACTGTATGTAAAAAAAAAAATCGTACGAAGACTCAAGAATGTGATTTCTACTGCAAATGTATTTATATAAAAGTTGTTTTGGATTTTTTTTTCGGTATGTTCACTGTTCACTAGTAATTGATTGAGCTAAAATCTAAAAATACCTAAACTAATAGGATTCTATTTAAATTTATCGCTAAAACTAAAATCCCTAAATATCACCAATTCAATTCAATTCACCAATTGAATCTAATTCAATTCAATTGGATTCACCAATCCAATTAAATTCAATCCAAATCCCTAAACCTTAAAACTAAAATACCTAAATATCACAAACTCAATTCACCAATTCAATTCAATTGAATTCACCAATTAGAATCCCTAAAACTAAAACGCCTAAAATCCCTAAATTAGAAATCTTAAATTAAACTCTAAATTTGAAATCCCTAAATTAGAAATCCTATATTAAACCCTAAATTATAAATCTTAACTAAAGATTATCTAAGCAAACAAATAACATATTAATAGTCATAGTCCTTTAAATTAGAAATCTCATAAAAAAAAATCTCAATTTAACAATCTCTAATTTAAATCATGAAACTAAACCTACTACAAATAAAATAAAGAATCAAAAACAAAAAACTTACTTTAAAGTTAGAAGTTGAAGGAGATTAAAATTGATTGATCAATTCAAATGTATAAATAAAGATGGACCAATTTGAAAAATTACCATTCCTCTCAATATTTTCTTTTTGCTTTCTCTCTTTCTTTGTCTGACATCTCCCCCAAAATAAAAAGAAAAGAGAAAACACAAGACATAGGATGAGGAGGAAGGGAAGGGCGAAAATGCCTTTCTCTAATAAGACAGAATTATAAAAATAAGAGTAAATTACAAATTTGGGTAAAGGATAAAATTCCTCTTAATCTATGACCCACTGTAAATCCAATTTGATGTTTTGTTCAATTGTGTAACATTACATATTTGTATACGATTCAAAGTTTAAACTTATGCATAGTAGGTCTGTTTGATAACAACAAAAATCACTTAAATTAATAAATTAAGTACTTATTTAGTTTAAATGTGTTTGATAATAGTTTTTTATTAACCACTTAAATTGTTCAATTAAGCTACATATCACTTATTTTGATAAGTCAAAATATTTAACTTAAAATTTTAAGTTAAACATTATCAACTAATATTTTAATATTCAGCACTTATTTTTAATATTTATTAAACACTTAGGGTACGTTTGGTAAGACGTAATGGACTTCGTAATGGAATGCCCATTACATCAAAAATCCATTACTATGTTTGGATGCAATTTCTAATTTTATTGGAATGTAATGAGAAAATCATATGTTGCATTTTGTTTAATAAAGCTTGTAATCTCCATTAGATAGAAAAAAGAGTTGAATTCTCATTACATCCAAAACATGTAATTCTGATTATTACTCTCAAATCTTCTCTAACCTCTCATTTATCAAATCTCACACCTCAATCTAACCTCTTATCATTCTCAAAAACGCAAAAAGTAGAAAAACATGAAAATTTAAAAATGAGAAAAAAATAATTTTTTTTATATATATGCACTAATTAAATTGATTTCAGCTAATCTAATTTTGTATTTGATTTTGATTTTGATTTTTTTTTTCATTTTTCGTGTTTTTCGCTTCATCTCATTTTTCATGTTATTATGTTTTTCGTTAATTTTAATTGTACAAATAAAATTTTATGATTATATTTATTTAGGCAAACATAAATATTGTAGTGGTAATAATTTAGTAGCCCCTTGCGAGGTACCTCTGCCTGGAACCCTAGCCGCCGCCGGGGTATCTCAGGATTTACCGGCCGACCTGGCCTTGTGTCGATTTTTTCTCTCTTTACTTCTTGCGTAGTACAAGCTATTTGTGGTCTCGCGTGCTTCTATCCTAATAACACTGATGGGGGAGGAGCTAGAAGAGGCATGGCGGAAGTTCCGGTTAACGGAGAATGAGGAAATTGAGGTTGTAATTGGAGGGGAGGAAATCCAATACGAACCACGAGCCCGACTACAACTGATTGGGAGATTACTATCATCGAAACCGCTGAACCTGAAGTCGATGGCTAATGCGTTTTCTTCAATCTGGAAAACTAACCGAGGGTTCAAAGTAAATGAATGTGGAAACAGTACCTTTATGATTGAATTTGAGTCCGAGAGGGACAAAAATAGAGTGTTGGGGGAGGCACCATGGCATTATGATAGGCAACTGGTCATCATGGCTGAAATTGGGGATGTTAATCAAATCTCACAGATCAAACTTGACTCATGTGACTTCTGGGTTCGACTAATTGATGTCCCTCTTAGCTGTAGAGGCCCTAATACAATTATGAAGATTGCTGGTGCAGCGGGGGAGGTTCGGGAGATAGATGAAGAGAGTATGGCAAACTGGGCTCACTATGTTCGTGTTCGTGTCACGAAGAAGATTGCTGATCCGTTAACAAGGGGAATCAAGGTAAAATGTGGCAAAGGGAAACCTGTCTGGGTGCAATGCCGATATGAAAAATTACCCAACTACTGCTATAGGTGTGGGATCGTGGGGCATGTTGTGGATGATTGTGAGACGGAAAGTGAGGAGCGAGTAAAAGAGGTGTGGCCGTATGGACCTGAACTTCGAGCATCCCCAATGAAGCTGAAATCTTTCAATTGTGGATTTAAAAGTAAGACACAGTATGAGGGCCAGCGGAGTCAGTCGAAGTCTGATGGAGGTAGCACATCCTTTGCTAGAAGAAGACTTTTTGAGCAGAACCCACAAGGTAACCAGGTACAGTCTGAAAATGACTCGGTCAGCCAGGTTCAGGAAAGTAAAGGGATTATTGACAAAACATGTGAGGGGCTGAAGGAGGTTCAAGAGGTGGTCCACAAGCTGTGCATTCAGGATGAGGCTGAGTCACAGCTGGTGTTTCATGTGGGTAGCGGGGATGCACCAAAAATGGCAAACCAGACAAAGAAGCCAGGACGGAAATTTAGAATGAAGAAGCTTACAAGGGAAAATAAGACAGCCCAGCAGACAGGCACCAACGTTGAATTAGAGAGGCATGGTCAGAAGCGCTTGATAAGTGATGATGTTGAGATGACTCCTGTCGACGAGGGCAAGAGGCTGAAGGTGATTAATACAAACGCAGACCAGAGGGTGGAGGCCGCTAGCCGGCTCCACCCTACACCATGAAAATCTTAAGCTGGAATATGCGGGGCCTGGGCAATCCTCGTACATTCCGTGCTCTGCAGCAACAACTGAGAGCCAATAGCCCAGATGTTTTCTTTCTTATGGAAACTAAATTGTACGATGGTGAGCTCGCAGGGATAAGAAAGCAGGTTGGAGATTATAATCTTTTTTGTGTTCCACCCCGAGGCAGGCGAGGTGGGCTTGTATTGGCTTGGAAGCGGGAGTTAAATGTTGACATTCAGAATTATGGGGAGCACTGTGTGTACTTCTTCCTTCGCAATGAACAACAAGTTATTGTGTGGCGAGGGATTGGATGTTATGGTTGGCCCGAAGATGGAAATAAATTTCGTACGTGGGAGTTACTCAGGCATTTGTCAGAACTCCATCACTACCCACTTCTGGTTTTTGGGGACCTTAATGAGATCCTATACCCGTCTGAGAAGATTGGTGGCAGGACAAAGGATTGGACAAAGATTGTAGAATTTGCAAACTGCATACAAGACTGTCATCTTCAAGACCTAGGATGTACAGGGAGTGTCTTTACATGGTGTAATGGACGCCAGGGCAATGAAAGGATCCATGAGAGGCTTGATCGTTTCTTGGCTGACGTGGAATGGTGTGAAATTTATCCTGAAGTGTGGGTCGATCACTTAGTTCGGTATGGATCTGATCACAGCCCGATCCTATTAAGCACGGATAACTACACGAGGGATAGATTGAGGGTGCAGAGACTATTCCGCTTTGAGCGTGTGTGGATGCGCGAAGAAGCTTGCAGGGATATTGTAGCGGAAAGCTGGCAAAGAGCTAGTAGGACTGATTCGGCCATTAGCAAAATTGAAAATGTGACAAGCTCCTTGCAGGTGTGGAGTAGGGGTGTGTTTGGAGGCATACAGAAGAAAATTAAGCTGACCTCGGAGGCACTACTTCAGGCTCAGTCACACCCGACACAAGATGATGGAAATAATGAGCGCCGACTAAACGAGGAACTAGCGGAATTACATATTCGCAATGAAATCATGTGGCGACAACGCGCACGGACTACATGGCTGCGTGAAGGTGATAAGAACACTAAATTCTTTCATGCACAAGCTACTTGTCGTAGGAATAACAGCAGAATCAGACGCCTACAGGATGATGAGGGGAGATGGGTCGAATCTGATGAGGAGGTGGGACGCCTGGTTGAACAGTATTATCAGAACTTGTTTACAACTGGTGCGGCACAGGGGGCTGACGTTTTTCTGGAATGTATTGAAAGAAAAATTACCGAGGACCATGCCGCCATGCTCTGTCTACCATATTCTGGAGAAGAAATTAAGAAAGCAATGTTTCAAATTCATCCCGACAAAGCCCCGGGACCCGATGGTATGTCCTCGCTTTTCTTTCAAACATATTGGGATGTTGTGGGGGCTGATGTGATTAAATTGGGGCTAAATTTCCTTAACTCTGGTATCATGCCGGATAACCTGAATCATACATTTGTCACTCTCATTCCTAAGGTCAAAAATCCAAACTCTGTCAAAGACCTGAGACCAATAAGCTTGTGTAATGTCTTATACAAGGTTTTGTTGAAGGTTATTGCTAATCGCCTTAAAATGACCTTAAATGATGTGGTGGGGGAAGAACAGGGCGCGTTTGTGCCTGGGAGAGCTATCACGGAGAATACACTAATTGCTTTTGAGATTTTTCACTCAATGAAACATAGGTTGAAAGGTAGAAATGGAGCCTTTGCTTTCAAACTAGACATGAGTAAAGCGTATGACCGGGTTGAATGGCTCTTCCTTGAGAAAATTTTGTGCAGAATGGGATATCCAGAACATTTCATCAGACTGATTATGTGTTGTGTTTCATCTTCTACTTTCTCCTTTTTGATTAATGGACAACCTAAGGGTTTTGTCAGACCTGGTAGGGGTATTAGGCAAGGGGACCCCCTCCCCCCTTACCTTTTTGTATTATGTGCTGAGGGATTGTCAGCTCGAATATCAGCGGAAGTTAGAAATGGTAACTTGCATGGAGTCAGAGCAGGTAGAAGGTGTCCACCTGTAAGCCACTTACTGTTTGCAGATGATTCCATTATCTTTGGGAGAGCTAATATCTAAGAAGGCAATGTGGTTAAAGCGATCCTTGAGGATTATGGCAAGGCTTCTGGTCAGATTGTTAATTTTGAGAAGTCGGATATCTCCTTCAGCTATGGCGTCTGCCAGAATGACAGGGAGATGCTTAAAAACCACTTTACAGTACAAGAGGTGGGTCACTTCCCTAAGTATCTGGGAATGCCCACTGTAATTGGGAGATCGAAAAAAGCTGTATTCCAGTTCTTGCTTGAACGTCTAAGTAAGAAGATTCATGGGTGGGGAGAAAGAATGCTATCCGTGGGAGGGAAAGAGATCTTGATAAAAGCAGTGGCACAGGCGATCCCGCAATACTTATTATCCTGTTTCATTGTACCCTATAATTTTTGCAGAGAAGTGCAGTCACTTATTGGGAGGTTCTGGTGGGGTGGCTCGGCTGGTAAACGGGTGCTTCATTGGCTAACTTGGGATGCAATGTGTAAGTCGAAGAATGATGGGGGAATTAGTTTCCGGTGCTTCGAATCTTTCAATTTAGCCATGGTAGCAAAACAGGCTTGGAAGCTCCTTAAAAACCCACAGAGCCTATGCGCACGGATCTTCAAGGGTAAATACTTCCCTAACTCAAATTTTCTCTCTGCCCTTAATGGATACAATGACAGCTATGTGTGGAAGGGATTGTTGAAAGCGAGAGTGCTAATAAAGAAAGGAATGTGTTGGAAAGTTGGGAATGGCGAGAGTATAAATATATGGAAAGATAACTGGATTCCGGGACTTAATGCAAAAAAAACCGCTGACGAAATTGGGAGAGGTGGACTTTGATACAGTAAACCGATTGGTGGACCCGTCACGGTGCCAATGGAATCTCCCTCTAATCCATGCTTTATTCAACAGGGATGAGGCGATGGAGATTCAAAAATTACCTCTAAGCTGGAGAAGCCCAGAAGATGAGATTTACTGGCCCGCTACAAGAACAGGGGTTTTTACTATCAAAACAGCCTATTTTATTACTGAAGGTTTGAAATACAGTGATGCAGGGGGTGCCTCTAGTTCGAACCCGATAAAAAACAGTTGGCAGTGGATTTGGAAGCTCGAGACACCCCTTAAACTGCGGCACTTTGTGTGGCGCTGCTGTAAAAACATTCTCCCGACCTTTGTTCAGTTAAGGGGGCATGGTGTGCAGACAGCAGATGGCTGCCCGAGATGTGGCTGGGGTGAAGGAATGGGAATGCACGTTCTCATACAGTGCCCGGAGGCAAAAAAGGTTTGGAAGAAATTCTTCCGGGCTGATAGCAGATGGAAGACCAGGTTCGATTCAGTGGGAGACTGGTTTGCTTGGATACGGGAATTATTTCCGCGGGAGGTGTTGGCGAAAGCTGTCACTGTTGCGTGGCTTATTTGGTTCCAACGAAACCAGGTGGTGCATAAAAAGGACAAGGTGCTAGCTTATGATGTCTGTGAGAAAGCCGATGAACTTCGACTGGAGTGGAGGCAGGCGAACCTGCTGGTCTCTAACAGAAACCGGGCTGAGGTGCGTGGGGTTGACTCGGGGAGCTTGAATGATGCGGACAGCATCCCTTCTCGAAGATGGCGGGCTCCGACCGATCCCTTTGTAAAGGTTAACACCGATGCAGCTTGGATGGACGGGCTGCAGTGCGGGCTGGGAATTGTTTTCCGCGATCACCAAGGCGAAGTTCTTCTTGCTGCTGCTGTCCCGATCTTGCTGGTGCAGAGTGCAGAAATTGCAGAAATGTTGGCGGCTATTCAAGGGCTCTGTCTTGCTTGGGACGGGGGATGGAGAAGGATCGTGCTTGAGGCGGACTGCAAGCTCCTGATTGACGCCCTTGAAGGTAACGGACAGCCACTAGGTGCGGGTTCAATGATCCTTGATGATTTGAGATACGAAATGAGCCTGTTTGAGGAAGTTTTGCTGTCACATGTCTATCGGCAAGGAAACTGTGTAGCGCATGAGCTTGCTCGACGTGCCCGGCTCCTCAATGAGCCCTTAATCTTGATTGAAAATGTGCCTACGGGCATTGATGCTATTTGTTTGGCAGACCAATGTAACTTATCTTCTTTTTAATGCAAATGCATTTTTCCCTCAAAAAAAATAAATATTGTAATGGTAATTACATTTCTTCATTTTCTTTTTATTTAACAATCAAACATGGTAATAGAATCACCATTCCATTCCATTACAAATTTGATTACATTACATTACATTACGATATACCAAACATACTCTTATATCATTTAATAATTTCAATACTTATAATATTGAACACTTAAAATTCAGTATTTATTTTTTCAGCACTTAATTTTCAGTTTTATCAAATAATACCTTAATGCGTTTTAACAAAAATAGCCGAAACTTTATAGAAAATAATATAACAGCAATAAAATAAAATTGCAATTATGGTTTGCATCTATCTGTTATTTTATTTTTTTATTTTTTTGATAAAAAGCCATATTATTTCATTAATTTAAAAAGTATGCATACAATACGAGAACAAAGAGGAATAAAACCTCCCACCCATATAGGCTACATCCACAACGGGAAGAAAAAAGACTACAAAGAGCAATAATAAGACTACAAAGAGCAATAAAACCATAAAAGGTACAAATGAAACAAACAAAAAAGTCATATTCTTCTCATACGTCGAATCTCGTCGAAAAACCTCTGTAATCCATGCTTCATCATTTAGGCTCTTCCGGACGTTCGGATCTGAGTCCTTTCTGTTTTTGCAACCACGCAGATCTATAGATCTACGGACAAGATAAACCTTTTCCGTTCTTGCTAAGACCGAAAAAAGAATAAATGAAAGAAATATAGTTAACAGGTGTAGATCTGACAGAAAAGAAGTTCAAGAAGAAATATAGACTTCAGACTAACAAGAAAAAGTAGATCTGAAACTTAAAACTAAATCTAAACATAAATGGGAGGAGGAAGAAGGAAGACAATCTTCCTTCTTCCTCCTCTAGAAAACCTGATCTGGAAACAAACTCAGAATAGTTAAAACACAGTGTAGAAGATTGGAAATTTGGGACACAAAAATGGGAAGTGTAGAAGATTAGAAATTTGGGACACAAAAATGGGAAGAGAGGCTAGAGGCATCTATCTGTTATTAATTCGATGTATGAGGTATATATCATTAGTTGATATCATGAAATAATAACTCTGTCAACTATTTTCAACTTTACCAGAGCCGAAAACTGCTTTCTTCTTTTCCTTTTCAATTTTACAGAGTAGTTTTGTTTTTTCACCAAATTCATCAATCGATATTTTTTTTTGTTAATTGAGTATTCTTCACTTACGAGTTGTAGTTTTCTATTTGACAAAAAAGAAGGAAGATTGTCTTTCTTTTTCCTCCTTATACCGTTCTGTTTTTTTCTTCTTATTTTCTTTGTTCTATATATATTTTTTTTGGATTTCATATATTTTACCAGATATTTTAATCCGATTGAATGCATCTGTTGTTTATTATTTTTTCATTTATAATGTTTTCTGATTTAGCAAGAGCAAAAATGATAGATCTTATATATAGATCACTACATCTACATGGTTCCAAAAGAAAGGACTCCGATCCAAAGATTCGGAAGGGTTTAAATGATGAATATTTAATTCCAGATGTTTTTCTACGAATTTGGAGTTTCAAGAAGTGTATGTATCTATTTGTGTTATTAGTATCTGTAATGATTTGTTTTGCTCTTTGTAGTCATTTTCTTACTTATATGGATTCTATATTAGGCATAGCCTTGTGTAAAGTTTTATTTTTACTGTTTTTTTTGTTGCATTTGCAATTTTCTTATCAATGAAATGATATACTCATTTTCGTTAAAAAAATAATAATTATGTCAACTGATTGTAAATTGCAAACTATTTTTGTTAGAAATTTTGAAAAAAAAAATGTCATTATTTGATCTATAACTTTTCATTAAATCAAATCTTAATTATTTACATTTGAAAGCTACATTTAGAATATTACTTATTTCATAGGAATAAGGTACAAAATTTGCATCTATCAAAATACAAATTTACTCTTAAAGTATGGAATGACAAAATTTTATCCATAATAGTTCCAAATAAGATATTTATTGTGTTACTTGATTACTGTCATGACTCACCTAGCACATTCTAAACCTAAATTATGTCTAAACTACTTATTGTGTTATTGTTTACACCATAAATAATTTTTCGGTTTTTATATATTTTAAATATATTAATTGGCCTAAATTACGTCTAAGTAGTTTTTTTAGAGCAAACCACAAAGGAACTAAGAGGTCATTTAATATTTTAACGTGTATTTTGTGATCTAATTAAAAAAACAGGAAAATTAGAAAGTGTCAAAATCATTTCAAACTGGAGCAGTTACTCAACACGATATCTGAAGATGGAGAACGTGACTTAGTAGAAGAAAGCATGAAATCACCACCAACGTCTATAAAAGGAAGAAATCCCGATGGAAAGAGACGACTCAACACACACTCAAGCAAAGCTCTAGCAAATTCTCTATAGGCTTGAGCAATTTAAATTTCTCATCCATTGCCTTAGCTGTAATTTTCATTTTAATTCAAGGTTCAAATTCATTTATTAAACTAATAAAATCAGGAGGCTCTTTCTATTTCTCTTGCTTTCAATCGAGCAATGTCGCCCTTTTCCCTATCTTATTCTTCATCAAAGTTTTCAATTTTTTTTTTTCATTTTCTTCTCCACCAAACTCATCAAAGTACTGCTATCGTTTCTATTTTTTCTAGTTCATTTTAGTTGGATCTTATATATTTTTCCGGATCTCTTAATTCGTTTGAACTGCATCTGTTGTTTACAATATTTGTTTTTGTTTTTGTAATCTTTGTCCATTCTTAATATGGCTGTCTTCGGTCGTGGAGGTAGTGATAAGTTGGTTAGGCATCATACTAGAGATGGTATCTACCCCTCAAAGTCGGGTTATATGATCTTGGAGAGTAACCGAGTGATTGGTACTATGGATGAGGAGTGGCAGATCATTTGTTTCTTTTTTCTCCTACCTAACATAAAAACTTTTCTCTAGAAGTTTTTCTCGCAATGCATTTCTAAATAGGTCTAGATTACTTTTGAGGAGGCTTACCGTCCCCTCTTAATGTTCGTTGTGTAGCACTAGTGAGGAGAATGATTACCACATGTTTATTAGTTGTATGCGACCTCGACTTGGAAAAACTCAGGTATAAACTTTCCTTTATGCAAAGCTGCTGATATTAATAAAGGATTTCTTTAATGGAGCTCGGGGGGGGGGGGGGGGGGGACTCGTGATGAAGTTACTCAGACTGCTGCAATTCTGGTCATGATTTGGCAATAACGCAACACTCATGTGTGGAGGTAGTGTAGTTATTCCTCTTGATGTAGCGGTGTAACACTCTGTTTGATTTGTTGAAATCTGGAAAGCTTGTTTATCCATGAAATGAGCTTTAGGTCAAGAGCTGTTATCAGAAACACAAAATGTGAATTCATCACCTGCCAGAGCACTGTTTACAGGGGCTTAATTGAGGTTGGTTTGGCTGAAACTCTTTCCCTTCATGATGGGATCAACTGCGTTCTCTCAATGAATCTTCATAATGTCTGTTTTGAGTGTGATGCTAAAAAAATTGTTGATAGTTTCCAATCCAAAAAACTAGTTTTGTCGGAGTTTGGTGATGTTATCCAAGAGTATAGGGACCTTCTTTACCTTAGACAAGACATTTGTATGTCGTATGGTTCCCGTTTAATGGATGTGGCAGCTCATGTCAATGCTCGACATTCCATTTTCAATGCTAACAATATTGTTTCTTATGTATTCCTAGTTGACTTGTTCCCTCTTTATGTACCTAATGAATTGGTTCCTTTTCTTTAACATTTTTTTAACCTTATAATAAAGTATATTGTCAAAATTAATAATTACTATTTCAATAGAGAAAAGTGAAAAAATAAGTACAACTAATATTTTTTTTAAGAATGCCTATTGATTTCTAACGCAATTATGTATGTTTCACTTAACTTCAAAACCAAATGAATCATTAATTCTATTGGGCTAATTGATCGCATCCTAAAAACTCATTGGTCCATCGTGAGTGATTTTCTGCTTCTTGTTTTTTCTTCTAGCCATCTTTTTAATTTCTATCACCTCTACCCAGCATTTACTCTTCCACCTACCTCTCCATTCACTTGATCATCATTTTCCATCCCCTAATCCTGATATCGAGCTTTAAAAGGGAAAATTCACAATTTGGTCATGGAAATCACAGACAATACTAGTACACCTCACCATTTCGACAACCTCCCTATCTTGGAGCTTGGTATCTCTGACCAAAGTCAGGATGCTATATCCAAAAAACTTCTTGTTGGAAAAATCTTTTCTGACAAATTCCTCAATACTAAAGTTATAACCTCAGTTCTTCAGTAGGCCAGGAAATCTTTTCCAAATTTTTCTATATCCAAAATTTCGAGCCAAAAATTTTCTATTACCTATGATAATAATAATACAACCCTCTATCTCCTGAAAGGCAGGCCATGGCTTATTCAAAACCAGCTCCTGGCTCTAGAGGAATGGCCACCAGACATAACTATAGACCAAATCTCCTTCACCTCTTCCCCTTTTTGGGTTCAAATTCATGGGTTACCACGTATTCAGCAGAACTCTGTTAATATCCGAAAGATTGGACTTTTGTTCAAGAATTTTGAGGAACTGGGAGAAACTGACGATTCCAATCGATGCTGGAGGGGCTTCATTCGGATTAGAGTTAACATTGATTTATCAAAACCACTCCTACCTGGGTTTTACAATACGGATCCAAAAGGTCAGGGCAAACCACAGACCTCGATGAGGGTTTACAGTGGAATTTACAGATCACCTACCAATAAGGGCTAAATTTTGACGGAGTGGGGAATCGAATCTCAAACCTGTCAAGTAGAGGTTCAACGCCTTACCACTCGGACCAACCCTCTAAACGCCCTAATGCCATAAGTAACAAACCTGATATTGGATTCTCTTTGGTTGACTCTATTATGGATTTGGATTCTTAGCTTCAAATTAGCGACGGGATAGAGGAACCAGAGAATCACCGGAGATTAACGGGCACCGCATCTTCCGATAAATGCACAGTGACTTCTCCTTATACGGCAATCAAACTGATTTAGTATGGTTTGGTGAATTTGAAAGGCAATGGAAAGGAGTCTAGTTTCAGAGGAACATTACTGCAACAACAACCCACTTTGCCCATCCCTAATCTCAGGAACACTGCCAATTTTAAAAATCAGGTAACCAATCCCATACTGTCCGCACCAAATTCTGATTGTCATTTTCTTGCTATAAGTCCTATAAATGATATAGGACAAGTCAACAATATGCCTTTGTTTGTGGTCTCTAATAAAGAGGGTAAACCTCATGGGCTTCCTACCATTGACCCAAGCCCATGGCTCCCTGAAATTGAAGCGGGCCTTCCTAAGATGAAAAATCTTTTTAATGAACAAGCCTTATCAATTGACTGTATTAAACATGATAATCCATACATCACCTGAATCTCCAATGATTAATCCTCAAATCCTAGCCAAGGGACCTCTGCTTACTTCTTCCTCCCAATCTGGAACCTTATCCCCCCCAGCCCTTCGGAATGGAGGAGGGTGTAAATGGAAGAAGCTTGCAAGGATTCCCTCTCAATGCGCAAGCTCTGTCCATATTGAGGAAATCTCAGGTGAAGTTGCAAATTCTTTGCATCCAAAAAGAGGTACTGAACTAGTTTTTGAAGGGGATGTTTAAAAAAAAGCAAGATTAGAGTCAGATTCATCAATTTCTGAAAGGGTGGAGGTAGCTCATGTGTTGGAATTTGCAGGGGGTGGGGAACTCCTTGACAATCCACAACCTTAAAACACTAGTAGAAAAATGTTCATTTGCATCGCTGCATTTGCATCGGCCCCTTTAATTACGTGATGCAAATAATACATTTGCATCGACCTTTTAATAGGGTCCGATGTAATTGTCATGAAATAAGTATTTGCATCGGTCCTTTAAGTAAGACCGATGTAAATACTTTTGTTATTTGCATCGGCTCTTATTAAGGGGATGCAAAAGCCTATTCATATATTTGCACGAG
Organism: Euphorbia lathyris; assembly: GCF_963576675.1. Classification (NCBI taxonomy): domain Eukaryota; kingdom Viridiplantae; phylum Streptophyta; class Magnoliopsida; order Malpighiales; family Euphorbiaceae; genus Euphorbia; species Euphorbia lathyris. The sequence goes on along the minus strand of NC_088911.1, from coordinate 28,611,512 downwards.
TCCTGTAAGGTTATCATTTGCATCGGCCTTTCATAGGGCTGATGAAAATGAACAATTTGTTTTTTCCCCAATTCCCTTTTTGCGAAAAATAGAGTAGACCTAATACGTACTGAAGAAAGAAGTTTGCTGGAAAAATCCAGAAGGTGGCGAAGAAAAATTCCTATCATGGAAACTATCAAGTCGTTGAAGAAAAATCCAGAAGTTTGCTTCGATCCTTTGTTCTCTCCTCTCCCTTCATCGTGCAAATACAATTTTCCATTTGGGTTGTTCCGATTCTGAGCTCTGAGTTGAAAATCCTTCGTCTCCCTGTTGCTTTGTCGTCGTTCTTTACTTCGTCACTGGCTACTCCCTTTCTCTTTTCTCCTCCTTTTACTACTTCTTTCTTTTCTATTTGATTTAGGGTTCCGTTGGCGATGAGTTGCCATTTGATTTTCCGATTTTGTATTATCGCCATCACCTTCCCCTCTGTCTCGAACTTCCTACCCTAGGCGCCACTACTCTTCATTTCACACGATGTGAATTCAGCTTCACTCAGATTCTATGCGCCGCCTCCAATGGCAAGCATGTTTCTTCTCGTCTCTCGCAGGTTCAGGAGCGATGTCCTATTTTTTCAAGTTTCTTGTTTCAGTTGCGATGTCCTGTTGATAGATCGTGATTTCTTCAACAAGGATTAGAACCGTAAGTCACTATCTGTCCATTTGTTCAAAATTTTTCCTGTCATTTATACTTGATACTATAGATATTGGTTTAATTCTACTATTTTACTCGGGGGAAACATTTAAGATGATTTTAGCAAAGATGCAGGTACCCAAAGACTGATAACTTTTACTTAGCAAAGTAAGTTCTCAGATCTAATTTATCATTGTGTAATGCTATTTTATTCTATTTTATTCAAATCTTAATTAGGCCATTTTAATTCAATGTTACTTCTTGCTATTAGATTTACAATTCCATCATGTTTAAGTTTTATTGGTTACTTTTACATTTGAGCTGCATCTTAGGAATTTCATAGTATAATTTCCAATTCTTTGGTTATTATTGTGTTTACATTACTTAGGCATAGTTGTGATTGATTACTTCTATTGGTAGCTTTTTTTTTTAATTACTTTTAGATGTTGAACTTAGTACAAAGATATTTTCTTTTAGGGTTCTTAATTTAATTACAGAACTTTTGTATCATGTTTATAGTTATACTTTTTTTTTTTTTTGAGTTTTGGGTAATGTTGAATCTGTCTGATTTCTTCTTAATTTTAATTAAAGTTGATTATATGAATATTGATGAAATGACATAGAAGATTGATGATTCTGACATTGTTCTAAAAGATAAGATAGATCCGTCTTAATTGATAATGAAGGAAGTATTAAAGATTACAGCATATCATATACCTAAAAGAACTATTGTTTAGAGGGAAGAAATAAATTCTGCAAGAGATTCTCATTGCAACTAAAATTACATATGTGCAGATTGATCTCAGTGCAACGGATAAGGGGGACGATAAAATAACAGGATTCGAGGATTTGAAGTTGGAGGAAATTGAGCATCTAAAATTTAGTTTCAAAACCGAGATAGCGGTGCCGATGAGCTTAGTAAATAATTCTGAGATGGAAAAGGTGTTCGATGCCTCAGTTCTATTTGAATTTGACTTAACTATAGATGATATTGGTGGATAACGATTTACTACTGTGTGTATATGGTGTTGAATAGAGTTTATCCATAAGGTTGCTGATATGGCAGTCTAATTTAGTTGGTTACATGTGTCCAGCCTGCAAGGCAAAAATCTCTGGGAAGAGAAATATATGGGGTGGTGACAGTTCATGAATTTCACTAGGTATGTGGCAATTTTAATTAAATTCAAGTTCATTTTTAGGGAGCTTATAATGGTTTTCAGTATTTTACGTTTCTTTTTGTTTATTTATGTATACATCTAAATCTGATGGAGGAACATTTGATTATGATAATGATATTGATAAGATATGTTGGCCTATGCACCTTGGTGTTTTTCTGTAGAGTACTTTTAGTGCAGGGCACAAATGTTCCTATTTCAGTTCATACTAGTATCTGGCTTTGCAACCATTTCAAAATAGATGAATCACTGGCACATAGATCATATAATTTAGATATGGTTCATATAAACTAGTACACTCCAAACTCTAAAGTTTTGATAAATTTGGTCTGTTATCATCCATCCATTGAGATATAAAAGAATTTGATTACAGCTAAAGATCCAAAAAATTAATTCAGGGTATCTGCCTTAGTTGAGTTGTATGTTGTTCATTTTCTTAGACAGTTATCATAGCTCTATAGGTATATGTAATAAAGCGAATTTAAAGTTTTCCCACTTCTTTTGTTGGTTGGTTGAATAACTATCCATGCTTTTGTTTAGGGTTTTGTACTTTTTTGTCCTTGGTTGGTATTTATTGTTTCCTTCATGTCTGCTAGGTTTGACTTAGCAGAACAAAGTGGAGAAGCTCCACTGTCTGTTCCGGACCCAACATTCTCTAGGTAACATTTTTAAAATTCCACATTTTCAAATTGATCAGTGTACTTTTACAGTATGATTTGATTCATGTTTGTCATACTAACTGTTATTCATTTGTAGGAAAAACTTCATCCTTCATGAAGTTCACATGGAACGATAGATAATGCCCCGTGCAGTTACTAGCATCAATGGGCCTACAGACTGGAATGAAGCTTTGGATATCATATGCTTTGGCTCCCCAGAGCAGGTTTGTATTGTCCTTCATATAATCACTAGGTCATTAAATTGTTTATTTTATTTCATTATGCACAGATAAAATTTTATTTTGCGGCATTATGTTTTTTTTACATGGTTTTATTAAATTGAGATTCTGAATTTTGGTGTATTTGGTTGCAGTCAGTTGAAGGAATGAAAGTTGTGTGCCATAAGTTGGCACAGGCCACTGGTGATCCAGAAGGCAGTCTAATGAATGTACTTGTGAAAGATGCTGATAGACTTGTTTCATGCTTGGCTAGCAAGGCAAGTGATATAGAGAATAAGTACCTTCATTCTCTTATGTTTCTTTTGGGCATTTTCTGCGTCCACCACTCCTTATATTTCTTGACTAAACAGGTGGCCAAGACTTTTGACTTCAGTTTGACAGGAGCTTCGTCAAGGTCTTGTAAATACGTTCTTAATACACTTATGCAGGTAAGTTTACAGCCTAGTGTTCTTGTTTATTGTTCTGCCTTCTTTCCCAGTTCTTCATGTGTACATGGTTAAACACTATGATTAGGGTCTGAATAACAAGCAGAGACTAAATACTCCTTTTTGGAGAACTAACCACTATGTTAGGATGCATTTCTAACATAGTGTTTTGCTTGATTGAATTTGCTGTAGACATTTCAAAATAAAAGACTTGCTCATACTGTTAAAGAGAGCACTCTGGACAGTCTAATAACAGAGCTTCTACTTTGGCTGTTGGATGAAAGGGTTCTGAATATGGATGACGGCAGCCAACTATTGAAAGCATTGAATGTGTGCTTATGCTTAAAATTTTGGTGATGGTTTAACTGACATGCTTCTTTTCTTATCAAGTTTAAGATATATTTTACTTCCTACCTTATAAGTGGTTATATATACAAGATAATGCTGATCGAACTTCATCCTTTGCTGTCCTGATTAATCTCTTAAGTCCACTGGATCGCTCAAGATGGCCTTCACCCGCGTCAAGTGAGACATTTGCCATCAGAAATCAGAAGTTCTTTGATCTTGTTGTCAAATGCCTGATTAAACTCACCAAGGTAATTTTAGTTGCTTCTTTGAGCCTTGCCTGCTTGCTTGAGAGATGTGGTACAGTTGGTGGTCTTACGTGAAACGGATAATTATCCTATGGAGTCTGATGCCAAATTACATTTGTTGTTAGTAGCTGTCATAGAAAGTCACGAAAAGTTGTTCCCTAATAGCACACGATTTGGATTATTGATGTCATGGTGGCATTAACGGTTATTATATGGTTTACTCATCTTTATCATTACCAAATGAACGAGCTGATAAGAGAGAGGAACAAATGAAACGAGAACGGAAACATTAAAATTCTTTAAGGAACTAGCTATTGTTGTTTACCTTTAAATGTCTCAAATTGTCAAAGTGCATCAATGGTTGACTAGACTTCTTGTTAATGATACATGAATTTTCAGGCTCTGAATGGGTGTTAAGCTTGCCTAGGGCTTGAATGAGGGCAGATTGAGATTGCATATACTGTTTAAAATCTGTTGTATCATTTTTAGGTACTGGCAGAAGAGTATAATTTTTTCCCTAAGAAATACTAGTCTTAGTTGAACCATTTCCTAATATTGTTCTCTTCTATTGTATCAACAATTTAGAAGTGTAGAAAAGAGTAGAATTTCATCTTTTAGGGGAGCGTCCTTCAGTTTCTGTAGCACCCGTGTTCACCAATGTGTGAATTATCCAAGCATATATTCTTGAATTTCTTCAAGAGTGGTCGCAAGGTGGGGAAATTTTGAAACAATTACATGCATGACTGTCACCACTGATTCTGCACAATTGTCAATCCAAAATAGAAGAAAGATAGAGGAGAGGCAAGGCAAGATTTGATTGTGTGTATGCTAAACAAGCTTGAGTATTTACGTTTCACTTTTTTGCTTTTGTTTTGCTTTTGTTAGGTTCTTAAAAGAAGCACACCTTATTCTGAGGATGAGATAAATATCGTTAGAGATATTTGGGCGGCGTATTTTATAACCAATGTGCCAATTTAAGATTCGGTGAGATATTATGTATTGTTGCTTCCATTTATTATGTTTTATTTCGGAGTGGCTTTGCTTATATTAATTGTTTTTGTTTTATGATTTTTGATTGACAGGTCGTAGGATTTTGCTGCAATTTGAAGGGTTGATTGTGCATTTCGTGTTTTTGTTTCATGTTAAAGCTAGAATGAAGTCATTTTCCTTTTTGTAAATTCGTAGGATTTTGCTACACTAGAATGAAGTGCTTTTGTTTTTTTGTACCAAAAACTTGGAAACAAATGGTAATCTTTTTTTTCTTATGAAACTATTAATTTGTTACAAGTATTGAAATAATGCAATATATTGATTTAGTATATTTTTTCTTCAAATTGAACAAATCTGAATACAGGATAATGAAATGCAAGATATTAAAATTAAATTCTGGAAAAATAAATAAATTTATTTTTGCAAATAAATTTATTATTTGCATCGGCTCTTAAATGTGGCCGATGCAAATGTTATATCATTTGCATCGGCCCTTGAAAAGACCGATGCAAATAAAGAATCATTTGCATCGGCCGTTGTAAGGGGCCGATGCAAATGATTGTGTCATTTAACGTGGCTGACATATAATTTGCATCGGCCCTTTACAAAGGGCCGATGCAATAGAGGTGGCCATTTGCGTCGGCCTCTTTAAGGGGCCGATGCAAATGACCACCTCATTTGCATCGGCCAGCGGCCGATGCAATTGCATTTGCATCGAGGGCTTTTGCATCGCGCTGCGGCCGATGCAAAAGGCTCAAACGGCCGATGCAAATGGCCCTTTTTCCACTAGTGAAAGGATTATTAGATCCCATTCCCTAGAGGTGGTTTGTCTTCTTGAAACAAAAAACTCAAAACAGAGAATGAAAGGCATTATTCGGAAATGTGGTCTCGAATGGGGTGTGGCAGTTGAAACCATTGGTAGGAGTGGAGGTTTGACTCGGGCTTATGCTCCTGGGATGCAGGTTATCATCAAACATAGCCAATCTTTTTTATCCATGCCTTTGTGAAAGGGAATACTGATGAGGAGAATTTGGACTTCATTGGAGTTTATTTCAGGTGTGATCAGAGTGTCCAAAGAAGCCAAATTGAGCATATTCTCAACTATAAAACCAACATAAGCCCGCGTTACATTATTGGAGGAGATTTCAATCTCATTATGGACAACAGCGAAAAATAAGGGGGTAATTTTGATAATGCTAGCAGAATTTGGAGCTTGCGACATCTAATGGAAAATATGAGTCAAATTAACTTGGGGTTCATTGGTCCTTAATTCACTTGGAATAACAGACGTGATGGTGCAGCTAATATCCAATAAAGGATTGATCCTTTCTTTACTTCCACTGCTTGGAGCCAACAGTTTGCGAATGCCTGGGTCAACCATCTTTCTGACTTGGGCTCAGATCATCGACCTATCCTCCTCTCAACATCTTGCTCAGTTATGCATTCAAATAAACGGTTCCATTTCGATGCTTGTTGGATGGGAAATGTTGAGGCTGATTCTATCATTGCCTCTGCTTGGGGGGACAACATAAGAGGCTCTCATATGTTCCACATCTCATCAAAAATTCAGAACTATATGTTGAAACACCTTTCCACATGATTTTGATTTGACAAAATGATTTAAGTTAATCCATGATTAAGAGACAATTCAATTTAAGTGCTTTGATTGTACTAATATGTTTTTTCAATGTTGAATATAAGTATAAATGCAAACAGAAATAAAAAGTAAGACATGACGAAGTCAGCATGAGAACACAGCACAAGCTGAGTGAAGTGTAACTCAGTATAATAGAAGAAAAGTCATCTTCAAAACAAAATGCTTGAAGATGGAGCTAACCAAAGAAGCTGAGTGGAACGCAACTCAGTATCAAAGAAGAGAAGTCTTTCTCTAAACTAAAGCTTGCAGACGAAGCTGACCATGGAAGCTAAGTAAGAATATGACTCAGAAACAAAAACAAAAGCAACGTCAATAAAGTCAAGTTGAGTGTTCGTCAGGACAGAGCAATTGATCCGTTTGCTAGAAGACAAGATCCGACAACTGTCTGCACCAATAACAGAAGCTTTGGAATTACGCCCAGAGTCAATTTCGAGATGCATGGGTCAACTGTCCGTTAGCTAAAAGACGAACTGGCGTTAGAAGACGAACCTGTCGAAAGAAGACAAGCCTGACGCCTGCTAATTTCAAACGACAGGATTGGCCTGCAAATCTGAAGCTGACCAGAACAATGACACAATAGATCCGTTTGAATCCAACGGATAATTCCAGATTCAAATCATTAGAGCTTCAGACTTCAACTATAAAAGGACAAGTTCATTCTTGGATCCTTTGCCAATTGCCGAAAGATACAAGAGAAAAAGAGCATACATACAAAGCACATTCAAACAAGAAAAAGATCTTACACCAAATTTCCATTTCTGTGTAAAAGCTAGATTGATTTTGTAATCATCTAAAGTGTTCTTCATCTAGAAAGAACAAGTTTGTATCAATTGTAAAATTGAGAGAGTTGTGCTGAGTACTCGGTTTTAAGTACTCAGCGGTAGAGAATCTGAGTGTTCGGTTATAGCGCTCAGTAGGAGTTGAGTAGACGAATAGAGGAAGGTACTCTTGTATATTCAACTGCCTTGTAAACGGTTTGTGCTCTACCTTTAAAGAGCTCAGTATTGGATTGAAAAAGCCCGGAGGGATTCTGGGGACTGGACGTAGGCGGAGAGGTCGAACCAGGATAAGTCTTGCTGAGTAATTTCTAACTCTCTCTCAATATATTTTTGTATGTGTTTCTTGATAAAATTGCTCAGGATATAAATTGTAAAAGCTGACACTGAGTAATCTTGGTGCTGAGTTGGAAGCTCACCTCAAGTGTTAATTCCCAACTCATAAGTAAAACAGTTCTAGTCAGCATCTGACTAAAACTGTCTTACATCTCTCGGCCGTGCTGACCAAAATAAAGTCAAATAACTTAAGAATTAATTAAGTCAGCATAATTAAAAGAAAAAGTTACATTAGTTCCTAACCCCCCCCCCCCCTTGGCATTAATCACACGGGACCAACAAGTGGTATCAGAGCTCAGTAGCTCACTACTCTAAGATATAACTATCTTGAGCTGATCTTGATAAATGGCTGAGAACAGCACTCGTTTCCTTCCAGGAAATCAAACAACACAGATACTCCCTGAGGGATTATCAATTAGTCGGCCACCCTTATTTTTCGGATCAAATTATACATTTTGGAAAAACAGGATGAAGAACTTTATTCAAGCTACAAACATGAGTGCGTGGCTTGCAATAGTTCAAGGCCCATATGTGCCTTATAAAACTGTTGACAACGAAAAGGTTGTCAAGAGTGAAACTGAGTGGTCAGAAGATGACCTTAGAAAATTACAAAATAATGCTTCGGCTATCAATATGCTTCAATGTGCGCTAGATGCTGTAGAGTACAACAAAATTTCAGGTTGTGAGTCAGCACAGGAAATCTGGAATAAGCTCGAAGTAACTTATGAAGGCACGAGCAAGGTCAAGGAGCCAAAGGTGAACCAACATATGAGATTATACGAGCTGTTCGAGATGAATGACAACAAAGACATCTCGGAAATGAATGCTAGATTCACCAACATCATAAATGAGCTGAAAAGACTCGGCAAGAACTTCACAGAAGAAGAGCAAGTGAAGAAGATCTTGAGAAGTCTACCCAAGAGCTGGAAAGCTAAGAAAACAACTGTGGAAGAAGCTCAGGACTTGACCACGTACAAATATGACGAGCTGATTGGATCTCTGCTGACTCATGAGATCTCAATGAAGAACTTTGAAGCTAAAGAAAAGTCAGAAGACAAGAAACAAAAATCACTTGTCATGAATCTGACTCAACCGAAGCTGACTCATCAGATGATGAGGAGATGGCCATGTTCACAAGAAAGATGAAGAAGCTGTTCAGAAAGAATGACAAGAACAGCAAGAGGCCATATAAAAGAGGCGATAGGTACAAAGTTGAGTCCAGTGACAAATACAAAAAGGACAGCTCCAAGCCTATCACGTGTTTTGAATGCCACAAAACTGGGCACATTAAATCAAGCTGTCCAAATCTGAAGAAAGAAAAGAAAGGAAGCAGGAAAGCCATAGTGGCCACATGGAGTGACAGTGATGAGTCAACCTCATCAAATGCTGATGCAAATGAGACAGCGAATATATGCTTCATGGCCGATGATGCTGCTGACCACTGCCGATCTGAGCAAGCTGACCTCTCAGATGACACTGACCAAGAGGTTCACTCCAATGAGGTAACATCTTTACTCGTGCTTAGAAATGAAATGGTTAACGCCCTGAGTGACTTATACAGAGTGACTAAAAAGTGTAACAAGAAAATAAAGGCACTCAGCAGGCGATGTGATGAGATTGAAGAGGTCAAACTGAGTGACCTCCGATATCTTCTCCAAGACAACACCAGGCAAGATGAAAATCTAAAAGTCATGCATGGTTTTGTCTCGGAAGTCCAAACTGAGTCAAAGAAACTGAGAAAGGACATCACAACCATACAGAGCCAGCTGAGTAAATCAGCTAAGAAAGGGTTCTATCCCAATGCTGAGTATCAATGTACTGGTCAGCATAGACGGTTCACTCAGTGTGACTGTTGTGGGAAAAGAGGACACACCATAGATGTGTGTTGGTATACTCAGCGGAATGTCCAATGTGACTTCTGCGGAAAGAGACGCCATACAACTAAGGCATGTTGGCATGCTCAGCACAATCGTGCTGACCAGAAACAAAATCACTCTCAAAGGGTGACCTATTGTGACTTCTGTGGTAAAGCTGGCCACACAATAAATATATGTCGTCACAAATTAAAACATGATGTAGCACCTGTCTATGCTAACCAACGAGGACCCAAAAAGAATTGGGTACCTAAAGATGAATGATTCAAAATGCAGGTGAGCCTGAGGTGTGTGGAGAAGTCAAAGCTTTGGTATATTGACAGCGCATGCTCGAGGCACATGACTGGTGATGAAACTCAATTCATCACACTTGAGCGTAAACGAGGTGGAAGCGTAAGCTTCGAAGACAATAAAAAGGGTAAGATAGTCGGTTCAGGTACTATCGGAGGTAACCCTACTATTGAGTCAGTCTCCTTAGTCAGGGGTCTCAAATATAACCTATTGAGCGTAGCTCAGCTGTGTGACAGTGGTAGAAAGGTTGTATTTGATGCCACTGAGTGTCGGATACTCGAGGGAAAAACAAACAATTTGATTTTAAATGCCCCTCGTGTTGACAATGTGAACATGTTGAGTTTAGAAAAGAATTTCTCAAAAAATATATGCTTAGTGTCAAAGGAAGACAATTCCTGGCTATGGCATAGGAGACTTAGTCATGTAAGCATGGACCTCCTTGCCAAACTAGCAAGAAAGCAATTAGTTGAGGGATTGCCCAAACTTAGATTTGAGAAAGATCAATTATGTAATGCTTGTCAGCAAGGTAAACAAACTAGAAAGTCTTTTCAAAATAAAAATATTGTCTCAACCAAGCGTCCATTGGAATTACTACATTTGGACCTTTTCAGACCTGTCCAGCCACTCAGCTTGGGCGGTAAGAAATTTTCCTTAGGCATTGTAGACGATTTCTCTCGGTATACTTGGATCATCTTGCTGAGTAGCAAGGATGAAACATTTGAGATGTTCTCCACATTAGTCAAAAGGCTTGAAACTGACAAAGACCTAAAAGTAGCTCATATTAGAAGTGATAATGGCGGAGAATTCAAAAACCAACAGTTTGACGAATTCTGTAAAGTCAGTGGCATTGACCATAATTTTTCTGCTCCTAGGACTCCTAAACAAAATGAGGTTGTTGAAAGGAAGAATAGAACAATAGTTGAAATTGCTAGGACAATGCTGAGCGAAAATAGGCTTCCAAAGTATTTCTGGGGTGAAGCTATTCACACAGCATGTTATATACTCAATAGGGCTTTGGTTAGACCTATACTCAAGAAACCCCTTATGAACTTTGGAAAGGACGAAAGCCCAACATTGGATACTTTCGTGCCTTTGGGTGTAAATGTTTTATACTCAACACAAAAGAAAACCTTGCTAAATTTGATGCTAAAGCTGACGAAGCAATCTTTCTAGGGTACTCAACTAATAGTAAAGCATATAGGGTGTATAATAAACGAACTCAGATTGTAGAAGAGTCTGTACATGTTGAGTTCGATGAAACTGACCCTGCAGGAAAGACAACTCAGTCCGCCGAAGATGACCCAAGCTCAGCTTCCGCTGACCAAAATGGAGCCGCTGAGTCATCACCACAAGAGTTGACCAAAGGTAAACACGAACCCGAAATTACCTTTGCTGACCAATCTACTCCTGCAGATATTGTAGAAACACCTATTCTTGACAACTCAACATTACCCAAAGAAATAAAAATTCCAAGAGGACATTCGGAGAAGTCCATTCTTGATGCTGCTGAGAACAACCTGATGATAAGGAATCAACTCAGGAGATATCTTAGCAACGTTGCATTCGTCTCAGTCTATGAACCAAAGAACTTCACCGATGCTAAGCATGACAAATTCTGGATCAATGCTATGCAAGAAGAGCTTGATCAATTCAAAAGAAATGAGGTATGGGATTTAGTACCAAAACCTAGGAATCAAAAGACCATATGAACTAAGTGGGTCTTTAGAAACAAATTAGATGAGCAAGGCAATGTAGTCAGAAACAAATCCCGACTTGTAGCCCAAGGCTATAGTCAGCAAGAAGGAATTGACTATGGTGAGACCTTTGCTCTCGTTGCTAGGTTAGAGGCTATACGTATATTGTGTGCATATGCTAGTTTCATGAACTTCAAACTATATCAAATGGATGTCAAAAGTGCTTTTCTTAATGGATTTATAAACGAAGAGGTATATGTTAGTCAGCCTCCAGGGTTTGAAGATCCAAAATTTTCAAACCACTTTTATAAACTCAAGAAGGCCCTGTACGGCCTAAAACAAGCACCACGTGCTTGGTATGAGAGGTTGACCAGTTTCCTGCTGACCAGGAACTATGTCAGAGGCAAAGCTGACACAACCTTGTTCATTAAGAAAAAGGGTAAAAATACCCTACTAGCACAAATTTACGTAGATGACATAATCTTTGGTGCTACTGATGAATCTATGTGCAAAGAATTTAGTAAACAGATGCAAACTGAGTTCGAGATGTCAATGATGGGGGAACTCAACTTCTTCCTTGGACTACAAATAAAGCAAGGGAAGAACGACATCTTCATCAGTCAGTCTAAGTACGCCAAAGAAATGTTAAAGAAATTCGATATGGAAGAATGTAAACCCATATCTACCCCAATGGGTACTAACACTATCCTTTGTGCTGACGAGAAAGGTAAGTCAGTAGACAGTAAGTTATATCGAGGTATGATTGGCTCTCTACTTTATCTTACCACTAGTAGGCCTGACATTCAGTACTCAGTATGTTATTGCGCAAGATACCAAGCTGACCCCAGGGAATCTCACCTTATGGTTGTAAAAAGAATTTTCAGATATTTGCAGAGCTCAGTTAATGCAGGTCTATGGCATCCAAATACAAATGACTTTACACTCATTGGATACACTGATGCTGACTATGGACGAGATAAGCTAGAGCGTAAGAGTACTTCAGGAGGGTGTCACTTCCTTGGAAGCTGTCTAGTATCTTGGTTCAGCAAGAAGCAATCGTCAGTGGCCCTGTCAACAACTAAAGCTGAGTACATTGCTGCTGGAAGCTATATGGCCTAGGTCCTATGGATTAAGCAACAGCTTGAGGATTACGGCGTAAAAACATAGACCATTGAAGTCAAATGTGACAACAAGAGTGCCATTGACTTATCCAAAAATCCAATCCAACACAGCAGGATGAAGCATGTCAACATAAGGCATCACTTCATAAGGGATCATGTACTCAAGGGTGAGATCAAGATGACCTATGTTCCAACAGATGAACAGCTTACGGATATCTTTACAAAGCCTCTGGCTCGTGAGCAATTTAACATACTAAGGGAAGCTATCGGTATGTCTAATCCTCTTCACTAAAAATCTATGTTTAAATTGAATGTTGAGTGATTACCATGCTGAGTGATTTATGCTAAATTAGTAAATGTTGCATGCTAAGCTAGAAATGACTATATCACCCTATGCTGAGTAGACATACATATTGAGTGTTTATCATAAACTGAGTTACTAAGCACACGAACATTCCTTCTACGTAAAACTGACTTCCTAGAATCTCAAACGATTAGGATTCTAAAAACTGAGTAAAACTCTCATGCACAATAAATGTTAGCACGCGCATTAGTAGCCACCTAGGATGACATAGGGACAATAATTAGAAAACACATACACCGATTGTGTCATAAATGCCAGAATAATTGTCGATTGATCATCTCGAGGTAAAACGGCTATTCCAACCCTTCAGATCAACTTGGCATCCTTATAAATAGTGGACGAATTCCCACTCATACCTCTTTACATTCAAAATTTCTGGCATTCAATCTCTCTCTCTTAAATCCCAAAACCTCTCAAAAATCTTTCAGAAGTCATGTCTAATGATTCCCAGAATATCTCCGGTGGCGATTACGACCAAAATCGCTCTGATGAAAACCCTCCGTCTCCTGCTCAGCAGGAATACGTAGAGACCTCAAGTGAGTCTCAAGGTCATGGTTAGCATGACCAATCCAAGGTCAATACTCCTAGCAAGAACCCCCAAGCTGACCAAGCAACCTCTTCGAAAAAGAAGAAGGAAAAGAAAGACAAGCAACCTAAGGAAAAGGAATTTCTTCAGGTTTACAACTGTGTAAAGAATTGTGAGGTACTTCGTTGCCGGTGGTTCTCCCCAAGTTTTGTAACAGCTGAGAAACCATTCTGTGAATGGATCTCTAAAAACGGGTGGTCAGAATTCTTTTCTCTGTCCGGTAAAACTTACCCCCGGTTAGTAAGGGAATTCTATTCGAATCTCAGAGTGGATAAGGACAACGCTGATGATGCTCGTAAAGTATATAGCATTTAATAGGACAAGTGTATCCTATCGCAACAAGTAATATTGTGCTAAGCACGAGATCGAACCACAAAGACTATTCGTTATAACTAGCAAATCTACCTAGAATGATCTAATTGTTTAGAGGGTTGGATAAAAGTTGGGTTTTTGATAACTAATTAACTAATTGAAAGCAATAAAGATAACAACATAAAGTGAACAATTGACAGGGTAGAAGGTGAATTGACGGATGACACAATATAGGTTGAGGAATCCTTTGATTAAATCCTATGTATGGGTTTAGGGAGTTCAGATTTATGTTTTACCAATGATTGAAGGTAATTGTCCTAAGTGAAAGACAAATTTGTACGGGATTTGTCTAACCTATTCACATGCATTCGGGTGACGGCTTGATTAGGCATATACCCTAGGTCATGCAAAGCATTACGTTTATTGACAACTAAGGCTAAAGTCGTAGCCCAGCCACAAAGCCTCATTCCTAGTGGTCTCTAGCGAAGTCAGATTTACACAATTTCGGTATAGACGATTCCATGGTTAGGTTCTCATCTATCTATAATCCTATTTAATGTCAGGGTCATAGGCATTAAGCACATTATATACATAAACAGGCTAGTTGATCATTATCAATGTTCATTCTAGCATAAATCCTGTTCCTAACAATTTCTAGGCATTAAGCATGCATAAACTAATCAATCAAAGGTCCTAGATCCCTAATCATACATATTCATACAATCAATTTCATCCCCATCCCAAATTGGATGGAGATCAGTTCATAGACAAACCAATCATAGCAATAGGAAAATAGGAACAATGGAAAAAGCTTCAATTGAATATAATTGCAAAAGATGAAAGGGAAAGAGATAGAAATCCAAAACCCGTTTTGCCGATTCCAATTATAAAAATAGAAGATGCGGAGCTTCTCCCATCAATCGTTCTTGACAAAAGAAAATAAAAACTGAAATAAACCTAATCTAGAAACAGGAAAATAAAACTGAAATAAAAGCTAAATCTACATTGTGGAGGAGAGAAAGCCCTAGCGGCTCTCCAATTTATTGAATGGCTAATCCCCCCAGAAGATTAGGTTTAGCTCCCTATTTATAGAGTTAGGGAGGAAACCCTAATGCCTCAGGGGTAAAAATGGCATTTACAAAGTGTTAAATGGGCTTTTAGGGCCTTGATCCGCGAATTTCAGCAAAGGGGAAGGCGCAGGCGCGCCTTCCCCCGCCTCGTCTCGTCGAGACAAGGCCTGTCTCGACGAGACGAGGGCCTGTCTCGACGAGACAGGTGATGTCTCCCCGAGACAGGTCCTATTTGAGGAACTGTGGCTCCGGTTTTTATCTGTTTAGGTCCATGGGCTTCCGAAAAGTGCTCTAATGGTCCCTGACGAATCCCAAAAGTGCTCTGATGGTCCCTGAATGATCCGGAAATGCTCCAATAGGCTTGGGTCTGGTTCGAAAATGCACGAAAGGTCCCTGAAAACACCGAAAATGCCATAAATAAAGGAAAATACTAAATTTAACTAAAAAGTAATAAAACGATACTGAAATTAAATAGAAATAAAGGGAAAACAAACTAAATTAATCCTAAAAACCCTATATATAAACAAGCGTAAGTATAAACAAGGATGGTTATCATAAATGAGTATATATAAGCATGTGTATATAAACAAGTATAAACGGTATAGATACGTATGAAAAAGAATCATGATTATAAACAAGTAAGGGATATTATAAACAAGTATATATGATATTAACAAAGGATATATTCACAAAGAATGCCTAAACTAACAAGTCGACCTTTGGTTCGATATTGCAGAAGAAATAAATCCCCGGCAACGGCGCCAAAAACTTGATGCGCCCTCACCTAAGTCAGAGATGAGAACTCACTAAGGGATAAGTGTACCCCGTCTTATCAAGTAATAAATTTCTGGTTTAAGTCCAGGTTATCGTCCACAGGATTTATTTCTACAAGTACCGAGCTACTCGATCTTGGATGTTATCTAGGCTTAGGGGGTTTTGAGTTGGTTTGTTTGAATTAATCTACTCATAGGTTGAATTATACTAATCCTAGCTAAGTTATCTAATTCTAACTAAGTTATTCTACGCCTAACTAAGTTACTCTACCCCTAATTGAGTTAAACTACTCCTAAGTGATCTTTTACCAATGCAATTAACCGAAGGAACATGAAGGGATACGATGATAATGAAAATAGAATGTTTAAACAATTGATTTGAAACCTAAGTCACTTGTGTCCAAGGCGATTAACCCGACCTATCCTCCTAAAGTCCCTAGTTCGTGATTCCCTTGTAAGGCCGAAACTAGCTCTAAGGCTCAGTAATTTGGGCTTAATCTTCTATAGGGTCGTCAATCCTATAGGCACTGACTAGGTCAGATTCAGCTCGCAATATGTGCCAACCTAATTTTGGGATTATCGAATGAGTTAAACCAATCAGACAAAGCGTAAGACAAAGATTAAAACATCAAAACAATTGAATAAACAAGAACTATAATATATATCAAAGATGGAAACATTGTCACGAAGTTACAATAAACCTAGAATTCATAGCATGTATCAGAGGCTAGACAGAATGTAAAAGAAGAAAAATCCCTTTCAGGGAACCTGTCTACCAATGCAGACGTCTTTCTAGGATTTAAGGATGAAGCTTGAGCAATCCTCGGTGAATGGAGCTTCGGAGGTGTCTTCAATGGAGGTTTGAATGATATGGAGGAGGTGGAGAGGATTTCTCAAGGTGAAAAGCTAAGAAAATTACAAAGGAAAAAGATCTCTAATTTACATTGGAAAAACTCTATTTATAGACGCGGTTCGGGCCTCGTTTTGACCTATTTTCGTGTCCTTATTGGTGTAGGAAGACGTGGGGGCCAATCGTGGCTTCATGGGGGCGGAATTGGTCTTTTTGACCAATTCCCGCAGGGCTGCTCGCTGAGCAGGGCTACTCGTGACGAGCAGCCCCCTGCTCGCCGAGCAGGCTCCTGCTTGCCGAGCAGGCCTCTGGCGGCCTGCTCGGCGAGCAGGCCTCCAGGGGCCTGCTCGGTGAGCAGAAATGGCCCACAGGGCCCTGCTCGCCGAGCGTTTTCGCCCGGAACGCGCTCGATTCTTGCCGAGTATCCTTTATGTCCTTTTTTCGCCCGAACTTACACATGCGCACGAATAGAAACTCCAGATAACATTAGTCCGAAAGCTAAATTGATCCGTCAATCGCTTATTTTGAGCAAACGCTTCGTTTGGTGCGACTTTTGACGGACCAATTAGCTTCAAAAGATAACGGAATTATACCATGCATGCTATTTCGGCCGTATTTGCCTAAATTGATCATAAAACGAGCCTAAACGATGAAAAGTAAATAGAACATTTCCAATTTCTAACTAACTCACACAAAAGCATTTAAATGCGAGAATTGCTCGCTTATGAACTAAATAACTCTAAAACCCGTCCTAAAACCGTACCCAAAGATAGGGGTTTTTGACCCCTATCAAACCTCCTCGCACTTAAAACTTTACTTGTCCCCAAGTAAACTAAAAAAAACTAAACCCGCCATCACGAGCAAGCTAGAAAACCTCCCGGTTTGACTAGGTGCTTGACACAATTTCGAGCATCTGTAATTACATGCATTCGGAAATACAAAGTAGAGACACGATATCCAAAAGCCGCATTTCAATTATCATGGGTCATAGTTTTAAGCAAATGGAAACATGTTCAATTAAACGAGCTTGAGGGGATCGCTAAGTAAAACACCTCACCATAGGTAGTTCACTCATTTCACACAATTTTTGGTGGCTAAGGTGTTTACTCTCGGCTTATGTTCTTGCTTAGGATTACGTTGATTTTGCACGTTCATCCGCGTTCCTCTACTATGCTATATGATTCCGATGATATCAAAAATAGCCTCTAATCGGGGTTGTAGTGTGGTTAGAGGATTAAAGGTACAACAAGGGTTAATAGTCCTAGCGCTGCAAAAACAAAGTTTAAATGGCTTTAGCAAATATGAAGTGACTGAGCTTTTTTATTCATCCCTTATTATTTTCTTTTTGGGATGTTTCCTTGAGACGTTTTTTATTTTTTTAAGAACTGGGGAATGAAGTTCTTCCCTTTTGTTCGTCTCTTTTTTTTTTCTTTTTCTGTTTTTCTCTTTTTTTTTGATTTTTTTTTTGGATAGTGATGCTCATTCACTTCTTAGCCTTTTGGCTTGCTACTGTAATGCCATAAACAAAGATAAAGCGCTAGAAAACAAAGGCTCTAATTGAGCTTTGCAAAATAAATTGGGTTAAATAGCAAACCAAGTTATGGTTTGCAAAAACAGGTTAGAACGAAAGAAAAATCTATAAACTACAAAAATGTAGGCTCAAAGGGGCTTCCTAGAGTGGATGAAAAAGAAAAAATAAGGTAAAGAAAAGGGTTAATTCTAATGAGGCTGATTCATCGTTTATCATCTCAAACCATTGCATGTAGGTTCAACATAGTATTAGGTTCAAAATCTGTAATCTTCCACAAGTCAAAGCATTCACACAAAAATGTCAAGAAAAAGAGCTTTTTGATGTTTACTCTTAGGCTCAAATTCAACTCACAATTCTTTGGGTTTCAATTTTGTGTTTACTAGTTTTCCCCAAACTCAAGTTTAATGTAACATGCCTTCAATTCTTAAGTTATCTACCTAAGTAATGATTTTAGCATTTCTTCAAAAGTAGGATCTAAATGCAAACTTTAGCTCATGCTTTTACCGATACAAGAGTTGTGTCCTACGTCTAAACTAGTCGTCATGCAATTTTAGATTTGGTTCTCAGCCCTTAAAGACAAATAACGAAGTTTAGATTCGAAGGAGGTTCACGGTTTTAGGTCCTAAACATGCAAAACATAAACAAAACCCAAAAATGCTAAACTAAACTAGACACGACGCAACAAAAATTAAAAATTTTATACAATTTTTGTAAGTTTGTCTACCCCTCCTCCTCACACTAAAAATATGCAATAAGTTCCAACATTGCATCACAAGTCATGAAGTACGAGTGTAAAGAGTTAGGGTGGAGAAGACAACTTACTGATCGGCCGGGGGGTATGGCCAAGGCATGTTGTAGCGCTCGCAGTAATCTGCCGCTACGTATTCAAGACCCGAAAGCCTTTGGTCCATATTCTGCTCAAAGTTGGTGAACCGTTGGTCCATCTGTTGAACAGTGTTAAAGGTCCGTAGGTTAAGATCTCGCATTTCTGCCATCATGGTGTTGATGGCTTGGAACTGGGCCTCCGTCCCCGGCGCTTGGTGTTCCCTTTGGTCTCCTGCTGTCGCAGGTTCTTCTTCCTCAGGTCCCTCGTCCCTATGCTGCTGTGGAACTCGTGCTCTTTTCCGTCCCCCTCTGCTAGAGCTTGCTCCTCCGATTGGGTTCCTGTTTAAGACTTCATGAAAAGTAGATTTCCCCAAAAACTTGGAGTTAAGCAAAGTAGGGTAAACAGCAATTTCGGGATTGTCCAAATTTTTGAATTGGCTCTCAAGCAGGTTGGTAACTAAGTGCCCAAGACCTAGGGAACCGTGTTTCCTACTCGTTGGGCTTGAGAAGCCTTCAAATATGGTCTTGACATTATTCACGTGTTTGTGGTTAGCCACACACCATAGTATGAGCAATTCTGTCTTTGAGACTTTATTGCTCTCGTTTTTGCCCAATAAGTTGTGGGCCACAAATTTGTGAACAAGGTTGAGAAGTGGGTCTAGGAGAGCGACTGGGCTAGCAGTCTAGGAGTCAAAGTCTGATATGCCTGTCAATTGTTCCCAAGCCATATCTTTTGTCATAGGTTTCTCAAAGTCTGAGATTGCCTCTAGGTTGTTATAGACTCCCATTAGGGCTGCTAGTGTGGTGTCATTGAGACGGTAAGGTTTACCGTTTAGTCTAAAAGAATGTTTCCCACCGCCCAAGGGTAGCTCTTTTTTCCAAGTGGTCAAAAATTCCATAGTAAAGTTGTGATAAACTGGAGTCTGTTTTGTGGCTAGTCTATACCAGCCGTGGAATTTGAGGATTTCATTGAAATCCTTTTTTAAGCCTATACTCGACAAATAAGTTTGATCAACAACTATGTGTGTAGCAAGATCTTGCTTGGAAAATCTATCGTACAATATCCCCTCACGTTCATCAATAAGACCAAAGGGTGGATCATACTTAGCTTGGAGGCTTTCGTCGAACTCGACCTCAGATTCGGCTTCATTCTCGACGACGACCTTGGCTTTGCCTTTCCTACCCATAGTTCCTGAGGAATAGACCAAAAATGGAATAGTTAGGACATATTTACAATTTTTAACATAAACCCCCAAATAAACCATTTATAGGCATAAACCATAGCTTTAGGAACTTTAGGGACTAAACCATAAGTATTTGGTCCCTAAGTGTTTTACCCGTAATCCACAAATTCATACAAAATTGGAGATACCCAATGACTAAAACATGGTAAGAATGCAATTCATAACTCTATTGACAAGTTTCTAACTATAATTTGAATAGTTGAACTTTGAGCTAAAATGGGGATTTTGCCTAAATTGAGCAATTTCTCCAAATATCCATAAATTGAGAATAGAAATTACACCCAAACTATAAATTAATCATTATGTCAACATAATTTGCAAGGAAATCAAGAATTTAAAAGCAAACAAGAGATTTATTTGAGAAAAGAGAGAGAAACCTAAAACTTAGGTTTTTCTTAAATCTCAAAAATTATCACCCTAAGCTAAAATCTAAGCCTAGAAACATGTTAGAAATAAAAAATAGGTAAAGATTCATACCTTATATCTTGGATTCGGGTTAGAATGGTGGAATTGGGGGGTTAGGAAGAAGCAAAAGGAGAAGGGAAGAAAGAAAGGATGGAATAAAAGAAAGAAGAGAGAAGGGAAGAAGAAGGTGGGGAAGGGGATGATGAGTCACCCCCCTCTTTTTCTTATTCTTTTCTCTTTTCTTTTTCTTTTATTTATTCTTTCTTCTTTCTTTTTTTTGGTTCGGGATTTTTAAAATCCCGAACAGCCCGTGTCGGTCGACCAGCCCGGCGAGCTGGGTATTGCCTAACTCGCCCGGATTGGGCGAAATTCGTTTTTTTTTTTTTATAAAGCGTGGGGGAACAAAGTTTGACAACGCAAATAAACAAACGAGATTAGAATTCAATTTAACCAAAACAATAAAAGAAAACAAAAACAAAAGAAAAAGGGAATGCATAATTAAATTGTTCAAACTTTGAATTAAAACCGAGGAGAACCCGATTTCTCCCCCTTACTCAATCCTTTCTTAGGATCTTTGGATTCTTCTACGTTGTGCTCGGGAGAGAACCCTGTGGCCTTTCCTGCCTGTCCCTATTGATCTGAGCTAGCTGATTGCTCAAATCCTTGCAGAAGGCTTCGTTGTTGGCAAGCCTAGCCGAGATCTCCTTCAAAAGAGTGATCACTTCGTCGGATTCTTTAGGAGGTTGCATTGGCCCTTGGTTCTGCTGTTGATATGGGGGCATGCCAAGCCCCTGCTCTCTATGCTCTTGAACAAATCCGCTAGGAGGTCGAAGCACATTCTGATTTGAATTCCCGTAAGAGAGGTTCGGGTGCTGAGGCCTCCTGTAGTTGCCATTGTTGTTGTTGTTGTAGGAATTGTAGTTGTTGGGGTTGGAGTTGTTATAGTTCTGATTGTATCTCGGGGTGCCCCCCAACATAGTTGACCATCTCCACCCCATCTCCAGTGAAAGGGCTACCTGCTTGACAATCCTTTCCATGGTGGTCGCCGCCACAGTGCACACAGGTGGGAGGTCGGCTAAGTGTAGCCAACAGTACGTCCATCTTCCTACTCAAATCCGCAACAACTGGATTTTGTTCCTGTTCTTCCACAGCAAATACCCGCTGCCTTATGGGGCCGACGAGCTTCTGTTCTTGCCACTGCACACTCTTTCTGGCCAGCTCGTTAATCATGTCATATGCCTCTGCTGCTGTCTTTCTAAACAAATCTCCACCCGCTACGAAGTCTACAATGGCTCTGTTGGTGGGTGTTAGTCCGTGATAGAAGACTCTTACTAATTGATGCTTGGGTATGTCATGGTGAGGGCACATGCGCAGCATTTTTCTGAATCGAGTCCAAGATGTGTGGAGCGCTTCATGCTCGGGTTGGTGGAAGGATGTGATCTCACCCTTGAGCATTGATGTCTTCGAGGGAGGGAAGTAGTAGGACAAGAATTCCTTCTCCAACCCTGCCCATGTCGTGATTGAACCGGGCTCCAGTGTTCTCAGCCATTCCAAAGCTTGCCCAGACAGAGAGAACGGGAACAGTTTCAGTCTAGCAGCATCTTGGGGGACTCCATTTGTCCTTGCAGTGTCTGCGCACATTAGGAAGCGATCCAGATGATCATTCGGGCTCTCATGTTCTTCTCCTCCAAACAGTCCAGTCTGTTGGATCAAGTGAATTATACCGGACTTGATTTCGTATGTATTTGCCGGAATGTTTGGAGCAGCAATGCCGGACAGATGCTGGTGTCGGTGCGGTGCCAGGATCCCACTCATCAGACGAGTGTCATTTTCTGGTCCGGTGTTCTCAGCATCCCGCTCATTGTTCCGTTCATTGGCAGTCATCTTGATAGGCTTGATAGGCTCGATGATCTCGTCTTGCTTCAGCTTTTCGATTTGTTTGCTCCTGCGAAGAGTACGTTCAAGTTCAGGGTTAAGAGGGACACACGGTATTTTCGCTGATCTCGTAGGCATACGCTGATAAAATATAAATACAGAAATAAATGAAAGCTGAAGGGAAATCATACACATCATACAGTTTTGTACAAGTATAAGAACAGTATAAATAAACACATACAGACACGTATAGATGAATTTGATAACTACATGTTCGTACAAACGAATATAAATAAGCGCAAGTATAAACAATGATGGTTATCATAAATGAGTATATATAAGCATGTGTATATAAACAAGTATAAACGGTATAGATACGTATGAAAAAGAATCATGATTATAAACAAGTAAGGGATATTATAAACAAGTATATATGATATTAACAAAGGATATATTCACAAAGAATGCCTAAACTAACAAGTCGACCTTTGGTTCGATATTGCAGAAGAAATAAATCCCCGGCAACGGCGCCAAAAACTTGATGCGCCCTCACCTAAGTCAGAGATGAGAACTCACTAAGGGATAAGTGTACCCCGTCGTTATCAAGTAATAAATTTCTGGTTTAAGTCCAGGTTATCGTCCACATGATTTATTTCTGCAAGTACCGAGCTACTCGATCTCGGATGTTATCTAGGCTTAGGGGGTTTTGAGTTGGTTTGTTTGAATTAATCTACTCCTAGGTTGAATTATACTAATCCTAGCTAAGTTATCTAATTCTAACTAAGTTATTCTACGCCTAACTAAGTTACTCTACCCCTAATTGAGTTAAACTACTCCTAAGTGATCTTTTACCAATGCAATTAACCGAAGGAACATGAAGGGATACGATGATAATGAAAATAGAATGTTTAAACAATTGATTTGAAACCTAAGTCACTTGTGTCCAAGGCGATTAACCCGACCTATCCTCCTAAAGTCTCTAGTTCGTGATTCCCTTGTAAGGCCGAAACTAGCTCTAAGGCTCAGTAATTTGGGCTTAATCTTCTATAGGGTCGTCAATCCTATAGGCACTGACTAGGTCAGATTCAGCTCGCAATATATGCCAACCTAATTTTGGGATTATCGAATGAGTTAAACCAATCAGACAAAGCGTAAGACAAAGATTAAAACATCAAAACAATTGAATAAACAAGAACTATAATATATATCAAAGATGGAAACATTGTCACGAAGTTACAATAAACCTAGAATTCATAGCATGTATCAGAGGCTAGACAGAATGTAAAAGAAGAAAAATCCCTTTCAGGGAACCTGTCTACCAATGCAGGCGTCTTTCTAGGATTTAAGGATGAAGCTTGAGCAATCCTCGGTGAATGGAGCTTCGGAGGTGTCTTCAATGGAGGTTTGAAGGATATGGAGGAGGTGGAGAGGATTTCTCAAGGTGAAAAGCTAAGAAAATTACAAAGGAAAAAGATCTCTAATTTACATTGGAAAAACTCTATTTATAGACACGGTTCGGGCCTCATTTTGACCTATTTTCGTGTCCTTATTGGTGTAGGAAGACGTGGGGCCAATCGTGGCTTCGTGGGGGCGGAATTGGTCTTTTTGACCAATTCCCGCAGGGCTGCTCGCCGAGCAGGGCGAGCTGCTCGGCGAGCAGGGCTGCTCGCGACGAGCAGCCCCCTGCTCGCTGAGCAGGCGCCTGGCGGCCTGCTCGGCGAGCAGAAATGGCCCACGGGGCCCTGCTTGCCGAGCGTTTTCGCCCGGAATGCGCTCGATTCTTGCCGAGTATCCTTTATGTCCTTTTTTCGCCCGAACTTACACCTGCGCACGTATAGAAACTCCAGATAACATTAGTCCGAAAGCTAAATTGATCCGTCAATCGCTTATTTTGAGCAAACGCTTCGTTTGGTGCGACTTTTGACGGACCAATTAGCTTCAAAAGATAACGAAATTATACTATGCATGCTATTTCGTCCGTATTTGCCTAAATTGATCATAAAACGAGCCTAAACGACGAAAAGTAAATAGAACGTTTCCAATTTCTAACTAACTCACACAAAAGCATTTAAATGCGAGAATGGCTCGCTTATTAACTAAATAACTCTAAAACCCGTCCTAAAACCGTACCCAAAGATAGGGGTTTTTGACCCCTATCACACTGCTGTTTGGGTTAGCATACAACCAACCCCTCAAGTCTAAGAAATGAAAAGAGGTTATTGAGGAGAATGTGGAAGAAGTTAATGTTGAGGAAGGAGCACAAGCTATGCCAACAAAGAAAGGAAAGACAGTGGTGGTAAGCAAGGAACCTGCTGATCGCACTAGGCAGGATAAAAAGAGGAAAGCTGACCAAACCTCTTCCAAAGATATTAACTCAGCTCCAAAGAAAATTCGGTTTGTATCACGCGGGAAGAAAGTTGATACTGAGCAAGGTCAGGAGGAACCTAAGTCAGTAGAGAAACGAAAGGAACCTGAGGAAGAAAGTGAGGAAACCCCCGAGCAACCTTTGCAAAAGAAGAAGAAAAGTTCTGGGGTAAAACTGATTGATGCACCTCGTCTTGATTATTTTTTTAGTCTCGGAAGACTCACACTTCTTGAGAAGTCAAGAAATTGATCTTGAGAAGACTCCTACTGACCAGGAGGAAGAACTGGGTAATGATGAAGGTCAGTTTGATGTTGAAAGGACAGATGATGTTGAGCCAAGTAAGGATGGTGATGCTGAGGAAAATCAAACAGTTGATGCTGAGCAGACTGAAAATCCAACTGAGCAAAGTAAGACAGTTGATGCTAAATCCACAGCGAAAGACAAAGCTGTGAGTGATCTCAATACTGACCTAGGGCTGAATTCCTCGTCTGAGTCTCTTGACTCTATTCCAGCTGATCCCTCACCTCCAAACAAAAAGGACAGCACTGGCAAACGACTTAAGCGAAAGGCTCAGAAAACTCCAGTCATCGACCTTCTGGACGATTCTCCGCTAAGGGAACCAATCTCTGACCTTACCACACTCCAGTTCCAGTTCTTCAACACCGTCGTTGAGCCCACTTTAGACCAAATCAAGAAAAAGCAAGCCTCTGTTTCTCAAGCTGAGGAACAAGCCGACCCCAAAGCTCCTCAAGATCCTATCTCTGCCGAGCAAGAGCTCGAAGTTCCTACTACTCAAGCAAAGGAAAATCCTGCTCAGGTCAGCACTGAACTACCTCAACCTTCTGAAACTACTCAGCTTCAGACTGACTCTGAACAGGTCAATGTCTCTACCGATCCACCTTTTCCAAATCCTTCAATGCATAATGAAAATCAGTCAGTTCCTGCCGCTGATCTGAATAAAAGCCCAGCTGCTGACCAAGCTGGCACATCTAATTCTGGACAGCATAATACTCCTCCATCCGGTCCAATTCTGGCCTCTGAACCACAACATGATGAATCTTATGCTTACCTGCATGCTTTTGAGCCTGGACGAAGAATCATTGACTCAGCTCAAGCCTTGATTTAAGACATTCATCAATCTAATGCCGATGCTGCTGGGACTGTCAATGTTAAGCCAACTCAACTCTCTTCTGTCACTCGGCTTTTGACTGAAATCAAGGGTCTCAAGGACTTACTGAGTGTCATGACATCTTTTCAATCTCAACAACCCAAGCAAGAATCTATCATGAAGATGGCTGAACTCCAGCTGACAATGGTCAATCACATGAACTCTATCCAGGGTCAACTCAATACTCTGTCAGCTGCGAACTCAATCTATGCAACCTCTACTGAGGTTCATCAACTCTTTACCCAGCTAAGTTTTGAGCTGACCGGAGCTCGTGAATTAATCTCCTCCTCCTCCCAGTGTTCCATCGAGCAAATTAGTGAAGCTGTTCGACTACTCAACTTGAGTAAAGAAGAAATGGATACTGACCAAGTAAAGACAAATGAGATTTTGCAGTATTCTCAAGCCACACTTAAGCATGTCCGGCATACCAATGCTCAACGTCAGTTCTATGATGCTGCGTTGCTCAAAATGTACCATCAATCTTATGCCAAGCTATTAGAATCTATCACTTGGATTGGGAAATCACAGGAGTATCTATTGAGCATGCTAAGTGCTAACATTAGGATCCCTACTACCACTCTGGACGATGGCATGGCTATCTTTGACGGTCTTCGGGAGAGTACGAGTCAACTCCAAGCATACTAAGCCAAACTAAATCGTGATGTTCTTCACGAGACATTTATTCCTCCATCTTCTGATGATGACAAAATGGGGGAGAAAGAAAAAGAAAAGCAAGCTGCTGGAACTCAGCAGAAAATGGGGGAGGCATCTAGTTCCGCAACTCAGAGTCAGCAACAAAGAAATGCCAAAGGCAAAGGGCTAGCTAACCAAGCTCAAGTCAATAGGAAGAAATAGATTGGCTAGTCTAAGTTTTTGACTTGTAGTTTTATCTGGCATATTCTATTTTGTTAATGCTGACCATCTATATACATTTATGCATCCTTTATTCAAATTGACAAATCTTATCTGAGGCTTACTTACTTATTGTGCTTTGTGCTGATCTGTCTTAAATGAACAAACAAACAAAATTAAAAAGGAACATACTCAGTACTCATTAGCTCTGATACATCCTTTCATAACTCTGATACCTAAACTGGCTATGTATCAAACTGAGTAAACACATGTGTCAAGTATTGAACTATTTCGAATGCTGACCTAGGCTCATCTGAATTAGATCTTGGAAGGTATAGAATTGAACTAAGTCAGTATAGACATGTCTTAGTTTTACTCAATTAAATCTTAAAAGGTTTAGAGTTAATTTAAGTCAATAGATGCAACACTCACGGGGGAGTAACTTCAGAAGTATAAAAAGAATTTCAATCATGGGGAATCTCAATGCTGAGTTCCACAATTAGATATTTTGCCAACATCAAAATGGGGGAGTTTGTTGAAACACCTTTCCACATGATTTTGATTTGAAAAAATGATTTAAGTTAATACATGATTAAGAGACAATTAAATTTAAGTGCTTTGATTGTACTAATATGTTTGTTCAATGTTGAGTATAAGTATAAATGCAAACAAAAATAAAAAGTAAGACAGGACGAAGTCAACATGAGAACACAGCACAAGCTGAGTGAAGTGTAACTCAGTATAATAGAAGAAAAGTCATCTTCAGAACAAAACGTTTGAAGATGGAGCTAACCAAAGAAGCTGAGTGGAACGCAACTCAGTATCAAAGAAGAGAAGTCTTTCTCTAAACTAAAGCTTGCAGACGAAGCTGACCACGGAAGCTGAGTAAGAATATGACTTAGAAACAAAGAACAAAAGCAACGTCAATAAAGTCAAGCTGAGTGTTCGTCAGGACAGAGCAATTGATCCGTTTGCTAGAAGACAAGATCCGACAACTGTCTGCACCAATAACAGAAGCTTTGGAATTACGCCCAGAGTCAATTTCGAGATGCATGGATCAACTATCCGTTAGCTAAAAGATGAACTGGCGCTAGAAGACGAACCTGCCGGAAGAAGACAAGCCTGACGCCTGCTAATTTCAGACGACAGGATTGGCCTGTAAATCTTTAGCTGACCAGAACAATGACGCAATAGATCCGTTTTAATCCAATGGATAATTCCAGATTCAAATCATTAGAGCTTCAGACTTCAATTATAAAAGGACAAGTTCATTCTTGGATCCTTTGCCGATTGCCGAAAGATACAAGAGAAAAAGAGCATACATACAAAGCACATTCAAACAAGAAAAAGATCTTACACCAAATTTCCATTTCTGTGTAAAAGCTAGATTGATTTTGTAATCATCTAAAGTGTTCTTCATCTAGAAAGAACAAGTGTTAATTCTTTGTATGTGTTGATTGATTTCTAACTCTCTCTCAATATATTTTTGTATGTGTTGCTTGATAAAATTGCTCAGGATATAAATTGTAAAAGCTGACACTGAGTAATCTTGGTGCTGAGTTGGAAGCTGACCTCAAGTGTTAATTCCCAACTCATAAGTAAAACAGTTATAGTCAGCATCTGACTAAAACTGTCTTACATCTCTCGGCCGTGCTGACCAAAATAAAGTCAAATAACTTAAGAATTAATTAAGTCAGCATAATTAAAAGAAAAAGTTACATTAGTTCCTAACCCCCCTGGAACTAATCACACGGGACCAACACTATAGAATTAACCTCTCGAGATGGAGCAAGAATTCAGACCTTAATTCTAAGTTGTTGAGAAACTAAAGTGAGAAATTCATAATCTAAGTTTGTCAGTTGATGGAAATGCCTCCTCTTATCGAAGGTCTTTATAACGCACACTAAAAGTAGAAATTGACAGGGAAAAAGTTTAATGGGCTCAAAAGGCACGTCAGACTTGGCTTCAATGTGGGGATAGAAACTCAGCCTTCTTTCATGCCTCAGTTAATCAAAGGAGACGTGCAAATCTGATCATGGGTCTTGAAAACCGCTATGGTGAGTGGTGTACAACAAAGGCTGATATTGAATCCATTGTCACTACTACTTTAGAGACATTTTCTCTTCATCTACTCACCTTAATTAGGATTCCCTTACTTCTGATTGAGTCCCAAAAGTCACTTCTCAAATGAATGCTAGTCTCATCGCCCATGTCAATGCTGAGGAAATTTATCGGGTTTTTTTTTTTCTATTCACCCTAACAAGGCACTTGGGCACGATGGTTTTACTGCTGGTTTTTTCCAGCATTATTGGAATATTATCGGTCCGGAGGTGATTAAAGTTGTTCAAAGTTTTTTTAACACGGGGCATATCCTAAGAACCTTCAACCATACCATAATCACTCTCATCCTCAAATGTAGCTCTGTCTGAACTATGAACCACCTTAGGCCGATCAGTTTGTGCTCTACATTCTATAAAATTATTGCCAAAATCCTCACAGTCAGACTTCAGAAAGTTATGCCTCACCTTATCAGTGAAAATCAAAGTACATTCATTAAAAGGCGGAACATCGCGGATAACATTCTTATTGCTCATGAAGTTATGCATTATTTGAAAAACAAGAGGCATGGATCTTCAGAAGCTGCTATCAAGCTAGATATGAGCAAAGCCTATGATAAGCTTGAATGGGGTTTTCTAAAGCACATTCTTACCAAATTCGGCTTTCATGATATGTGGATCAAGTGGATTATGGAGTGTGTTACAACGGTCTTTTATTCCTTCAAAATCAATGGTGAAGTGGTTGGTTTCCGAAACGTGGCCTGCGACAAGGGGATCCATTATCCCCGTACCTCTTCATCCTTTGCTGAGAATGTCTTACTCACTTACTTAACAGAGCTGAAATTGAGAAGAAGTTTTCTGGGGTTAAAATTTGTAGGCGTGCTCCTTCCATATCTCACTTCTTGTTTGCAGATGATGCCATTCTTTTTTGTAAGGCTAATGACCATGACATTCAAAGTGTCAAGAATTCTTTTATTGTTTTCTGTGCAGGAAGTGGGCAACATATAAATCTGGACAAGTCCTCCATCTTCTTCAGTCGGAACACTCCTCTTAATGAGCACCGACGGCTGGCTGCTTTATTTAGAGTTCAAAACTAGGGTGGTCAGATTAAATATTTAGGCCCCAGCTATGTTTTCACGCTCCAAATCCTAAGTGTTCAGAAGTTTAAAAGATCGTGTGGCAATGCGGTTAGCCGGTTGGAAGGGTAAGTTGTTAAGCATGGCTGGAAAAAAAGTCCTTGTCAAAGCAATTGTGGATGCAATCCCAATTTTTTCTATGTCTTGTTTTAAGCTTCCGGACACTATGTGCAAAGATATAAACAAGATTATTGCTAAGTTTTGGTGGGGTGAAGAGTCTAATAATAGGAAAATACATTGGTTCTCGTGGAAGGTCCTATGCAGAAACAAGTTGGAAGGAGGCATTGGATTTAGAGACTTAAAAGCCTTCAACTTCTCTCTTTTAGCAAAACAGGGGTGGCGAATCTTAAAGCATCCAGAATCACTTTTGTCTTCCCTGTTTCGAGCAAAATATTTCCCATTCAATGATTTCCTTGATGCTAGTCCGAGTTCAAATCCGTTTTGGGGTTGG
Organism: Euphorbia lathyris; assembly: GCF_963576675.1. Lineage (NCBI taxonomy): Eukaryota > Viridiplantae > Streptophyta > Magnoliopsida > Malpighiales > Euphorbiaceae > Euphorbia > Euphorbia lathyris. The sequence continues at coordinate 28,581,149 of NC_088911.1, read as the reverse complement.
AGAAGCATTCTTCATGGTATTCCTATTCTGAAATTGGGGCTCAGATGGCAGGTTGGAAATGGTCAGTCCATTTTTTGTTTTGAAGATCCTTGGGTGTCCTCCTTGCCTGCCTTCAAAGTGAGACGGAAGGATGATGAATCTCCCCCACTCTTAAGAGTTCATCAACTGATTGATCAGCAGCATAGGGTTTGGGATGAGTTGTTAGTGCGGCGCTGGTGTCACGCAAATGATGTTAATGGGATTTTGTCTATTCCCGTTAGCCTTACTAATGCTGCAGACTTTCTCCTTTGGGATTTCTCCAAGTCTTTGGGGAATATTTGGTTAAGTCAAGATATCAAGCTGCTAGAGTTTTCATCCAAATCTCCTCTTCCAACTCTGTTCTTCATCATCCTATTCTTTCTGAGCTACAATGGAAGAGGGTTTGGAGTCTGCACATACCCAATAAAATTAAGATCTTCCTATGGAGATTTCTATCTGATAGACTGCCAACTATTTGAAGAGGGGTATTTCTAGGCCTATGTCTTGTGCTTTTTGCCCTTTGATGGAAAATGCAATTCATCTTTTTTCATTGCCCTTTGGCCAAATCGGTATGGTTTTCTTCTCGCCTCATGCTTAGGTCTGATTTTCTTCATGGTTCTTCTTGTAGTCAAATTTGGTTGAGCCTTATTGATGGAATACCCTCCCTTCCTAATTCCTTAGATGTGGTTTCTCTTGCTTGCTTTATTTTATGGCAACTCTGGAAAGCTCGAAATGACTATTTTTTCAATCATCATTTTTGGAACACGACAGAAATTGTTTCTAAAGCTGTGTCTCTTTGTTCGGAATGGAATGGCTCAGTGTCTGTCTCTGGGCCAGTCAGTTCGCCTCCTATTCTTCGCTCTTCTTCTCAACAATTTCTCTCCTGGTCCAAACCCTGCTCTGGTTGGATTAAGATAAATGTGGATGAGAGTTTTATTTTGCAATCCTTGCTCGGTAGTGGTGGCATCATTGCCCGTGACCATTCCGGAAATGTTCTTGGCTGTCGTGGCAAGCATTATCCTTCTCTTCAGTCGAGCTTGATGGCTGAAGCTCTTGCAATGCGTGATGGGGTTATCTTTGGTATTGAAAAAGGCTTTCAACGGGTGATATTTGAGGGTGATTCCGTGGAAGTCATTAATGCTATTGATGATCCTAGCATTAACTGTGGTGCTGAGAGTAGCGTGATCATTATTGATATTCTGGCTCTCATTCTGCTTCGTTTAATTTACTGGTAGAACTTGTAATTGGACAGCTCATAGTTTAGCTACAAAAGCCATGTCATCTCTCTCTTTTTGTGTAAATGCCTCTGCTCTTACTGCTTGGTACCTCTCTTATGGGAACCTTTCTGTGTAATCGTTTTTTTTTCACTGTTTCTTCATCTATATATTGATTAGTGTTAAAAAAAATGAATCATTAATTGAACATGATCTAAAATTTTAAATTGGAGAAGAATATAAAACTAATCAGAATCATAAATATGAAAGCAATTTTATTTTTTCCACCCAATTTTGGGCAACATTAATCGGGACTTTATACAAATAAATAGATTCCATATATCACTGAATTTTGCTAAATCTAACAGGAAACACATTATTTCCAAAATCTTATCTACCTAATTAAACTGAGACTATTTTCACATATATTTTCTCCTCTCTCTCTCTCAAAACGCGTCGTTTCAAGTTTCTAGGCATGGAATTCCAAATTGTCAAATGTGAAATTGGTATCAAAATCGAAATTATAGAAATCAAAATCTCCGACTGAGGAATTGTCGGCCGAAGTCAGGAATGAAGTGATTTCATCTGTGAGACCTGAATCTGGAGTCGGCATAGAAACGTTCCCGTCCGGGCAAGACGACGTCGTTGTCGAAAAGTAATTGCATTCAGATGTCGCCGGTGAAACTTCAACCACGTTTTGAAGGTTTTCCTGATGAATTTGCTCTTCCAAAAAGGAAAACGATGGAAATCGTTGGAATTCCTTATCAGTCTGAACAAAAAGATCTTGGCCGGAGTTCTGTTCCTCCGTTTGATTTTGGTCAAGTTTGGATCTATCAGTTTGCTGTACGCATGTATGTCTTCCTCTGTAAGTGACTTCGAAAAGTGAAGGATCTTCGTCGGATCTCTGAACTTGCTTTACGGCTAAACAACCTTGTGAATGCCGATGACTGCATCTGTAGTATCCCCTGCAAAATTCCACAATTCACACCGTTAATTTTGAACTAAGAGATGAATTATTATCTGGTTACATGAGTAGCGTTGATCTGAGCGACCAAATGAATTTGCTCATTTACGATTAGATATTACTTGGGGTCCAAGTGAACGCTACTGCTGTTTACATTTTATTTACGTGTATACTATCCGATCCTCATGGTACTATCCCTATTCTGTATAAAATTAGAAAATATATTGGAATTAAAAATTGAGACCTTGGAAAGCTAGATCCAAGAATATCTTTCTGGCCATATTTCCTCCAGCTGAAGCCATCACCACCTGGACCTTCCAACCCATTTCCATAACAAACCTTCTTCACTTGCTCACTACATCTTTTTTGCACTTTTCTACAGTATCACAATAACCATAATTAGCAACCTTTCATTATCCTAATCTAAGTAATGGGTTTAATTTAATTTAATTTAATCAATTACCTTTTCTTTGAAACCTCATGTTGACTTCGACCTTTGCTATCTTCATCGGAGGCTGGGCTAGCAATCAACATATTTGGAGATTCCGGCACTGGAAAAGCATTCCAATTCAACATAGAAAGCGCTTTCTCATAGGAAGAAAGTAACTTCTGAACCAGAATTTCTGAAGTTTGAGGAGATGATGATAAACAGTTAACTTGATTCCTCAACTGTTCTGCTAATTCTCTCCCTTGATTTAGTTCATTGATGAGATTCATCTGTTCCCAATCCATCGCCATTTCCAATTTTGAAGCTTAATTAGGGTAGAATTGGAATTTTATTTCATAAGTGAGAAATTCAAATAAATGGTAAGGTTTAGAGAGAAGGAAAGGGGTATTTAAAAAGAAGAGAAGTGAGAAAAGAAACAAAAGAGGAAAGTGAGGTCTTCAATGGTGAATTTTGATGATTAAAGTAGAAGAAGACATAACTATCCGATTGCTGACCATTTCAAAGCTCTATTTTTTTTCCAATTTAATTTAAATTAGGCATGAATTGAAAGATATGCTACTGCTTGTAGTCACTGCTACGTAGAAACGCGGAAATAAGGTTGAAGATTCTTGGGAGACACGTGGTTGCTTCTTTTCTTTTTTTTTAAATTAAATATAGTAATAAAAAAACAGGTTAATGGGTGAGTCACTGGTAAAAATATTATTGAAGAGAAAAAAAAGGGAGATTGGGTTAAGGTGACGTTTTTGTGCTGACATCATTTGCTACTTTTGATCACTTCATTATTGGATCTACATTCTAATATCAATTAAATAATGCCAACTATGGCTCATTCATGAAATAAGGTGAGATAAGAGAATAAGAACTTGAAAGCCAAATGAGTAGATATATGTATGCTTACTTTGTTTTTACCATAATTGGATGAACTTACTTTACTTTGTTAAAGTCCACCATCATCCAATGGTAAAAAAACAAAGTAAATTTTACTTTGTAAAAAACAAAGTAATCATAGAAGGCACCTAGATATGCATTATACAACCGGACCGCATCACATATATTTATTTTATTGGCTGACTAGTAAATACGATTAGAGCTATAATCGAGTCGAGCCGAGCTGAGTTTTGACCTGCTTAACCTTGACTCGTTATAAAATTAACGAGCTCGAACTCGAGCCCGAGCCGAGCTTTGGCTTGCTCAAGTTTGGCTCATATCATTAGAAAATAAACGAGCTCGAGCTTGTTTCGAACCCAAAATCATCTTTAAACTTGTTTCATTAAAAAAATTATCTAACCATAAATTATTTGTGAGTAAATCGTTAATTATATTTATGAAATTTGTTCGTAAATAGCTCTTTAATTGTGTACATAAACAAACTCATAAGCAAAATTGGTAAAAAATAAATAAACAAGATGTTTACAAATAGTTCGTGTATTACTCATTTATTATGTTTGTGAACGAACTCATCTAATAGTAAATGAAATAATAGTAATTTTAGATATTTGTGAACTAACACAAAACTATACAGTTTTATACAAAACTAAAATTTGTCCATAATCGAGCCTGCTCGCGAGCTTTGGTCTGCTCAAACTCGGCTCATTTACAAATCGAGCCGACCACTGAACCACTCATGAGTGGCTCGGCTCATTTACAGCCTAAACACGATGTCTTTGAACTATTCTACCGTTTGTATAAATGATGATATATACCATACAAATATAAACATAATAATTTTTTGTTCTCATGGTTGTGTTCATTATGGTCATGAACATCTCCTTGTTCTGCGTGAGTTTAGAGAACTAAGCCTCATTAGTCTCATTTGAAGAGACCCCACTTCACTCTTACATGTGTGAGTTATTTGCACGGTAATTTTGACACATAATATATCATTAAAAGCATAGCTTATTCTCTTTCCATTTTTATATCACTGTTTACATCATAAGAATGGATTAGGGTTGAACTCCCATAGTGACTATACAAAGTTTATGCACGTAGGTTGTCCTTTTGAACCTAGATTTTTTTAATAAGACTTATGTAAATCAAACCAAATCTTTGCTTAGTTCAAATTTTGAGATGAAAGATATGGAGAAGCATCATATATCCTTGGTGTCAAGATCACAAGGGATAGCTCTAAGAAATTGTTGGTCTTGTCTCAAGAGACTTACATCAACAAAGTTCTTGAGCAATTCAATATGGGGGACTTCAAACCCATAGATAGTCCGATGAGAAAAGATCATGTTCTAAGCTCAAAGATGTGCCCCAAGACACAATAAGAAATCCAGAAAATGGAAAGTGTTCCTTATACAAATGCGATTGGATATCCCAAGGCGGCCACGGTCAAATCTCTCCTTGGGTGGATCAGAAGGGCGAAAACACAAAAAACGTAAAAAAGAGAAAAATAGACGGTCCGAATCGCCCTCGCCCCGAAGACCGAGATCCTCCCGCAAAGGCAGATCACCCCCACCTACTGGACGTAGACAGAGCAAAAGGCCAGTAGATACGCCACATCCAAGCGGGCCACCACCACCACCACCACACCACGGGGATGATGGGCATATTCCTTCAGGAGGCTCAGGAGGGGGTAACGGTCAGGCTCCCCCGGGCGGTGGAGGTGGGGATGGAGGAAGTGGCGGACGTGGAAACAGAGGCGGACGTGGTGGACAATCACCCTCAGATCCATCTTCGGGATCTAGTTCATCATCTTCTCCTAGCAGATCTCCACGGAGGGGTCGCCCAAGGGCGGATCCAAAAAAATTTGACGACAGAGTTCGAGCTGCGGTGCTTCGCATGAATGAGGAGAATGCTAGGCACAATCCGTTCGCCAATCGAGATTCGCCCTTCACGGCTTGGATTGAAGCAGAGGAAAAGGATAAGCATTTTAAAATACCAAATCTCGCCATATATACAGGTGTTGACAACCCAGAGGCCCATGTCAGAAAATACCGAATATTGCTTCGCCTCAATCGTGCGATTGAGCCAGTGCTGTGCAAAATGTTTGTCACCACGTTAGGAGGTCCCGCTTATGGATGGTTCCAATCACTACCACCTGGATCGATAGATAGTTGGGACCAACTAAGCAGAGAGTTTTGTGCTAAATTCGCTGGCTGTATCCCTCCAGTGGTCAAATCCAGGAAGCTCTTTGAATTAAAACAGAAGGCGAATGAATCCCTTCGAGATTATATAAACTCCTTCAACAAATTGTGTATACAAATTATGGATGTAGATATCTCCATGGCAGTGGAATCTCTGGTAAAAAATACCACTTGTAAGAGTTTACAAGAGGATCTAATTCGTAAGAAGCCTACCAGCATGGTAGAACTAATAGAGCGCTGCAAGGACTTTATGGAGGTAGATGACATTCGCCGTGAATCAGCATCTCCACCTAGGAGGGACAAAAGCGAATCTCGTCATCGAGATAGGGAAAAGGAAAAATATCAAGATTCCTCCTTTAGAAGTAGGCGAAGAGGTTCTAAGAACAAATCGGCATTTGTCACCTCCTTCACACCTCTCAATGCTTCCAAAAGTGAGGTACTTATGTGGATTGGGAATAGTCAACACAAGCGGAGCATTTCATACCCCGAACCAAAAGGGGGGGAGTATACCAATACTGGTAAAAATCCTAAAAATTATTGTAAGTATCACAAGAAAAACGGCCATGACACAGGTGCATGCTGGGAGTTAGCTCGAGAAATAGAGCGTCTCATTGAGAGGGGAAAATTGGATCGGTTCATCCAACATGATGGCAAAAAGGGAGATGGTGATAGATCCAAGGATGACCCAAAGAAGAAAGGAAAAGGGACCATCAATGTCATAGCAGGCGGACCTGGATATCAACCAGTACTGAAAAAAGCAAAAACCACTGCTCTTGACAGGACATCGCTGAATCACCCATTTGCAGACGCAGGACCGGAGATCTCTCCTCATGCAGATGCCTTGGTCATTACTATGATGATGGAAGGCTGGGAGATGAAACGGGTGATGATCGATACTGGGAGCTCATGCAATGTCATCACAAGAGGAGCTTTCGCCAAACTCATGGTCGATCCAGTCCAAGTGGAACCAACTGTAGTGGATATCCTGGGAGTAACAGGACATACCATTCAGACAAAAGGCCAGATAACGTTGGAGTGTGAGTTAGCAGATGAAGATCAAGTCTGGAGGGGTGATCTGGAATTTTCTATCTTGGATGGTCAGTTAGCCTATAATATTATACTCGGACGGCCCTTTATCTCCGAGGCAGCTGCCCTCATCTCCATACGCCACTTAACTCTTTACATCCCTACGACCAAGGGAGGTGTGATGATCAGATGGAGCCAAAAGATGGCTCAGGAGACATATTCGGCATCACTAATGATCCGCCCCCAATCTAAGGACGAAGATGAGGAGGAACTCATCACAATGGCCTTGGGCGAGATAGAAATGTACCTCATGGCGGACGAAAAGCAGGTCCGAATGGCTAAAGGGCTCAAAGGCGAAGTAAAAGAAGCAATCACTAAAGTTCTCCATGAAGCGGAGGATGTCTTTGCATGGAAAGATGAGATCCTCCCAGGGATCAGTCCAGACGTGATCACTCACAAACTTAACATCGACAAGGATGCAGTTCCCGTAGCTCAGAAACGGAGAAACCATGGCCTTGAAAGATAGAAGGTGATAGAAGAAGAGATCACCAAGCTCCAACGGGCGGACGCCATTGAAGAGGTCCTTTATACACAATGGTTGGCGAATGTCGTTTTGGTGAAGAAGGTAGGCGGATCCTACCGCATGTGCATTGACTTTACGGATCTCAACAAAGCTTGTCCCAAGGACAATTATCCTTTGCCGTGTATTGACATACTCGTAGATGGAACCGCTGGACATGCTATGTATTTCTTCACGGACGTGAAGTCGAGTTATCATCAAATCCCCATAGAGCCTTCGGATAGAATCAAGACCTCGTTCGTGACCCACCAGGCCACTTATTGCTTCAAGGTCATGCCCTTTGGGCTTAAGAACGCAGGTGCCACCTATCAGCGGATGATGAACAAAATATTCGCAGAAAGCAAAGGTGATAACTACTCTGTCTATGTAGATGACATGATCATCAAAAGCACCACTGTGGAGAAGCATGCAGATGATGTAAGAGAGGTACTGGCCGTACTCCGACGCCACAATATTAAGCTAAACCCGGAAAAATGTACTTTTGGTGCAACATATGGAAAGTTCCTGGGATTCATGATTAGTGAAAAAGGCGTAAGCCCAAATCCCGATAAAGTTAAGGCTGATCTAGAAATGCAAGCACCACGGAACATCAGGGAAGTGCAACGCCTCAACGGGCGGATCGTGACCTTGGGCAGGTTTATTTCCTGTTCAGCTCGTAGGTGTCAGCCCTTTTATGTAGTCATCAAGAAGCAAAAGGCATTCGAGTGGAATGAGGACTGTGAAAAGGCTTTCGAGGGGATCAAACGGTTTCTCACGGAACCGCCCTTGATGAGCCGGCCCCTAAAAGGTGAAAATCTCTACATGTATGTCTCAGTTACGGAGAAAGCTGTGTGCACAGTCATGATAAGAGAAGAGGATGGCCAACAGTATCCTATCTATTATGTGAGCAAAGTATTGAAGGATGCTGAAACCAGGTATTCTAAACTTGATAAAATGGCTCTGGCCGTCGTTACCACGGCAATTCGCCTTAGGCCATACTTCCAGGCCCACACTGTCATAGTTCGTACGAATATACCCATGAGAAAGGTGTTGCAAAAGCCTGATACTTCAGGAAGATTAATGGAATGGGCAATTCGCCTCGGAGAATTTGATGTGCGATATGAGAGCCGAACCGCCTTGAAAAGTCAGGTCTTGGCAGACTTTGTGAATGAATTCACAGAGGAAGGGGTGAATCTCCCTAAATCACAAGTAGAGGAGTGGACAATGTACACGGATGGGGCTTCCTCTGCAGATGGAGCTGGCATAGGTATCGTGATCAAGGGCCCCCAGTACATAAAATTACGGTACGCAGCAAAGTTGGATTTCCATGCCACCAACAATGCCGCAGAATATGAGGCTCTAATATTAGGGTTACGCCTGCTTAAGGAAATCACTCCTGAGCAGATCCTGATCTATAGTGACTCCAAGTTGATGGTCAATCAAGTGACCAAAAATTATGAGGTGAAGGATGACGTTCTGGCCAAATACGTTGCTGAAGTCAAAAAGTTGATGGACCACCTCGAAGCTAAAGAAACCAAATGGGAACTGGTCCATGTGCCCCGAGAATCAAACACTAAAGCTGATCACCTAGCAAAAATGGCTTCCAATGAAGAAAGTTGGACAGGTCCGCAATGTCCCTTCGAGGTTAAAGCAGCTCTGGCATTCACCTCCAAAGAAGTATCCCTACTCACAACAGTAGAGGATGATTGGCGGACAGTCCTTCGCCAATATTTGTCAGATGGAGCTCTACCCCTCGATAAGGAGGAGGCTCGGCGGATCGTCAAAAAAGCGGCATATTTCTCCATGATCAACGATTGCCTCTATAGAAAGTCATTTAGCCATCCATGGTTAAAATGCATTCTGCCAGAAGAGGGACAACAGGTTCTCAAGGAGCTGCACGAGGGATCATGTGGGGCTCATGAGGCATCCGCCACTATCTTAAAGAAGTCCAGGTTAGCAGGATTTTATTGGCCCACTGCCGAGCTTGATGCACAAAAATTGGTGGAATCATGCCATAGTTGTCAGATTCATGCGAATGAATCACACACGGCCAAACATCTCTAGAGGCCTATTATTGAAGGACGACCCTTTGCCATTTGGGGAATTGACATCGTTGGACCGTTTCCTCCAACTCGTCGATAGAGGAAATATGTGGTAGTAGCAGTAGATCACTTCACCAAGTGGGTAGAAGTTCAAAACAGCGCGTAGAAGTTCAAAAGCCCTAAAGGACTTTAAAGGAATTTAGGGGGGCTTCTGATAACATTGAGATATTATCCCGAGGACTAAGAGGCATATTCACCTAAAGAAACGCCGCGTATTGGTGAGATCCGACTGACGGATCACCGGATCTCCTAGGACCTATCAAAGGAGACCCGCCGGCGAACCTATGAGGCGAATCTCCTTGAAACACTCATTCGCCATTATAACGGCTGGGCTGACCTAGCCATAAAGACCATTAATGAGCTATCAATTAGCTAACTGCCAGCTTAAGGATAACTTGTAACCGCCATTAATGGAACATTAATGGAGACTTTCTAGTTTCTGAAGGTTACAACTTTCTAGCTATATATAGCCTACGTCTCAGGCTATCCAGGTACACATTCCTCACCCCCTTTGTCAATTCAGTTTGCTCTCTTGTTCCTCAATACTGACTCTGGCATCGGAGCTTCCCCCCGTCGAACCCAACGACGCCCCACAGGGAAGGAAGTTGATCAGAATTTCTCTACTTGTCATCAGTAGCCTTAGGCCTGATATCTTCCATGTCATCAGGATGGTAAGTATATATCAATCCAAGAAAGTGTTCCTTATACAAATGCGATTGGTAGCTTTAGGCTGATATCTTCCATATCATCAGGATGGTAAGTATATATCAATCCAAGCCAAGATAAACTCATTGGTCTGTTGTGAAGAGAATATAGAGATATCTCAAAAGGAACGACAGACTATTCTCTGTGTTACCAAGGAAAGAATCTTCCACTAAGAGGATACATAGATGCAGTCTAGGTGCAGACCTAGATGAGAGAAAATCCAGGTCTGGCTACATCTTTTTGCTTGGAAATCGGGTAATTTCTTAGAGTAGTTAGAAACAGACATGCATAGCCTTATCCATTGATACTATATTAGTTGAATGGGCCAAACGCTTAGACTTCGGTCAAGAACCAAATCTAACATTTGGGCCCAAGCCCATAGAAGAATACATTCAGTTATGTAACGAAGAAATAAAGCTTTGATTGGGAGCTGCCTCAAAGGACACGTGGACCAATAGTCACTCTAGATCCCAAATGCACGCTTTCCCAACTCATATTTAATACAAAACGGAAAGATAAGGTCTGAATACCAATCAAATGTTGCCATGTGTCTAGGTACTCACTTTGTTGTCTATAAATAGCTTGAGAATCAGAGATAAAGGTACGTAATCACATACACTCTTTCTCACTTAATTGCTTTCAAGTTACTTAATACTTCCTCAAGTATTTCCTCTAACTTAAGCATCCGAGTGGGTTAGCCGGACCTCCGGCCCCTTTTCTAACGATTGTTGTTGTTTCAGGTGATTGGAAATAGCTAAGTAGTGGATTACAGAAAGAAAGATATAATTTGGTGCAGTGGATGCGGATCGCTTTTCGTAAGAAGATGGTTCATGTTCAGAGTTTAATTGTTCATCCTGTAATTCAACCTACAGTCCAACCTATAGTTCAATTGGTAATTTAGCTTAATCAAAGACTTGAAGATATGTCGAGTTCTTCAGCCGCATTTCATTATGGCTTGATTGATTCCCGTAATCATCCGTTATCGCCACTACTTGTTACACCAACTTTGCACTAGAGGATTGACGCTTACCTTGGGTCATTGGATCCTGAGCAACATAATTTTATGGATGGTTTAACAAGACAGTCGATATATAATATGGGATCTATTCAAGAGTCAATGAACATCCTTCGAGCTGAGCATGCTATGCATATGGAGGTTATGTGTTTGGAGTTGAAGGAGGCAAGGGAGACTGGTAGATATGGTGATGGAAGGGGGTTAGTCGCTTCTTCTACAGGACATCATGTTGCATAAACTTGTCCTAGGAAGCGATGATTTTCTGAAGAATCTTAACCTGAGATGTTTAGAGAAAGATCGAAGGAAAGACCTAAAAGCCCTTCGCATCGAAGGTGTCATCATTCACCTTCGCCCAATAAGCATGTTCTGAAGCTAGAAGGATCCAGGTCTCCAAAGCAGCGTAAAGGAGTTCGTCATAATTCCACTAAATCCCGTATTCATCGTTATGAAGCTCATAAGAAAAATTTGGAGGTTTCTAGATCTCCTGAATATCATGATCGAATGCGGTCGAAGCCGAAGGAAAATGAATCTTCTCTCAAGGAAGAAGTTTATAATCTCATCAAGAGTGAGCTTCGGCACGTGATGAAGGACGAAGGACTAAATCCAGGGTGCCAGAAACTACAGATGTGGATGCTCCTTTGAGTGCTGAGATAATGAGTTAGCCAATACCGAGGGGATTCAAATATCCTCTACTTAAAGATTACAATGGTATGACAGATCCAACCTTTCACGTGAAGAATTATCTTAGAGCTCTACAAACCACTACGGTAACCGATGCACTCATGTGTCGTTTATTCTCAACGACATTGAGAGATTCAGCTGCTTACTAGTATGACCAAATCTTTACAAGCTCCATTAGATCTTTTAAGTAAATGTCTAAGGAGTTTGCGGATCATTTTATCATTTTTATTCCTGAGAGCAAGATTATGCAAGATCTCATGATTTTTAATTAAACTTCAATTTATTTGAATTTTGTTTTCTAAATATGTGACGCAACGGAAATATCACAAAAAATTACGAATATGGATTCGCATACGAATTGTTGGATATGATTAACCAAAAAACAAATCGAATACAGAAAAACATATGAACAATAAAACTAGAGAATTAGCAAATCTTACTCCTCTCTTCTGTTTCTTCTGTGTATTTTTTTAAAATCATGAAACAATAAATTTATCTTAAGAATGTTAGATTCTTAAGAAAACAATCATTCTGTCTTAAGAATGTTAGAAATGATTAAACCAAAAACAAAAAAAACACACAAAAAAATGTGAACAGTAAACAAGAATTTGACGATCGTCTTCTAGGATACAACAGATTACGCAAGCAAACTCTTACCGAGTGTATATTAGTTATCACCAAAGTAGAACAAAACAACAACATATAGAGAGCAGTAATATTTCAGAGAGTAATTTTTCAAAGTGTGTAAATCTGACAGCTCCATCATGTATACATAGAACTTGAATGGACATGTCTGTTCTCGAATGAACACGACTGTTCATGAATGAACATGACTGTTCACGAACTGACACGACTATTCATGAACGAACACAACTGTTCATGAACAAAGACGACTCTTGGAATTTATACTAATTTCATTTATATATAATTTTTCCAACACGAATACCCGTTAATCAACCTTAAAAATTCAGAGAATTCTAAGAAAAATACGAAATATTATTATTGAATATCAAAAGTTGCTTAATACATCTGTAAATACTTCTTAAATAGCAAAAACGAAACCCTAAATTGTTTCATACGGAATATGAAAAGACTTTAGAAGAAAAATTACATAAAAACCCCTAAAAACAGTAAATTGCATTTTCGAAAGCCTAAACGAACGAATTGGGCCGAAAAAGCATAAACCTCTTACTGGTTGACCCATTTCCACCCAAAATAGGCTCCGAAAACACAAAATCGAAACTCTAAAGTTGCCATAAATTACAAAATTCTCAATGCATTAAAATTTATCAAATTATTCTAAAAATTTGTAAGCCAATTCTTCAACCGCATCATTCACCCATTGTAAAAAGAATCCATTCTCGAATTGTTATCGGCCATCAGAATCACTTGTATATGGAACAAGATGCTTCACATTAAATACATCAGCAGTGAGACGATAAACACTTGAAGATAAAAGGGAAAATTACAAAACTAGATCAAATGGGAAGCTCATTTATATATTTAACCCATTTACTCAACCTATTACATATCTAAACTGTTTTGTGTGACTTTCTCATAATACCCCCAATCTTTCATCTTCCTCTTCCTCTTCATCTTCCTTACGGTTTCCTCTTCACCAAAAATGGCTCCTCCTCCTTCCACAAGGATCTAACCTGCAAAATCCATTGTTGTTTGACGACGTTCTTCAAAACTCCTACTCCGGTGAGAGAAAAGGAAAGCAAACGGCGGTAGAGAAAAAATGAGAGGACGATTTTAGGCCGAACGACGGTGAGAGAAGGTGGTTGATTTTATGGCGAACGACGGTGAGAGAAGGTGAACGGCGGTAGAAGAAGATGAACAGTGAGAGCAAAGAAGAGGAAGAATGCGAACAGACGGTAGAAGAATGTGAACAGTGAGAGAAAAGACGAGGAAGAAGACGAACAACAGAGAAAAGGGAAGAAAGATGGCAATTTTAGAGCGAACAGCAACCTCGTTCCGTGAGGCGGAAGATTGGGAAACGCAGAGAAAATGCCTAATTCATTTATGTTCTGATTTTGTTGTTAAATAATGTTAGAATCTGTTGTTGTTTGCCATTTTTTGTTATATACCACTTAGCGAATTTTGTTAAAAACACATCCAGACTTCGCATATGCTAACTAAAATCATCAACTAAACCAAACATTAGCTTCGCAAGCTTCGCTTATGCTAACTAAAATCATCAACTAAATCAAACATTAGCTTCGCAGACTTTGCATATGCTAACTAAAATCATCAACTAAACCAAACATTAGCTTCGCAGACTTCGCATATGCTAACTAAAATCATCAACTAAACCAAACATTAGCTTTGCAGACTTCGCATATGCTAACTAAAATCATCAACTAAACCAAACATTAGCTTCGCAGACTTCACATATGCTAACTAAAATCATCAACTAAACCAAATATTAGCTTCGCAGACTTCGCAGGCTTCGCATATTTAGCTTCGCAGGGTTCGCATTATGCTAACCTGGGTTCGTATTATGCTAACCTGGGTTCGCATTATGCTAACCTCTGCGAAGTCAGACGGGAGGAAGACATACGCGTGTAAATATTGAGGGTATTATGAGAAAGTCACACAAAATCAGTCTAGATATGTAGTAAGTTGAGTAAATGGGTTAAATATGTAAATGAGCCTTCCATTTGACCCATTTTTGTAATTAACCCAAGATAAAACAATTATTAAGCATACAAAATAACCATGCATTGTTAAAAGGGAAATTTATAAAACCGGTCTAATGGAGAGGTATATTTATATTTTAGACTCATTTAGACATATGCTACCAAACTAGACTTTTCCAAAAATATCTTTATTCTCCCAAACTCCCCACCTTCTCATTGCTATTTGATTTTGTAATGATTTATCATGGATTGAATGTGTTATGTTTGATTATGGTTAATGTTAATGAGAATAATGATGATTTTCAAACTCATTTGAGTTGTATTTGTATGATTTATTGATTTAGAAATCGAAGTATTTGGTTCTGAGTTAATTTGTGATACTTTGTCTTTTATGATTTTGCTTCTCATTTTATGATTTTGGTTCACATTTTATGATTTGCGAAACTATATTGGGCTCATTTTACGATTTTTGTTCGCATTTTATGAATTGTGAAGTTATATCACATATAAATTACGTTCGCATTTTGTGATTTGCAAAGCTAAATGATAATTTGCGAACAATTAATGCATGAAAAAATAGAAGAAATTGAGATTCTGAAAAGAGAAGAAATTAAGATTCTGAAAAGAGAAGAGTAAAAAAGGATTGTGATTTCTGTAAGTTTATCATAAATATTTTCCGAATAATTTTGCTTCTCTTAAATTGTCGCATAGCAAGTGTGAAGTGTGAATCATAAAACGAAGAAGTTTAACACTTCTTTTCTATCGATATATCACATCTATTATCATCTTCTCTTATTCAATTATCATAAGTGAAGAAGTTCACAATTTGGTAATTCTTTAAGTAACGATCCACGTAAAGAAGTCCAATTTGATTTGGGAATTAATGATATAATATTCAATGATTTTGGAAAGTTGGGAAGATAAGGAAGATAAAGAGTCTAAATATACTTTAAATATATATATTGAAAATAGCTAATTTAATAGCATGTATTGAAATAAATATAGAAATAGAGACGTAGCTTCCTCAATTAGTTTTGTCAAATTTTCTTGTTAAAACTAGGAGCAAATATGACAAATTAAGATTGGGGAAATGATGTTAATTAAAATAAACACAAATGATAATTTGGAAGCGCCTCTGAAAAAGATGGTGGGATAAATACAATTTTCATAAAGTGAACTGATTCAGTTCACACATCATTGTTGATTTTTTTTTCCTTTTTGTAGTTAATTAATTATTAAGAATATTTGGCATTTTGGTTGGACTTTCAAGCTTCTGACCAATTCAAGTTTTTCCCAATCACTCGACTACTGGACTGGAATTAATGACCCGATTCTTATAAATTTATGAATTATAACGTGACTGTGATTTATATTTATACGTGTGTGTGGTTCTTTCGTGAGAAATGCGGGCATACTAGAAAATTATAGTATTTTCGAACTATCAAATTAAATTGAGTGCGTTTTCTAACTTCTAAATATCAAACGATTGTAAGGAATAAAGAAACCTAAAATTCTAACGAATTCGATTATCAAAACGATACTCGACCTTACAGAAATGATTAAGAACAAACAAAATAAAATTGAAAGGAAATGATGTGTTTGGATTGAAATTAAACTGAATGCTTACAGACTGAGAAATAAAATTGAAAAGGGAAAAACTGAAACTGAAAATTCTAAATTGCTGAAGTCTAGAGATAATTTGCTAGAGTTTTGATTGGGTGTGAAAAAGTACGTATATAACCATGTGAAAAAATTGGAACATTTCTATTTAAGATAATTTAATTCACAAAAGTGTGGTCTAGATCACATATCGTGTGAAACTCGAAATGACTAAAAAATGGTCGTGTGAAGTAACTACATGGTGTTAGACCTATAAAATAGGCTTAATGCATCACCAGCTTCCTGAACTTGGCAAGATTTGCATATTGGCTCCCTGAACTTAGACAATGTCACATGCGCTCCCTGAACTTGGCAATTATGTAACATTTAAACACAAAATCGTACTTAAAATATATGTCCTTAATTGTTTGAGTTTCACGCGCAATGACTAGGCGATGAGTAGGATATGGGTATGCCATATGGCGACATGTAAGCAACATAATGCCACGTAATTAAAAATGAAAAAGAAAAAGAAAAGAATTCCCAATTTTACCAATATCCCTCCATTTTCCTAAATCAGAAAGCCCTAAAATTAAAAATCCAAAAATTCTTACTGAACGATTGTGGAACCCTAAAATCTATATCCCCCATCTTTCAACCATAGAATTCGATTCTCCAACCCGAAATACGAAGGCAAGAAAATTTGAGAAAATAGCATGAATGCCTGAAGCAGTGAAGAAGGGGAAACATCACTCTATTGGAGTTCCTGCTACAATCTGAGGTTAGTTTGGTTTGTCTCTAACTTTTAATTACAGAAATAACTATATTTTGTTATGAGATTTTTCAAATAAGTGGTTTGAATAAATGGTTATAAAATGAAAAAGTTAAGGCAAATAAAATATAGGTTCTCGTTGATGTGAAGATTATTCTAAGTGTTGAGATGATATTTTTTAATTTATATGTAGCCATCTGTTAGATAGTTAAAGTTTTTTTGCTTTTGATTGCTTTTTTGGTTAGCTTTACACTATGCAAGATTCTCAATTTTTTATGCTTTTTTCCTTTCCTTGTTAGTGCAGAACATGGATGATATGTTATTCAATATTAGGTGGCATCATGGTGGGAATTTAAAATTGGTTGGGAGTTGTATGCAGTACATTGGAGGTATGTCTGATATTTTAGGACCATACAATGCAAAAAAGATATCAAGATTGGATTTTTTTATTTGTCGTAAGAGAAAAATTGAAATACCAGCTGTGTGGTCCTCTTTACTATCAGTCAAAAGAGAATAGTGGTTTTATTGAGATTGTAAAGGATAGTGATATATGGAATATGATTAAGGGTCTGAAATCAATGGCTACTGTTCCTATATATGTGGAAGCCGTTGATGAGAGGGATAAAGTGGTAGATGTGTCCCACAATAATGATGAGTTGGCAAGTGTTGCTAACATGTGCATTAGGCATACAAGTACTTGTATTCAAGCACCTCTGCTGAGGCAATAATCAATGAAGAACTAAATATATTAGGTGGTATTTATGAGGAGCATGAAGCAAGTGGTGTTGAAGAGGATCAGGAGGCAGATGGTGATGATGAGGATAAGGAAGATGTTAAAGACAAAACAACAAATGATGAACTCTATAATGTTGATCTAGAAGATTATGAAGCTAGTGATAAAGATGAAGAGGTGATGGAGATAGAAAAGTCTGTGTCAAGTTATAGGAGAGAAAGATCTAGAAGGAATAGAGGAGTTGGAAATAAAGAAATTGAGTTAAGGAAAGCTGGGCATGACATAGGGTTTCATGATTGGCTGAAGAAAGGTAATAATTATTAGGTGGAGATAAAGAATATATTGGGAGTTCTGATGATGATAGTTTTGCTACAGATGAGGAGTTTGATGGGGTTGAAGGTGATATATAATTTCCTGTAGAGCTTGGGCCCTTAAGGGCATACCATGTCCACATGTTGTTGCTGCATGTCACAAGTTAGGCAAGGATCTAGTTGAACTTATTGCTCATTGGTACCACAAAGACACTCACAGCAAAGCTTATGCAAACTGTATACAACCTGTGCTAAACATGAAAATGTGGCCTCCATTAACAAATCCCCCTATTGAACCATCAAAGGTTAAGCCATTGCCAGGTAGGCCTAGAAGATGTTGTAGGAAATCTAAGGATGAGCCAAAGAAAATTGGCAAGTACAGTCGACAAGGTACACTAATGACATGCTCTTTTTGCAAAAAAGAGGGACATAACAAGAAAGGGTGTGCTCTTAGAAAATCAGAAGGAACACAGGTAAACTATTGTATGATATAAACTGTTTTAATGTTTCAATACATGATTAATGTTGATTTTTGATAACATGTAAAATAACTTATTTTATAGGTACCCAGCACAAATGCAAATAGCACTGCAAGCAATAAATGGAAACCAGCAGAGAAATCAAATGCAAATACAAGCAACCAAAGGTTGAGAGGCTACGGGGTGGTTATATCAGAAAACACTAGAATCACAAGACAACAAGTAAACACAAGTTTAAGTATTTTAATTTCTTACTCTTGTGTCACAATAAATACTAATTGTAATTCCACTTTGTCATTATGTAGTTTGGTACAGCAGAAATTGGTCAAGTTATTTCAAATGGTTCGCGTAGTGTGAAGAGTTCAAATATGGTAACAGGGGATCTTGGCTACCAGCCAACCAAGCAGAAATGGAAAGGAAAGGAAGCTATCTCGGGTCCACAATTGCAGAAATGTAGAGAGAACAAAGAGATTGCAATGAGAAGAAGAGATGAAGTAGCTGCTAGAGCTGTAGCAAGAGCTTCTTCAACTACAGCTGTTGCTGAAAGATTTGCAATGAGTTCAGGGGCATTATCTGGCATAGGATCTGGTTCAAATATACATGCTGCTGCAAGTGGAACTGGTTCCAGACAAAGTTCAAGCCAGCCAACCAACATGAATGCAAGTCACCCAACAACTGCAAGCCAACAGATTAGCACTAGTGCAAGTCAACAACGATTATCTAATGCCAAGACAAATCCTACTATTGTGAAGTGGTATTGAAAGTGTAATGCAGACTTATGTTAGGACTTCTATATAATCAAATTATTTTGTGTGTGATCAATTTGATCTATTTGGACGACTTTTTAGTAGGTCAAATGTTAAAGTTTCAAACTTTTTGCATTTTCAGGTCATTTGTCACCTTTATTTTGGTAGGCCAACTGGTCATTTTGGACAATTTTTTATGTAATGACTGGAAGTTCATTTTGGACAATTGGTGCATTTGCAGTTCTGGAAGTTCTGGTAAAGTTGTTGTATGTAACATTCATGTGATGTACAATCCTAAGAGAGGAAAAATTAAGCTTGGTCAGGTACTTCCCATCAGCGTGGTAGTCTGTTTTGGAGTGCCCTCCATTGAATAATACATCATCAATCGTATTTTCTTTCAAGTCCTTGGTGTGTTGATTGCATTTTCTTCTCTATTTCCCTACTTGAAAAATGCAGCTAATTTTCAATAGTGTGAACATGTTGTACATGATTGAGTTTTGTTTTGTTTGAAGTATTTGCATGCATGAACATGCATTTTATGTCAGAAATATCACAAGATTGAGAAATATCTCTTCACCTAAAGCATCAATTGTATATTTGACTAATAGAATATTGTAAGGCAAAATGAGAGAATTGATCATCATACTGATGAATTCATGTTGGAGCTTTCCAAGGTTGTAATAACTTGTATTTGCATGTTGTTAGTTTGCGTGAACGTAGCTTTAACCTACTTCCTTGTTTCAAGCAGGTTAGAACACTCTTAGATAAGGCATATGTTGTTTCAAAATTGTGGAATGCACCAGTTGTTCTCTGTGGTGATTTTAACTATACTCCAAAGGTTATTTCTTCTAATTTAGTACTGTTTGAATGGTATATAGCTACTCTATTTGTCATATATGAAATATATATTGACGTTCATGTTTATGCATTAGAGTCCATTATACAACTTCATCTCAGAACAGAAGGTAAATCTTTTTCTTCTGTATTTGTTTGTTTATTTAGGTATCAAGTGCAGTTAATATTGTTAATGAAACCAGACCTTTGGTAAGCCAACTGGTCATTTGTCACCTTTATTTTGGTAGGCCAACCAGTCATTTTGGATAATTTTTTATGTAATGAAACCAAACATGTTATGAAACCAGACTTGTTTATTTGTAGCTTATTTTGTATTAGGTATTACTTTGCAAATCTGTCATATTTTTCACACATTTGCTACAAACAATTCTTCATTAATAGCAATTTTGGTACAATTATACCAATTCTTACATTTCATACCAACTGCTTACAGAAACAAATGAACATATTTGGTACAAACAATAATTCATAATACCAAACTTGTACAACGAACTCAACATAGCCCTAACCTACCATTTGCTAACCCAATTGAAGAAACATCCCACATAATAACCCACAAATGAAACATATACCAATTTTCTTCCATGACGTGCCTTCTTTTCTTCTTGCAACTTCATCCAACATCTGAACTTCATCCAACATCTAATCATCTTTGTTTTTTTCCTTGTTCAATTGTCTCCAAATTTTCTCCCAATCGACATCCGTCAAAGCAGGATCAACCCAAATAAAAAAACCCACAGTCCATTTGGTTATGATGAAATCAAATTAAAGATACAGATAAGAAAATTGAAATTGCAAGAACAAGGGAACATGAATCACAACTTACCGCATACTTAATACATCCAAAATACCGTCTGCCTGGGTTTGCCAGACTCCTTGATCTCCTTAAAACTGCATTCTCACCACAATAACACATTGGTATTAAATCTTCATTGTTATTTCTTGCATCCATTTGGATTCTCGGTTATGTCTGCACAAAGGAATTTTGAAGGATGATATTTGAGGAGGGAGAAGATAATTAGAGTCATGAGAATTGTGGAGAAGATACGGTTCTGGAATGGGATAAGATAAAAGAGGTGGGAGAAGTTAATGAGGATTGTGACAATTTGGGGAAGAATCTCACAATTAGGGTTCTAAGAATTGGGGAAGAAATGTAGGAGAAGATAAAATAGGGAGAGAGAGTCAAATACGACCGTTATTGAGAGAGTAGAAGTGAGTCACACGCTTAACTTTGAGAGAAAACCACGCTTTCTGCCACTCAGCGCCAGGTAGGAATTTTGTGTTTAAATGTTACATAATTGCCAAGTTCAGGGAGCGCATGTGACATTGTCTAAGTTCAGGGAGCCAACCTGCAAATCTTGCCAAGTTCAGGGAGTTGGTTTTCCACGAGGTATATTATAGGAAGTTGGTTTCTCCTGAGCTTACTTTAAGATGTTTCCCCTGAGGTAAACTGAGGTTCATTCTTGTAAATTCTAAGTGAACGATGTCTAAGAAAAGATAAAAAGTTTCTTAAAAAAAGTTTATCTCATGAAAAGTGTACACCAGGTATGTATCAACAAAAATTTATTTTTCATGCAAACAATACGTATATCACCGTGTGAAAAAATTGGAATATTTCTATTTAAAATAATTTAATTTACAAAAATGTGGTCTAGATCACATGTCGTGTGAAACTCAAAATGACTAAAAAATGGTCGTGTGAAGTAACTACACGGTGTTAGACCTATAAAATAAAAGATGTAAGAAGTTCTATTGAACAGAGCCCATAAATTTAAATTTAAAGTGTTTCAATTTTTTAAGATAAAATCTAAAAAGCACTACAATATAATAATCTTCTATGAGCCACCACTTTATATATGGATAAATTACACCAATGGCTACTGAACTTTACTTATTTTAACATTGTGGTCATTGAACTTCAATTCTTCATGGTATGGCCAATGAACTTTAATTCTTCACGGTGTGGCCAATTTTTTTAACACCAGTAGCCACTCAACGCCTCAAAACGATCATTGACGGCCTCAAAATAAAAAATTCAAAGAATGAATGATATTCTAATGAACTTTAATTCTTGAAAATTTTCGTTTTAAGGTCATTTTGGTGTTGTTTGGTTAGGAGAGAGTGTGTGAATTTTTAAAGAGAGAAAACTCCAAAAAATGTGATTTTAGAAAATAAAAAATATGGTTTCATGGTAAACATCGTTCTGAACAACTTTAATTCTTAAATATTTACATTTTGAGGTCGTTAACGGTCATTTTGAGGAGTTAGTTAAAGTTGAGAAGCCACCGGTATTAAAAAGTGTAAAGTTCAATAGCCATACTGTTAAGAATTGAAGTTAAGTGGCCATAATGTTAAAATGGGTAAAGTTCAATGGTCATGGATGTAATTTACCCCTTTATATATGGACTAAACCTCAATTTGGGGTTCTTTAAAAAAATAATTATTTAAAGGATACTAATTAAAAAAATATTTCTTTCAAAGAGGCTATTTTATATCATGGTTAAGGAAAACCACTATTACGTGCATAGAGCACCGTAATGGCAACAAAATCAAAGGGTTTGTACAATAATATTTGGGTGGTGGCTTTGTGAAGTCACTGCTCCACTCTCATCCCTTTTATGAGAGAAGAGAATTATTAAAATATAT
Source organism: Euphorbia lathyris (assembly GCF_963576675.1). Classification (NCBI taxonomy): domain Eukaryota; kingdom Viridiplantae; phylum Streptophyta; class Magnoliopsida; order Malpighiales; family Euphorbiaceae; genus Euphorbia; species Euphorbia lathyris. The sequence goes on along the minus strand of NC_088911.1, from coordinate 28,558,548 downwards.
ATATATATATATATATATATATATATATATATATAAATTATGTATACTTTTTTTAATTAAATATAAATATAAATATTAAATAAAAATTCTAGTAATAATAATATTTATTAGGATAAGGGTTAAATTTGATCCTAATAATTTTGGTGAATTATAGATTTGGTTTAATGTATAAAATAGTCTAAATTTAATCTAACGTTTACAAGTAAGAGTCTGTTTGGTTCAGCTGTTAGTTAATAGTTGTTGCGGTTGCTGTTAGCTGTTTGTAATTGGAGTAAGCTGTTTGTTATTAGCTGTTTAATTATTAGTGTTTGGTAAAAATTATATTGAACTGTTGCTGTTCGGATTTAAATATCTTAGCGTAATTTATATTTTGAAATTACGATGTGATAGTTAAATAACGGTCAAACTAGTTTTTTCAAAATTTCGGTAACGCAATGTTAAAATTGATCTCAGGGTTGTTTGTTCAGCTTTTCGGATGAACGTTTAACGTTTCATTCCAAACTGCAGGAAATATAGCGTTTGGTTATGTCACACCCGACCCTGAACGACATCGGATATGAAGGAAAGACAAGATAACGAACCTATAAGTCTAGAAGGTGAACCTATTTGCTATGAAATCGATCCATCATTCTTAAATATAAAAGTCCATTAATTTTATCACGGCTGATTCAATTAAATCGTCTTATAACTTATTATGCTTCCTAACATACTATAAGAAACTCTATTTCAAAACTATCTAAAATTTAATTAGTTATTTGGCTTGGACTTGATAATTCTATCAAGCTTCCTACGTATCCCGAATCATCTTTTCATCTTTAAATCGAGAATCAAAGCCACGTAGTTCTACCAAGCTTTTAGTTGACACTGTTTTTATTTTGATTATACTTGTATCTTCATAACTTACTTTATATAATAACAATTGTTTATACGATTCGTCTTTCGAGTTAAATAATTAATAGTATATATATATATATATATCTAGCCACATATTCTCGCTATTTATGTTCACCGACATATATATTCATACAGTATCGATCCTCACTCAAACATTTTAACGTTTTGCGTCACATCCCATAATCAAAAGTTAATATCGAGTATAAGTAATATTTGTCGAAAAACGAAATTCCTAAAAGGAAACTTACCTAATACGACTCACTGGCACCATATAGCAATGACCTAACTTATAGGTCCTAAATTGATAACTACCCAAAATAATTTAATATTCTTTATTTCAATGATACATTCTCATTCTTCCTCCTTATTAATTTCATATGATTAACCGAACTCTTTTTACTCCATGAACGAATCTTTTTACTGAACCAATTCAACTTAAGTTCTAAACGATTCTTTTTACGATACAACTTTAATTCAAATTCACTTTATTATTTTATCTATACAAGTTCCCTTTATAAGGATTATCTTACTGGCCCAATGACAATATACAATCCTTAGACCATTCGACTATTTGGTTTAAGAAAATTTGACAACTTGAGATATGATAGTTGACATTATTTTTAATTCTAGAAGATAATATTTGGGTCTGACATTATTTGCTATTCTTTGCTTTTTGGTACAAATGGTTCTCTATTTCGTGGGTAATAATATTACATGACATGAATTTATTGGTCGTAGATAGTCTGAAAATTATAGTTTTAATTATTTTTGTAGCTGTACTGTCAATTCCAGATTCAACTCATCTTTCGTCCTAAAACGAGTGGTAAACAAATCAGTCTTCAAGTCTAACTCGATTATTTTTATCACTCAAGTCATTTGTACCAAACAAATCAATTCAAAGTCTAACACGACTCTTTTATCAAACCAACTGTTTTTACCAAACGAATCCGACCAAACATATAACCCGATTTTTAACATCTAAGTTTAAACAACTCTTTTCAATTTTTTCCCTAAACAGATCCAACTAGAAATCTAATTTTAAACAGAACCAAAACCGAACAGTCACATGGACCTACTTTACCTCGAAATTTCAATCACAAATATAACATAGGATTGAATATTTTCAAACACAAATCCATCAAACAGGAGTCCTAAATATGAAAATTATAGTCACGAGGCTCTGATTGACAATAAAATAAATCAAAATTAGTCCCTTAAATTTGAGAATAAAGGTCCAACAAAACCGAACCCGAATAAATCTTAGAATCACTTACCTCCTTACCTACCTACATGTCACGATCCGGCAACCGATCTCCCATGGCAGGGGGTCGAACTATACCCATTATGACCTAAAATGAAGAAGCAAAGGCTAAAAGCTTCATTTACCCTTCGAGAGAAAGTGAGTGAAACTCACCGAAACAACATGATAGTTGAAGGAAACAATCTGAACTCGCACTAAATCAGGAAAACGCTATGAATCGGAGCATGGTTCTCCATGAATAGGGATCAGAGACCTTAACACATCGATGGCCGCAGACAGGACTGGGAGAGACCGACATATCAGAGAGCGTTTTCTGATTTTCTAAAATTATTATCGAGACAGAAAAGAGAGATAGGGCCGAGAGAAACCATTTCATCCATAGCCTTTTCTGAAATTTTTTTCTGGTCTTTTTTTTTCATGCAGGAAGAGAAGAGAAAAAGCTAAGGAAGAAGATGCTGTTTTTTTGTGGGAGAGAGAGACCTACGAATTTAAGTTCAGATTCTTGATAATCTAACTTTTCTCCTTCCTGTACAAATTGAAATTCTAAATTTACTCTTCCCCATACAATTGAAAATCTCAATTTACTCCACCCCATAAAAGTAAATAAATTAAATTAAAATATCAATTTAAAGCTTATCATTTGGATGTAGTATGATATATATATATATATTTACATTTGTGCTAATTTCACTTTAGCCTCCAATTTATTTTTACTTTTCATTTCTAATTGATGAAATTGGATCTTGTTTAAGACATTTTTGCATCTATTTATTGTGTACTATTTTTCCCTTAATCTCCTTTTTTTTCGTATTTATTTCCGTTTTATGAGTAAATAGAAAATTAAGCGATTAATTATTTAATATTCCTCAAAGAACTAAAAGTTCATCTGTAACTCAATAATCAATTGGTTCTCAATATAAACCTTGATTATTTATTATTTCGATTATAAAAATTCATCACGTATAACCGATCTCAATTCATGTTAAATTACACGTCGAGTTCTATCCAAATCCATAAAAATTAAATCAAATTGATATGAAAATCGTCATTTGAATTAAAAACATCTTTTTAAAAAAATATTCATATTCTACTACCATATATGTAAAATACAATAATAAAAACAAATTGTTTTTATTTTAATAAATATGATTACGTGTATATTATACACGAAATTCTAAAAAAAAATAGACTAATTTGAAATATTATATAATTTAATAGCAAATTATAATTAATATAAGAACTTTTGGATACGGACGTGACATGTTAGGTTTATATAACCGCATCGTTTAGTATTCTCTCTGAACAAACACCCCTGCGATCAATTTTAACATTGTGTTACCGAAATTCTGAAAAAACTAGTTTGACCGTTATTTACCTATCACATCAGACTTTCAAAATATAAATTACGCTAAGATATTTAAATCCGAACAGCAACAGTTCAATATAATTTTTACCAAACACTAATAATTAAACAGCTAATGACAAACAACTTACTGCAACTATAAATAGTTAACAGTAACCGCAACAGTTATCAGCTAAAAGCTAAACCAAATAGACCTTTACTTGTAAACGTTAGGTTAAATTTAAACTATTATATACGTTAAACCAAATATAATTCACCGAAATCATTAGAATCAAATTTAACCCTTATCCCAATAAATATTATTATTACTATGTTTTTTATTTAATATTAGTATTTTATTTAATTAAAAAAATTATATATAATTTTTTTTAATTTTTTTTACTAATTCTCTTCTCCCTTTAGTTGGAAGCCACTGCCCAAATGTTACAGAAATCCTAAGGATTCCTGCAACATTAAATAATGGGACTCTGCCACAACAGAGTCTTTTTAATTTTGTAGCTATTACGGTGCTCCATGCACTGTAATGGTTGGTTTTCTTAACCAGGTATAAAATAGCCCTTTAGAAGGAAATATATTTTAATTAATATCCTTTAAATAATTTTTTTTAAAGAACCCCAAATTAAGATTTAGTCCTTATATAATCCATGTTTTGGAATTTTAATTAGTTTTTTCATACATTATATTCTTCAAAGCATTTTATTTTTATTTTTTTAAAAGGAAAATGCAAAATCATTTTCTCTCTCATGATTTGGGTCCGGCTCACTTTGATTGTAAATAATAATTAATTTAGTGTATAATAAAAAAAATAAAACAATTAATTTAATGTTTTTTCTATTGTATATATCTCTTTTGTATAGGTCTAATAAGCAAAAGAAAACAAAATAATAATAATAATAATAATAATTAATAAAATGATTATTAGGTTGACATTAAAGTTTATAATGAGTAGTGAAATATTGGAAAGAAATATAGAATTCAAAGGGAATAATTTATTTATTATACTTGTTAAAAAAATTATATCGAAATTTCAGTAAATAACGTGTGACTTACTCCACTCATCGTGTAGGCTGATTTCCAGCAGCTGTCCACGCACAGTTCGACATTTTGAGGCAATCAGGACATACCAACAAGCACTAATCTGGACCGATAGCTCGCCACTGTAATTTGGAATTCCAATTACACATGTGCATAATCCATCAACCCAAGAATTAATGAGAGTGGGATGAAGTTGCAAGAAGATGGAGAAAAAAAAAAAGGAGAAGTGGAGTGAGTGAAAGTAGTGGATGAAATAGGAGAGAATTTCAAGGGAAGTGGGTGAAATGTACCAACACTCCACTCTAAAATACTATAAATAGGACTTTAAGTCTTCATTCCAAACCCTAACGAATCAACCTAAAAATACATCTACACTATGTCTAATCATTTCTAGAATTTTAGGTTATTTTCTTTATAATTCCTAGCTTTAATTTAGTCTTTCAAGGTCATTTTAACTACATTTCAAATCTCTAGCAATGCGTTTTTTCAATTCTTTTATGTTTCGAGTCTAAAATTATCAATTCCATTAGATCATAGCTCATTGAAATCAATTTTCGTTAATTTTTTAGTTTCTGTCCAACGTTTTTTCATTCCTATTTTAGACCACTTAAAGTTCGTATTTGCTATTGAGGCTCTGTTCTTTATTACTGAAAAAAACTGAACTGAACTGAACTGAACTGAATGCTACTGAACTGAACTGAACTGAACTGAACTGAATGATACTGAATACTGAACTGAACTGAATTTAACTGAATGCTACTGAACTTAACTGAATGATACCGAACTTAACCGAATTTAATCGAACGTAACAATAATGATGATATTAGACTTTAAAATAATTTAATGATAATATTGGACATTAATAAGCTTATAATAATAATAATAATAATAATAATAATAATAATATTTCTACCAAAAAAAATAATATCAATAATAAATAAACATATTATTAAAGATTAAACTAAATTAAATATCAAATAAAATTTAGGCTCGATAAAATCCTATGACATTAAATAAAAATGAGTCTAATTTAAATTAAAAATATAAATTACATACAAACACAAATTTATATATAATTTAAAGCCTATGAAATTAAATACAAATTTTTATATGAATACACACTCTTAACTTTTTTTTACAATTAAGTATTAAGGTACAAAAATACCTTTAACGTTTTGGGTCCGGGGTTATTTTACTCCTAACGTCTAAATATGAATTTTCATATGAATATAAAATCTTGACTCAATTTATCAATGTTAAGGGTAAAATTGCTATTGGCTTCTAATATTAGGGATAAAATTGCACTATTTGAGATATTAAGGTAGTTGAGCCAGTTAATTTTTTAGAGCATTGTAATGTAAACGTATTAATATAATATTTATTTACTTTTCGCAAAATTTGCAAATAAGTTGCACCAAATAATTATAATTATAATAAATAATGATAATATATATAATGACAAAGCATAAATTATATATAAATATAATTATAATGAAAATAGATAAATTAATATATAATAAATTATAATAATTATAATAAATTGCTGAAATTATAAATAAATAATGATAATAATAATAAATTATATATAAATAATAATAATATATAATAATTATAATAAATAATGATAAATTATTGAATACTGAAACTGAATACTGAACTGAACTGAACTAAACTGAACTGAACTGATTACTACTGAACTGAACTGAACTGAACTGATTGTTACTGAAATACAGAGCTTGACTTCTTCTAAACATTTGTTCCAGACACCCTGAATTTCAATTCGGCCATTCATTTTACCCAATTACGTGTTCGTAAGCACTTGTACGAATCATCCAATGTTTGGTCCAAATTTGTCATTGACGTGAATTTTGCCTACCAATCATAGTATTTGTCAATCTAAAGCTGACATTAATTCAATGCTTTGCTGAGATAGTCAACTGTGGCTTCGAGTTTGTCGTTTGAATTTTGATTTTCATTCTTACTATTGTATTTAATACAATTTGATTCTTACATATGTTATCGAATTGTTGACGTTTCATTTTACAATTATCCAACATATAATATTTCAATTGTGATTATTTAATTTCGAACTCTTCTATTCAGACCATCATTTATAGCAATAAATATCATTTTTTTTTTTGCCAAATTTATGTGTCAAGCACTTTTAATTTACTTTATTTATCTATCTTTTTCTTTTATTTGTAATAGCTTAAATGAAATTAATGATCTAGCAAGAGTTTTTATAATGGTGATAAAGATTCAAGAGAGACTTTTTCAATTCTTGTGCCCCTCGTCAATCACTTCGATTAGATTTCAAGTTTAGACGCGCAAATCATAAACTTAACTGTCTATTTTAATTGAGGGATTTTTTTAATCCTTACGTCACTTGTCGTGTGGCTGTCACGTTTCGTTTCGGTTAGAGATCTGAGTTGACTCATGTTGACCTGTCACTCATGTCATTATTTCGATACTTTTTAACTATTGAAATTGGCGGAGTGACCTAATCGGACAAAAATCAAAGTTGGATGATTTTATTAAAACAAATTGAAGTTAAGTAATCATTTTGAAACAACCATATAAATTCAGTGACCAATGGTACATTTAACCCATACATATTGGCTATAAAGTGAATTAGATGAAATTTTGTAGCAACATCATTTTATTTAACTCGATGATTATCACAACATTATACATAGAGCTATAAACGAGCCGAGCCGAGCTTTCGCCTGCTCGAACTCAGCTCGACAGTTTCTTATTGAGATCGAGCCGAGCTTCGAGCTCGGTTCGAACTCAATTTGCTATTCGAGCTTAGCTCGTTTAGCAACTTGATTGTTCACGAGCTGCTCACGAACCGAGCTTGTCTATCGAGCTCACGAGCTTGCTCACGAACAACTCGTTTTATTTGTTCGTGAGCAGCTCATTTGTTGTACTCACGAGCTTTGCTCATGAGCAGCTCGTTTATTTTTCTATGAAAGCTCATTTCTTGTGCTCGTGAGCTTTGATCACAAACAACTCGTTTGTTTTTCTCACGAACGAGCTCGTTTATGGTGTTCACGAACAAAATAATATCAAATTCGGTACATCAAATAATATTAATTGTATACACATAAAACATCCTTTAGTCATTAGAAAATAAATACTTAAAAGTGCCTAAATTAGCAAACTATGAACTTGTTCACGAGCCTCTAATCGAGCTTGCTCGTGAGCTTTCGAACCGAGTTTTGGTCTGCTCAAGCTCAGCTCGTTTACAAACCGAGCCTAAAAATTATACTTACGAGTGGCTCATTAAAAAATCGAGTCGAGCCGAGATTTTATTGACCCAACGCCGAGCCGCTCATGAGCTGCTCGACTCATTTACAGCCCTATACATCCACATGTATATAAGGCTTAATACATCATTTACCTCACAAACTTATCCAAAAAGGTTAATTGACCTCTTGAATTTTTAAATTATTCCGAAAGTCCCTCAACTTGGATAAAATATCTAATTGAAAACCTTTCGACTTCCGTAAAATGTAATCAGTTAATCACTCGGTTGCAAAAAAAAATAAGTTACATGCAGAAAATGTGTTGCACGTGTTTTGAAAAAGTAAAATGATCAAAATCACGGTATGAGATGCTAATATTAGAGAATACAAGTTTTATAGTTGAGCAAGTAATAACTTCATTTTTAATATGTTTGAATCTATTATGTGAATCATATAATAACATTTTAAGACGCGTGCAATACACCTTCCACATGTAACTTTAATTTTTTTTTTTTTTTTTTTTTTGTAATCGAATGATTATCGAGACACTTTGAAAGTTTAGAGGCAAATGATGTATTAAACCATATATAATGTATGAAGATGTCAGCAGTAGATTGACTGATTTATGATCTATTATGTTAGGAATGGGATTGATGTTGATTATAATAAGCTTGACATGGAGAATAAGATATAGAATTAGAAAATGAAATTTAGGTGATTCTGTTAATTATTTTCTAGAATAAATGAAGGTGGAGTTAGATGAATGCAGGTTAAAAACAATGTTATAAATGCCATAACCACCAAATAAAGAAAGAATGATAAATCAAGGGCCAACACTCAATATATAGGTAGTTGGATGTTGATAACATCACAATGAATCACATATACGTTTGGATAAGTCTGCCAACATTAATTTCTTGTGCAAATAGAATCTAACAACTTCTATATTTCTGTCTTTGTATTTGCCTTAGGAGACAATTAGAGTTTACTCATACGTTCAACTTTTTGTGTGGAACATTGCTTAAATTTTGGATCAAGAACATTGCTTAATCTTATGTAGTTATGCAGTGTGATAACTCACGAACGAACTTCTGTTGGAGCTCCACTTGTGGGGGCACTGTTGGGATCGGTCGGGGGCACTCCGATGCTTAAATCAGTAAAGTATAAAATAGTGATATTTATACTAAGATAGTTGTAACCATCTGAAATTGCAAACAATTAGATTTCAGTTTAGAAATGAAATTGAGGAGATGATGTCAGAACTAGGATTCTGGTGAACTAGGATTCTCATGAACTAGAATTTTAGAATAGGAAGAAAAAAGAATGAGAATAGAGAGAATTGAGAGAAGAATATGGAAGAAAAAAAAAGAAAGATTTAGTACCAACCGATTCTCTTAAATAGGAAGCGGGACAAGGAAAATACAGTTGGCCTAATAAATCATCGTCCTAATAATTCTAACATACCTTAAATAAGAATAGGAAATATAACCTGCCTCAAATCACCCTAATAATTCTAACGTACCTTAAATAAGAATAGGAAATACAACCTACCTTAAATAAAAATAGGAAATACAACACTTCTCTAAATAGGAAAAAATAAAACTTCATATAAAATATAAATTTAATATGATAAATCTTCAGTTCTTTCAATCCAGTTCAGTCCAATCCAATCCAATTCGGTTATTGGTCTAGTTCTTGATAATTTCGGTCCAGTTCTTTGACAAAGAGTCAATAGTCCGGTTCGGTCCAGTTCTTTGAAAAAAGTCAATAGTTCGATCCAATTCTGGATCTTTTTACTCGGATATTCGATCCAATCCAGTTTCTCTAAGATCCGCGCCCAGTCCCACGAAAAAGCACATAATACGAGAATAAATAAAATATGGGAAAATACAAAAAATGGAGAACACATGAAAAATAGAATATATGAAAAATGCACAATAGGAGAAAAACACAGAATACATGAAAACCACCTATTTAGGGTCTCATTAAGCCATCTATTTGTAGGGCTGTAATCGAGTCGGACCGAGCCGAGCTTTGGCTTGCTCAAGTTCGGCTCAGCTCATTAGAAAATAAACAAGTTCGAGCCGAGCTTCGAGCTTGTTTCGAACCCAAATCCTATTTGAATTTGGTTCATTAAAAAAATTATCTAACCATGAATTGGTGGAGTAAATCGTTAATTATATTTATGAAGTTTGCTTGCAAATAACTTTTTAATTGTGTACATAAACAATATCACAAGCAAAGTTCGTGAATAAATAAACAAGATGCTTACAAATAGTTCGTCTATTACTCATTTATTATATTTGCGAATGAACTCATCTAATAGCAAATGAAATAACATTAAGTTTATATATTAATTTGTGGGCTAACACAAAACTAAAATTTGTTCATAAATATTCTAATCGAGCTGCTCGCGAGCTTTCGAGCCAAACTTTGGTCTGCTCAAGCTATGCTCGTTTACGAACCGAGCTAGTAAATCGTACTCACCAGCGGCTCGTTTACAAATCATGCCAAACTTTTATCGAGCCGACCATCGAGCCGCTCATAAGCAGCTCGACTCATTTACACCCCTAGTGCTTTTATGATTCCCCTAGGGAGCGAGAGGCCCTTGTTGCGCGGTGGCATTTGTTGTCATTAGAGGGATAAATTACATCAATGGTAATTGAACTGTATTTTAGTTCACACTTTGGTACGTAGATTACATTTTGTTCCGAAAATATACCTGAAATAATGATAACCGGACAATTTAGTATATTTTATCGGTTAATGATCGGCCAACATGAGTTTCATGAATTAATTACATCAATGGTACCTGAACTTTACCATAATTCATACTTTGGTACTTGAATTTTATTTTATCCTAAAAACATAACTCAAGTAAAGGTGACTGAAAATTTTAGTTCATTTGATCAGTTAGTGATCGGGATACGTGAGTTTCACCATTTTGAACTAAACATTCGGACTCACCATGCACTTAATTAACATAAAATTACAATACTACCATCTAACACTCTCTCTCTACCCCCCTTGATATTTTTACACTTTTTTATTTTTAGCTATAAATTATTTATAATTTTCATAAAATTTAATTCAGAAATTAAGTTATTTGGATCACAAAAGTAAGAATTTTTTTATATGAAAAAGATATATAATAAATTCTAAAAAAAGAGATATAATAAAAATAAGTTCAAGAGTGTTAGGTTAATAAACAACTCATTTGAAAAAAATAAAGTTCAAATAAATAAAGATTTATTTAATAAAATAATGAGTTAATGAAGATTGAACTCATAACCTTTCACCTTAAAATAAAACCCTTAAACCAACTCAATTACCTTCAACTAATGAAATAATACTATATCATCAGTAAATATAAATCAATATTAAGAGAGACTAGACGGAAAAAACTAACGATACTTGATACTTGAGGGCAGAGCCGACGGTCAACGGGGCTTTGCCCTGCTTGGTTCTGTGCGCTTCAGGGTTCATTCCTTTTTCGTGCATTAACCAGCTTTTACTGGGGGAAAAAAAGATACTATAATAACTTTGTTTACCATCCCTTATTAGCACAGTAAAAGATCTATCCTGAGTTTTTACGTGACATGATGACTAAATGGGAAGAAGAATTCTTTTGGTGGAGTTCTAAGCTTAATGGTCAATGATGCATTCATTGGGCCTATTCAGGGGCAGAGCCAGCCCAATCCCCCCAACCATCGGCTCCTCCTTTAAATAGTATTGTTTGGGTAGTTGACAGCCCTATTTTAATTGGAAAAATTACACATAAATTCATCTTTTAAAAACTATCTGCAACTATATCAAGTCATAATTTTGGATTATATCAAACTAGTAAAATTTAAGGATTAGAATTTACAAATTAGAAGTCTAGAATATATTTTCTAGAGTGTATAATTTATGAATTTGAGTTTAGAATTTTTCAATTATGGTGTAAAATCATAATATATATATATAGAACAATGACATACTAAGAATTAAGTTTGATGATATGATTTAGTTGTAATTTTGTAGTTAATTATGATATTCATGTATTTGACCCATTTTAATTCATACTAGTCGAAAACCCGTGTGATGCAGGATATAATTTTTTTTTATATAATTTAGATAAATAAATAAATTGACATATTTACTTGAGAAAAGTATAAAAATAAACCTTGTGGTTACACCTGTTTTCGAACAACACACATGTGGTTTAAAAGTTTGCAAAATAGTACCTTGAGGTTCATTCCGTTAGCAAACATATACCAAATTGACTAACGGTGTTAAAAGTCAAAGGAAAAAGAGTTAATTTAGTCCTTATATTTATTTATTTTATAAATTAAACCCCCTTATTATTTAATTATCACAAAAAAATTCCAAACTAAAAAATAAAACTCAATTACACCATCTTCTTCATCTCTCTAATTTTTTTTTATTTTTCTTATTTCTCTCTCCTTTCTCTCCTTTTTTTTTTGTTAATTTTGTTGGTATTTAAGGACTTTAAGATGTAATTAACCTGCTTTCAATAATTGAGCGAAGATTAGGAGGATTACGCAGATGATTGTGAATCCGGATAATAAATAGACTAACCATTTGTTGGATTTTCGGCGGTGGAGTGGTGGTTTGGGCTTAATTCGAGTAAGTTGCTCTTCGTCGCTTCTTGGATTTACTTTGGATGAAGATAACGGGATGCTGTCAAACTCTTCCGCCATCATCATAGCTTGTTTACAGTTTTGAAATTCAGGTTGAGGAAGAAGAAGGTGTTTGCTGATTTTTTCAAGTGTGAAGCTGAGGCTTTCAATTTGGAGCGAAGGATTTATATATATATATATAATATTGATTAAGAACCGTTAAATAGAAAGGGAAAGGATGGTGTAATTGATTTTTATTTTTTATTTTGGAGATTTTTTGTAATAATTAGATAATAAGGGAGTTTAATTTATAAAATAAATAAATATAAGGACCAAATTAACTCTTTTCCTTTTGACTTTTAACACCGTTAGTCAATTTGGTATGTGTTTGCTAACAGAATGAACCTCAATGTACCATTTTACAAACTTTTAAACCACATAGGTGTTGTTCGAAAACAGATTTAACCACAAGGTTTATTTTTGTACTTTTCCCTATTTACTTTTAAATAATTTTATATCATGCTATCGAATTTTTTTTAATTATGTATATTTAAAATTAATATATATTTTTTATTCATAATTCAAATTAAATTAAATTAATTTTAAAAATAATTGATTAATTTTTTTATAAAATTTTAATTAAAGGTGAATGATTTATTTATTTTTACAAAATTTAATGATTTGCACTTTTTAATAATTTTAATATATTTTTATATTTTTTATAATTGGAATTCTGTGAAACAATAATAATAAAATAGGGAATTAATTAAAAATATATTAGAATATAATGAAAAACCAAAAATTGAATCAAATTACAATTAAAATTAAATATTATATTTACGATACAAAAGAATTACAATCTATGTTAAATAAAAATTGAATTAGACTACAATTAAAATTAAATAATATATCTACGATACAAAAGAATTACAATCTATGTTAAAATGGAAGCAACATCAATATATTATGCTCTAAACTATTACAATCAATACTTTTCTAATGTTGCAAATGAAGAAACTTTATCAATTCAATATGGGGTAAATTACATACATGGTGTACAACTTTTACCTCAAATCACACTTTGGTGTACAACCAAAATTTTGTCACACTAAACCGTACGAACTTCAGGTGACCTCCCACTAAAATGTAGAGCCGGTTTTTATGACCGGTCAACGCTGGTCAACTATGCCACGTCAGCATTTTTCATTGTAGAATTAGAAAAAATGGGACCCATTTTTTATGAAATGACTAATATAATCTCATTCCTTATAAAATTACTAAAATAGCCTCGTCTTCTTTCCTCAACCCCTCTCTCTCATTTCTCCCTCACTCCACTCTCTACCATTTCTCTCTCACCCCTCTCTCTTTCTCTCTCTACCATTTATATGCATTTCTTTTAAACTAGTTTCTTCTCTGCTTTCTTCCATGGAATTGATTTGGCCTAATGCTTATTGTTCTTATTGTTATTCCATTGCTGTAATATAAAATTATAAACCTCTCCACCATTTTTATGTTCCCAAATTAAAATGCATTACATATGTTTGCTTTTTTGTTTCTGAGAATAATGCTTCTAAATTATGTGGATTCTTCATCACTTTCTAATTTTTGGTATTAACCAAAAGAAAAAGCAAAATTCTCAAAACTCTCTCTCTCTTTATATACATATGAACTTCCAAAAAATCAGCTAATGACAATTAAAAATCAAAAAAATCCCCAAACAGAGAACAAAATAAAGGCATAAAAAGCAAAAGCTAAAAGGAATCTAATCTAAGTGAAAATTAAGATGAATGACTAAATTAACAAAATCTAATTAATGAACGAAATTGCAGATGTATGTTAACTAACAGTAAGAAAATCAACTAAAACTGAAAATTAAGAAGAAGAAACATCGGGTTGAGTCGAAGAAGAATGTAAATGGAATTAGGAAAGAGAGGAAGGAAAAGAGTATGAATCATACCGTTGGAAGTGATAAATTGTAGGCGGCGCGGCGGGAAAGAGGATGACCAAAATTGGAAGTGATCTGGTGTTGGGTCTATTTTCAGCTCAGAACAGGGCTCCACCGGCACCGAGTCGGAAAGTGACCAAGACGACGATTACATTGTTGAATTGACTCGCAAAATGACCCACATGCTTCAAGATGAAGATGACAGGCATGAAAAGCTTGAGGTATTACTTTCTTTTTTATTATTATTGATTGCTATGTGTTTGTCCCCTGAGAATTTATGGAAATTCTGATTTGGGGTTCTGTGATATTATATTAGCGATGAAATGCAAAATGGCCTGAATTAGGGAAAAAGATAAGTTTGAGAAATTGCACAAAAAACCCACAACTCCTCCAAATCTTGATTTTCATTCTAAGCAAGAGAGAGAAGTGAGAGAGAAGATGTAGAGAGAGAAATGGGAGAAAATGGTTGAAGGAAGAAGATGAGGGTATTTTAGTAAATTTACAAAGAATAAGACTATATTAGTCATTCCATAAAGAGTGGGTCCCACTTTTTTTAATTTTACAATAAAAAAAACCGGCTGTACATTTTAGTGGGAGGTCACCTGAAGTTCGTACGATTTAGTGTGACAAAATTTTGGTTGTACACCGAAATGTGATTTGGGATAAAGGTTGTACACCACGTATGTAATTTACCCATTCAATTTGTTACGTATAAAAAAATAAAATTCATATCACAAATTCATCTTGATGATAATCATTGTGCTTGATGGAATTTCAAGAATACCAAGTATTCGAATTCAATTATTCATTCCACTATAATAACCCAATATATCCAATTGAATCAGCTTAAGGTGATGATTTCTCCCATTTTTATCTCATAATATCTCATCAAGACATTCAATCAATTTGTTCTTCATTCTTTCACTGTATAGAATATCAGTCACGCTCGCAGATATCACTTATTTAACTTCGTTAATATTTTCTAATAATTATATATTCTTGAATTTCGTAAGCAAGAAAAACAAACAAAAGAATAGAAAACAAAAATAAAGGGATAAAAAATATAATTAAGAGAGAACTATTTTCCTCTCGTTTTTTTTTTCCGAAAATAAGAGAGAATTCAAGATATAAGCATATAAAGAAAGTGGAAATATTTTTTACCCATTAATTAATTTTTTATTTTTTCTTATGAAATATTAAGTCCATAAATTAATTTTAGTTAAATAGAATTAAATCGCAATTAAATCCACTCAGTATAAAAAAACATTTTATAGTTAATATGTGGAATTAATTCTATTAATTAGAATCATTATGTTCAACATTTGAGAGTTGGAAGAGATTCAAATAATAATATTTTTCTTAATTAATATCATCTTGAAAAAAATGACAAATAAAAAAAGAAAATATGGATAAGGTAGCGAGAGGTATGGAACCTGGGTAAGGACATAAATAAAATTTCATCTCTGAAAGATAAAACTATAACAACTATTGTTTAATAAAAATAAAACAACACAATTGAGAACAAAAATAACTACAACATATGAAAAAATTGGATAATTACCTTGAGAAACATAAGAATTTCTTGTAAATTGACACTTTTGTGTTTCCCGATTCTAGTTGTCCATGCATCTTCTATTTGTATCAGATTTCTTCAATTGGAGATATCAGTTTGAAAAAAAAAAGACAAATAAAAAAGAAAGTATGGATAAGGTAGCGAGAGGTATAGAACCTGGGTAACGACAAAAATGGATCTGAATGATGAAACTATAACAACTATGGTTTAATAAAAATAAAAAAAATAACACAATTGAGAACAAAATAAATACAACATATGAAAAAAATTGAAAAATTACATTAAGAAATATAATACTATGTATCATGACCAATGAATATAATGGTGGAATACTATCGATCATGCTTTATATAGAAGTTTATTTGTGACTTTTGGATTTCCTTTACTTTGTCTTTTTTTCATCTTCTTATAACTTTTACTTTCTTTTATTATTTTAATTAATGGGTGAGTAATTATTTAATATTTTATAAATATAAATCTGTTACTTTTAATCAATTAAATCTTTTTAATTTTGATTTTTTACTACGTTGACAACTCATAAAAAATGCCTCTAAAATACTTCTTCTTATTTCTCTCTGCTTCCGCTATTATATATAGTATATATATATATATTGGTGTATATATAGTATTATTATTATTATATTTTAGGATAATTGACTTGATTAAGATGCAATTTTTTAATATAAAAAACTATTTTTTTACTTTTATTTATTTATTTGAATTTTCTTTTCTAAATAATCATGTTATTGTTAATTACTTTCATGTTCTCTTTATTTTCTTTAACATTTTTAAACTATTTTTTTTCTAAATCAATTTTTTTACTTCTGAAACTAAAAAAACTTAATTTTTAATTTAAATTTTACTTAGATGAAAATTTTAGGAAATTTATAATTAAAAATAAAAAAATAAAAGTTATCTAATTTTTAAAAAATTAGCGTTAAATTTAGGATTAATTTAAAAAAACCTACGGTTTTTACTTGGTACATGTGATTTTTTTTATCCCAAAACAAACTTTATGGTTTACACTATTAACAGAATTAAGATTGTTCAAAAAAAAAAAAAAAACAGAATTAAGATAAATCTTTAACTTGTTAAAAATACTAACGTGACAGGGGTATTTTTGAAAAAAAAAATGACTTTCAAAAATTAAATTCTTCTTCTCTTTTTATTTTATTTTTTGTTATAGAATTTCTAGAATGGTAGAAATGGTAACCTTAAAAAACTTGTTAAATCCTTTTCAAATTGCTTCATATATGTTTTTTTGTACACCTCGAGTGCTTGTTTCAACTATGCAAATGTTATCCGGCTTAAAGCACTATTTGACCCTGATCTATTCAAAATTTTATGATTTGGCCCTTAACCTATTATTTGATTACATTTGGCCTCTAATCTATCCCAAATTGGTGAACTTTCACCCAATTTGGATTCAAACTTAACCGAATCATTCTCTCATTGATAAGTAACGATATTTTGACACTTGAACTTAATAGATTTTAGTTTAGGATTTGTTTTTTGTTTTTTTCTTTTTTTAATCTAATTAATCATTATCTCATGAAAAAAAAAAACTTTAAGAAATATCACGTTTCAAGTCTAAGTGTCAAAATATCGTTATTTATCAATGAGATACAATTCCATTAAGTATTCATACAAATTAAGTGAAATTTTACCAAATGGAATAGGTCAAGGGCCAAATGTGACCAAATAATAGATCAGGGGCCAAATGACACAATTTTGGAAAGGTCAGGGGCCAAATAATGCTTTAAGCCAATGTTACCCTTATTCAATGAATGAGCAAATGGAACTTAGAGGGTGTTTAGCGTTTCTCTCCAAACCGCATGAAATATAATATTTGGTTAGGTTTATATAACCGCCACGTTTAACATTTTCTCTAGAAACTACAACATTTTAGAGCTTTTCATAAAACAGCTATTTGTAGTTATTTGTTATTGACAAAATTATCCTTCTTATTTCCACAAACCATGTTTATTCTTTAACATTATTTATATTTTTACAATATAATTATCGAAGAGCAAGGTTTTGTTGCGTTCAATAATTTTTTCATTTTTTATATAGATTCTTTTTTATTAATTTGTATAATACATTTTTTTATTTTATAATAGGATAAGGTGCAAAAATACCGTTAACATTTATAGCTAGGAGCAATTTTACCCTTAACGTCTAAAATTGTGCAATTATACCCCTAACATTGGCAGTCAAGAGCAATTTTACCCCTAAATAATTTGAGAAATAATTTATTAAACTGTCTTATTGTCATGAATGTTGCCATTTACACTACACATGTGCACCATTTTATCATCGTTAGTAAGAGATTACAAACATATGATTAGACGTGTAATTTTTTTAAGAAAAAAAAATATTGCCTTTAGTTGGACAAAAAAATCTCAAATATTTCACCTTATAAATATTAATTTTCAATTTTATTATTAAATCACAAAAAATATGAAATCTCTTTTATAGAACTACTGATATGTGCAATTGGTGTAGAGTATTTATGTTTTCTAATAATATCTGAAATTGACCCAACTTGCTAATGTTAGGGGTAAAATTGCTTTTAGCTACCAACATTATGAGTAAAATTACACAATTATTCCTAGTTGTAAACGTTATGGGCATTTTTTCACATTTTTCCTTTTATAATTTCTTCGCTGATTAATTTAAAAATGTCCACGTTAAACATTTTAAATCCGAACAACAACAGTTTAATATAATTTTACCAGACACTAGTAATTAAATAGCTAACAGCTTACTGCAAACAGCTAATAGCAACCGAAACCGCTATTAGCAAGTAGCTGAACCAAGTAGACCCTTAATCTATTGGACCGAGAAACTTGGTGGTTTATGATGCAACTTAGAACAACTTGAATCAATTCTCCATATGATTTCCCAAAGAGGCAATAAGCTCCATGTCTAAAGAAGACTTTTCAAAGTAAATTTTTATTTTCCAAAATTACATCCTATCACGTCAGTATTTTAATAATGTTAAAGATTTTCTTGATTTTGCTAATGGCGGAAAGCACAAAATTTGTTTTAGGATAAAAACAAACCACATATACCGATCAGTAAATATGTAAAGCCACATATGTTTTTTTTTTTTAAATTAACTCTTAGATTTATAAAACATTAAACATATCATAATTTTAATTTTTTACTAGCATTCAACATACCAAAACGATGAAGTTTTAAGATGTTGGAGGGCAAAAAAGCAAAAAAAAAAACCAACTCCATTTAAACTTTTAAGTTGAACATTAACAACTAATATTTTTAAATTGAGCACTTATTTTTAATATTTATCAAATAGTTATATCATTTAATAATTTTAACATTTATAATATTCAGTTAAAAACTTATTTTTTCAGCCAATAATTTTAAATTTTATAAAACAACACTTTGACATTAGCCACAAGGCTAAAATTAGCCTTCTAAATATAAATTTAAGGCTCTGCCTATTGAGAAAACATGTGCGATCCAAAGGAAATTGGTGGTCTTAAATTTCAAGACCCTCAATTGTTGAGTATAACCATTCTTGTGGAACTTCATTACGGACCCTATTCATTAGTGACCCTATTTCTACGTGGAAGTTGTGTTCTAACTTTCTTCCTCTTTGTGGGAGACTATTTTTGAAGGGCTTGGATATCCATAATACTTACTTGCGTCTTGTCTTTAGGTGGGAAAGAATTTTCTTAATCCCTTCATCGATTGTCCTTTGCGAGTGCCCGCACTGCCTTTATTTAGTGGTTCAATCTTCGTTGAGTATTTCTGATAAGGAATGACAACGGGTACTGTATCCGTATGTGTTTCGTATTATCCGATCCTAAATGTGTGAATTGAAACCATAATATTTTGTTTTTAACTATTGATTAACACCACTAAACTATTTTATTCTTATTGATTTATTTAATTTATACTTTTTTAAAGTTATAATATGTTTTGTTTTATGTATTAATTCTTCATGAGTAAGGATGATGAGGGCATCTTGCACTCGTACGCGGGGCGTAAAATAAAACACGCGGAGCGTGTATCCGGAGCCGTGAGAAAGGAAGAAATCCGCGCGGAAGGGGGGGATCACTAAGGCATTCCACGCGGAGCGTATTGTCCAGTACGCAAAGCGTGGAGCGAACCTTCAAGAGAAACAGTTCCAGGAGGTCAGGTACGCGGGGCGTACTCCCAAGGACGCGGAACGTGCTTCTCATACGCGGGGCGCAGATCAAACATCCGGAACGAGTTCTACTCAGGAGATCAACTAAGCGGGGCGTAACCCTAGAGACGCCACACGTAAGCCCCACCAACAAGACGCACCAGGATCAGGAGCTGCATCACGCGGGGCGTAGCCAGACCTACGCGGGGCGTGTCCCGTCTGTAGGATACTTCTTCACCAAGTTCTTCATGCTTGGGATCACTCTTTAATTACACCTTTGCCACTACCTAATTACAACTCTGTCACTCCTTATTTACAACCATGCCACCCCTTTACCATTAACCTAATTTACCCTTTAGCTTTGTATTCTAATTAGTTAGGTAATTCACCCTTTTAGTAATTTGGCAATTAGGTTTTTGAGATGATATAAATTCATATCTTTCTCTTTGTAATGTTAACTTTTTTATCAATCAATATTATATCTTCTTCCTTGTGAAGTTTTGTTAAGGTTCTACCTTCAACAATGGGGATTTTATTATTCCTATGGATTTAGTCCATGAAATTGGGATTCACTCCTTCTAGTTTAGCTAGAGAAGAACATATTTGTTAGTTTACGATTAAAACTAACACGTTCCGAAATTAATCTGTATCAAAGGATATTCGCAGGTATCCAAGAATTAAATGAGACGGTTATGGAATGGAAAAAGTATAAAGCATACCCCACGGGAGCCGTATTAGAGGGAAAATTATTAGAAGCACCCGGTTCTCCATGTCAAATGGAGGACATTCCATACATATTTTGATACGTGTAACATGGACTCACGCATATTATAAGATGTTTCACTATTTTAATTATTACGTGGGGTCACAATATACGTGTCCAAATGTGAATTGAGGGTCCTCCGAGTGACATGGAAGACCCGATACTTAGGGGGTGTTTGGTTGCTCCTTTTCAGGCTCCTTTTGTTTTCACTTTAAAAGTGAGAGTTTTAGGTGTTTGGTTGATAACATCCTGTTTGCCTTTTACAATTGAAAAACAACATTAGGTGTTTGATTAGTGATCTCCTGTTTGCCTTTTACACCTGAAAAGCAGCCTTTTACAAAAGCAGAGAATCTCTGCTTTTTGGAAAAGCAGCTTTTTCCAACAGGAAACAACAAACTGTAACAGCAACAACAAACCGTAACAGTAAACAGCAAACAACAACAACAAGCAGTAGATAAAACAAACGAACCCTTAATATAAGAACTCGTATTAGAGTTGGATATGCATTAAACAAAAAAAAAAAACTTTATGGTTACAATTTGGATATGCATATCATTCAATTAATCGGACAACATAAGTCAAATTAACAAAAAGAAGTTAAAATAATGAAAATATTTTCATATTAAATTTCAAAGAAATATATGTTGTAGTTCAATTATTGGGAGTAGTGTGTTATTTTGTTACATATTTTGTATGGAAGTAAAAACCAAATAAACATAAGAGTGTTTGATTGCTTCTTTTCATGCTCATGTTTGTCTTTTCACTTCAAAAAGAAGAGTTTTAGGTGTTTGGTTAGTTACCTTCTGTTTAACTTTTACATCTGAAAAGTAATATTAGATGTTTGATTAGTGATCTAATGTTTGCTTTTTACACCTGAAAAGCAACCTTTTACAAAAGCAGAGAATCTCTGCTTTTTGGAAAATCAGCTTTTTCGAACAACAACAGTAATAACAAATAGCAAACCGTAACAGCAAACAGCGAACAGGAACAACAAACTGTAGGTAAAACAAACGGAGCTGATCACGAACAACATGATGATGTGGCAGCTAGGTGAAGTGAAAGAAAGTTTTGGCAGCATTTAATGATTTTCTAATTCAATCATGAAGCCAAAAGAAAAGTATAAATATTTGAGAATATAATTTATTACTATGTTTCTACGTACTTATTGGGGCATATAACAAATAAAATAAACAAATGGATAAAGTTCAAATTTAATCCTAATGTTTTAGGTAAGTGCGAATTTAGTTTTAACTATGAAATGGTATGAATTTAATCCTAATGTTTTCAAACAAGATCAATTTTAACCGTATGATATCAAAAATTTAAAAAGATCGATTTGACTGTTATTTAACTGTCACTTCAGACCTTCTAAATATCAATTATATCAAATATATATTCAGTATGTTAATAACACAATTACGAAATACTTATTAAAATGCTAACAATTAAATATGCCATATAAATTGATTACAAGTTTTTTTTTTGTCAAAATGTCTAAAATATATATTGTGTTACTAATATAATTACAAATAACCAACAAAAAACATACCAAACTGCTTCAGTATATCGACAAACTTGTCTGGAAGATCTGGCGTGACCGTTACATGACAGTCAAATAAGTCTTTTCAAATTTTCAGTGATGTAAGGCTAAAATTGATATTATTTGGAATATTATAATTGTATTTGTATCATTTCATACATTAAGGCCAAATCGTGGTGAAACTCTTAGCATGGTGGTTGAGAGTTTACTTATGCCTTGGGAGGTCATGGGTTCGAATCACATCCGGGTCTGGTGGGGATTAGCTGTCGAGAAACTTTCATATTCTCCATTCAGATTTTGGAATTTTCTTTTGGTTTTTAACCAGAACAGAATATGTCTTCTTTATTTTTAGTTTTTTTGTTCTTTTTCTCTATATAAGTGGTTGTGGTATATCTCCATATATGGATGGTTGTCGTATTTCTCCCTATATGGGTGTTATCATGTTTTTCTTCATGAAAAAAACATAAGAGTTTTGTCTATCATCACATATATCTGGCTCATTGAAAAATCAGATGTTATTCCTTGAGAAAAATACTATAGAATCAATTCTAGATGGAGTGTATTTCTCGTCGTTGTGCGAAAACAATTTCAAGCACGATCCATGATATTGAAGATGCAGAATCAAACTTCTTTAATTTGCTTCTGGATTGTAATTTTTTAATTACTTATGTCGAGATGTACTATTTTTCCTATGAATGAAACAATTATCTTTCTTCTCAAAAAGAGATTGTGATTTATTATCTCTAAATCATAGAGATAAATTAGTAATTGTTTAAAGGAACTTTTAGGAGTTTAAGGAAGAATTAGTCAATTTTTAAAGCCTATTTTAAGCATTGACGTTTCTTATAGAAACCTGATTTTTTTTAAGAGTACATTTTGTTGGAATCCTGGTTCCTTGTTTTGTTACGATTTTAGGGACTACTAATGGAGTCTAAAGTAGTCTTGAACGAGATATAAATATTTTTCTAATAGATATGCATAAGGTTGCGAAAAATGTGTCTGTTTGGAAATTAATTTTTTCAATAACTCTAATTGACCCGAACCCACGTTCTAAGGTGGAATCTTTGTCCCCCAAGATGAGGAGGGCATGCTATAAACATTTGAGCCAAAATGGAATAGTGGAAGACCGGTTTCCAATGGTTTTGTGCGAGCAACAACTATAAAAAGAGTTGATTTTTTCGTTGAAGACTTACAACACAACAACATATCAAAACCCAAAAATCAAAATTGTATTTGAGCCTCTTTATTCTACTTCTTTTTTCATTCCCCCAAATCATCATTTTTCTTATTTCTCAAGCTTCCCCATATTTTTGATCCTTAAGTTCGTTATTATTTCCAAGTTCTATATTCACCAAGCTTCCAATTCCTTTTGTTTAATTACAATTTCTTTTGAAAGAATTGTCTTGTTTCATGTGAGTTTGCTAATTCTCTACTCTTTCCATTCTTACAATCAAATCTTTCAACATATAAATAAAGCAGATTTGCAGTCTCTCAACTTTCCATCTTAGGTATGTACAAAGAGACGTTAAGGGGACAAGGCTTCTGTAGCTTGTACTTGTTGCTAGAATGGGAAAAAGGCGTGATGTGACAGCGTCAATGCTAGCTTGTCCGTCTCTTTCAGCTTCTAGGCTTCTAGTTTGTTTGGGCTTCTAGTCTTGGTTCCAGAATTTAAGCTTTTGGTCTTTATCTTCTTTAAGGCCTTTTATGTTTTGCTTGATTTAATGCTTAAGTATATAATCACTTAACAAACATGTTAACATACTTCAAAAAACAAACAAACATGTTAACATAAATCAAGTTTAAGCAGAAGTATAAGGGGCGCAACTAAAAAAAAAAGTGCATAGAAGAAAACAGATACCAAACGATGAAAGTTTTTAGTGGTGGACCAAAATTTTGGACTTCTCTCTACGAATCCTAACTTTCCCAGCATCAACCTCTTCTTGGGTAACCAAGGTCTCCCTATCAGAAAACTCATCACCATTGCAACCAGACGATTTCGATGATGACCTATGAACATCAAAAACTTCTTCAAACTCCTCATTATACACCACAAGGGATTTATCACTAGAATGGTATTATTTTAAATACTCAGTTCAAAGCAATAGAAAGGAAATCACAAAAACTGAATGGTTATCAATAAGAAGGTTGAAGATTTGGTATGGGAATCAAAAGGGAAAATGCCTGAAAAAGCACAGTATAGAAGAAAATGCAAAGAATGTAAAAGAAAAAGTACACAATCCTCTTTTTATTATTGGAAGAAAATTCAAAAGGTAGTTTTTACTCATAAAAATTTCCAAGCAAGTGGAATTTTACTCATACCTAACATAAAACTTCAACAAATCGGTTTATTGTTAATTAACGTGTTATTTTTCTGTCACATGGTTTCAAAAAATTTACAGTGTTACTAACACGACTACAAATAACCTGTCAAAATATCAACAAGTGCGACATATATAAGTTAATAAAAAAAATTGTTAAAATGTTACGAGGTTATTAACGCAGTTACAGATAACCTGCCAAAATGCACGAAAGTGCTTTAATTTATCGATAAACTATTTACAAACTTCGATGTGATAATTAAATAATACTCAACCCTACTTATTCAAAATTTAAGTTATATAAACAATAAACTTAATCTTACCTGAAAACGATAGTGGTATATAATTTTACCATTACATTTGTTAGAAGTATTAATGCTTATCCCAATTTTATTTACATTTGTCATCACAATTTTTACATATAATTCTCTTTTAATTATTTTAACATAAAGAATTTGTTATTTTTCGTTAGATCTATTAAAATTTACTAAGGACTATAAATAGTATTGCAAATGGATGAGATAAGAATATGAACTACTTTCTATTTCTCATCCCCGTTTAGATGGGGAATCTTGGAAAATATTACCTCATTGTTATTCATAGGCAAAAAGCATCATGAGGCCCTTGATCTTTCATTGTTTGGTGCATTAAGCCCTCGATCTTTTATTTAGACACATTGAACCCCTGATTTTTCACCATTTGGTGCATTAAGCCCTCGATCTTTCATTTAGACACATTGAGCCATTGATCTTTCATATATGGGTGTATTAGGTCCTTCCGTAAATCAATTAATATATAGGTTTATTAAGGGCATGTTTGGTGTGACAACAAATGATGTTCTAAAAATAAAAAATTCTAAAATAAAAAATATATTATACAAATTAATAAAAATAATTTAAATAAAAAATAAAAAATTTATTGAACACAATAAAACCTTGTTTTTCGATAATTATGTTCTAAAAATAAAAATAATGTTAAAATTGAAGCACATTTTGTGGAAATAAGAAGATAATTTTATCAATAACAAGTAACTACAAACAACTGTTCATGAAAAGAGCTTTTCGTGAAAAGCTCCAAAATGTTGCAGTGTCCAGAGAAAATGCGAAACGCTGCAGTTATATAAACCTAACCAAACATGCCCTTAATAAACCTATATATTAATTGATTTACGGAAGGGCCTAATACACTCATATATGAAAGATCAAGGGCTCAAAGTGTCTAAATGAAAGATTGAGGGCTTAATGCACCAAATGATGAAAGATCAGGGGCTTAATGTGTCTAAATAAAAGACCGAGGGCTTAATGCACCAAACAATGAAAGATCAGGGGCCTCAGGATGCTTTTTGCCTTATTCATATGGGGAAAGATCTCGTGTCTATCCTCACTTTTTATTTCTTAATTTTTAATATTTTCATTTGATGCAAATTTTTTTTATCAACAACAAAAGGCTTGTTTTAATAGGAACCGAAATACCATCATTATAATACAAGGCAAAACACAAAGAGGGAAATCTTCAATAAGAATTTTCAAATGATTAAGAGAACGAACCCAAGCCGCTAATTTATGTTGCAACCGTATTCGCTTGTCGCCTTTCAAACACAAATTCAATAGATCCAAAATCACAGTCCGTCTCAAGCACATCACCAACAATAACCTCTTACTAATTTGTCAATTTTTTTTGGGAATTTTAGTAGTTGTAACGATGATTGTTCGATATCCACAGTCACGAGCAATTCTTAAGCAATTTAATGCAATTATAATTGGTAAAAGAAATCAATCATAATTCATAAGCATGTATTATTTCACCAAATATGAAAAGTAAACATCTACAAATTCATATAAAATATAAATTTCTTAATTCAAAAAAGTACATCATCCATGGGGATAGAGATCTCTATAGGGTGAAAAGAGAGGTCTCTATCTCCACTTTGGAAAAGTACATCATTACTAAGGCAAATTCTTGACATTGATGAATAAATCTCACATCGTTTACAAATAAATAATATATTTTCAATTATGTTAAGACCTTACTTGAAGTAATGAAGAGAAAAAAGAGAGAAATATATTAATTAATGGATAGAAAAACACAAGAACAAGAAAAAGACATTAATCAATCAAGAGTTTGAGCTGATAAGGTGTGTTGGTCTCGTCTAGCAGCAAATAGATGAGCATGTCTCATTATCCAAAACCTCTCTATTTCTTCTGCTTTTCGTCCTGGAATTCGACCTGCTATCAAACCCCACCTGTTTCCATAATTAATTAACTTTTGAATCCTAAAGTTTCTCTCAAGATTAAGGGTAATTAATAAGTAATTACCTGTCCCCAACAAGCCTATACATTCTATAAATGAGATCTTCTTCTTGTTGGGACATGTTAATGAAATCCCATTCGATACTACTAACCTCTGCAGAAACAAAGTTAAGAATTGTATTTAGTCATTAATTAGTCGTAATTAAGAAAGCATGTATGAACAGAGAGAGAGGAAGAGTATGAGAAGAAAAGGACATAAACCTTGAGAATAATGAGAAGTAGTCTTGGGTCTTGGTCGTCTATCCATAGCCTTTCTATTTTCTGCAATGGAAAATGGAATGGAAGGTATAGAGACAGAGAGAATTTCTCTCTCTAGTTAGGAGTTGTGAGGTTTAAGATAAGAAAGAGAACGTGAAATCAAATAGTTCCCTAAACAGAATCTTATATATACACATGATGCAACTTCAACTTGTGTACTAATGTTTTATATACACCCTTTTTTGGATATTTTTTATTTTTGTGCTTAATGTATAATCTAATAAAAATGTCATTTCTTGTTGTATTCTTTTACATTTATAAATCTCTTACATATTTTCATTTTCCTTTGATTTTAATTCTTGACAACTATATATTAAATATGCACTTGTTTTTCATCTAAACCAATTAAGCTTATACAAAGTGATATGGTGTATAATTAAGATTGGTTCTTAAAACCCCATTAGTCTATATTTTTGGGTCGACCCACTTAGGGTCCCAAGGGTTTTTGACAAAAAAGCAGGGATAAAGGTCTTGGACCTCAAACATACGCCAAAGCCATTTGGTGTGGGAATTTAGATTCTGGACCAATATGGTGGTGGCACGTGTATCCAAGTTCAAGTTCAAATATCTATAAATAGGAGTCAAGTTCAAGAAGGAAGGTACACAATTCTGAACACTACAATACTATTTCATTCTCTCTAAGCTATGTATTATCATACTGACTTAGGCATCGGAGAGGGTTTGCCGGTCACCGGCCCTCTGTCTAATTGTTTTCTATCTTACATGTATTTGGAAGCTGCATTCAAGTACTTTAAGGATATTCTGATATCATTTGGTGCGGTCAACATGAATTGAAATTCGTTTCAGAACGGTCTATGTTCACTCTTCTATTGTTCATTAAGTGAACATAGACCATTATTCCACAAGTGAACGGCAGAGTCTATTCTTCAACAAGTGATTCCACAGGTTATTCAACCTATTATTCCTTCACCTCTTCCAATTAACTAGAGGAAGGAAGATATTCCAAGCTCTTCAGCTGCACCTCCTCGTGGCTTGGTGGATTCTAGCAATCATCTAATTCCACCTCTGTTTGTTACGCTTGATTTAGATCAACAGATCGAGGATTGCTTGGGATCTTTGGATCCTCAGCATAGATGTTTCATGGATAGACTTACGAAGCAACTAATATACAATATAGGTTCGGTTCAAGAGTCAATGAACATTTTAAGAGCTGAGCATGCTTCACAGATGGAGGCAATGCATTTAGAGTTACTAGAGGCAAACAAGTATGTGGGAGATGGAAGTTTTGTTGTGTGTACTACTAAACAACATGATACTAAAACATGTCCAAGGAAGAGGGATCCTTCGGTGGAGTATCAGCCATAAAGAAGAAGAGGCAGATCCAAAGAAAAGCCGGATAGTCCTTATTACCGAAGGTACCGAAACTCTCCTTCTCCCTTAAAGTTAAAATTAACAAATGGAGGAAGAGATTCAAGATCTCCGAAGAGGCAAAGAAATTACCGAAGGGATTCTCCTGAGGGTAAAGAACAGTAGTATAATTCTCGAAGGGGAAATTATGGACAATCCAGTTTGCCGAAGCAAATTCCTAGAGAACTTTCGCTGAAGGAGGAGATGTTGAGTCTAATCAAGGGGGAGCTTAGGCAAGCCATGAAGGATGAGGGGTTGAATGCTAAGGGAGTTGTGGCAATTGAAACTGAAACTCCACTGAGTGTAGACATCATGGGCCAACCGATGCCCATGGGGTTTAAGTATCCAATTTTGAAAGATTATAATGGGATGATCGATCCTACTTTGCACGTCAAAAACTTTTAAAGAGATCTTCAAACTACTACGCCTACAGATGTTGTAATGTGCAGACTTTTTTCCACAACTCTGCGCGATTCGGTAGCCTACTAGTACAATCAGCTATTGTCAGGATCCATTCGATCGTTCAAACAAATGTCACAAGAGTTCTGTGATCACTTCATCACATCCATTCCTAAAAGCAAGACTATGCAAGATCTGAACTATTTAGTTCATGAGCCAAACAAATCCTTAAAGGAATGGGTGGATAAGTTCCAGAAAGTGGCTATCCAGATTAAGAATCTTAATGTGGATGGAGCGGTGGAGGCAATGGCAGGAAACTGCCGAAGCAAAGATTTGTCCAAAGAGCTAACTATGAAGAGACCTCACACATTTCCTGATATGATGAGAAGAGCTAGGGATTTTGTCAAATGGGATGGTCACCGGTTAAATCCTTTACTAAAGGATAGACTGAGTTCGGTGCACCAGCCGAAGGAGGGAAGAGACGACAGAGGCAGTGAAGAAAATAAGAAGGCCAGAGATCATATTGATCGCAATTATATTCCCTTAAATGCCTCTAGAAAGGAGGTTTTATATTGGGTAGAGAGCAATAGAAAGCACATTCAGTATCCTCCTAAGCTCAAGTCATCTGGTCGAAGGCACAATGGCTTCCGTTGCGAATTTCATAAGAGTAAGGGTCATGACACCAAAGACTGTAGGAAATTGGCTGCTGAGTTGCACAAGATGTCCGAGCAAGGAAAGCTAGACAAATTTCTTAAAAACGCTATCAAGGTCAGAGGGCCGAAGGAAAAATTGCAAGGTGATCGTACCCCAATGGGAGTTATAAATGTAATTGCTGGAGGGCCAAGTGAGGACCATTCGGCAAAGAGACGAAGGATGGAAAAGGGGAAAGAGAGGATTTCTAGCTCAAGAGCAGATTTCTCTTTTGGCACATCACGATGCTTTGGTGATAGAGGCCAATGTGGAAGATTATAAAGTTCGAAGAGTTTTCATTGATAATGGAAGCTCTGTGAACATTATCACGAGAAAAGCATATGAGGCCTTGAGGCTTGATCAATGATGGGTTGGTTCCTACAACGTCACCACTGGTAGGAATTTATGGTCACTCTGTGCCTTTGTTGGGAAGTGTCTATTTGAAAATTTCCATTAGGGATGGTTCTGTTTGTTGGTCCCTTATAACGTAACAAGTTAGTTCCAAGGGGGGGATAGGAACTATTTAAAATTTAAGTACGTTAAGGCTGATTTTTTTTTTCTTTGAAAAAGGATTACACAGCGCGCTGAGTAAATAAGACACTAGCTTAGTCAACTGGTGACTAAGTCAGCTTCTTTCTTTGAGTCAGGAGATAGCACTTGAGTCTATTCCTGAACTCAGATACTCAATACACACAACTCAGCGTGACCTCTTTACTTGGTCAGTTTTGTTTAAGCAAGCAATATATATATTAAGGAGTTTAAGGTTAGAAAGATGTTACTCAGCAGATTTATCCAGGTTCGGCCTCTAAGCCTACGTCCTGTCCCCGGAACACGTTCCGAGCTTTCGAATTCTCTACTGAGCTCTTTAACGGTAGAGCATCAAACCTTTTACAACTTAGAAGCTGAGTATAACAAGAGTACCTTCCTCTATACCTCTACTCACTCCTAATCTCTCGCTGAGTACTATAACCGAGTACTCAACCTCTCCTTTCTAATCTCTAGAAATGATAAAGATTTGTCCTAAACAACAATTGCTAAGACACCTTAGATGATTGAATAATCACTCTAGACTTTTACACGAAAGATATAGAATTTGGTGTAAGTATTTGCTTTGCTTTTTCTCACAAAACTTTGAGTAGAATTTTGGTCAGCGTAATGGCTTGATAAAGTTCTGTATTGAATGAAGCACTGAAAGGCCCTATTTATAGAGACGTCTGAGGCATCAGTCATTTCGAATTTCGAAACTAATCGTTGGAGGGAAACGGCTTCCTGTCGTTGTCACTCAGTCCTGCTCAGTGCTCTCGGCCAATCAGATTCAAGTATCTTCTGTCTTCGGTCAGTGCTGAGCAGCTTTTAGTCAGTCCCGCAGAATGTCTCTCCATTTATGGTAAGGTCAACTAGACAGCTTTCTGTGTCTTCTGAACTTTACCCAAAGTAGAAATACTTTGTCTGGAAGTTGTTCTTGCTCAACTGCTGTCTTGTACTCTTTGTCGATACAACTCAGCAGCTTCGTTCCGAAGTTGTTCAACGAAGGTCTTCTCGATCCTTCCTTCGCTGAGTTGCGTTTTGTACATAACGACAGCGTTTTGCATACGCGGGCCGAGTTGTCTTGATCTGTTTGACTTGGGCTTTGACTTCCGTATTGGGCTTTAAGCCTTTTAGTCTTATAAACAATTTAACTCAACATTGAACAAACACATTAGTGTAATAAATCAAAGCATTTAAACTTAGTATGTTTAGAATATATTTAATTTTACTTAAATAATTTTGTCAAATCAAAATCATGTGGAAATGTGTTTCAACAAACTCCCCCATTTTGATGTTGGCAAAACTATTCAGCGAGGAACTCAGTGTTGAGCTCCCCCATGATAGTTGACCTAATATTACTTAGCAGACTCCCCCGTAAGGGTTGAGCTACTGACTAAACATGTTAAGGTTTAATCGAGTAAGTCTAAAGTCAGTTTTCAAATATAGGTCAGCTCATGGAATATATTCTATTTTACTCAGTGTTAAGCGGAAGATGTAACATTCAGAGACCGCTGAGTATTTTATTGTTCAATGGGTCTTATGAGACAGTGATTTATAAACATTCAAGACAATGTCAAACATTTTATCAGCATAGGATACAATCAACAAGTATTATAAGCAGTAAACACAGTTGATGTATTTGAAGATACATAGTAACATAATACTCAGCATCATATAAAATAACTCAAGTTTGGATAAAAGATGCAAGTATTGAATTGAAATAAAGTAGTCAGCATATACATCAAAAAGATACGCAAAGAAAAGAAACATAGAAACTACAAAGTAAAGGACAAGACTGTGTTAGCCTATTTCTATTTCTTCTTCTTTTGCTTAGACTGACTACTTCTAGCAGCCTCCTGCTGAGTTCTAGCTTGTTCTTTCTCCCCCGTTTTGTCAGCATCGGGAGGAGGAGGAATTCTAAAGGAGTCGGTTAAGACCGCGGTGGTCAGTACGCCGGACAGCTCCTTAAGCTTTTCGGCACTTTCATTGATGCCGTCGAAGACAACAACGCCTTCATCCAAGACCTCTTTAGGTATACCGAGTTCAGCAACGCTGAGCATGCTCAGTATGTAGGCTTGAGACTTACCCACCCAAGTAATTGTATCTGATAGTGCAGCAAAAACTTGATGAAAGGTCTTCAGCAAGGTTGACTCATAATATTGACGCTGGATATTGTTATGACGCACATGGGTGAAGATCCTTTGGGTATTGACCAATATCTCATTTTGCTTCATTTGATCAGTGTCCATCTCTTGCTTATTCAAGTTCAGCAGACGAACTGCTTCGCTAATTTGCTCCACCGAGCATTGAGAGTAGGAAGCCAGCTGATGGTTGGTCTTGGTTTGCTCAGTGTGAAGCTGGGCAAAGAGCATCTTAACTTCATCAGAAGTTGCATATTGAGTGTTCGCAGCTGACAATGTCTGGAATTGTCCTTGAAGAGTGTTAAGATGTTGAACTGTTGTCAGTTGGAGCTCAGCCAGCTTCGTTATTGAGTCCTGCTTGGGCTGATGTGATTGAATGGAGATCATATCACTTAGCAGATCCTTCAGTCCTTTAACTTCATTTAAAAGCTGAGTGACTTGGGACAACTGAGTTGATGCATTGTTGGTAGACCCAGCAGTAGGTTCAGCATTTTGATGAAGATCCTTGATTAATGACTGCACCTAGTTGATTAGTTGTCTACCAGACTTGGTGGCATGCAGATAGCTGAGTGATCCTTCATCAGGTTGCCTAGTTTCCTTAGTGTGACCAGTTGATGGAGGAGTGGGATTTTTCTCAGGGATGACATGGTCAGTGACTGGAAGGGGGTTTTCAATCTGCACTTGTTTCTCTTGGAGAGATGATTGATCGGCAGGAATGATGGTTGGTGCAGAAGTAGGCTGACTTGTTTCAGTGCTGAGAGTGGCAGGAATTTCCTTAGTCAGCACAGTGCTTGGAGCAACATTATTGAGAACTGGCTTGGTTTGGCTTTTAGGGTTGGCAGAAGCATTCAAGTCGTCTTGTTCCTGTTGTGAAGAAACAGAGGTTTACTTTTCAAGAGAAGCTGGTTGAGAAGAAGAAGTTTGCTTGCTGAAAAAGTTTAGCTTAAGTGTAGAAGGATCTTTGGTCGGCTTTGGAACAGGGAGGTCAATGACAGTTGTCTGACTTGCCTTTACTAGTCTTCTTCTTCGAGGAGGTGGAGTGTCAGCTTGGATAGACTCTACTGAGTGAGGAGGAGAAGTCTCTTCTTGATCAGCATTGAGCTGGTCAGCTTGTTCGTGTTCTTCATCTGCAGCCAACTCAGTATTAGTTGGGTCACCAGCTTCCTCTTCACTGGCTGTCTCCTTAATGTCATCCTGACCACTTTCTTCTTCCTCTTGTTGTTCATTCCCTTCGTCTTTTTCTAGCTCTTCTTCAACCTGTGTGATGAACTGATCATCCAGTTGTACATCATCTTCTTGATGCTCAGTTTCAGTTCCCTGACATTGTGTGAAGTGAGAGTCACTGGGATTGATGAAGTCATTGGGGATAGCATCAATGGGGGTCAGCTCTGAAGACTTCTTCTTTTTTAGAGGTTGCTCATCATCATCCATTCTTTCTTCTGTATCAGGCTCATCTTGCCTGCTTCTCTTCTCAACTGACTTAGGTCTCTCCTAACCTTTTTGAGCAACTGACTTCAGCTTTTTGGCCGGAGACTCAGCATCTTTTGAGGGAGTCCCAACAGCTTTCCTTTTGCGGGTAGCTGGAGCCTTTGTTCTTACGTCCTTCTTTGGGACAGTCTCCTCATCAGGCTGATCACCACCTTTGGCTTTCTTAATTGGTTGGTTAAACTTCAAGGCACGCAGCGCAGCAGCTGTGATCTCAGAGCCTTGGGCCTCAGTTTCCTCGAATAGGTCAATCTGATGGTCTTTGAGGATTCTGGATATGAGTGAGCCCAGCCTTAAAGTTCCAGTGCTCCTTTGGAAGCCGGCTATTAAGAAAACTAGCATATTGATGGGCTTATAAGTCAGCATGTGCCATATGAAGCACTGCTCGAAGTTTATCGCTGAGCTGGTGCAATTAATCTTAGGGTAGATGTAATTTGTCAGCAGATAGTGTGCCATCTTTTGGTGCTGACCCATTGAAGAACTGGAGATTTCTCCAGAATGGCCAGCGGGCTTGCAGAAGGTGGCTACGTACCCATTTCCTTCATGATCACCCTTCCTTCTCAGTTTTGTTCCTTCATTTTTCAGTTTGAGCAAGTTGGAAAGGTAAGTAGGGTTGACGAAGATTGTTTTCTCTTTTACCACAGTTACTAGGTAGTTATGGTTATCGTCAGCAACCCACAGATTGTGGTAGAATTCCCTTACTAAGTCAGGGTAAGTTGGGTCTCTGATTGAGAACAGCTCCGTCCATCTATTCTTCGATATCCATTCACAGAATGGTTGCTCGGTTGTTACGAAAGCCTCAGATAACCATCTTGAGAAGTCTATCTTGCACTCTCTAACATCTTCGTAGACCTTCGTATAGGTTCTGACTTTGGTCGGTTTTCCTTTAGAGGAGGTGGCTTGGCCAGCTTTTCCTTTGCTCGGTGTAGTGGCCTTAGTCGTTTCAGGCGGAGTAGTATGCTTGGAAGGTTCATCGGAACTGGTCTTAGGGTGACTGGCACCGGAGATGTTCACGGAAACCTTAGTCATAGTTTCAGAGAGGGATTTGGAAGTTTTGAGAGTTTTTAGAGAGAGAGAGAGAGCTTATGCCAGAGAATTCGGTAAGTTTAAAGAGATAAAAATGGGGATTTACCCATTATTTATAGCGGTGTGAGGTGGATCTTATCGAATCCATGTGTCAGTTTAGCCTTGGGATTGTCAACCGACAAGGATCCTGGCACTTATGACACATTCAGCACATACGTCATCCTAGGTGGCTATTCGCGTGCTTTAGCATTAAATGCAACGGATCTTGTACTCAGCGTTTAGAATTCTAAACGTTCTATATTCTGAGTAGTCAATTTTATACAAACGGATGGTTTAAGTAGTTGGTTGTTCAGTTTGAGATAACTACTCAGTGCGCATATTTGCTCAGTATGTGATATTCATTCATTTAGCATTAAACACTCAGCATACATCTATCCACTCAGCAAGTAATAGCATAAGTCATTCAGCATGGTAATTCACTCAGCATGAATATATATTAAGAGCTGGAATTTACTGAAGAGGATTAAACATACCAATGGTTTCTCTCAGTATGTTGAACTGCTCACGAGCCAGTGGCTTTGTGAAGATATCCGCAAGCTGCTCATCCGTTGGGACATAGGTCAGCTTTATCTCACCCTTGAGTACATGGTCTCTAATGAAGTGATGTCTTATGCTGACATGCTTCATCCTGCTGTGCTGAATTGGGTTCTTTGATAGATCAATTGCACTTTTGTTGTCACATTTGACCTCAATTGTCTTTGTTTGAACACCATAGTCTTCAAGCTGTTGCTTAATCCATAGGACTTGAGCAACACAGTGTCCAGCAGCAATGTACTCAGCTTCAGTGGTAGACAAGGCTACTGACACCTGCTTCTTGCTGAACCAGGATACAAGACAGCTTCCTAAGAAGTGACATCCTCCAGAGGTGCTTTTTCATTCTAGCTTGTCTCGTCCATAGTCAGCGTCAGTGTATCCAACGAGTGTAAAACCATGAGTGTTGGGATACCATAAACCTGCGTTCACTGAGCTTTGAAAATATCTAAGGATTATTTTTACAGCTATGTAATGAGATTCCTTAGGGTTAGATTGAAATTTAGCACAGTAGCATACTGAGAACTGAATGTCCGGTCTACTTGCTGTTAAATAAAGTAGAGAGCCTATTATACCTCGATACAATTTGCTGTCTACCGACTTACCATTTTCGTCAGCGCAAAGGACAGTGTCAGTGCCCATAAGAGTGGATATTGGCTTGCAATTTTTAAGATCATATTTCTTCAATATCTCCTTGGCATATTTAGCTTGACTGATGAAGATGCCATTTTCCCTTGTTTGATTTGAAGTCCAAGGAAGAAGTTGAGTTCTCCCATCATAGACATTTCAAACTCAGTCTGCATTTGCTTGCTAAATTCCTTGCATATTGACTCGTTAGTAGCACCGAAAATAATATCATCAACATATATTTGAGCTAGCAGGGTATCTTTACCCTTTCTCTTAATGAATAAGGTTGTATCAGCTTTGCCTCTGACATAGTTTCTAGTCAACAGGAAACTGGTCAGCCTCTCATACCAAGCACGTGGTGCTTGCTTGAGGCCGTATAGAGCCTTTTTGAGTTTATAAACGTGGTTTGGGAATTTAGGATCCTCAAACCCTGGAGGTTGATTAACATAAACTTCCTCGTTTATAACTCCATTAAGGAATGCACTCTTAACATCCATTTGAAACAGTTTAAAGTTCATATTACTTGCATAAGCGAATAAAATTCTAATAGCCTCTAGCCTTGCCACTGGGGCAAATGTCTCACCGTAGTCAATACCTTCTTGATGACTGTAGCCCTAAGCTACAAGTCTTGCTTTGTTCCTGACTACATTTCCTTGCTCATCCAGCTTGTTGCGGAAGACCCATCTTGTTCCAATGGTCTTCTGACTCCTTGGATGTGGCACTAACTCCCATACATCGTTTCTTCTGAATTGGTCAAGTTCTTCTTGCATTGCGCTCATCCAGAATTCATCTTCCTCAGCATCAGCGAAGTTCTTTGGTTTCTGAACTGAGACGAAGGCTACGTTGCTAAGGTATCTCCTGAGTTGGTTTCTTGTCATCAGGGTATTCTCAGCGGCATCTAGAATAGCACTCTCTGAGTGTCCTCTTGGTATCATTATCTCCTTTGGTAGATTGATGTCTTGAGCTGTCTGTGTTTCAACAATCTCTGCAGGTGTAGACTGGTCAGTGAAAATAATTTGAGGTTCACTTTTACCTTTGGTCAGCCCTTGAGGGAATGACTCAGCGGCTGTATCTTGATCAGCGCGTACTGAGTGTGGATCATCCTCGGTCAGCGGCAGATATCTTCCTGCAGGGTTAGTTTCTTCGAACTTAACATGTACTGACTCTTCTAAAACCTGAGTTCGTTTATTGAAAACTCTGTATGCTTTGCTGTTTGTTGAGTAGCCTAGAACGATAGCTTCATCAGCTTTTGAGTCAAACTTAGCTAGGCTATCTTTGGTGTTTAAAATAAAACATTTACAGCCAAAGGCACGAAAGTATCCAATGTTGGGCTTTCATCCTTTCCAAAGTTCGTAGGGGGTTTTCCTTAGTATAGGTCCAACAAGAGCCCTATTAAGAATATAGCACGCTGTGTTAACAACTTCTCCCCAAAAGTACTTTGGAAGCCTATGCTCACTTAGCATTGTCCTGGCTATTTCAATCGAGGTTCTGTTCTTCCTTTCAACAACTCCATTTTGTTGAGGCGTCCTAGGAGCAGAAAAATTATGGTCAATGCCACTGGCTTCACAGAATTCAACAAACTGTTGGTTTTTGAATTCTCCACCATTATCACTTCGGATGTGAGCCAATTTTAGGTCTTTATCATTTTCAAGTTTTCTAACCAAATTTGAAAATGTCTCAAAGGTCTCATCTTTGCTACTCAGTAAGATGATCTAAGTGTACCGAGAAAAGTCATCTACAATAATCTTCTTCCACCCAGACTCAGCGGCTGGACTGGACCGAAGAGATCCAAGTGTAGTAACTCTAACGGACGCTTAGTTGAGACAATATTTTTACTATGAAAAGATTGTTTGGTTTGTTTTCCAGCTTGGCAAGCGTGGCATAGTTGATCTTTTTCAAATTTAAGTTCTGGCAGTCCCTCAACCAATTGCTTTCTTACTAATTTGGCCAAGAGGTCCATGCTTACATGACCAAGTCTCCTGTGCCATAGCCATGAGTTTTCTTCCTTTGAAACTAAGCATACAGTTTTTGAAAACTTTTTCTCTAAGTTCAGCATGAAGACATTATCAATGCGAGGGGCAGTTAAAATTAACTCATTAGTTTTACCCTCGAATATTTTACATCCAGTGTCATCAAATATAACTTTTCTCCCATTGTCACATAGCTGAGCTACGCTGAGTAAGTTATATTTGAGTCCGCTGACTAGGGAGACTGACTCAATAGTAGGATTACCTCTAATGGTTCCTGACCCTACTATCTTACCCTTTTTGTTGTCTCCAAAACTTACGCTTCCTCCTCGTTTACGCTCGAATGTGATGAACTGAGTTTCATCACCAGTCATATGCCTTGAGCATGCGCTGTCAATATACCACATCTTTGACTTCTCAGCACACTCAGGCTTACCTGCAATGTAACTAGTTACTCTTAGGTACCCAATTCTTTTTGGGTCCTGACTTGTTAGGTTCAACAGGTAAAGCATCATATTTTATTTTATGGCGACATACTTGGACAGTATGGCCATTCTTTCCACAGAAGTCACAGCTCACCTTCCATTTAGGATTTCTCACTGACTGGTCAGCACCCCAGTGCTGAGCGTGCCAGCACACCTTTGTGGTGTGTCCTTTCTTCCCACAGAAGTCACACTGGACATTCCGCTGAGGATTCCATCTCTTCGGACCAGTACCTCGGTACTGAGTATTCAGAGGAATATTTCTTTTGTTTGGAACCTTTAGTTGGTTTTGGATAGTTGTAACGTCCTTTCTCAATTTCTTAGAATCTGATTGGACTTCAGAGACAGACTTAATATGATCTCCATGTTATCATGCAAAGTTGAGTTGTCCTGAAGAAGGAATCTGAGGTCACTCAGCTTGACCTCTTCAACCTCGTCACAACGCCTGCTGAGTGCTCTAACTTTCTTATTACACTTTTTGACAAGTGTGTAAAGGTCACTCAGGGCATTAACCATTTCATTTCTGAGCTGGGGAAGTGATATTACCTCATTTGATTGCTCCTCATCGTCAGATGCAATGGAGGGGTCAGCATGCTCAGAGACGCACGGCTCAGCAAGTTCGTCAGCCATAAAACAAATCTTTGCTGACTCAGTGGCATCAGCTTCTGATGATGAAGACTCATCACTGTCGCTCCATGTTGCCACCATTGCCTTTTTGCTGTTCTTCCTTTCTTTCCTCAGCGTGGGGTAGCTTGACTTGATATGGCCAGTTTGATGACATTCAAAGCATGTAATGGGCTTTGAGTTGTCCTTCTTGTATTTGCTATCGCTGGACTCAGCTTTATACTTATCAAACTTTCTGTAAGGCTTCTTAGAATATTTGTCATTCTTTCTGAACAGCCTTTTCATCTTCCTGGTGAACATAGCCATCTCCTCATCATCTGTTGAGCTCCCATCAGTGGAGTCAGCTTTCATGACAAGAGATTTTTGCTTCTTGTCTTCAGACTTTTCCTTCACCTCGAAATTCTTCATTGAGATCTCATGGGTCAGCAGTGAACCGATGAGTTCATCATATTTGTAGGTGGTTAAGTCTTGAGCTTCCTCAACAGCAGTCTTCTTTGCTTGCCAGTTTTTAGGAAGACTCATAAGAATCTTCTTGACTTGTTCTTCCTCAGTGAAGATCTTCCCAAGTCTCTTGAGCTCGTTGATGATGTTTGTAAACCTTGCATTCATGTCAGAGATTCCTTCATCATCGTTCATCTCAAACAGCTCGTATAGTCTCATATGCTGGTTCACCTTGGACTCCTTCACTTTGTTGGTTCCTTCGTAGGTGACCTCCAGCTTCTTCCAGATCTCTTGTGCTGACTCACAACCTGATATCTTGTTATATTCTGCAGCATCAAGCGCACAGTGAAGCATATTTATAGCCGAAGCGTGATTTTGTAGCTTCTTGAGATCATCCTCTGTCCATTTGGCCTCAGCTTTGACAACTGTTTGGCCAGCCACAACTTCAACAGGAACAAATGGGCCTTGGACTATTGAAAGCCATGCACTCATATTTGTTGCCTGAATAAAGTTTTTCATCCTATTCTTCCAAAAGGTGTAGTTAGACCCAAAGAATAGGGGAGGCCGAGCAATGGACATCCCCTCAGGTAAAATCTGAGTTGTCTGGTTTCCTGGGAGAAATCGAGTGCTGTTTTCAGCCATAGTGGGGATCAGCTCAAGGTAGTTAAACCTTTCACAGTGAGCTTTTAAGCTCTGATACCACTTGTTGGTCCCTTATAACGTAACAAGTTAGTTCCAAGGGGGGGATAGGAACTATTTAAAATTTAAGTACGTTAAGGCTGACTTCTTTTTCTTTGAAAAAGGATTACACAGCGCGCTGAGTAAATAAGACACTAGCTTAGTCAACTGGTGACTAAGTCAGCTTCTTTCTTTGAGTTAGGAGAAAACACTTGAGTCTATTCCTGAACTCAGATACTCAATACACACAACTCAGCGTGACCTCTTTACTTGGTCAGTTTTGTTTAAGCAAGCAATATATATATTAAGGAGTTTAAGGTTAGAAAGATGTTACTCAGCAGATTTATCCAGGTTCGGCCTCTAAACCCACGTCCTGTCCCCGGAACACGTTCCGAGCTTTCGAATTCTCTACTGAGCTCTTTAACGGTAGAGCATCAAACCTTTTACAACTTAGAAGCTGAGTATAACAAGAGTACCTTCCTCTATACCTCTACTCACTCCTAATCTCTCGCTGAGTACTATAACCGAGTACTCAGCCTCTCCTTTCTAATCTCTAGAAATGATAAAGATTTGTCCTAAACAACAATTGCTAAGACACCTTAGATGATTGAATAATTACTCTAGACTTTTACACGAAAGATATAGAATTTGGTGTAAGTATTTGCTTTGCTTTTTCTCACAGAACTTTGAGTAGAATTTTGGTCAGCGTAATGGCTTGATAAAGTTCTGTATTGAATGAAGCACTGAAAGGCCCTATTTATAGAGACGTCTGAGGCATCAGTCATTTCGAATTTCGAAAATAACCGTTGGAGGGAAACGGCTTCCTGTCGTTGTCACTCAGTCCTGCTCAGTGCTCTCGGCCAATCAGATTCAAGTATCTTCTGTCTTCGGTCAGTGTTGAGCAGCTTTTAGTCAGTCCCACAGAATGTCTTTCCATTTATGGTAAGGTCAACTAGACAGCTTTCTGTGTCTTCTGAACTTTACCCAAAGTAGAAATACTTTATCTAGAAGTTGTTCTTGCTCAGCTGCTGTCTTGTACTCTTTATCGATACAACTCAGCAGCTTCGTTCCGAAGTTGTTCAATGAAGGTCTTCTCGATCCTTCCTTCGTTGAGTTGCGTTTTGTACATAACGACAGCGTTTTGCATACGCGGGCCGAGTTGTCTTGATTTGTTTGACTTGGGCTTTGACTTCCGTAGGCTTTAAGCCTTTTAGTCTTATAAACAATTTAACTCAACATTGAACAAACACATTAGTGTAATAAATCAAAGCATTTAAACTTAGTGTGTTTAGAATATATTTAATTTTACTTAAATAATTTTGTCAAATCAAAATCATGTGGAAAGGTGTTTCAACACTGTTAAGTGGAATTCAAGGGCAAAATTGCTGGTTATTGATTCGGTACTACCGTACAACATCATCATAGGGCGGCCGCTCTTGGCCGAATCAACAAAAGCTTTGTCTATTCATCATTTAGCATGCAAAATTCCAACAAAGGAAGGCATGGTAGTAGCTCAGGAAACTCAGGTGATTGCTCAGGAAACTTACTTGGCTTCGTTAAAAATGAAGCCAACACAGGATCATGTGGTAGAAGAGCGTGAACGAACAACACCAGTTGGAGACTTAGAAACGGTTTGGTTGGCCGAAGGAAAGTCAGTCAAAGTTGCTTCGGAAATTTCTGAGCAACTGAAGGCAGATATTGTCGCAACTTTGAAGACAAACGTTCAGGATTTTGCTTGGTGTCCTGCTGATATTACGGGCGTATCACCAAATCTGATGATGCATTCGCTAAATATTCAAAAGGGTGCCACGTCGATCAAGCAAAAGTTGAGAAATCATAGCCTAGAAAAGCAACAAATAATCAAGGCCGAAGTGAAAAAGCTGCTAGATTATGAGCATATCAAGGGGTGGTTTATGCTGAGTGGATTGCTAATGTAGTATTAGTGAAGAAAGCAAATGGAAAGTGGAGGATGTGAGTTGATTTCACTGACTTGAACAAGTCATGTACGAAGGATTCATATCCGCTACCTTGTATTGATATTTTGAATGATTCAACCGCCGGATATGCAATCTATTCACTCTTGGATGCTGCAGCAGGGTACCATCAGATTCCTATGAATCCCGAAGATATTGCAAATGTTTGTTTCCAAATTGATGAGGGGACTTATGGCTATAACGTGATGCCCTTCCGTCTGAAGAATGCAGGAGCAACTTACTAGAGGCTTGTAAACAAGATATTTGGGGATGACATCGGCGACAGAGCAGAAGTTTATGTGGATGATATGATCGTTAAGAGTCGTTCGGTGGAGGAGCATCTGCGGACTTGGCAACAGTTTTTGCCACGTTGTAAGAGCACAATTTGAACTTGAATCCTGAAAAGTGTACCTTTGGAGTATCATTTGGAAAGTTTTTATATTTCATGATTTCACAAAGGGGAATTGAAGCAAATGAAGTTCAGTGCTATAATATAAAAATGGGTAAAGTTAGTAGCCATGGGTGTAATTTATCCAAACAATAAATCATCAACAAAGTCTTCTGATTGCAAAAGGAAAATCCATTATAAAAAGTTTTATAAACCATAATTGAACTAAACAATATTATTTCCCAAAAAAAGCTAAACATCATTAAGTTAAAATATATTTAATTGAATACTTTCAAAAATCCTTAAAAAGTATAGAAATTTGTACATAAAATAAGTATCTTTGAAGTGTTAGCAATATTAAATTTGAAAAGGAACTTGTTTCACTACATTCCCATAGGGAACTGAGCCTTGGCCTAGGGAACTATAGTTCTAGTCATACCAAACATACAAATTTTTTCATTGACTTGCAGTTCTCATTGCTAATGATTCATCAAATTAAGAAAATTTAAATCTTATTATATACTAATTTAAATCACCATTTACTTCAAATATTTGTCTACATTTATAAAATCTTTTATTTGACGTTTAATAAAAATTTAATTATAATTTAAATGATTTAAAAAAATCATGGTTATACAGATTTAAGATTGAAATAAATCTACTCAAAATTATATATATGTTGCTAAAAAGTAGTTATTTGGATTAAAGAGCAATAATACATGAAGTTGCTAAAAAATACTTTGAAAAAAGGTAGTTATTTGGATTAATTTATAATTAAGGTACCTTCTCCTCTCCATTAAATAAATAAAGGCATACTTTTGTTTTTTTATATATATAGATAAGGTGGACTTGTTTTTAAAAGGGTAGAATTGAACAGAGTAATAGGTGTTTGGTTGCTGCTTTTTGATTTTATATTCGTCTTTTCATTTTGAAAATGAGAGTTTTAGGTGTTTGATTAGACACATCTTGTTTGCATTTTGCATTTTGTTTGATTAGACACATCCCTGTATTTTGGAAAAGCAGCATTTTTAAACAGCAAACAGCAAATCGTAAC
Organism: Euphorbia lathyris; assembly: GCF_963576675.1. Lineage (NCBI taxonomy): Eukaryota > Viridiplantae > Streptophyta > Magnoliopsida > Malpighiales > Euphorbiaceae > Euphorbia > Euphorbia lathyris. Next base: position 28,514,801 of record NC_088911.1, on the reverse strand, counting down.
AGGAAACAGAAAACATCAGGTAAAACAAGCGTACCCTAACTCTATTTAATTAATCAGAGAAGAAGAATGTTTGGTAGGACAATAAGTTTAGTTTATGATACAGGATGGGTAGATCAAATGCCTAATTAAACCCTAAATTAAAATTAACAAAATTAGAAAATGGGTATTATTAAATAAAATATATTGTTTGTAGAAAATGCTAAATATAGCTACATTCCAAATCTAACACAGGAAATTAATACTTTTTTTTTTTTTACCAGAAACAAGACAAAACATGTATCCCATCAACTTTAATTTGTCTGATGGATACATCAATTTTTTTAGATGGGATTTTATTTGTATGTTATTGTCAAAAAGTATACCTTTAATAATTTTAATTTGTTTTTTCTGGATTTAACATAATTTAATTTCTTTTATATTGTTGTTTCTCTCCACCTGTCCAGAGCATTTTAGGTTTTTTTTTTTCCCTTGTTGAGAAGTTTCGACTTTCTGGTGCAGGGGCTGGGCTGGCCCTGCCCCCAAATGACCGCATTTGAGGGCGGACCCCTTAGATGGAGTACCGATCCAAAATTTGAACAATGTCTCGACATCAGACGGCTCAATTGGCTCAAAGGTTAATGGGTTTCGGGTTTCCTAAACATTTCGATTATTTCGAGGTTCCATTTTTCATAAATCATAAAATTTTATCAATGCACATAATCTGAAAGTCAACCAAGTTTTCTTCTTTATCGAGTAAATCACTTACATCACAAGAACCGTAAATCTATGCTATGTTGTATATTAGTCTTTAATATTGATGTTGTGGGAATTCCACATGGAAAGAATAAGAATGAAATCTGTATTTTATATTGTCTGGAGACATCTGTATTGTCTGGAGACATCTGTATTTTGGATAAAGATAAAACAGTTTTATAACTGTTTGGCAACCAACTTTTTGGTTATAAATATCCTCAATCCTTCATACCTTTTCACTTGTTGTTTTTATTATTTCAAATACGTTCATAAGGGAAATTAATGGAATTGCTATCATTAATTTCATGTTAGGAAAATCCTAGAGGAAACTTAGTCAGAAACTCAATAACAATTGATAGTGAGGGCTAATATTTCCTTAAGGATCGTGATTAATCACGTCCCTATTTTATGTTTGTGATCCCAAATTTCTAATAATCTTAAGAAAATATTATGGAGAATACACTGAAGAATGTTGGTGATGCTGGTAAACTTGATCCGTTTGATGGGACGAATTTCACTCGTTGGAAGGAGATTATGAAATTCTTTCTAATCACTAATTTTTTACATTCTGGACATTGATTTGCAATCTATTCCAGAACCGAGTGATAAAGATACTGATGGAAACGTGGCTGAACGTAAGAAGCGAGAAGAAGACGAGGCGCTATGTAGATGATATATTCTGAACCATCTCTCTAATCGTCTTTATGATTTGTACATTCCTGTTCAAAAGGCAAAGGATATATGGATATCTCTGGAGACAAAGTATAATTCAGAAAAGCAAGGGGCAGATAAGTTTATCACTATGAAATTTTTTGAATTTACTATAAATGATTTTGTATCTGTACTTGACCAAGTCCATAAATTTCTTATCTTGGCCTCTAAATTTAAGGATCTTACTATAGACATTCTAGAGAAATTACTTATAGGGGCAATCGTAGCCAAATTACCTCCAAGTTGGAATAACTATAGGAAGAAACTGTTGCACACTTCTAAGGATTTTAATTTGGAACAAATTCAGAAGCAATTACGAATTGAAGAGAAAACTCGAATTCGTGATAAGAAACATGATGTTGCTTCTAGTTCTAAAGTTAATTATGTCAGTAATAATCAGAAGGGTGGCAAAAAGAGGAAAGAAAATTATCAAAATAACCCCAACAACAACAAAAAGTTTAAGAAGAATTTATCTGATGTTGTTTGTTATAATTGTGGTGAAAAAGGACACATCAAAAGATTTTGTAAGAACCCCAAGAAGAAGGATAGCAAAAACCAGAATAAGAAGGAGAGTGAGGACAAATCAAATGTTGTTGAACATGTTGACAATAATGAAATTATTTCCATGGTTTCTGAGTTGCAGATTGGTATGATCCAAGAATTGCATATGGAATCTCTTACCATAAGCAATGTGGTATGATTCTGGTAAAACTACTCATGTTTGCAACAACAAAGGACTCTTCAAGACTTATATTGATTCTTCTCCAGACCATGAAGTTTTGTTGGGTGATCATCACTCTTCCAAGGTTCAAGGAACCGGGACTGTTGAAATTCAGTTTACTTCTGGAAAGAAAGTTATTCTCACCAATGTTCTTCATGTTCCTCAAATTAGGAAGAATTTAGTTTCTGCTTTTATGTTATGTAAGAAGGGGTTAAAGGCTGTAATTGAATCTGATAAAGTAATTCTATCTAAGGCTGGAGCATTTGTTGGGAAAGGTTATGTTTCTGATGGAATGTTCAAATTGTCTATTAATAAAGTTGAGAATTCTGCTTATTTTCTTGTGCATGCAATTGAATGTACTTCTTTTCATTTGTGGCATAATCGTTTAGCACACACCAATTATAGAACCATAAAATATATGTCTAAAAATAGAATGATATCTTATGGTAATGATCATGAAGATAAATGCGAGGTATGTGTTCAAGAAAAAATGAAAAGGATACCATTTCCTAAAATTGAAAGAAGTACAGAAATATTAGAACTTATTCATTCTGATATTTGTGAATTTAATGGAAATTTAACTAGAGGAGGTAATAGGTATTTCATAACTTTCATTGATGATAGTTCTCGTTTTACCTATGTTTATTTGTTGAAAACAAAAGACCAAGCATTTGAAATGTTTAAATGTTATAAAGTCATGGTAGAGACACAAAAGAATAAGAAAATTAAAATTTTACGCAGTGATAGAGGTGGGGAGTATTTTCCTACGAAATTTTCTTCTTTTTGTGAATCTAGCGGAATTATACACCAGGTTAGTGCTCCTTATAGGCCTCAACAAAATGGAGTGGCTGAAAGGAAAAATGGTGTTTTAGGGGATATGCTAAATGCAATGCTTGTTAATACAAATTTGCCACTTAATTTGTGGGGAGAAGCTCTACTAACCGCATGTCATATACACAACAGAGTACCTTCTAAGAAATTTAAAGTTTCACTTTATCAAATTTGAAAGGGAAGGAAACCTAATACAGTAGAACCTCTATATATGAATACTCTATATTAGAATAACCTCCCAATTGTTATACAAAAGTTTGGTCCCAAGTGCTGAGAGTCTTTGTTATACCAACCTCTATATAGGAATAACCTCCCAATTGTTATACAAATAGTCCGGTCCCAAGTGTATTCCTATATAGAGGTTTTACTGTATAAGTTACTTTAAGGTGTGGGGTTATCTTGCATATTACAAGGTCCCAGATCCTAAGAAAACTAAGTTAGGACCAAGGGCTTTGAAAAGTGTTTTTTGTGGGCTATGCTGAAAATTCAAAAGCATATAGGTTTTTGGATTTGGATTCTAATATTATAGTGGAATCACGAGATGCTGAAATCTTTGAAAATAAATTTCGTGGGGATTCCATAGGAACAGAAGCCTCAATAGCACCATAAATTTCTTCAAACTCAAATGGGAAAAGAATTGTGTCTGATTCTTCTAATGAACCTAGAAGAAGTGAAAGAACTAGAAAATAGAAGAATTTAGGTCCAGATTTTATTAATTCTCAAGCTATTCTCTTTCTTGTGGAGGGAAATAGAAATAATGTTACTAATAAAATACCAATTATACTTACTGTAGAAGATGATCCCAAAACTTTTCAAGAAGTAATGGCTTCTAGAAATTCAGCTTTTTGGAAAGAAGCAATTAATGATGAAATGGATTCATTAATATCAAACAATACTTGGTATATTACGGACTTGCCTCCGGGGTCCAAAACTGTTGGATGCAAATGGGTATTTAGGATTAAGTATAATACAGATGGATCTATAAATTCTTTCAAAGCTAGATTGGTTGCACAAGGCTTTACTCAAAAAGAAGGGGTAGATTATTTTGACACTTATGCACCCGTGGCTAGAATTACATCCATTAGAGTACTTATGGCTTTAGCTTCTATTTTTGATCTATACGTACATCAAATGGATGTGAAGACGGCTTTTCTAAATGGGGATTTAGAAGAAGAAGTGTACATGAAACAACCTGAGGGTTTTGTTCTCCCTGGAAATGAAAATAAAGTTTGCAAACAAGCGCCTAAACAATAGCACGAAAAAATTGATTCTATTATTTTGTCACATGGTTTTACTTATAACTCAGCAGATAGGTGCATTTACTCTAAATTTACAAAAGATTATGGTGTCATCATATGTTTATATGTTGATGACATGTTAATCTTTGGAACCAATATGAAAGGAATTGATGAGACTAAGAACTATTTGAGTTCATGTTTTAAAATGAAAGATTTAAATGAAGTTGATACTATCTTAGGTATCAAGACTATAAAATATAGTGGGGGTTTTGCGTTGAGTCAATCTCATTATATTGAAAAAGTGCTTAATAAATTTAAGCACTTAAAGTTTAAAGAGGCTAATTCCCCTTATGATTCATCTTGTAAACTTAGTAAAAATGAAGGAAGAGGTGTTGTTCAACTTGAGTATGCAAGTGCGATAGGAAGTATGATGTATGCATCACATTGTACTAGACCAGATATTGCATTTGCTGTTTGTAAACTTTCTAGATTTACGAGTAATCCGAGTCGTGAATATTGGAAAGCAATTGGTAGGGTTTTAGGTTACTTAAAAAGAACCAAAAACCTTGGATTAAATTATAGGGTAAATTCTAAAAACAACCCATGTGGTTTGATGTTGTTCCAAAAAAACCATTGTGGTTTGTTATTATAAAAAAAAGGACTGTGGTTTGCGCCGTTAACCAAAAAACGGAAAATGGCTTAACGGTGTTAAAATGCTGACGTGGCACAGGGGTAAGGTTGAAAATTCGATTTTTTTTTATTTTTTTTAATTTTTCTTTTTTCTTTTTCTTTTTTCTTTTTTCTTTTTCTTCTTCTTCCTCTCCTCCTTCTTCTTCTCTCTCCTCATTCACCTTCTTCCTTCTCCCTTCTCCCTTCTTCTTATTCCTTCTTCTTCTTCTTCCTTCTCTCCTCCTCCTTCTTCCTTCTCTCCTCCTTCTTCTTTCTTCTTCCTTTTTCTTCTTCCGTTTTCTTCTTCCTCCTTCTTCTTCTTTTTTTCTATTCTTTTTTTTTTAAATTCCCTTACTCGAAGAAATCTGGAATTTTCCCGAAATCTGGAATTTCCAGATTTCGGGAAAATTCCAGATTTCTTCGAAAATCTGGAAAATTTCCAGATTTCCGTCAGAAATCTGGAAATTTCCAGATTTCCTGAAATCTGGAAAATTCCAGATTTTTGGAAATTTCCAGATTTCCGAAGAAATCTGGAAATTTTCGAAACTTAAAAAAAAAGAAAAAAATAAAGGAAGAAGAAGAGGGATGAAGAAGAAGAAGAAGAATGGAGGAGGGGAGAAGAAGGAAGAAGAAGAAGAAGAAGAAGAAGAAGAAGAAGAAGAAGGGAAGAAAGAGGAGAAGAAGAAGAAGAAGAAGAAGAAGAAGAAGAAGAAGAAGAAGGAGGAAAAGGAAAAGAAGAAAAAGAAAAAGAAAAAGAAAAATTAAAAAAAATAAAATAAAATTTCAGAAATTTAAAAAAAAAAGAAGAAGAAGAGAAGAAGAAAAAGAAAAAAGAAAAAGAAAAATTAAAAAAAATAATTTTTTTTTCCAACTCTACCCCTTGCCACGTCAGCATTTTAACGGTGTTAAGCCCTTTTCCATTTTTCGGGTAACGGCGTAAACCACAGTCCTTTTTTTTAAAAAAACAAACCACATGGGTTTTTTTGGAACAACATGAAACCACATGGGTTTTTTTTGGAATTTACCCTAAATTATAATAAATTTCCAGCAGTTCTTGAGGGTATTCAGATGCTAGTTGGATAAATAGTATCGGTGATAGTAAGTCCACAAGTGGTTGGATTTTTATGCTTGGTGGAGGAGCTGTTTCTTGGGCTTCAAAGAAACAAACTTGTATTACTCATTCCACAATGGAGGCTGAATTTTTGGCCTTAGCAGCAGCAGGAAAAGAAGCTGAATGGCTGAGGAATATGCTATTAGATATTAAGTTGTGGCCACAACCGATGTCAGCTATTTCTTTGAATTGCGATAGTGAAGCTACTTTATCTAGAGCTTATAACAAGATATATAATGGAAAGTATAGACATATTTGCTTAAGACATTCATATGTACGACAGTTAATATCAGACGGGATTATAACTGTTGTATATGTTAAGTCTTGTAATAATTTGGCAGATCCTTTCACAAAAGGACTTCCAAGGGACATAGTATCTAAAATGTCCAAAGAGATTGGTTTAAGACCTGTATGATTACATCAGCAACAACAGAAACCCAACCTATGTATAGTATTATCACTATGTAAAGGTTCAATGTGGTAAAAACAAGTTGATGATAACTGATTGATATACTAACTGTAATAATAAATTATATAGTATATGATTATTAGGGTGAGTCTTAGACTCTTAATGAAGCTTTATGTGTTGTATTTGAACTTCACCTATATGGACATAATGAGTGGTGCCGCTCCTAATGAAAGTGATGTCTACTTTTATAACTGTCCATGAAGTTTAGGACGAGCACATGGCCATAATAGTGCTACCATTTCTATGAACATACATTTATATAGAAGTTGTGTGTGTGATACTTCCGGTATAACAAAAGGGATTATGGCTCAAAAGCAGCAAGCCGCCATTAATTTCGTTTTTCCTTAAAGAATTACACTAAGTGGAGGTCCAAATCGCAAGATACGGACATTTATGCATAACTCTAATGAGATTTATTTAAACACCAATACGTAAAGCCTAAGTGGGGGATTGTTGTATATTAGTCTTTAATATTGGTTTTGTGGGAATTCCACATGGAAAGAATAAGAAGGAAATCTGTATTTTATATTGTCTAGAGACATTTGTATTGTCTAGAGACATCTGTATTGTATAGAGACATCTGTATTGTCTGGAGACATCTGTATTTTGGATAAAGATAAAACAGTTTTATAACCGTTTGGCAACCAACTTTTTGGTTATAAATATCCTTCATCCTTCATACCTTTTCACTTACTATTAGGGAAATCCTAGAGGAAACTTAGTTAGAAACTCAATAGCAATGGAGGCTAATATTTCCTTAAGGACAGTGATTCATCACGTCCCTATTTTATGTTTGTGATCCCAAATTTCTAACATGCTCATAGTAGGGACATGATTTCCTTCTTAGGTATGCGATTTGGCTTTCAGAGTTTCTTATAGGCAAAAAGCATCCTGAGGCCCCTGATCTTTCATTGTTTGGTGCATTAAGCCCTCGATCTTTTATTTAGACACATTGAGCCCCTGATCTTTCACCATTTGGTGCATTAAGCCCTCGATCTTTCATTTAGACACATTGAGCCCTTGATCTTTCATATATGGGTGTATTAGGTCCTTCCATAAATCAATTAATATATAGGTTTATTAAGGGCATGTTTGGTTAGGTTTATATAACTGCAGCGTTTCGCATTTTCTCTGGACACTGCAACATTTTGGAGCTTTTCACGAAAAGCTCTTTTCATGAACAGTTGTTTGTATTTACTTGTTATTGATAAAATTACCCTTCTTATTTCCACAAAATGTGCTTCAATTTTAACATTATTTTTATTTTTAGAACATAATTATCGAAAAATAAGGTTTCATTGTGTTCAATAAATTTTTTATTTTTTATTTAAATTATTTTTATTAATTTGTATAATATATTTTTTATTTTAGAATTTGTTATTTTTAGAACATCATTTGTTGTCACACCAAACATGCCCTTAATAAACCTATATATTAATTGATTTATGGAAGGACCTAATACACCCATATATGAAAGATCAAGGGCTCAATGTGTCTAAATGAAAGATCGAGGGCTTAATGCACCAAATGGTAAAGATCAGGGGCTCAATGTGTCTAAATAAAAGATTGAGGGCTTAATGCACCAAACAATGAAAGATCAGGGGCCTCAGGATGCTTTTTGCCTTTCTTATATTGTACTTGTCATGTCTCTCGAATCATTCCACTTGTTCTTTTATGGTGGCATCCTTGTGTTTTAAGCTAGCCTTTTCCTTTACAACTGTATCTTTTTTTGTTCGGATTAGTGGAGTTGGAAAATTATTATGTCATACAATCTTCCACATTTTGGTTGGGTTCGTGGCTAATTGTATGAAAAAACATGGTTGGCTCTTATAGAACCTTGGTGGTTTCTAGAACTTGGATTTCTCACTCACTGAATAGTGAATCCTTTTGAAAACACTTTCGTGCCCGGCTTGAGTGCTCATTGAGTCCTTATTCAGTCATCCTTTAGTTCTTCTTTGATTCAAAATTTTTCTTAGATTTATAGACGTCATCACCTTAAAATTCCTAGACCTATCATGTATTGCACCATGTTTCAGAATGCCTAGAATGAATTAGTACAACGAGCCATTGAAATCGGACTGGGATTTTCTCCGAACTTATTCTATACTTGGCATCTTGTGACCCGTGAGAAAGGTAATAAATTTTTCCTTGACTAAAAAAAAGATCTCTTCGGTTTTGGAAACATCAAAAGTAATGTTAGCGAGTTCTTCAACATTTCTAGCTCCTTAGTTTGGCTAAGCAGCAAAGGACATATGTTACTCTTGTATCTAAAAGTTCAACCAATACTATCTCCAGGCTAGTAATATCTTGAAAACAGGAACCCATGTATGCATTTTTCTTATGATTCCCTTCTTGAAACAAATCTTTATATTTTGACACTTTAACTGCTAGTTTATAGAAATCACAAAAGTCCATTCTTTGGAACTTCTTCTTAAGTTCAATGTTTTACCCTCTATGTGCCATCCTCGCGAATTCGTTCTCTAGATAGAAAATTTTACATTTGCTCCTCATCCTCTTGAATCGAGAAAAATAAGCATCTATAGTCTCTCTGCTTCTTTGTTTGACTCATGAATTTTGCCACATATACTTTCGATTTTGCATGAAAGAATTATGCATGTAACTCTAGGGTATGACTTATGGAATTCTTGCATTCTGTTAACAATCGGAATCAAGAAATATGGGGGCCAAATGCATTGAGGGTATACACTAAGAAAAAGGGTAAAGTGGGAAATTAGTATAAGAAAGGGTGATATGGTAGTTGACAGTTTAGTATAAATAAAGACGGGTCTCTTATTTTGGGGTTAGGGAAGTGTTTACCTATTTTAGGACCACCAGTAGTTTGGCAAGGGGGAGTGGGGATGTGTCCCTAGGTATGCTTTTGCTTAGCTAGTAAGTTTATATAAGGTTACTGTTTTATTGTTTATCTATACTACTACATTATATTATCTTCATCCTTCTATATTATCTAAACTCTACCATAATCTATGAGCATCCCCTATCAATTTAGTCTGACATGTCGGATGTCCAAGACCGGCGACCAAATGGATTCACAGATCTATAACAAATTTGACGCTACATATGCTAAAATAGTGGGGGGATTAAGAAACAACTTACCAGTAAGGGGAAGCATACCACCATTTTATCTCAAAACATTTCTCCATTGCAAGCATCATCGGAAGAAATACGGCACCAGTTTGGCCCTCATTATAAAGAAGCTTGAGAAACTCCATTGGAGTGAGGAGGAGTCTATTTCGCCGGGTTGGGATGGGGCTGATCGGATGAAAGAGAGCACCGGTAACACGCTCAAAAAAAGTAATGTCGTCACTCTAGTTCCATGGAGGCAACTAAAAATGGGTGGGCCAACTCCAGTTAACAACACAACGTCATATGGAAGTGATCCGTATTTGGCCGGAAGAAGAGTAGAACTACTAATTTTTTATGGCATCGGTCCAAAGGGATGGCTGACAAGGTCCGAGACTTATTTTAGAATTAATCATACTCTAAAAGAGTTGTGGCTTGATAATGCTGATGTATGCATGGAAGGACCATCAATCAATAGGTTCACGCTCTTACGAGAGTGGGATCCAAAATTTACGTAGGAAGTCTTTAAGGTAGAGTTTCTACAGTGGTTTGGCCAAACCAATACACCAAATCCATATGAGGAAATCTCAACCTTGCAACAACATGGATCAGCGGCAGAGTTTATAGAAGAATTTGAGTTGGTCGCATCATTGATTCCTCCCTGATTGGAGTTACAATACGTTGGGTACTTTTAAAAGGGTTGAAAGAAGAAATCCGTAACAAGGTAAGGATGCACCACCCATCAATGCATCTAGAAGAAATGAAACTTGCTTGGATGATGGACTCCACCATCATAAAAGACAAGAGAGGTGCTAGTAATTTAGGGCTAACTTCTGGAATGAAAGAGAAATGTCGAGCTGGCCACATGACACAATGGAGGGGATTTAATTTTAGCAGGCCGAATAGTTTGGGCCGAGATGGACAAAGATATGTTGGGCCTAATAGAAATAATTCTAGGGCAAAAAGTAGAAGTGGGAGATCCATGGCTGCTTCCTCTGCATCTTCATTAGCACAAAACTCTCTAACAGTGCGCGATAGAGGAACCATGCATATTACTCAGGCAGACTTGGACGATAGGAAGAAAAAGGTCTTTGTTTCAGATGCGGACAACCATATTCCCCGCAACATCACTATATGAAAGGGAAATTAAGGATTTTGCAATTAGCCAATGACGATATGGTAAATGAAGAAGGGGAAATTGTCGTGGCTAAATATGTCAATATAAAAGAAGCCAACGAAGAAGATGGGAATGGAGACTGCCAAGTGCTGGAATGGTGGAATGGCTAGAATACTGAGGAGGACTTGAGAATGTTCAAATTCACGGGTACAATCTCTAGAATCCCCATTACCATTTTGGTAGACAGCAGAGCGGTGTATAATTTTGTGTCTCGATGATTAGTGAAGTCGTTGGGCTTGCATTATGATGGAGGAAGAGAGCTGACTATTCAGTTGGGTGGTGGATATCGGGTTAAGGTCAATTTGATTGTCATGTTAAAGCATTGGTTTTGGATATTGGTAATTTGGATAGGGTTATGGGTATTGAGTGGTTGCGAACTTTAGGGGAGGTCTACTATGATTGGAAGTTGAGGAAAATGAAATTTTGGAAAGAGGGATGGTAAGTGGTGATTATAGGTTTGAAAAATAGTTATCGGGAAGCACCTTCGTTACAATTGTGGTTAAAAGAAGATGAAGATAAGAAATGGGTTATAGATGTCAAAACAGAAGAATTTAGAAAGGGTAATGATGGGTAATGGAAACAAAGAACAGAACTGAATGAGTTATTGAGGTTTCAATTAGTGTTTGTAAAGCCTATGGGTCTACCTTCACTAAGAAAGACGTCACATGCCATCACTTTAATTCTAAAAATTGAGCATGGCTGTGTTCGGCCGTACCATTATATCCACTATGACAAGGATAAGATTTAGAGACAAGCCATAGATATGTTAGAACAAGGCATAGTTCGAAATAACAACAAAGCTTACTCAAATCTGTTTTTCTTAGTGAAAAAGAAGGATGTGACATGGCATTTATGTGTGGATTATTGAGCTCTCAACAAAGTGACAATTCCACACAATTACCCAATCTCGATTGTTGATGAGTTGTTAGAAGAATTATATGGAGCACGCTATTTTTCTAAAATAGACCTACAGTTGGGTTATCATCAAATTTTAATGAAGACAACGATATCAAAAAAACGGCCTTCAAGACGCATAACGACCATTATGAATATCTTGTAATTTTGTTCGGATTGATGTATGCCCCGACGACCTTCTAGGCGACGATGAATGACATTTTTAAACCTTTTCTCCGATAGTTTGTGCTTGTTTTCTTCGATGATATACTAGTTTTTAGCAAAAGTTGGGAAGAGCATATGAAACACATAGAATAAGTTTTGAAGGTCCTGGAAACACATCAATTTGTGGCCAATGGGAAGAAGTGTTAGTTCGATGGACGTTCGGTGGAATATTTGGGTTATGTGATGAATGGAGAAGGAGTTCAAATGGACTCGGTTAAAGTGGAAGTAGTTGTATACTAGCCAGTCCCAAAAATAGTGAAGGGTGTTCGTGGATTTCTCAGGTTAATTGGATATTATCGGAAGTTTATCATGAAATACGGTAAGATTACTAAGCCCTTAATTGATTTCACAAAGACAGATGGTTTCCGGTGGAATGATCAAGCTCAAACAGCATTCAAGTCACTAAAAAGGCCATTACTCAAGAACTGGTCCTCATTTTACCAAATTTTGAAGATCCTTTCAATATTGAGTTTAATTCATCCGGATGGGGAGTGGGTACGGTCTTAATGCAGCAAGCAAGACCAATCACTTATTTCAACAGGGCATTAGAGGACAAAAATTTGGCAAAGTCCACCAACAATAAAGAAATCGTGGGTTTGTCTCTCGCTATCCATCACTAGAGGTCGTACTTGTTTGGTAGAAAATTTTGGGTTTTCACTGACCAAAAGAGCCTAAAACATCTCCTTAATCAGCGAACAATAACTTGTGACCAACATAATTGGGTGGTAGCTTCTAGGTTCTGAGTTTGACATATTCTACAAAACCAACAAGCTAAATACTATCGTTGATGCACTATCACGACATGAAAAAAGTGGTGAGTTAGAGTGGATAAACTCATCTGAAATAGGAAGATGGGTCGCAATTGATTAAGGAGGCCGAAACTGATCCACAGATCCTTCATATAAGTCGGGGTTTCAAGTGCAAGTAGGGGCTATATTATACAAAAACATGTTAGTCATTTCAACCAACTCATCTTTAATTCCTTCTCTGCTACATGAGTTTCACTAATCTCCAATTGGGGGCCATTCAGGATTCTACCGGACCTATAGACGTTTAGCGGTAAATGTTTGCTGGGTGGGAATAAGCAAGTCAGTTCAGAATTATGTTAGGAACTGTGATGTTTTCCAATGGTTTAAGGCTTCCACTCTCGCAACTGCTTGTCTGTTACAACCATTGGAAATTCCAGAAGTGGTGTGGATGAAACTATCGATGGATTTCATCACTGGGTTACCTAAGTCTAAAGGTTTCGATTCGATTTTAGTGATAGTGGACAAACTGAGCAAATATGCTCATTTTATTACTTTAAAGCACTCGTATTTGGCTAAATCTGTAGCAGAATTGTTCACAAAAGAAGTTGTTAAACTACATGGCATCCCTAAGGCAACCGTGAGTGACTGTGACCCCATCTTTATGAGTTCATTTTGGTCAGAACTGTTTAAATTATAAGGGACAACACTACAATTGTCTTTAACCTACCACTCGAAAATTGATGGGCAAACTGAAGTAACAAACAAGTGTTTAGAGGCTTACCTTAGATGCTTTACAATAGAGCAACCCCAAATATGGGCAAATTAGATACATTGGGCTGAATTTTGGTTCAATACCATATATCGAGTATCATCGGACATGACCTTATTTGAAGTAGTTTATAGACGTAAACTCGCCACCCCCGTTTCAATTTATACAAAGAGAAGTGAAGGTGGAAATAGTTGTGAGTGAGTTAAAAGATAGAACGTGTGCTCTAGCTCGGTTGAAGTTCAACTTGCAAAAGGTGCAACAAGTGATAAAGTCAATAGATGATTTGAGTCGATGTGACGTAAAGTTTGAGAAAGGAGATTGGGCCTACTTAAAGTTACGGTCGCACTGACAGCAATCTGTAGCTAGGAAAATCAATCGAAAAAATGGCAGCAAGGTTTTACGGGACATTTCAGGCTATTAAACGAACAGGGGAAGTGGTATACGAGTTACAATTTCCTCCACATTCTAGAGTACAACCAATGTTCCTCATGTCCATGTTAAAGAGGGCAGACCAGCCTCGTTCAATGGAACCATCGTTGCCAGCAGGGCTTGAAATTGACATTGATGATTCCTTGCAACCAGTCTGTGTGCTAGCAAATCGTACAGTAACAAAGCGAGGAGAACAAGTCAAGTAGTAGCTCGTTCAATGGAAAGATCGAAGAGCAGAAGAATCAACTTGGGAGGACGAGATCATGATATAGACCTAGTATATGTCTTTTAGTCTTATGGGCAAGACTAGTTCCCTAGCGGGTGGTAATGTTAACAATCAGTATCAAGAAATGGGAGAGCCAAAAGTGTTACTATAAGGAAGGGTGATAGGCTTTTGTCTGGTAGTTAACTGTTTAGTATAAATAAAGAGGGATCTGTTATCTTGGGGCCAGGGAAGTGCTTACCTATTTTGGGACCACCTGTAGTTTGGCAAGGGAAAGTGGGGATGCGTCTCTAGGTATGCGTCCCTGAATCTACCATAATATGTCAGCATTCCCTATCACATTCCAACTTGTTTCAAGTTTGGTCCATAAAGTTCGTGCACCATCTCTATAACGGACTCCATGTTCATTTGATTGTTTTTAGGAACCGAAGTTGATGTCTTAGGCAACATTTGCGCAAATAAATACAACACATCCAGATTTTGTGTTACTACCACTCCTCATACAGTTCAACCTCTAGGGATGCTTCTTAAGTGTTGAATTAGTATTGGTTCTTCATTCATGTTGTAATTAATTGGTTGATTTTTCACTCATTTTGACTTTGAATATGACCCATAAGTGTTTGAGACCTGCTACCCGCTTGGGGATGGCTAGAATGTCCACTATTTTGTGGCTTTACAATAGTGTCATCCTCTTGGAAGGGATTTTTTTTGGACCTATTACAACGATCCTTGTACTGCTGAGTCCGGGTTCGCTTGCATTTTTTGGAGTGAGGTTTTATTTGGCAACTAGACAAAGGTTGAATAGCTAGAAGCAACATTAGACTTGGACGAGTCTTTCTTGTTGCCCACTAAAATAATTTGAACCAATTGGTCCATCATGTGGTTCTTCCAATTCACCAACATCATGCTCATTTCTCTTAGCATTTTGAAGCCTTCTTTCTCGGGAGAACCTACCATAGGTGGACTTTGTGCCTCTTGTCATGACGGAGGAATGCACTCCATATTTGCAACTGAAGAGAAACTGTTATTGCCTCCTTCGACTTGGTCAATAATGTCAGCTACTTGCTCTGGGTTCACATGTCCAATTTCTGCCTTCGGATGCCTTAGACTTTCTTTGTCTTTAGAACGTTTGGGTCCCATCGAGCGTGCCAAAAATATTTTCTGGATTGGGTTTTGACAAACGATGTATCGTTTTACCAAAGATTTAAAATTTAAAATTGTGCACTTGTGAACATTATGTTGTACCACCGAGCGTGTCAAAATTGTTTGTGCCTTTTTTCAAATAAAGGATGTGCCAAAAAAAATTGTATTGAAATCTCAAAATGTGTAAGCTAAATTGACATTTTGAAAATGTAAATTGCGTGCTTGACTTCCAATAAGATGACTGCAAGAATCGAAAGTACGAAAACCACTAGGTTTGAAATTAATCTCGCAAGGGATGACAATTAACTAAACGAAAGTACATAAACGTAAATTGACAAATATTCAATTGAAAAGATGCTCGAAGCTTTGATCAAACTTGAAAAGTAAAGACTTACAAAAAGAGATAATGAGTGCTGAAGTAAAGCTTAACTCGATGTCATCTCGATGTTAAGAAGATTTAAAGGCAAGTTGAATTAAATAAACAAAAGTTGAAAATCGTTGCGATTTACTGTTGGATTGAGGCATGAGTCTGATCTGATTGTTGGATTGCGAAGCCTTGCAAAATGATGGCAAAGTCTTGTATTTATAGCCTGTAAAGGCAACTGCATTTGGAAAGTTGCTGGAAAATGTATGTACAGTTTTCTTACTCCTCCACTTATGCTGTAATTTCCACCTTCTCATTTTATCCTCTTTAGTAAAATAAAAAAATTCCCGACATGAAAATTATGGAAAAAAGTTTAAATTACAAAAATACCTCACGAGAAAAATATATAAAAATGTTCTTGGATTATCTACGTCCCAAAATTGACCCGAGTAACCTATTTCAAATGCTAAAAATAAAAATGGTGACTAATACCTAACAATTAACCTCTCTATTATAAAGAGCATTCCATTATAACAACAGTATAAATCAGAACCTAAGGTTATCGAATATTATTTGCATTTGATTTATCTGCCATTTTCATATTTGCTGCATTAATATTACTGTTTTAAAGGTCCTTTTTTTCTAATGAATTAGCAAACTGCATTTGTGCCATGTATTAAAATATCACATTCTTGGGTGGAATTAGATTTACACATCCTTTTTCTTAAATCCCTAATCCCTAGTCATTTTTCAAATTCTTCTACACTGCACAATCAAAAGAAGGGACAAGAATAGTATAAAGATAAAATGGTGAAGTTCATCTAACTACGTGGATCTCTACCTTGTCTACAGTCTTTGCTAGGCTACAATCAGTTTCTTCACTCACACATTTACTACTGGTAGCTGTCAATGGTATGAAGAATGTCAAAATATTATACTACTTCCTAAATTCTGATAGTTACTTACAAATAACTGGAAAGAATAGCTATCAAAGCAACATACTAAATTACATGTTTCAATGGTTACAATTGGTGAGGTCTGTGCTGTGCTACTCTCACCAAGGCTGTCCCTTCCCTCCAAGCCGCCGTGCTAATTCAAGATCCTTTTTCACTGAGCCAACAAGGAAATAAATAATGCCTTAGACAATGGGAGAAGCATGCTCTTGCACAGAGTTATGGATGGCTTTGGATCATAGGAAATGATAACAAAAAGATGGTTAATTTGTAGAAACTAATTGACACAAATAAAATTCAATTGCAACAGCCTCCAATAAACCAGGACATCTTAGAAGAAATAAACAATGAAAGTCATCATATGCAGATGTACGAGATAAGAGAAAAAAAGCCCAGCTGGATGGAGAGCACTGACCAGTCAAAACAGATTATGCTTCTATGTAGCCACATTGTAACATTGCTGTACAAAGTTCAATTCAAACTATGTTCACAAATGACTCTGATTCACACCCAGTCTAGCAAAAGCCTATATTTAACATAAGCAACTTTTTATAAGCAACATGGATCACCATTTCTCAACTCTTTACATCATCTTTTAGGATTCCAACAAACTTAAGTAAACAAACTATGGATGATCATACTTCTGATACAAAGAAAAATATATTTGAACTCCTCAATCATTCAATCAAACAAAAATATAGTAGGCAACTGACACTAGCAAATCATCATTTGAACAGAGATTATAAGAGCATCATCATATGTACCCCTAGCTAAACACAGTAATAAAAAAAACAAAACAAAAAATATAATAGCACATCAAGGAGGAAAAATATAAAGAAATAGATAAATAAATAAAAAAGAGACTAATGTTAACAGTTCTGGAAAGTTTAACTTACTTAATGTAACACGCCTTGCGTGAAATGCACATAACATTGAATCTTCAAACAAATGGACCAAGAAATCCTCAGCTGCCTACAAACAACAAAAAAAACCTGCAATTAGAATTCATCAAATCTAAAATGAAGATCTCCTATGATTACTAGTGTAATATGCCCCAGCCTCATGAAGATTATAATCAGAAAAGAGACGCTTGAGTTTGATTGATCACAATAAGCATGGCATAGAAACTGCACAATATAGAATCATGAACATATATCAACCTTATAAGTTTGTCAAATATCGGGAAGAATGTTTACCATGAAGAAGTTTTTACATGCTTGTTAATGGCCTATGACCCAAATTTCGACACTGTGGGGACAAAATTTAAGCAATATAATCACCCTCACTGGTTATACACGCACCAAATGCAGGTATTCATATGTTGTATGCAAGTATGAGGTCTGTATGTATATATGTATGTATGTATGTATGTATGTATATAATACCTCTTGAAGTCCTACTAAAGCTTCAGCTGTCCAACGGTTAACTTCCAGAGAGTATTGCGCAGTGAGACCTCTTACCTGAAATAGATAAGGACTATAAACGCCATCTAATGCAGACCATCTTGATTCACAAAATTTGACTACATAATGCATCCGTGGTGAAGCACCATATAGTTTTAGTTTCGGATGCCAATATCATCAATATATATCTAATTGAAGAATTCAACAAACATGTTTGCATGTAAGGGTATTCAGGAAACTTTTGTGCTTACTTTCAAAATATACAGCTAGTTTTGTTGGACAACCCATGAATATCAATGGATATAGATAAGATAAAATGATAGGCATTATTTTTTCTTAATCAGTTATCTTCATGTCGGCATCTTTTTTTATGAGTCATCTTCATCTAATTGCATATTTGGAGAGAGGAGACTCACAAGACGGATAAAGGGGGCAGCTGGGATAAGCAACTCCGTGGTCTTCTGGAACTTGCGAATTTCTCTCAGAGCCACTGTTCCTGGCCTGAAGCGATGTCTTTTCTTCTTGATTTCTGCTCTAGAAGCTTTAGAAAGTAGTAATGAAAATAAAATGAGAATACAATCCAAGACCTCAGATCACTACTACTGCAATCAACTTGATCAACATCATCTAATTTGAGAGCAATAAACCTCACTTGATGGTGTATCTCTCTGATGTTCCCCTCTTTTTGATCTTGTGGCCTTCTTGGGTACGGAAAGTAGAAAAGGAAAACATTACATGAAATATATATATATATATATTAAAAAAACATAACAAATGATACATCCAGATAAGTATGAAATCTAATAGGAAAGAAAAGTTCAAAGGCTCGGATTAGCTATACATGAGATGTAGAAATGTTCAACTTCATCACATTTGAATCTAAAATCTCTACGTACACTTGTCCAAAAATAAATAATAATAATAATAATAAAATCTACATAGATCCAGAGGGAATTGAGCTCTAAGTTAAACTAAAAATAATAAGCTTCACATAACCATTTTATTTAACCGAAGCGCAAAATTTTAAAGAAAAAAGCAAGAGACGGCTTAACAAGGTTCAGCCATTATTAAACAATTAAAGCAAGCAACAGTTACACTCCCTAGCATGAAAATTTGAATGTTCAGCCATTATTAAACAATTAAATGTCTAGCTTTTCAATTCCAAAAGGTCTAAGAACAAACCAATTGGAATTAGTTCAAAATTTTCATCCGAACATATCAGAAGAGAGAGATAAAGGCTACTTCCACTAAATGCGTTTTCCCAGCAAGCCAAGAGGCAAAACAAGTAACAGAAACAGAGAGAGAGGGTACCGCCGATGGCGTTGACTGTGAAGTTGTTGCGTGATCTCCAGGAGCTGCAAGTGAAGGAAAAATTAGGGTTTAGAAAGAGGGAAAATCAGAAGACATTAGTTTAAACATGTATAGAGATATGAAGAGGCGAAGACAGAAAGAAAAGCGTTAAATAGTATTGTAAGAAATGAATAGGATAGAAAGTAGGTAACCGGATTTATTTGGACCGCGATTCCGGTTCGCCGGATGCTTGGTTCTGGCCATCGGAGAAGAGGGGAAAATAAAATTGTGGAGCAGTAGGTTCCTCTTTTCCTTTGTTTCTACAACTTTTGTATAATCGTTTTGCCGCTCTGTCACTTTTTAAATTTTTGTCCGTTGGAGGTTCCATAAGTATAACATTTCTGCTTCTCCGGACGGTTGATGAGGTGGCTTCGGTTCGCGTGGGAACGACATCGTTTCGGGAGAAGTTTGTTCATGAGGTAGCTTCGGTTCGCGTGGGAACGACATCGTTTCGGGAGAAGTTTGTTCATGAGGTGGCTTCGGTTCGCGTGGGAACGACATCGCTTCGGGAGAAGTTTGTTGTTTTGGAAAACTTTGCAAAAACAATTTTTTCGGTGGCAGCTCTTTGTGCGCAAGATAAAAGCTAAATTATAATTTTGTTTGTGGGTTAATTATAAATTTGCAACAATTTGAAAGTCTATTTACATAGTTTAATTTTTTAATTTCTTGACATTTTAATTTCATTTAGATAAAAATATCCTTATCTTTCTCATTTCTCATTCTCTCTTTCCTGCAAATAAAATCGAAAAATTTGGTTTCTCTTTTCCTTTCTTCTCGGTTTCTCTCTTCCCTTATTTCTTTCTCTTCATTTTCTACAACAAGTTAGGCAACAATCAAAAGAACAATACAATCTAAAAGGGAAAGCTTTGATCATCCAATATTCCAATTCAAAAACCAGGTAAATCTTGAATTGATCCTTACCTACATTTCAATTTCATACAATATTGTAAGATGATAGATACTTGAAATATATGTCAATTTACGTTACACTCACTCACTATGAATAGTCTAGATAAACCATTTCTGCTTGTACTGAATTAGAAAAGACAAAATAAAAATTATGGATTACCGTATCATGCCAACTGATCGCGAGTTGTTTTTTATGGCTCTCATTGTACTAGTGTTACTGATGATGGACAACATCTTTTGAGAGACTATTCGTATAGGTTCGAGTCGTCGCTAATCAGGTTAATGGTTAGATCGAGCCAGGGGCGAATCCAGGATTTCTCCCCCATGGGGGCAAACAATACGACTAAAATAATTTTTATCCAAAAAATAATAATTATAGAAAACCAGAGATCAAAGCTCAAGTTCAAGTAAAATAGTAGCAGAAATACCAAATCAAAATTCAAGTAGGAGCAAAAAAAATACCAAAGGAGAGAGGCAAAGATCAGAGATGGAGTGTTGGACCAACGATTCAATTACGGAGGGATTGGCTGTCGATTTTGATTAAATCTTACTTAGAATTAGGAATATCAATTTAGGCTTAAGAAGAAAGAGGAATTGAGGAAGAATAACTAAAGAGATTCAATAGAGTAAGAGATACTGATGGTTTATTTTAAGACCTATTTAGTTTTACATTTAAATATTTACTTTTTATTATTTTATTTTTGTTGTAAATAAAATGACATAGTTCTAAAAAAAATACAGATGTCAGTGGGGGCAACTGCCCCCAGTAGCCCCATGCTGAATTCCCCCTGGATCGAGCACCAATTTGATTCGAATTTGACACTTTTGGAGTAATTCAAATAAGATAGTGGTATTGGATGATTTTGGGTTCGATTTCTGGTTACGTGTAGAGAAAATATGTAATCTCCCCCTACCTCATCTGATAAATCGATATTGATGTATCTCCACTTGCTTATTCTAAGTGTTTATGTTTATAATTGCTCTAAAAAATTGTTAATCATATCCACTCGAGCCATTTTACAATATTTGCAAAGTTTATTGGACATAACCATGCATAGAGTAATGATATAACTTTATTTAGTAGGTTAAGGAAATTGAAACTTGTGATGATGTTTGTTATTTCCATTCGGTTCTAACTGTGCGCAAATTATAACATAACCTTATGCGTGAAGTTTAGATTTAAAATGATCTCCCCAAATTCGACTTAAAATATACTAATATTTTTCTATCATATTCCAATTTACATAATTGTATACACTATTATAAAATATTCTTGTTTATGGAGTTTGAATGTAAAGTTGTTGGATAAATGTTATTATATTTAAAAAAAAAAATTGAGTTTTGTAACCATACATATAATTATAACATAACTCATTACAATGGATTAAAACTAGATCGACTAGAATTATTATGAAACTACGTACACGTAACTTTGCTTTAAGAAAACATTTCCAAAAGAAACGATATAAAATTTATAACTTCTTGAGCATTTTCACTTTGATAACAATTCACATGATTATACAAAAGAACCCTGACTCGAATCCTGACATGGATCTTGATGCGGATTTGAAATGGATCAACTAGAATTTAGAAGGGAAAATTACACATAAATTCATCTTTTAAAAACTATTTACAACTATGTCAAGTTATAATTTTAAATTATGTCAAACTAGTAAAACCATTACTTTTAATATATTCTAAGGATTGAAATTTATAAATTAGAAATCTAGAATATATTTTTTAAGATTTATGATTTATGAATTGGAGTTTAGAATTTTTAAATTATGATGTAAAATCATAATATATAAAAAATAATGACATATTAAAAATTAAGTTTGGTAATATGACTTAGTAGTAATTTTATACATATTCATGTATTTGACCCAATTTAGAATGGACAGGTCTGCACTTGTAATCCATTTTGGTTAGGATAATGATCCAAATGTGTGAGATAGAGCTTGACCCATATGCTTCTGATTTGGATTCTGAATGGGCCGATGGGCCTGATGTTGGAAATTAATTGGACCCAGTAAAATGGACCAGTCACTTGTTCACTCGCTTCCAAATTGAATGTGGGTTTTAACCCGACTTTTTAAAAGGGTCAAATACATGAATATCATAATTAAGTACAAAATTACAACTAAGTAATATCACAAAATTTAATTTTTTTTTTTTGAAACAACAAAATTTAATTTTTAATATGTCATTATTCTCTATATATTATGATTTTATATTATAGTTTAAAAATTCTAGACTTCAATTCATAAATCCTAAAAAATATATTTTAGACTTCTCATTTATAAATTTTAATCTTTAAAATATATTAAAAGTACTGATTTTATTTGTTTGATATAATCCAAAATTATGATTTGACATAGTTATAAATATTTGTTAAAACATGAATTTTTACGTAGTTTTCCCTTTTTAAATTTACGAGAAAAGTCACCAATTCTTGATGCTTTTAAACGAGGATTTTAAACCTCCCAAATTAAGGTGCTAACTCTTCGGGTAATCTGTAAATTCTACTGTAAATCCTCATCAAGGTCTACGGTTTGCTCTGACCTTGGGAGTGGGTAGACCTACCCTTACCTAAAACTTTTTCTTACCAAATAAAACTCTTCGGGTTCTGAGTCAATTTTTAAACCAAATGATATTTGTGTGGTTTAGTTAATTTATAAGTCAAACCTTGTATTTCAGGTAATTTGTAGAATTAATTTTTAATTGATTTAATCACTCCATTTTGTGATAAATAGTCACAATGACAATTCTTGATGAAATCATGGGTTTGTAAACTGCATAAAACACAGACCAATATTTACAAACTTTTAAATCACGACAATCGTTCTTACAAATTGATCAAATCATATGATTTATTTTTATATTTTTATCTTATTATTATTAACGAAACCTTTTATTTTTTCCCTCAATTACTGTTGCTTAGTTAGATTTATCTTTTACAAGGTTAATGTGTATATTTTGAATTTTTTATATATATAAAATGCCATAAATAATTTCATTAGATGAAAAAATACAAATATATGAAGAAAATTAGGAGAAATAAAACTCCACATTTATATAAAAAAAATGGTAAATTTCAAATAAAATCCATGTGGTTTCACTAATTTTCAGATAAAGGACTGTGATTTACTTTTTATCAAAACGAGGATTGAGGTTTTTTCAATTTTAGCAAAATAAGGACTTTTTCGATTGATACTATTAAAATCACCCTTGACGACTTTAAAAATGACATATTTTAAGAACTACTAATATTCTAAGCAAATTTAATTATTCAACTTTTTTATTTTGAGGTTATTTAGATGAAGTTTGGTAAAGAGAGAGAAAGTTAATGTTTAGAGAGAGAAAGTTCCAAAAAAGATGATTTTCGAAAATCGAAAATGTAGTTCCATAGGAAATATGACATTGAACAACTTTAATTCTTGAAAATTTTCATTTTCAGGTCGTTAAAGATGGTTTTAATAGCATTAATCCAAATGTGAAACCTCAATCCTCGTTTTGACAAAAAGTAAATCATAATCCTTTATCTGAAAATTAGTGAAACCACATGGGTTTTATTTGAAATTTACCCTAAAAAAAGACTACAAAAAGCAATATGTATATTTTGAATTAAATCTTAAAAATACAATCTATTCTTAACTAATATTTATCATATAAATTCCTTCTATTAGTTTTTTTTTTTTTTTTTTTTGTAGAGGTATGCTTATTTTGTGTGTTTTCACCATTGGATGAATTTTATACTTCATCATCCAATGGTGAAAAAATAAAATAAGTATAGAATACACCTTTTTTTTACTCCATAAACTCATTATATATTATGTGAGGATCACATATTTCTAAAAGATTCATTAACATATTAATTAACATCAAAACGATAAACCAGGTGCCTTCTATGCTTAGTTTATTTTTGACAAAATAAGTTTTACTTTATTTTTTCTACTATTAAATGAGCTTACTTTGTCAAAATTCATCACCATCTAATGGTGAAAAAAACAAAATAAGACTTACTTTGTCAAAAAACAAAGTAAGTATAGCCTAACCCGATAAACCAAATATTCAAATATCATTGAAGAATATATGAATATAACTGAAAATATAATGAATTTAACTTATATAAAAATAAACTGCAATGCCTCAAATAATTTAACATTATATTCTGATTTAACAAACATTATCTAAATATATCTGTATATAATTGGCAATTGTACCAAAATATATCAGAATATAATTAATTAACTTTCAAAAATATAATTCCTTTTGATAAATTTACTTAAGATAAAACTACATATATTCCGATATGATTTTTAAATTTATTAGAAATTTGCTGAAAATTCAAAAAAATGGCACATGCAAAAATTGATATTTATAAATTCACACACACCCATTTATTAGGACCGTCTAAAGTATAACCACATTAAAAAAAATATATATTAGGTTGAAAACTCGAAAGAGCGACCTAATAAAAAGATGGCAAATAAAGTCAAAGTCGTCTATTAGGTTGACAACCTGAAAAGACGACCTACGCAACAATCAAGGCATAAGAGAAAATGATGAGTTAGAGAACATGTATTGGAATAAAACTAATCTTTTGAATATAGTTTAATTTTATCGATGAAATGTTGTGCTTTTTTCTTGGTAGATACCAATCATCAGGGCCGTTCCTGACCTTTTAGAGGCCCGGAGCGAGATGATAAATTTGGACCCCCATATATACATTTTTAAGTTGGAGGTTGAATGATTTTTTTATCACAAGGAATAAGGTACTAATTTAGTCATATGGTTATTAGGAGAGAGCAATTAGCATTCATAAATAAAATATTGTAATTTTTAGCCTAACGTTTATCAATTGGTACATTTTCAAGCTTAATTGACGAAAATGAGATCTTTTATGTGTAATTTCTTGTTCTATCCTCACTCCAACCTCCACCGTTCTGGTCACTCAATATGGAAATAATTCATTTTTAACGTTAATGGAAAAAACTCATTTTTAATCAACTAGGTTTGAAATTGCATCAACTCGTAAACGTTATGTTTAAGATTGCACTATTTTCTATATGGAAGCTAAATTAGTAGTGCAGTAGTAACGAGTATACTAACTAGAATTATTTGTGTACTAAAATAACAAGTATATGTGTCATGTAAAATTGCAAGAAGTAAATATTATTTTTCATATTGAATATATATATTGACTTTTTTTTTGAATGAATTGACTTAAATAGTTATTTTTTTATACAATATATAAATTGATAATTTAGATTTAAGAAAACATGAAAATTATAGTAATAATTCATTACAGAAAATAAATAGAAAAAATATATTTAATTACGATAAAATAAGGTGGCAGAGGAAATTTTTTTTGAAAGTAATTAAAAAATTGGTAGAAAGATGTTTGAACTCTCAATCTCAATAAATGGAAAAAATATATATTTGATAGTGATAAAATAAGGTGGTGGAGGAAAAAAATATGGGAAAATTACAAAACTAGGTCAAATGGGAGGCCCATTTACTCAACCTATTACATATCTAGACTCATTTTGTGTGACTTTCCAAAAATACCCCCAATATTTACGCGCGGCTCGCCCCATCCCGTCTGACTTCGCATATTCCATACTATGCGAAGTCTGCGAAGTAAATGTTTGGGTTTGCTTGATGAATTTAGTTCGCATATGCGAAGCCTGGATGTGTTTTGAAGCTAATTCGCGAAGTAGTATATAACAAAAAAGGGCAAACAACAACGGATTATAACATTCAAATCATAACATTATCAAAATTTACAAAAAGATTGCCACAATAACAACATTCAAATCATAACATTATCAAAATTTACAACAAGATTGCCACAATAACTAATCTGGTACCAATTTTGAAACGAAGATTACTCATCCGCTTTAAAATTGGCACCGGATTAAGTTAGGTCCACTTTGAAGATTGGCACCATAGGATGGACGTGTCCCATGGTGCACCCCGAGATTGACACAATCTCTCCTAACGAATCATTTCAGGAGTGAATGTGTCAATCTTGGGGAAGTTCATCCCTATACAGGAAGGAAAATCATCTTCCCTGCAGCCCAGTACGCCGCCTTCCAGAAAGGGATGTTACGTATTCAACCATCTACAGAAAACATTAACCGTGTTAGTTATGAAAAAGGACGATTTTGGATTCGCGAAATGAAAATTAGCGAAGCATGCGAATGTAAATGTGCATGGGAAGAGGTGATTTTACTTCGCATAACGATTCTTTCGCGAAGTCTGCGAGGTCTGAAATGTGACTATCTACGTCGCATATCGATGCTTTCGCGAAGTCTGAAACGTAAGGATCTATTCGCAGACTTCGCGAACTAATAGATTCGCGAGGTAGATCCATACGTTTCAGACTCTTTCTCTTCGCAGAACGTCGCGAATTCATCGATTCGCGAAGTAGATCATCAAGTTTTAGGCTCGTTCTCTTCGCAGATCTCCGCGAATTCATCGACTACGCGAAGTGAATTCATGGAAAACGCAGGAAAAACAGCAGATACTTACATTTTTCGCTCCTAACAGTATGATAAACTGGGAAGAACGACGGAAATAACGTAGAATAACCATTTCTGGAATGGTAACAAGAAGAAAGAAACCAATTAACGAACAGGAAGATGAAGAACCATGGCTTCGTTTTCTAGGGTGAGGAAGTTGCAGAATCAAGAGATGAAAAGAGAACTTCATTGTGATTTGGAAACATGGTGCAGATTTCATGCAATTTAAAGGCAAATAGGAAGATCAAAAGTCTTCAAATCATTAATGGAGGAGCCAAACCGTTTTCGCGCACCAAGGAGAACAGGGGAGAGAAACCGATAGAGTGAGGGGAAGTGGGAAGGGTAGGGGTATTACGAGAAAGTCACACAAAATGAGTCTAGATATGTAATAGGTTGAGTAAATGGGTTAAATATGTAAATGGGCCTCCCATTTGACCTAGTTTTGTAATTTTCCCAAAAAATATTTGAAAGTAATTAAAAAATGTGAAGAAAGGGGTTCGAAACCCTCAACCTCGGGCTAAAATGAAATCAATAGATAACTCATCGTACCAACTAAACCAATTATTTTAAATGTTATATATTCATATCTGTATTTATATATACACTATAAAAATATTTTTTTTGGCCCCTTATCGTTATGGGCCCTGGGCGGGCGCCCCTCGTTTCATAGCCCAGAGCCGGCCCTGCCAATCATGTAAAAGGACACAAAAGGTTTCTCGACTTTCTTGATTAAAAAGTCAAGAATCGTAGCTTAAGAAATTGCTTATGTGAGAGTGAAATTGGATTGGTTCAAAAAGATTAATGAAAAACTTAGTTCTAAAACTAGATGTTTATGACTATAACAAAAATAATAATGAGAACCAAAACCTTGTTATGTTGGTGTTTGTATGAGGTGGTTATCGTTTACACAACAAACAATATGATAATTCAAGGACATCACCTATATTAGTTAGCTGTAAGTAAATGTATTTTCACAAAGGAATGTTGAAAGGTTGTTGCGTACCTATCTTATGCAGATATTAACTCTAAAGAGTTATCACCACATCGAATCTTTTCGCTTCCAATGTGGGATTTTTTTTTTATAAATATGAACCAAATTGTTTTAGATTTAGTTTTATTAAAATTCTCAAACGTTGCACACATTCATCTAATCTAAAAATCGCAACGCTTCAAAAACGTTGCCTTTGTCCATTTGGAAGTTGGTTATAACTAATTAGAGTTAAATCCAAAATGTTGCAATTCTTTCAAATCGTTGTTTTGAGTGAAAGTTTTTTTTTTTTTTTTTGATAGAAAATGCTTATAATTTCATTAGATCAAAACTCAACAAGTATAATAAAAAAAACAACAGTAAAGAATCAAATCTTATAAGATTTACAACGAGAATAAAATGACTACATAGAACAAAAAGGGCCATAAAGGCATAAAAAATACAAAACAACAATGAAACATATATTTCTCATAAATCGGAATCTGCAGAAAAGTAGATGCAATCCAAATTTCACCATTTACGCCACTCCGAACATTTGGATCTGAGTCCTTTCTTTTGTTGAAACCACGTAGATTTATTGATCCACGGATAAGATAAACCGTTTCTGCTCTTGTTAAATCGGAAAATAATATAAACAATGGAATAGTAGAAAGCAGATACAATTTAGACGGATAAAGAGATTCGATGAAATATATGAACACGGACTAAAAAGAAAAAAAACAATAATAAAAAATAAAAAATCCTAACCCGGTTGGAGGAGGAAGAAAGAAGACAGACTTCCTTCGTCCTCCTCAAAGTAGATCAACAAAATAAAAACCTTTAACAGAAAATGGTGAGTGAAAGTTAAATCCAAAATGTTGTAATGCTTATGAACCGTTATCTTTGTCTATATCAATGATTTTTTTTTTTTTCCTTTTGGAATAACTACATTTTCCAAAATATTTTCTCTACTACTTTTAAGTTCAATTATGCAACTCTGCAATTTTTCGTTCTTGTCTCTCTGTTTGATCTGTATTTTTGCTTTGGTAATAACTTTTATACATGGTTCGAGTTTGCCCATGTTTTTGTTGTATCTTATGAGACCATAGCCTAATGCAGCTAAATCTATCTTAAAAAACCGATATCATTACACTCCACCAACAACACAACAACATACGTGATGTTCAAAAATGAATTATAATAAAGAAAGAAAAGAAGACAAATCAAAAACAAAAAATGTTTTTCATTCCAAGCGCCGTCTACACCAACCAAGCGGCTAAAAACGCCCAGAATCCCGATTTGAGGGAAATTGAAACGAATTCTCGATCCCAGATGCAGGCTGTCCATACAGCCGTTTTGTTTTCCTTAACATTGCCTATATCACTAACTAGTTTAAAATAGATACAATGATCTGTAAAACCATGTATCTCCATATTTAGCTATTTCTTCCAACCCAACCCAACACCAAACCACCTCTCCTCCCTTTTGCACTTACCAAAAACACCTCATACATTGCAAAGTTCCTTCACATCCCACCAATTTCAGCTCCTACTATTTAGTTTCCATTAACAAGAATATATCAGGGAAATGTTCCCTCATTAACATTTTGAGTACTCAGAAATATCACTATATGTCCAACACACCACGTCATTCATACGTTATAATATTAACGTGGTACGCCATACGTAAAGGAGCAAAGATTTTCATAAGAATATCCATAATACTCATAATTACTTTCCCTCTTCCTTCATATACCACACAATTTTCATATTGTTCCTCCAAAAAGCACTGGATATATAAAGATAATGTTAAATCATAAACTACTTCTACAAAAGGATACATCAACAGAGAGCTAAAAGAAATATAATTTGTATTTATTTACTAACAGGCCACAGATCATCACCTTATCCTGACTAGCTAGATATGTGGTACTTGAAAATTGTACATATATATATATGAGCAACACAGGTTGGAGAACTCACAAAATATCCTAGAAATTCCTCGTGACGCAGTTGATTGTTGTCGAATCATTCTTCAAGACTTCAATGGAACTCTATAATTTTAGGGCTGGGATGGAGAAGGAGATGTTGGGGGTTTTAAATCTGGATACTGCAATATAACAATGCCAAATATTTGTTTACTGTGCAAACCAATGAAAAAGAGAAAAATGCTAGTAATTAGAGTCATAAAAATCATAAAAGTATTGAAAATGAGATTTACATATGGATAAGGCGAAAGTGGCCTCGAAAACCCGGAAATTGATTCTGCTTTAACTGAATTTACTTTGGGAGGTGGCTCTACCGCTACTTCTGAGGTTGCCGTCAGTACAGTAGTATCTGCTGGAGCAGGTTCTGAACTTACCTTCTGTGCAGTAGTATCTGCAGCTGCTTCTACGGGCGCAGGCACAGGCTCGGGAAGTGCCTTACTTGTCGCTGGAACCGGTAGAAGAGCTTTCCCAATTTGCTGAATTTACAAAGTAGTTTTCATTTTTGTTCATACTTAGCTATCACATGTTATGTAATAAATATCAGAGTTTCAAAAATCAAGTTTAATACCTTTATCTCATCAACGAGCTCTTTAGGTGCAACCTTGGTGTTTAAAAATTCATCAACTTGTTGCAGAGTTTTCTTACGGTCCTGCCAAGGTAGGTAACAAGTTCATGCTTAATACGAACCAAAATGTTTTTGATTTAATGATGCACTATAGTTTTTGAATAATCATTATGAAAAGGGTGCCTTTCTTTTTAATTTTTTCTTTGGAGCATATAATTTAAACCGGAACACATGCAATGTAATGTAATGAAATAGAATCAAACCCGACCAGACTTCAGGGACGTATGTTGTACATCAATCATTTTTCAAAGAAATAAAATGTAGTTTTGAGGATGTCGAAGACATACCTCTGCGAATATAAGTTTCTTACTGGCAAGTTGAACTATTGCAGCTGAGCCTAATACTTGGAGTATTGTTTCAATCTGTAAAAGAAAAGGAAAAACTGAATCATGTTCGTCAGGTTACAAACTCTGTTGTACTCAAAATAAAAGCAGAAGACCAAACAAAAAACAAACCTCGGAGAAGGCTAATACACCAAGCCCAGCAGCGGCTGCAATCCCAACGGTTAAACCCAGGCCATCTGATCCATCCTGCCAAATCATTTCAGTGATTACTTAGACATAAACGCTATTTTTTATAATATTATTGAGAACATTACCAAATTATTATTGATAATAAGATACTTACTCCAAGTGCTTCAGTGATAGCATCTGTGAAACTGCTAAGATCAAGACTGAATGATTTGCTAGGAGCTATCCAAGGAAGACCACTATTCTGCCAAGTTTCAATCCAATTCACAATATGTTAATCTAATTAAAGAAAACACATATTATATATGGATACCAAAACAATAATAGACCAGAAAAGTACCATCCATCCCCGGGGTCCTTCTGCTCCATCTTTTATAGCATAAGCACCTTTAAATCCATTTACAGCCACCAGCTCCGCTACCAATTCAGAGTTTCCATCAAATCTGGCCTTCCTCAAAAGTTTCACAACATTAGTTCTCTATCATTACTTTAATGACAAATAACCAGCAGCGCTAATTTTATAAGTTTGGGCACCATTTAGTCTCTTTCTTTGGTGCATATCTGCATGCTTACAGCCGGTGTAATTGTACTCATACAAGAACGTGTGAGAAGGAAAAAAAAAAACAATAACAAAGATAAGCAGGTTTGCATGCATTATACTCTAATATACCCAACCATACTATATAATCTTGAATTACTGAATAT
Organism: Euphorbia lathyris; assembly: GCF_963576675.1. NCBI lineage: Eukaryota > Viridiplantae > Streptophyta > Magnoliopsida > Malpighiales > Euphorbiaceae > Euphorbia > Euphorbia lathyris. The sequence goes on along the minus strand of NC_088911.1, from coordinate 28,483,369 downwards.
TTGAATGTTTTCTGTTCCTCTTTCTCCATCTATTAATTTGATATTTGCTATATTTCTATTAGTGTTGTTGAGATGGACTAGTAGTAGTTCTTAGTGATGAAATTAAGGGTAAATTACACCCATGAACTCTCAACAAATTCATTAACCTTTGAGCACTCCAAAGCTGGTAACCTCTATTGTAAGACTGGTGAAAATGATATTGTAAGCAACTTTAATTTTTGAAGTTTTTGATTTTGGGGTCATTTAGGTATTGTTTGGTTAGGAAAGAAAAAATGATTGAGACAATGCTCCAATAATGGTGATTTAGAAAATAAAAAACATGATTCCCTGAAAACTGTGGTTCTAATCAATTTTCATTTTTTAACTTTTCCATTTTAAAGTTGTCAAGTCATTTACATAAGAGACTTTATGAGACTTTATGTTAATAAAGGACAGTGCAGGGACTTTCATGTCTGATATTGAAGTTCAGGAACTATACAGAATAAGGCCCAGGTTGAAGGGCTAGAGGTGTAATTTACCCATGGAATTAACTATGATTATTTAACATAATTGGCCCCTCATTATTTAATTTTGGTACATTGAACATATTAAATCATCAATCTTTCATTTGAAGATATTAAATCATCAATCTTTCATTTCAAGATCTTTTTTTTTCTTTTCACATACAGCTTTTATAGCCAGAAAAGACAGCTTTTCAGCTTTTTATAAAACTATATTAACAAAACATTATTCATTTCATCTCGATTCACAATTTGCATTTTAATTGTTCAAAATCAGTTCTTTTATATGCATGAGGAAGTTATGGATAAAATGTAAAAACATTATTTGGAACTATAAAAATATAATTTTAGTGACAGATGAAATAATTAATGTTTTTTTTAAGTGATTTAGATGTCTGCAACTAACTAATTGGGCAAACAGAAATTTAACCAAAAATAAAAAACCAAGCTTAAGGTAAGTTTGAAATAAAAGATTAGAGGCTCAATGCCCAAAGTTCGAATGATTAGGGGCCAGGTTGTTTTTGCTCGATACATGATGATAAACGATCCTATAATGTACTGATGAGAATGATCATATAATGTACTGATGAGAATGATCATATAATGGAATTTTATAGCTGAAAACAATGCTGGAATCAACGTAGTAGCTACTAGTTTTCCAAATTGTCCATGAAGAAAATTAATATTAACCCACAAAAAACAATCCATAAAACAATTTCTAATTTGCATTTGGGAAAAAAGCCTTACTTGTCTAGAATGAACAAAGTAGTAGTCTCTGGTTCCTTGAATTTCAAAGAGAGCTTCTTCAAAAACCCTGGCTTATCCTCACCATTGTAAGCAATGGACACCGCCTTCTTTCCTAAACCCTTGATATCAGGACTCCCTACTTTTCTCAACTCCACCGGCGCTCTTATATCAAGCAACTGAGCATCACCACCCTCTCCCAAAACCGCATAAGCCTTCTTTGCAGACTCAACACCCCAGGGTTTAGGTTTTTGAAACACCCGAGACAAAATCAATGGAAGTGCCAAAATTACAGCACCACCTGCTAAAATTACAGGATTTTCAGCTGCGAAACTTACAACATTATCAACAAAATCAGACGGACTTGTGGTCGTCGATTGTTGCAGTGCTTCCTCGTATGTTAAAGCTTTAGCTGACCCACTAACAACTGAAGATAAGAGCACTAATCCGCCACGGAAAGACCTCGAAAAAGTATCGGAATTGGGGATTTTAAGAGGCGAAATTGCAGGGAGAGTAAGAAACTTTCTGGGTTCTGTTCTATTTTGAGAAAGAACAGAAATTGGGGTCAATCCTGCAGCATGGAGGGCCTCCATGGCATAATTCTAAAAAAGTTGCAGAAATTAATAAATTATGCTAAAGTTTGAGGCATAATGAAGAATGGGGGTTTTATGTTTTATGCAGATTTTGATTGAATGGACAGGAAAAGTAAGCAAAGCAAAGCAGGGGATAACAATGTTGTTCAGTGAGTAGAATTTGATGGTGAGATGGCGCCAAAGATTGGAATGTTTCCACTCATTGAATGACACGTGGAAGAGAGATCCAGAAATTGATGATCACAGTGGAATTTTGATGGCTTGATCACTTAATGTACTGTGAGAAAATGTGTGGCTGAGAAATGATACAGTACCTAAAACCTTGAGTACAGAAGTACATGATTAAGTTTGCTAATTGTTTTATAAAAAAAAAAAGTTTGGTAATTGTTTGACTAAAGATTGATTATCATCAGTTTTGGTCACTAGGGTTTTTGCGTTTCGCATTTCGTGTTCGTTTCCATTGTTTTCTGTTTTTTCGTAGCTATATTTTTTAGAAACAACCTTTCTTAGTATCGATTTCTGTTTCCGTGCAACATAAATTATGATTTATGAATGTTGTGAACAATAATCCTACTATTTGAGAAATGATTAGATTTGTTATTGGGAGTTAGAAAAACTAGCAGTATCTCAGAAACTACTTCTTAATCTTGGGTGGTGTTAGAATATTGTCACTAAGTTTTTAGTGGAGTTAGATGAAACAAACACAAAACTAAATTAACAGTAAATTAGATTTTTGAGTGGATTTACTGTTAATGAAATTCAGATTACTTCTGAAGCAAGTTTTATTCAGCTGTTAGAACTTCACTGTGCCTTGGAAAATATATAACTGAAATTAGTTTAAAGTTCAACACACACCTTCCTTCATGAACATTTGTATTCGTTTGTGAACAGTCGTGTCTGTTCGTGAACAGTCCTTCGCGAACAGACACATTAATTCAAATTTTATTTATATAGAATGAAGCTGTCAAATTTTACATACGGAAAATTAAAATACTTGTTGAATTTTCTTTTATATTGTTCTTGTTTTTCTGCTTTGGTGATAATGAATTTACGTAAAATAACTATGTGCTTGTGTAATCTGTTGTATTTTGGGATACGATTGCAACGAAATTTGTTTTAACGAGACAACTAATACAAATTTCAGATTTGTCTAATCCTGTTTTTTTATTCCAGTTTTATTGTTCATACATTTTTCTGTATTTTTTGGACTAATTACCTCTAACATTTTAAAGACAGAATATATCTTCTGATTGTCTAAAAAACAAATCGATGTATGATAGTGTATTAATTAAATAATGAACCTATTCACTTAAGTTGAAAAAACTGAGGCTCTTGGGGTAAATTATATACGTGGTGTATAACCTTTACTCCAAATCACACTTTGGTGTACAACTAAAATTTTGTCACACTAAACCGTACGAGCTTCAGGTGAACTCCTACTAAAGTGTACAGCCGGTTTTTATGACTGGTCAACGCAAGTCAATGTTGCCATGTCAGCAATTTGACCACTTTAAAAAATCAAAAATTGACACTCTATTACGAAATTACTAAAATATCCTCACCCCTTCCTTGAACCCTCTCTTTCACTCTTTTACTTTCTCTCTCTAAATCCTCTCTCCCTCTATCCTGGGTACAAAAAAAAAAACCTTAAAAAACTTAAATCTAAACAAAGACAGCCGACTTCCCTTCCCTTCAGCCAGCCACTCGACTGCATCCTTCCCTTTCATCCCGCCCGACTTCTTCCCTTCCCTTTACAACATTTTCTCTTAATCTATTTACTCTTCTAAAATTCCTTAAGTTTTCTGTGCAAAATATATTGTGGCTGCCATGGTTTGATTTATGATATTGACTACAAATCGATGTGTTTTCATGGCTTTATGTGGTTCGGATCTTGTATAGGGGTGTTAGAAATCAATTAACTTCATTCTTTCCATCAATTTTTAGTTTAAATTTAAAATTTCTGCATTTTGGATTTCATCTGCATTTTCATCTAGGTTTTATGCAAAATTTGTTGTGTTTAAATTGTTAAATCTTCTTCCATTACTGATTAAAACCTGAAACAGCTTAATTTCTTCACGAAATTCATGAATATTTGCTTAAAGTTGAGATTTCTAGTTTTCTGTTTGGGTTTTTTCAAACTTTCTGCAATGTTAGAAGCAAAGTCGAATTCGAGGTAGTGAAGAAGAAAGATTTGGCGTTACTGTCGTTGCAGCCGTGGTGGTCGAGGTTGAAGATGGGAAGGATTTCTTACTGGAGATGCATTTTAATAATTCGTAGAGAGAGGTAGAGAGAAGATCTAGAGAGAGAAATGGGATAAAGAGGTTGAAGGAAGAAGATAGATGGTATTTTAGTAATTTTATAAGGTTTAAGGCTATATTAGTAATTCCATAAAGGGTGGGTCCCACTTTTTTTAATTCTACAACTGATAAATACTGACATGGCATAGTTAACCAGCGTTACTGGTTATAAAAACCAATTGTACACTTTAGTGGGAGGTCACCTGAAGCTCGTACGGTTTAGTATGACAAAATTTTAGTTGTACACCAAAATATGATTTAGGATAAATGTTGTACACCATGTATATAATTTACCCAAAAGCCAAGAGCCAAGAGCCCAGGCACTCAGTTACTTTCTTGTAAAATATAACTTTTGTGTCTACTTTTTGTTCGGGTTCCTAATTTTTTCGAAAAAATTTGTGGTCTTTGTTTTCATATCCTTTTCATTACTAATTCTAACATGAGTATAGTATGGTAGCTTACCTTACCTTCATGTTATGCAATAATATTGGAAAAGAGATAGTTGAAAGAAAAATATTGTTCCATGTTTCTAAAATGTTAGAATCCAATGAATTTTTTTTTTTTTTATAAAAGTGTCATATTCCATTTCATAGAATCATAAAGTACAAATACAGCACAATAAAACTTCCCACCCATACAGGCTATAGCCAGTATAAGATCCACAAAGGGAAGAAAATAGACTACAAAGAGCAAGAAAAAGACTACAAAGAGCAAGATAAAGACTACAAAAAGCAATAAAAACCCACAAAGGATACAAATACAATAAAATAGAAATCATATACTTCTCGGAAGTCGAATCCCATTGAAAAACAGCTGTAATCCATTCTTCATCATCTAGCATCTTCCGGACATTCGGATCTGAGTCCTTTCTTTTTTTGCAACCACGCAGATCTATAGATCTGCGGACAAGATGAATCTTTTCCGCTCTTGCTAAGACCGAAAAAAGAATAAACGATAAAAGTATAACTAACAGGTGTAGATCTGAAGGAAAAGAGATTTGAGAAAGTATATAGACTTCAAACTAGAAAGAAAAGATAAAATTGAAGCTAAAAAAACAAAAACAAAAACTTAAATGGGAGGAGGAAGAAGGAAGACAAGCTTCCTCCTTTCTCCTCTAAGAGAACTTGAACAAAAGAAGGAGGCGAGGCGGTGGCGGTGGCGATGGCGGTGGCGGAAGCTTGAAAAGAAAAGAAGCAAAAGGAAAGAAAAATAGTAGAGAGATGGAGGAGCCCCTCTCTCTCTACAAATCTAGAATCCAAATGAATTGGAAAACCTATTTTGTGTGTAATTTCTATCTGCTTTCATATTATATCTTTTTGACATTATTTGTTCCACATTTAGATAATTTAGATAATTGAATATTCACAGGTTAGAAGTTTTAGATTGTTGGTTAAACTTAACGAATTATTTTATTTAATTAGAAATAAAGTTGAAAGCGAAATATAATAAAACGTATTATATCCATTTATTTATTGTCGGATCTTTTTATTTGGTATAAATATATTGTTGTTTTTTTCTTAATTAATTTATTTCAGTTCTCAGTAACAATAATTGAAATTGAGAAAGGAGACGCAACCGGTTCTAAAACCAATAAGAACACTGTCACTTTAGAGGCTCCTCGTCTACCAGTATATGTGCCAACTTCTGTCAGTCATAGTGAACATCTTAAGAAGTTCACTGGTGTGAATTTCAAAACGTGACAATAGAAAATTGTTGTTTTATTTAACTATGCTTAACTCGGCTAAATGCTTCAAGGATTATCCTCCTATAATCAAAGAGGGGGTAAATCTCATCAATGGTGTACAAGCTTTACCCAATTTCACACTTTAGTGTACAACCTTCAATTTGTCTCACTAATATGTACGAACTTATAGGTGAACTCCTACTTTGGTGTATAGCAGGTAAAAATGACCGGTCAACGCTTGGTCAACGTGTCACCTCAGCATTTTTCACACACCCATTTAAAAAAGTGGGACCCACTTCTTATACAATTACTAAAATGCCATTCTTCCTTATAAAAATTACTAAAACACTCTTATCCCTTTCCTTCCAACCTCTCTCTCTATCTTTCTCTTTCTCTCTCTAAGTCATCTCTCTAAAAAAAAAACTTTCAATCCGTCTCTAACTTTCAAATTCTACCAACGTGGAACAAGCTCCAATTACACTTGAAAATGGCACAATATGAAGTCGTTAATCCATGAAATATTTATGGATTAGCTACCTGATATGCCTAGAATCTATGGCTACGATGTCCTCAACGGGCTCCCCAAACTTAAATGACTAATTTCTATGTTCCAGAAATATTGGGTAATTAACCCTCTACTCTTTGTTCTTTTTTTATTAATTCTTTCTTCCGTGGTGTTTTCACTTTTCGTGCATTTGCATTATTATTTATTCTTTTGCTGCCTAACTTCTTTTCTCTCCAGTTTTTAATTCCTAATAATCAGTGTTTTGAAAACCGGACCGGATCGGCCGGTCGAACCGGTCGAACTGCGAACCAGTCAAGTGTCCGGTCCGGTTTTAGCTATACAGGTTCAACTATATTAAACCGCATCAAACCGGGGTTGAACCGCGAACCGGTGTTGAACCAGTAAACCGGATTGACCCTGGTTTTTTGCCATTTTTTGAAAAACATATTGAATTAAGGAAAAAATTTAAAAATTAGGTAGAGAACAACCTCTTTAATAATTGGTGTTAATTAATTTAATTTTAATCTTAATATTGTGTTAAACTATGAGTTTGATTTTAGATGTGTGAATTTTTAATTAATGTGTTAAATTAAGGATTGGTTACCGATGTGTGAATTTTTATATTATTTGTATGAATTTTTAATTTTTAATTAATATGTTAACTTAAGAATTGTTTATTATATGTATGAAATTTTTAATTTTATGTTCAATGAAACATCATTTTATTTTTTATATATATATTTATTTATTTTTTTATCCGGTTGAACCTATTGAACCTTGAACCAGTTGTCTCACCGGCTCAACGTCCGGTCCGGTTTTCAAAACATTGCTAATAATATAACTCTTTGAAGCTAAAAAGTCACTCATTTATATTTTATTGTTTTACTGTTGCTTTTCTTTTATTAATTATTATCACCAACCAGATATGCATTACGCCTATTTCACTTTTTGAATATTTCTTTTCCATTTTTAGACATTCATTTTGTTTTCTACATTATTAAATGTTTCATAGAAAGAGTGTCTGAGTTTATGTAATTTTGAAGTGATGCAGCAGTACGCAGAAAGATGGATTCTTTATTTGGTGGGAAGAGTGGATTTACGGTGCCATTTAAATTAAGGGTATGGGATGATGAGAAAATGAAAGGTCTAACATGAAATTACAAATTCTTTGAAAGGGGAGAAATTGAATTTTTTTTGGAGAGAGGAGTTAGAGAGATGACTTAGAGAGAGAAAGGGAAAGATAGAGAGATGGATTGTAAGGAAGGGGATAAGTGTATTTTAGTAATTTTATAAGGAAGAATGGCATTTTAGTAATTGTATAAGAAGTGGGTCCCACTTTTTTAAATGGATGGATGAAAAATGCCGAGGTGACACGTTGACCAGGCGTTGACCGGTCATTTTTACCTGCTATACACCAAAGTAGGAGGTCACCTATAAGTTCGTATATATTAGTGAGACAAATTGAAGGTTGTACACCAAAGTGTGAAATTGGGTAAAGGTTGTACACCATTGATGAAATTTACCCATCAAAGAGGATGAGATAGATGTTAATATCGCTTTAACGCGATGGAAGGATGGAGGCATTTTACAGTGTCTATCAAGTCAAGCAAACGACAAAGGAATAATTGAGAATCTCTATACCATAAATATAAATCAGAGGATGTCAGGGCTAAAAAATTCTTAATCGGGCAATTTTTGAATTATAATATGGCAGATTTCAAGAAAGTTGTAAATCAAGTGCAAGATTTACAACTTATTATCCATGAAATCCATGTCGAGTGTATGTCAATTTCTTAATCATTCAAAGTGACAGCAATAATAGAAAAATTACTGATTGGATGGAAGGATTTCAAAAATTACCTTAAGCATAAGCGAAAGGAAATGACAATTGAGGAACTTATTATTCGACTCCGAATTGAGGACAATAGAGGCACGGAGAAGAAAATCTCCAATGTGGCTAGGGCCAATATGGTGGAGACTAATAAAAACTCCAAGAAAGAAAAAAGGCAAGAAGATGAAATTGGGTCCCAAATGTGGCATATCCAAGAATACTAAATTCAATGAAAAATGCTACAACTGTGACAAAACGGGACACAAGTCATCTGACTGTAGGCTGCCGAAGAGGGTCAGTTCAAATGAAGCAAACGTTGTGGAAATCATTGCACAATATGTATCTAACATCGATCTATATGTTGTGGTGTCGGAGGTCAACATGGTTGATTCCAACCTAGAGGAATGGTGGTTAGATACTGGTGCCACATGACACGTTTGTTGTGACAATGAGTCCTTTGTTAAACTGACTCCTCAAACTGGAGAAAAGCTCTTTATGGTACCTCTAAGATCAAAGGGAGTGAGACTTTGATTCTGAAGATGACTTCTAGGAAAGAAGTGAAGATACAAAATGTTTTGTATGTGTTAGACATTCGGAATAACTTGGTTTCAGAAAGCCTCCATAATGCACACAACTTTAGGATGGTCTTTGCAGCCGAAATATTTATTTTGACTAAAGGGGGATTGCATATGGGAACGAATGGGATGTGAAAACCCAATGCAATTTCTTGTAATCCAAGTTTAATGAATATTAATAAGAAAGATGTTTCTTCCGTTTATATCATTAAGTCATTTAATTTGTGCATGGTAGACTTGAACATGTTAATTATGATATGATGCGTAGATTAATTAATTTAGATCATATCTCTTCATTCTAAATTGATTTTAAACATAAATGTGAAATTTGTGTTGAAATTGAGAACTCTCTGTTCCATTTGCTAAAATACCCATTTATCTACTATTTATGCTATGTTTATTTCTCTCTCTAACTCTTCCTTTCTCTTTCTAAAATCAGTGTGGCTCTAATTCTCATTTTCTCTCTCTAAAGCTTCATTGGATCTACAACAACTGATATGCTGATTCTTCCAGAAGCCACATAAATTACATCCATCAGATTCTGGACAAGAATTCAACTATTACTGCTTTCCTCATCCCCACATTTGCTCTCACTTCTCTTCTGCTGCATTAAAGCCCAAATATTCCACACACTTCCCCATCTCTGCAACTTCTTGAATTTGAAACCCTTTTTTGCCAACAAAGGCAGCAACAATAGAATCGACATCCAGTAAGACTATCATCACCCTCCAAGGTGTAATCTTTAAGCAAATACCAATTCGAATCTCGTAATTTTTTCTTCAACTGGGTTTTAATAAAAGAAAACGAGAGTTAGAGAGAGACCGTCATTGGTTTTAGAGAGAGAAATGAAACTGATTTCTGAAACTTGCATATAAAAATGGGTAAAATGGGCTTGATGATCTGGTAGAGGGGTTGAAGACGAAGGGTAAAATGATAATTTTAGGGTTTAGAAAGGTGACAGGAGAGTGACAGTTGGTTAAAAGGAGAATCAACGGTTGAAAAGAGTTGCTCAATGGTCACAGTGGCCACCCGTGAAGAATTGAAATTCAGTGACTACAATATTAAAATGGATAAACTTCAGCGGTCATGAGTATAATTTACCCTAGATAAAATTGTCATGAAAGTGAAACCTTTTATCTCTTGTGAAATTCATGTAAAATTTTGGTGAAACCATATGATTTCTTGATAAAACTCTTTATAAAGTTAATTTATAACTCTTATAAAATATTGGTGAAACTACTAAAATCTTAATGACAATATGAAACTTTGGTGAAACCTTAGTGAAGCTCCTCTACAACTTTAGTGAACTTTGATAGAAAAACAAAATACTTTAAGATTTTATATATATATTTGCGTAATATTTGAGAGAGGATGAGCGTGTTTAGTAAAATAGTACCCATGATTTACTAAAAGCCAAAAAGAAATTCAGCTTTGTTCTCTGTTGCTGGGTCGGATCAGTTCGTTATCAAATTTGACCCAGCCCGATCTATGAACAACCCTGATTTGAGTATACAAAAAACACAAACTGTAGTGAGCAATATCATGCAATTGCAAGTTAAGCAACCACAGCCCTCTCTATCCATACCATGCCATCCAAATAGAGGGTAAATTCCGCTTCAGATTGCAACAATAAATTGTGTTCACCACAAAAAAACTAGAAGATGAAAAATGAAACCAAAATTTATGTACATAAGATATTATTGCTCAAGAAGATCTGCTAACTATATTAACAGAAACTTGTTAAACAATCTAATGTTGGACAACGGCCATTGGCAAGAAAATTGCAACCTACAATAGATCAAAAAAGTAATCCAAACCTTGACCAATTTCCCAAACGGAGATTCCGGTTCCCCACGAAAGAGCTTCCTCTAACCGCAGAGTAATTGATGTTACTGATGGGTAGAACACTGCATGTCTTTTAGCATCATCATCAACGTAGAGGAAAAAATGTTCCCCACTATTCTTCTCCCATTGCAATTCGGGCTTGTACCTCTCCAATAAAGAGAGGTATTCTCTTCCGACAATAGCTCCGCCGCCTGGGCCTGCAATTTCATGACTTAGAAATCTTCTCCATATGGCACACTCACCTGACTAGACATCAGTTAACAAAGAAAGTCATGCAAAACCAAAGTACCTCCAGAAAGTAGAAAATCATTTCCATAAAAATTAAGGCCAAGAAATATCTTTTGGCCGACCGATGGAGCACTTTTGCCACTTGTACCAAGGAGCATCTGCAGAGTGAATCGGATCCAGTTCAAAGGTGCATTTGGACCAGGACTTTGAGGACCTGAGAAGTCATAGGTCATAAGCGAGAAACCATCTACATCATCATCCAACAGTTGAAGATCCTCGGGACCAAAGTCATGCACTTGGAGCTCCTTTGAACGCGGTGGACCAATAACGTAGATCAACTGTAATTGTTGCTCACTGTTGCTTCCTGAGCTCACTGAGTGCAGTGCATGCCCAAGTTGTTTTATAAACTGCAGTGCCTAAGCTTGCAAACCAGGAATGGTTAATAAAAATATTAACAGATTCCAAAGATCAGGGGCAACATTGATGGTTTTATCTTGTGGTGAACCCCCGCAAATGAAATGCTAAACAACAAGATATATGAACAAGAAAGTTTACATGTTTAGTTAATAAGATCTTTGGATCACATATGCAAGAACAAATTTATAAATTAATTATTTTTAAGGAGAATGGTTTTCCACTTATAAGACACCTATATTTTCATACTATACCATTCTAGCAAATAAATTTCTTCAGGTTGAATTTTGGAAAGTTGATCCTAGAGAAACTAATAATCAGGATAGCATCACAGAAGTCAGAACTTACCTTAGTCCTCAA